>NW_027094087.1:34684773-35884773 GCF_029207755.1 Chamaea fasciata
TCTTTCTTTTCTTTCTCTTCTTTCTCTTCTTTTCTTTCTTTCTCTTCTTTCTTTCTCTTCTTTGACTCATTTTAAATGTCCTTTATCTACTGGTCTTCATGTAAATTCTCCATGAATTTTTTTAATCTCCTGGCAACCCTTTGCTTTGTAGTTTTTGCAGATTTTTTAAATCAGAAAGTTCCAAGAATATCTATTCTGCCAGAAACGTAAATCAGACCTAGTCCTTAATTGCAGATTTATTGCCAAAAGCTACAGCTTAACTTCCTGCCTTTGTTCCCTAATTTTGGCATTCAACAGTCTAAGATAACTTGAAATAGCTTAGGTTTTAGTCTATAGCTGAAGTTGTTTGTTAGTGTACTACAGCTGATTGAATTCCCAGCTTTGAAATGAACTTCGTTCTAATTACTAGTCTTCAGGCTTGAATTATTTCTCTGCACTTGTTAAAATTAGGAGCGCATGAAAGAAAAGTAGTTACAGAGTTTGGGTATGTTGATTATACTTTTCTAACCAGCATTTGATTTTTTTACTCTGATTTTTCTAGAAAATTGAGACTTAGTCATGGTTAATTCCCCAACACCACCACTGGAATGAGCTGATAATGTTGTCTCACTATGCATCTTACCTGAAGCACATATTTCTCCTCCAGGCCTTGAAGGCCTTGTTCTCTAGTGATATTTATCCACCTCCATTACCAGAGCAGAATTCATTTTAAAGAACATAAAAAGAAGGAACTTTTTCTTGTTACACATAAAATTAAATATAAAACGGGAAGATACTCTCTATTCCTCTTCCTGATTATCCCAGGCCTAGCTCTGAAGGCAGTTCACATATAGGTCATATAACAGCATATCCAAGTTACTCATATTGACTTTTAGAACAGCAGTTGTAAAAAACAGTATTATCTTGTATTGCTGGTGGTTTTCTCTGGACTTTGAGACATCATGGCTACAGCAAAATAAGAAAAGCGTTGTGTGTTCTTTCTTTCTTTTTTTTTTTTTTTTTTTTTTTTTTTTAACTACTTTTATCATCTTACACAAGCCAAGGGTAACTGACCAAAGAGGCGTGTGCTGCTTTGCAAGGTCAGGCTGTGCTCAGGAAAATAAACTGTACATGTTTTCTCAGAAAGTAAAGTATGTGATTTCAAGCTGTTTAAGAACAGTGAATATTCACTTTGGCGGAATAGTTATTGCCTTGTTCTTTTGCTTTTTTAAAAAGAAGAATTTAACAGAGCAAACTTTTCCCTTTTTATCTTTAGGTTCTATAACAGCCAAGCTGTTGCTCGTCCTGTTCTGTGCATTAATAGCCTCTTATTAGATTGATCTTGTTCAACTTATATAATCTGTCTTAATGAATGTCACATTTGTGGGCATATACAAACATGGGGTTTTTTAAAGGTAAAATAAAAAGTAAAAAGATACTTTGATTTTGTTGCATTCAACATTTTTTGTTTATTTTTTATAGACTATGTACTTCAAAGGCATTGAAGCAGGGAAGGTTCCCTATTTTCCTCATGCAGACAGCATCATCTATGCCATTTCTACATCAATTTGCTTTCAGGCAGTAAGTATGTTCTCTAACAGAACATGAAGTTCTTTAAATCAAATGTTGGATGAAAAGAGAAGCACAGGGAGATAGTTCTGTAGAAAAGATGGTGAGATGTAGTGATTCACAGCATCTTGCTCCTGCATCCTGATTTTGAGTGTCACTGTGGGAAGGTTATTTCTAGGACTCAATTTCTCCTGTGCTTATAGCTGAGTACATTAAACAAAGCATTGAATTCTTTGGAAAGGATCTTAAAATGTTCACCCAGAAGATGAATGGTAATGTATAAACTTCCATTTGCATGTGAAAGGACAGTTTCTCAAGAAGGCAAACAGTGTAATACAGTATTTTATGTTTTTGTAAATCAACTGAAAGTCTCCACTGTCAACTGACTTGAATTCATATTGCCTAGTTGAAAAAATCTGCAAAAGGTAGTAAAAACCCTGAAGTGTTACATTTAAAAGAAGATGTAGCTACCATCTTTTGCACTTCGCAGGTTAGCTACATGCCTTTACCCTCAGTCCTTTTAGTGTCTGCATCAGCTAGAAAATCAACTTCTCAGTGCTACCCAAATAGCTCTACTATTCTACTATATCTCACCATTTCTGGACCTTCTGCTGAAACATCCCTGCATGAGCTGCATATCCTCTGGACCTCCATAACGATGTATATTTTTTGTGCCCCACAGTAAAGAGAATATAAAATGAACCTAATGCAATCTTCTGCAGTCTTATGCTTAACAGGACATTTAAGAGACACTCCTCCTCATTGTTCCCATGTACTTGGGAATATCTCTAAGTCTAGTATCAAATTGAATTGATATTTTAGTGCTTGGGATGTGCCTGAAGGTCTCCAAAATACTGCTGTCAGACACAATCGTGTGAGATGAGCAGACAAAAAGTTCATATGAGAAAAGATGGGCTTTTTGGTTACTTAATAACTAATTGGAAAACAAAACTAAGACCAGAAACAAATTGCTAGATTTAGCAGGAAGAAGGAAGGAGAAAATAGGAAAGGATCTACGCTGAAATGTTTGTTATTCACTCTATTATATTTCTGAGTGACCCAGAAAAGTAATGGAATAGAGAGAAGACATGGATTTTGGCTATATGACATTATTTAAGATAATGTAACATGGAATATAAATATGACTACAAGAAATGGTGGATCACAAAATGCAGAATGTATAGCGGATTTAGTAGAAGGTAAATTCAGCATCCACCAATGCAAAGTCGTGTACGTACAAATGATGATTGTTGTTGCTTTCTCTGCAATGAGGTGTAAACTAATTGTCACCATGGGCAAAATATTGTATTCTGGGAATATCAGTCTGTGCTGGTGGTGGGAGCATTGAATTCAGCAGAGAGCAGTAAAAATGAGTTCCATAACAATCCTTCTGCTAATTTTGGCAACCTAATGTAGCAGATGAAGCTTTTGCCTGACACTGTCAGCTGGCTCTGACAGAATCCTCTCCTTGCAGGCTGTCATGGAAGTTCAGAACCTCAGACCTTCATACTGGAAATTTCTTTTACGACTAACGAAGGGCAGGTATGTACTCAGGATTGTGTCATGGCTTGTCTAAGCCTGTCATTGATCACACTCAGCTTTCTGTGTCATTCACTGCCAACAGCAGAGCCCTATAAGTACACGAAGGCTAATTTCCTGTGGATTTACTTTGCTTTTCAAACGGCTTCCAGTGCTCTTGAAGTTCTTTGCTGCTGAAGTGACATTGCTGGGTTTAATGTAATGACAGGACCAGACTTAACTCCAGTGAAAACTATTTAGCAGATAAGTGTTTCACTTGAAGCTTTTTTAGTTCGGGGGGGGGGGGGTGCTTTCAGATTCCATTGGAACATGAAGAATACAATGAACAACTATACATGTTGAAGAAATCACTTAGTATGTACAGTGATTGACAACATGGTATTTCTGTGGGTTTAAAAGCATTACGAGAAATGTCAGAATATATCCTAAGAATATTTGAAAGCTTCAGTACTTTTTTTATAAGTGTTTCAGTTGGGAAAGGAAGTTTTTTTTCTTGGAAAGCTAATGAAAAATTTTCCCTGATCATAATCATAAATATGCACTGTAATATCATACTAGATGTTTTTTTCTATTTGCTTCAGGAGTCTAAAAAACTTTTTTTTGAAAATAGGTCTTGCTGTAACTGACTTAAAAAATTACAGTTTAGCAAAGTGTACACTGTTATACTGGTGCAGTGTGTGGCAGGAGCAAGGCATCCAAATCTTGATCAGTTTATGAATGGGGTTATAAAAGGTAATGTTTCTCGTGACAACAAGCTCTCCGGGCTGTAAAAATAGAAGTGAAATCAGAGGCCAGTCCCTGGAGCATGTTAAACTTACACTCCCCATGGCACAGTACACACATGAGGTGATTGAATATATTGCAAGATTTAGTGGGAAGCTTTCCTTGGGATGCCTGGAGGCAGTCCTCAGGCAACCTCTGAGGCCATACAAACATGATACAGGGAATGATGTCAGTGCAGATGTCCAATTTTGGCTGCATTTTTTCATTTTGTCCTAATCATAAACTTGCCTTAGTTGAAAGAGAGGAAGGAATAGAAACTCTGTTCTGCTCATTTGTTTTAGCTGAAGCAAATCTCTGTAATAGTAGTTTTGATACTCTCTCCATGAAGGCAATTTCTTTTGACATTTCATACACTTTTCATTCTGTAGTTATGAAGAACAACAAAATGGAAGTAGGTTGTAACACCCATAAAATTAACATCCAGACTTGAGCAGGCAGGGCCACAGTTTGCTCTGCTGGGGCGAGAGAGAACAGTAGTATATTTTGGTTGGACCTTTTTTTTGTGGAATTAATAGTAGAAGGGGAATCTTCCCCTTTTTCATAAGTTGCATTATTTGAAGTACACTTAGACAAACACTATTAGCCACATCTTTCAAATGCATTTTTTTTAAATCTTTATTGCCTGAGGTGAAAAACTTTCAATCTCTAAACAGTGCAGGTTGAAGCCTATATGTCAGAGAGTTTAGTAAACTTTCATGGCATGAAATAATTTTATTTTTTTCGTAAGTAAGTGACTCATGCATTCATGCTTTCTTGTCTTTTCTTTTTCAGGTTTGCTCTCATGAACAGGAAAGTTTTAGATGTGTTTGGTACCGAAGCATCTAAGAACTTCAAGGATTTCACACCTAAACTTGACCCAAGATACACAGTTGTGCCACCAGAACTACCACTGGAGCTGTCTTGAACACGACAGTGTGGCTCTTCATTGAATGTGATCAGCATTTTGTCCTGAAAAGTTAATTAACTTGACAGTCGTATATATGGAAGAGGGCTAGGGCTCCACTTCAGTATTACTTCAATGAGAAATGCTTTTTACCAATCAGAAATACTGAAGCTTTGCAGGGAGGTGTGGCTTAGTGATTAAGCCCCTTCCATAAGCAGAAAACATTTCTGGATTACTGTAGTTGGTTGACAGTATAGTAGAATTCTGAATGAATTAAACAAATGAGTAATATATTTAGAGGTGAGAAGTAAAACATAAATATGCTTCATAATTTCAAAAATTCCATAGTTCATACCAGTAGAGTATTTCTTGGTAAAACTAAAAGTAATTCTTAATTTAGAAAGGAAGACAATTGGCATAGTTTAGGTCCAAAATTTTGCCTGATCTTAAAAATATTTCAGTCTGGTGAAAATGCCTCCCTGGTTTTCTACATTGCATCACTGATTTGTCTCAAGGGCCACCACCTCCTCATTAGTTATAATTAGGGTATTTTTACACAGCTGTGGTTGCAAAATAAGGCATTCCTTAGGAAAAGAAAATGCATATTGATTCAGAAATCACATTCCAGGGCTGTAAATTCCGCTGATGACACAGATAACAGACAAGGAAAACAAGAAGGCGGTCCTGGTGGCTGCTGCGCGTTGAGGAGCGGCGGGTGTGGTGGTCAGCATCTGCCAAGTGGAAAAGGACACAACTGGCAGAGGAAGGAATGAAACGTTCCAGCCTCTGAGATGTTCCTGGAAACAGCAGACAGTTACAAAAATAAAAAAGCCAAGAATAAAACAAAACAAAGCAAAACACACACCCACCTCCCCCCTCCCCAGCTAAAATACACTGAAGCAAAATGTTTATTTTTTAAAGGGTTTGACATTGTTGCCTTAGATGGCATCGGGTTGTTTGTTGGGCTGCAGCACCAGCCAGTGTTTCACGCATTTCTTTGGAAGAGAACTGATCCCTGAGGTTAGGCTGCTACAGAGAACAGTTTTGACAATCATACTAATAGTCTTTTTTCCTTGTAGTTGGTGAAGAGTGGTTTTCCATCGAGCCATCAGACCCACGACTGACACAGTTACATTAAATTTGATATGGTACTCAATGCAAATAACTACCTACACAAAGTCCATCTCATTTTTACTGTACATATTTCTGCAGATTTGTGTTCTAAAGTGAGACCTTGACATGCTAATTGCTTTTTTTTTCTTTGCTTTTTTGGGCTTTTTAAAATTATAATCCATTCGGGTGACGCTGAATGGTGTTCATTACCCTAGAAGTTAATGAAAAGATGAACTATATTCACATTCAACTGAAAAAACTAAAAAGAGGCAAGATAAGCCAGGGAAATTGCAGTAGGTTGCATGTATTTTAAAAACAAAAAACCCCAAGAAATCAGTGTTTTATTGGAAGTCCTTATCAGATAATATGAACTGGTCTAATTATTAGACTCTTTGTCTGGTAACACTGTAATCCTATCTCATATTTTTTTTCCAAATAGCTGAATTTCTTAATCTGAATATACAGTCATTTTTATCAGATATATGGTCATGAAAATTTTACTAATTTGTGCGTAAAATCTGCTTCTTCATCAGCTACCCTAACAGTGATGTTTTGTCACTGTTACTAAAGGTGCTTCATCCTTTTAAACAGTGGTTGTCCAATTTAGTGTGAATAAAGTTCTGCAAGCTAGTTTGTACGCAATATTTTGTTGCTTGGAATTATATTAGAGTTCCTCAGAAGGAAATAAAAGTTAATTGAACAAGAACTTTAAAAGGATTGTAAGAGATTTGTAGTGTTTTTCCACTGGAATATGGTCTAAAGTATTTGACCTTGTAAAGTCTGAGAAGTTATATATTTTAGGTGGTATTTTAGAACTCACACACTATATTATGAATACTTTCTAGTGCAACTATATACCATTCTCAAACTTAAAAGATATTTTATAGATGGATTAAGTTTCTCCACTGGAATGACAATTGTGATTGTTTCTCTATTTGACGGGGGTTTTTGGGGAAAAAAAAAAAATCCAGGAACTACATCTCAGCAGCTAAACAACAGTTTTGTCTATGTTTTTTGCTTCCAAAATTCACAGGTCTTGTTTCAATTTATTTTCATGTAATATAAAGAAAAATTAAAAATTTTTAAATTATTTTTATTCAAATTGAATATATGTAAGAGAAAAAAAAATAAAGTCCTAATGTTTTTCCCAATAATAAACAGTTGCTGCTTTAAAAAGTGACTTTTTGGGCCATGTTGTTAATAAGCTCTCTAGAGTCGTAAGTGAAATGAAGTCATAGGATCATACAGTGGTTTGGGTTGGAAAGGACCTTTTAAAGGCCATCTGGTTCCAAAGCTCCCTGTAATGGGCAGGGACACCTTCCACTAGACCAGGTTGCTGAGAGCCCCATCCAACCTGGCCTTGAATCCAAGCTGCCCCAAGGATGGGGCAACCACCATCTCCCTGGGCAGTCTGTGCCAGTGTCTCACCACCCTCCTTGTAAAAAGCTTCTTTCTAATATCTAATCCAACTAGACTCTCCTTCAGTTTGCAGGCCATTAGCCCTGGAAGTGATTCTTGGTGGTGAAGGAATTCTGAGAATGTGACTGAGTATATTTGTTGCAAAATAAAGTCGTAATGGGATGTCAGTGAAGAGGTATCACCAGAGCAGGTCAGCTGCCAACTTCAACTCTGTGCGTCCTTGGGTAATGCGCTAATGTGAGTTGATGTTACTGTTTCTTTTTGAAACAGAGCAAACCACATCTCCTGATGTGCCCGCAGGGAAGAGCGGCACTCCCCAAGCTCTGCCTGCCATGTGGCTGGATGGTTGAGCCCCATGTGACTGAAAGGCCAGCCCTTTCTGGCTCCTGATGTTTGTGATCATAGGATGGGTATCTCTTTGATGATGCCAAACTTCTTGCAAAAGTTAATTTTGCAAAGAGGAATGCAGGGGTAGGCTTGCACAGGAGTTGGTGGGAAGTGGTGATTTAACCTGAAATGTCACAGTTCTGCAGTAGATGTTTGGGTGTCCCTACGGAATCTGCTCAGGGCAACAGTGCTTGGCTCCCTGCAGGTGTCTCAGGAGGCTGCTGCTTCATCCATGGCTCCCAGAAACAAACATGGCCTATGGCTTACTTCTTCATCCCTCCCTCACCTCTGCTCATCCCAGTGTTGGGTCATTTCCCTTTGTGAGTTTCCCTTCCTTTTTTCCAAGCCACTGTTCTTTTGCCTGTGTTTGAGGAGATGAGAAAGGGTTTTTTCCAGATTCCTGGTGACATCCCAGGTAGAAGAGTCTGCTGTGGTCTGAGCCCAGCCTTATGTTCAAATTCAGAACAGCTTGTGTGCAGCTTCAGTTTCCAGCTCTGTCAAAGGAAAATATTTCTGGACAAGTGGTCCTTGAGTGTACGTGCACTGTCAAGGCACAAAAAGGTAGCAAGAAAATCAGTGAGGATTATACTGAGGTTTTACTATTTTGAGGATTTTTTTTACACAACTACATTTAACATGGGGGGGGGGGGGGGGGAATGCAGGGCCCAGGCTCCCTTTGGCTGGACTCATTGGTTTTATAGGTCTTTATCAGCTCATGTGATTCTGCATCAGGGTTATGAATCCTTGTTGTGGTGCAAAAGCACAGAACTAGGGGCACGTAGCAAAATGCAGTTCGGGTCAGCAAAGTCATTTTGGTGGCTGTAGCTTTCTGCCTAAATCTTGGTCTGGAGGTTTCCATTTCCAGATTGTTTTTTCTCTAAATTTGTAGGGGAAGAGGGCCTCACAAGTCACCTCCTTTGACAAAACCAATACATTTTCTCTCACACCTTAGAGAATGCAAAGGAAAAATATGACACTTTTCCTAGAGCTAGACAGTTTCATATTTTCTTATTTATTTAGTAGCAGATCCTGGATGTTTTATTTATCCTGTAGATGTATTAATAAGATTTAAGGCAATAATTTTCCCCCCTTAAGAAGCCTAAAATTGCCATTGTGGATACACTGGCAAAATCACCCAGTGCTCTTCCTTGCCTTTAGCTGCACTGAAATGGAATCACTCAGGACACAGCACTCACCTTTTGCAGCTGGTGGATTATGTCCTTCCATCTCCATCAAACAGGACACTTGCTTTACCAACATGCTACTTGGAATGTGGCAAGCAGAAATGTCAATTAGAGCTCACTTTAATCTCAAGGACTACTTTTTTTTTTTCTTTTTTCCCCTGGTACAGGCCAGGGAGATTTCCACTCACTAATTAAAATGGAGAGCAGTCAGAAGAATTTTTAACAACAATGCCGAAGTTTTACCCAGGGTAGAGGAGTCTGGTTGGAAACCCAGGCAAATGATTAATCTTCTCATGCTGGTGGAATCCAACCGATGTTTTTCCCCTTCAGCTGCCACAACAGAGACATAAAAAGTGCTGCTCTGGCTGTTGGAGCAGGAGCTGATGAGACTGTTCCCAGGCCTGCTTGAAGTTTACAGAAGACCTGATCACACAGGGTCAGGAACAAAGGCAAGGCTTTTTTTCTGTATTTTTCTAGTGTTTCAGAGTGAAAGTTTGCTTTCCCATTACAGGCAATAAAAACTTGCAAGGGGCAGATTGGGCTGGGATGAACAGATCTGGTGTGAGTCCCATCTTAAAGTGCTGCTGATTGCACTGCATTGATACAAACATAAAAAACCTAGTTCTAAAGAATCCAGAAATGTTGGTTTGCTCTTTGTCTATTGGCTGTAAAACAAATGAAAAAGAAAAGGAACTTTCCCCCTCACCATGATATGTAACTCAGCTGGGAAACTCCTTTCCTGTGGCCACTTACACAAGTTGAAAAGGTGATCAAAATATCAGTTCTAACTATACCCAAAGGCTTAAAAAAGACATTGGCTCACGTGGTACAGTCCTTAACCCGTTGCCATCACTGCTATGTGGGTTTGAGACAGTATTATCTGTGCATTATGTTCACCTAGAGGAGCTGCGGGTAGAGTGCAACGAGGAAGAGTCACTTGGACAAAAGTCATCTTTGAAGGCACGTGGCCTTGATTTCCCAGCTCACATACCAGGGGTGATGAAGAAGTCCAGTTGGTTTCTGTAACAGTACAGCTTCACCTTCTGCAAGGTCACAGGGACAGCAACAAGGTGTCCTGGAAATCACCAGGTGTCCTGCTCAGTCAGGTGCTCTGTCCTATAACTGTCAGTGAAGTGCAAACTGCTGTGGATCCCAAAAGCAAAGCAGTGTTGTTCATGCAGGGGATGTCAGGAAGTGAAAAAGCTGGTATGTGCCCTGATGACTCTACTTCATGCTTGCAGGCTTACAAGGATCGAAATACATCACCTGTCATATGGGTTTTTCTGTATGGGACCAGCTTCATCTGCCCAGGCACAGCCTGCTGGAACCCAGGCAGGAAACCTGGGTGGCCACAAGAACAAACTCGGGATTGTTAAACCCAAGGCCACTCACCACCACAGGCTTCCTCTGATGGCTTGGAGCCTGTCTCTCAAGTCACTACTGGAGTCAGCCAGCGACTGGGCAGATTAGAGCAGTCCCAGCAAAGGGACTGAGCCAGACTGGCCGCTGCTATCAGAACTGTGCCCAGGGGCTCCCTGCAATGTGCAACACACAGAACAAAGCTGCTCTGATGGAAATCCTCCCCTTTGATAGTGCCTTTCACAGGCTGGCCTGCCTGGGAACTCAGCTCTGTGCAGTCTCTGATGGTCAGCTGTTTGTGAGCATGACTTCAGGCTTCATGTGTCCCTGGGAAAGAGAGGGAGCCAGGAAAACAGCCTTCACAGTGCTCCTATGGGAAGCTGAATGCTGAAATTTTGCTTACCTCAGCTGGAGTTACTGCTCACCTGTCTGTTCCCCTTCAGCCTCGTGGTCCTTATTCAACTCTACAGTAACCTACAGCTGTTGAAGTTTATCTGCATCCCAGCTCCAGGGCATGTAAACTCCAAAGATGATCCAATGGGGTGGGGTGGGGGGGGTGGGGGGAGCTCAGCGTTTTTGCTCAGCTGGGAACAGCAGTAGTGGGGCTGCCTTTCTTAGCTGGGGATGTGTTTGCCTTTAATGCTGGCTTTGATCTGTACACGGACAAGGATGCTGGGCAGGAATTGCTGCTTGCTCCAGCAATCATAATACCACTCAGCATGGGATTAATTTTTGATTCCGTGAGTTAGTTTTAAATTATTTTGCTGAAATAAGTTGGAGTGGGAGGGAATATTCTCACAGAGAAGAGAGAGAGTCCAAATAAAACAGTGTGTGTAGCAATGCAAAGTGATTTTCCTGAGAACCTGGGGGGGCTGAGGCCATGTTTTCAGACATTAGCTCAGATCCTTGGAACACATCTTTATTTGAGCTCTTCATTCTAAAGAGTTTTCTGTTTGATAAGGAAAGAATGACTTTTTGCTTGCTGCATTGGGCAATGTTGCCCAAGACTTGACAGCAAAAGCAGTTTATGCTGTCACGGATAAGCAAGATCTCCTTCCCCTCCTGTACACTCCCTCCTGCAGTAGTTGAGAACACACACTAGATTCCTAAGTGACTTAGGAGTTTCAGTCTCCATTTGTGGAGGTTCAGCCTCAAATCATGATTCTCAAAATCCACCCCAGGTTCAGTTTAACTTGACAGTAGTGTGCTCCTTTCAGATGTGAAAACCTCCAGAGACCTTCTGTGCTGCCACTTCTGCATGGATTTCATGAGCTGTGATAATGCTGGGAAGCCTTGTGCCTCCCACATGACAACAGGGATGCAAGGGTCCCTTTGCCAAGGCCAGTCCCCTGGGGCAACCACTGTCCAGAAAGAATGAGGTCTGGCCCATGTAAACTCCTGGACATGCCCCAAGACCTGCTGGCTGTGTACTGGTTGGTCCTGGCCAACAAATGTCAATGAGCTTACAAACAAATTAGCCCTGAGATCTCACTTTTCTGTCCCAGCAACATCCCCTGGCACCCTTCAGTTTAGAGGTATGGATGCAGCATTGATGCATGGCTGGAAAGCTACCCATTGAAAAAGGCCCTGGGATGCTGGTCAACAGCAGCTGAACATGATCCAGGGTGTGTCCAGGTGGCCAAGAAGGCCAGTGGCATCCTGGCTGGATCAGCCATGGTGTGGACAGCAGGAGCAGGGCAGTGACCGTCCCCCTGTACTGGGCACTGCTGAGGCCACACCTCAAATCCTGTGTTCAGTTCTGGGCCCCTCACCACAAGAAGGACATTGAGGGGCTGGAGCGTGTCCAGAGAAGGGCAACGGAGCTGGGGAAGGGTCTGGAGCACAAGTCCTGTGAGGAGTGGCTGAGAAAGGTGGGAGTGTTTATCCTGGAGGAAAGGAGGCTCAGGGGGACCTTCTCACTTTCCACAATTGCCTGAGAGTGCAGCCAGGTAGGAGTCAGTCTCTTCTCACAGGTAAAAAGTAATAACAAGAAGGAAAGGCCTCAAGCTGTATTAGATTGGATATTAGTAAAAATTTCTTCACAGAAAGGGTGATCAAGCATTGGCACAGGCTGCAGAAGAAAGTGATGGAATGAAACACTGTCCCTGGAAATATTTCATAAGCATGTTGGTGTGTTGCTTAGGGACATGGTTAAGTGGTGGACTTGGCAGTGCTGGGTTAACTGTTAGACTTGCTGATCCCGGTGGTCTTTTCCAGCCTTAATGACTACATGATTCTGTGGGGAGGGACAGGGCTCTCCACACCTCCAACACCACTGAGGGGCTGCTGCTGCCGGGGTGCTGCTGCGCAGCGCTCAGCAGCGGGAGGAGAGGCATGGCAACCTTAGCTGGAGGATTGGCAAAGATTTCCTTGTGATTTAGACTTGTCAAGGCAAGGCTTTGTGTCTTTGTTTTCACAGGAAGTTTCTGATTCCCAGTTGTCGCTTACTGCTGTTAAAAGGGAGGAAAGTGACTCATGGAGTTTCCTATTGGCCTGAGGAGATATGCAGGGAAATTACTTACTAGGGACTCTGCCCAGACAGCCCAGCGTCTGGCAGTGAGGGAGAAATCAGGCAAGGAGGTCTCAGATTCATTATCGTGGCTGCAAATTGACTGCCTGAACCAGTTATGCGCATAAACACCTTTCTCCTGTGGGCAATCATTGTGGGAGGGAACGCTGCTGCTTTGCCAAGGGCCGGGATCAGACAGGGTGATGCGCATTTTATAGCTTTTACCTCCAAAATTTACTGCACGGACAAAGCAGGAGAGGAAACCAGAGATGGATGTGCCTGTTTCCTCTCACTCCCCCCTTTGACCATTCCCTGGAAATCACTGTGAATTCACTGGGAAGTGCAGAGTGTTTTGCCAACAGGCCCATGCTCTCTGTTGGTCCCCGCTGCAGCCACCCTCAGGGCAGAGCAGCCAGTTCTGTGTCCCAGGCAGGGCCATCCCCAGGGCTGGGCTGATGCGTGCCTGGGAGCAGAAGGGGCTCCCTGTCCTTCCCCCCTTGGCCAGAGAAGACCTTCCTAGGGGTGACACTGAGGGTACAGGTGCATCCTACAGCACAGAAGGAGCATTTTCATGTTCCAGGGGGAAAACCTTGCTGAGAGGACACACTCTGCTCTCATCAACATCCTTTTACTGCTTCTTTCAACAAAATACCTTCTTTTGCCTTTGAAGTAAAGAAATTAAGGAGGAAAACAAGTAACCACCATGTGAGGAAAAGCAGCCCCTCATGAGATACACGGATTTTCTGAGAAGCTATGTGTATCTGTGCCAAACTCCACAGGGAAGACAGTACACTTTGTGCCAACAAAACCATGAGACCATAAAAGTTGTGTGAGGAGGAGAGGAGCAGAGAGGAGAGGAGTCTGACTGCATGTATTTTAGGCATTTGACATTTTTAATGTCTGTTTTGAACTGCCTGAAGTTTCTCCTTGTGGAGGGGCACATGAAGCAGATGAAATGCTGCTCCTCAGGTTTAATTTAGTTTGTCTAATAAGCTCTGACACTGTGAATGAAAAAGTGGATCTGTTTTAAGGGGTAGGCTGTGATTGTGGAACCAAGCAACTCTGCTCCTGTAGGAGAGTTGGGGACATCAGCACATGAACCTTTTGAGCAGATTAGGTACCTCAGCAGATCAGTAGGCAGGTTCCTACTCTCCTGCCATTCCTGTGGCTGAAAAATTGCCCCTTTTTAGAAGAAATAATTTGTCTCTTATCCAGAGCCTTTGGGAGTTCACCCATCAAACCTGCACCATGCCATAGGGTTTGTCCTCTGCTCTCATGTCCTTTTAGAGAAGGCTCTCATCTCCATTTAAAGAACTGAGGAAAATACTGTTTCTTCTTACAGACACAGTTGCTTGTACTCTCCAGCCACACAGCCCTTGCCTACGTGACTGTCATGAACACTCAGATCCAGACCTGGTTCCTGCTTGGGCTTCCCCCGTGGAAGACAAGGAGTCCTCACTGTGCTCAGATGCCAAGGCGAGAAATACCTCCCTATCAATAAACATGTTTCCAGGACTCAGCACCCAGGAATCCCTCACATCCCAAGTTGCTCTGATGCCATGAGATGACTTAGGCAGATCTAAAAATACACCCACAGGAACAAACACGTGCAGATGAACACAGCACAGGGTACAAAAGGTTTGGGACTTTGCTCAGTTTAGTTTCATGTGGTTTAATTTGATGCTACAGTGAGAATAAATATTTTATTTTCTTTTTTACTCAAAAGAGAATCCAAAGGAAATGTTTTAATAGAGATGAAGCATGTATGTGTTGCTCTCCTATAAATGCTTTATAAAATCTCTGTTGCTGAGGGTTAATATCAATCTTCTTCTGGTAATGGTACTTTTATTACAAATGAACCATAGAAAATAAAACTATTGAGCTAAATTATATCTAACAATTATATGGTGGTCAAACTAATTTCTTCCATCAATACATGGTTCCTTGTCTCTCCTCTGCAAACAGATTTTTTTGCATGAAGTCCTTTCTTATTGAAGTATTTGAATTCCCTGGGGCCAAAATCTTACCTTCTGATTTTTGGGCTGTCTCTAGATGAATAAAGAAGTCTGAAATAGGGTTTGCTCTGGATGCAGCTTTGCCTGATGCAGCTGCAAAAGACTTCACCCCAGCAGGAGCTGGATTCCATCAAGTGCATGAGCTGCACCTAGAGCCCACAGGTCACTTCAGAAATCCTCACTCTTACTCTGTGATGACCATGAAAACCTCATGATTTGCAGCTGTTGATAACACATCAGAAAACAGAGATCTCGTTTGATGCCTATGCTCATTTTCAGGTGACTTGCCTGGATGCAGTTTATCAGTGAGTGCTGTTGGGGGCAGACAGAGGCTCTCACCAGACGGTTTCCCACCAGAAGTTACCAGCGTGCAGGTGAGTGCTGCTGGATTTGATCTTGGGGCATTTTTCAGTGCAATGAGTGCCATGTTTTGTCTCCCTAAACCTCCAGATGGAAGTGAGCCACCACGATCTGGGTCAATAAGCTCTGGGTTGCCCACGGCAGGGATGCACTGATCCAAAGGTCATCACTGGTCGAAAGGATATTGATCCAGTGTCATCCCTGGAGGAGGGAATGGAGTTTCTTGTTTTTGCAGGATGCACCCCTGAGCTGGGGTTCATATGAGGAGAAAAGTACCCAAGAAATATTTCTGAGGCCTGTGTCTGCTATGCTGCGCTTCATTTGTGAGGTTTTGGTATAAGATGACCTTCCCTTGCTCCATCCTAACAGGCTGCTAAGGCAGATCCAAGCCCTGAGGTGGGGACTGCTCCACAAGGGGTGTAACCATGGGCTTGGGCCCATGTGCTGAGCCAGAGTTTCCCAGAGCTACCTCTCTTGCATTCTAAATAAGCTGGATCCTCTGCAGGACACAGCTGGGGTCTGGGCCATCCCTGCAGGGATGCAGCTGGCCCAAAGTGCCCCACTTGCTGAGCAGTGCACAGAGCCCAATGGGGACACAATGGTGATAATGACCCAGAGGGCAGAGCATCTTTTGCAGCTTTTCCCAGGAGCATCAATAGTTACACCTGTCCTGAAAAACTGTCTGCATCCTCCAAGAACATACCCGGAGCTGAGGTGGGAGAAGTCAATGGAAAGAGCCTTTTGCAATTTGTGCTGCCTACAGCTCCTTCAAAATTAGGCAGTTGATGAGCAAAAGGTATTCACAGAGCTGAACTTACAAAATTAGGGAAAAAACCAAGCAAGATACAAGACCTCCCCCCACAAATCTCTTAAAGGTTTCCTTTATGGGTTCTTACAAATCCTAGGGTGACAGTTTTATCACACTGATGAAGTTCCAGGCATCCTTGCTCTCTTCCTTAGGATACAGGTGAACCAGGAGAACCCAAGTTACACCCTACAGCATCTGAGAAATGCTGTGTTCTGTCACAGAACACCTTCCTCTGGCAGAGCTGGTATAGCTGTGTTTTCATGCATGGACATTGTTGTTTGATGCATTGGTTTTGTTTTGGAGTTTTTGACACATTTCTCTCTGTAAAGGTTTGTGGAATAAATGTTCTTGCACTGTAGCAGGTGAGAGGGTCATGGAGGACAGTCGAGGAGAACATCCTCAGATCATGGGGACAGCAGTCCTCTCAGTCACAGGAACATGGGAAGCTGCATGAAGCTTCCTGACAGCTCCTGTCTCCTCTCCTTTTCAGAAGGGCTCCAGCTCTCCTTTCATTATTTCAGCTGAAAACATTTTTTTTAAAAAGACATTAATTTTCCACCTTTTTTCTTTTTTGTCACAGAAGCGACAGAGTTTGGAAATGGAAAACTTTTGGGATAATTACCTTTCTTAAAAAAAAATATCAGGTTAAATGAGATATTTATTACAGGTACCTGGGCAAGCAGCAACACCAAACATCTTCACATGGGAACATCTTCACATCTGCCCATGGGAAGCCAGTGATGCAGGCCTGCCACAGTAGATTTGAAGCACTCATAGCGCATGTTGTCTTAAAATCCAGGTGCCCCGTGTTGCTGGTTGGTGCTGGGAGGCACTGGGCTCCCCCAGGGCTGTGGTGGGCACGAGTATCTTTGAGCAGGCTGCTGGGGCTCTTGGATGTTATGGAAATGCAGCTGCTGGAAGAGGAGTCACAGGGAGCAGGCATAGTTCCTCTGTTTACTGAGGTGAATGTGGTCTCCAGAACAATTCTCTGGAGTACCCTGGCTTAAGCAGACAGCAGACAAATTCATTCAAATTAGCTACATGTGGGCCTCTCTCTCCCCTTTCAGCTTGGTGAGCAGTCAGGTGGGTTTTCCCTCAGCCAGGGCTGTCTGTGAGTTCTGCAATGTGTGTTGAGGTCTTAAGCCGCCATTAGTCATGAGGGCACAGCCCTTGTCTCAGGGGAAATGGGGATTTTGAGGGGATTTTGTACACATGCCTGGAAGGCAGCATTAGGGAATAATTGTTGCATGCAGCATGCTATTTCTGGAAATCTTCCCTCCTCAGCAGTCATGTTCCTCGATCTTCCTTGACTTAGTGATTCAAAACTCCCATTTCCTTCTTTACTCTGACTAGTACACGATGTTTTATTTCCATTTCTGCTTTCAGGCTATTCTATGACATTGGACAAAGCTGTTCAATGTCTTTCTGATGTTTCCTCTTTCACTCAGCATCCATCATGTCCTGTCCAGGACTGTTTTGAATGGAAAAAAAGAGCACTTCATTTTAACTGTAAATATGTGGGTTTTGGATGAAGGTGATCTTTCAATCTGCAGTTGTACAACAGAAGAAGGTTCTGCTGTCAGGGCATTACAGAGTGATATACTTCTGATGGGACTGTGGGAGGTCGTCTGGGCTTGCTCTCTGCCCAGATCTGGTCATTAGATGACCATGAGATTTTGCCAGTGGCAATAAAAGTTCTGCTCTGTTTCTGGTTAGACTTTCCAATTCTTTAGTCTCCTTTCTTTTATGCAGGTTGATACAGGTATTTTTGAGATTGGGAGAAGGGTAGTAGTGCAAGTAGTAGTATGGTCAAAGCCAAACACAGTTAGTGAGGGTTGACCTGTTTTTGATATGGCCTAGATAAAACTCATCTACTTTTCTCTGCTTGGTTGGCTATACAGAATTCATCCTTGGCCTGTGAGAGGTGAATTTTCCAGTTCTCTGATCATTGCCAGCCCACTGCTGACTGGTGCACTGAAAATGCATCATCCAGAATGGCAAGATGTCCTCTCCTATTGGTAGAGGAAAGCGCTCAAAGGTGAGTACTGCATAATTGACACTCACATGGGGAAAAAGCCCCAAAGGCTGTTATACTGCCCAATTCCATCCCCGCCCACCACAATTCCAATCCTATAAGAACTGAGTTTGTGGACTTTCAATACTTGAAGGGAACCTATAAGAAGGATGGGGAGTAACTTTTTAGCAGGGCCTGTTCTGGTGGGAGAAACGGTAATGGCCTTAAACTGAAGAAGAGATGACTTAGAATACTTGTAAGAATTCATTTTTTTTTACAATGAGAGTGCTGAAACGCTGCAACATGTTGTCCAGAGAAGTTGTGTACACCCTGTCCCTGCAAGTGTTCAAGGTCAGGCTGGATAGAGTTTTGAGCAACCTGGTCTTTTGAAGATGTGCCTGCTCATAGCAGAGAGAACTGCAGTAGATGACCTTTAAAAGGTCCCTTCTCATCCAAACTATTCTATGATTCTATGAATTTGCAGCTAATACAACCAATAACGAATGAGTCTAATGGATCTGTGCTCTCTCTTTTCATCACAGGACATTAGTGCTTCTGGACCCAACTCTCAGAAGGTAAAAAAAGGGAATTTTTGAGTTGAATACTCTCTGTTTGGGCACAGGAGACAACTTGATGCTGGTTATCTTGACGTGGAGGCTTAGAAAACTGCAGCCCTGGATTTCCTTCCAGTTTTCAGTAGATCAGAGCTACTGAAATCAGTCAGATTCTCACCTCATTTCTATGCAATTCACACCCAGAAATACTGACTTTAGCAGTATTTCAGTGGGCCCGTGCCTGGTGCCAGAGTGTGATTCAGATTAGTGAAGTTACACATCTGTACTGATAAGGGTGGGGGAGAGAACAGCCCATTTTCCAAGGAAGAAAACCCCAAACTGTAGAAATCAATAAATCCTCTGAAAAAAAAAAAAAAAAAAAAGCTGGTTTGAGACCAAGTTTCTCTAAGATACTAGCTTGCCCTTGTCACTAATGTCTTAAACATGTGATTTTTAAATCATAAACCTTTAGACTAAGACCATAAAATTTTGAGTAGGTATGGAGCAAACAGTGTAACATTGAAGACAGATCATTCTCTGAGTAAATAAGAACACATTTCTAAATTTGTGCTCACAAATACACATACATTTTGAGAATGTAATTCTTCTTGCATTTGTAATATTACTTCATCATGAGGAAACTGGAAAGCTTTGCTCAGCTTCACAGAGCAGTAATATTTTTATATAAACAACCCATTCAGTCCGGACAGCTACTTTATACTAAGTCCTGTTTGCTTCAAGTTTTGAGTTTCATTAGTGCTCTTTCAAGTTAAGCATAGGCTTAACAGCTTTACTAGATCAATGCCCAGGACAGCTGGTGAGAATTCCAGCTATCAATGAGACTCCGGTGCAAAGACACCTTCTTTGGTCTTGTTGTTGCCCCTGAAGTTGTTTTGGTCAGCTACAGGTGTGCATTTCTTTAACAGCCCATTTGGTGGGTTGTTTATAGCCTTGGGGGAGTCTCCAGTGCAAATGAACGTCTCTGTCACCCTCCGCCTGCCTATACTGCATCACATGTCCCCATTCTCAAGGCCTCTGCTATCATATCAGCCTTGCTTTCCCCATACAATGTATCATTATCCCGGGGTCATAAATGTTTCATTTAGTGCAGAATAAGTATTGTCTATTTAAAAAAAATACAGTTTTACCACATTATTATAACAAAGAAAACAAATGAAGCAAAAATGGCCATGGTCTCTAGAAAAGCTGCTGTTACAGCTGAGCAAGCTAAAGCAAAACTTTAGGCAAGCCAAGACACGTTTGAACAAAGCCTGGCAAGTCCTGAGGCCTTGCAGAGAAAGAATGAAGCCTGTGGTCTTTTACAGTAATGCAATCCTGAATTTAACGGGATGCAGGGCAACAGTGAAATAAAAGCATTAAACTAGCTTGGTGCCCCAAATGAATTTTGAGAAACAGCACTAACAACCTTCTGTTAGCCTGATGATTCCTCTTTCAGGAGAGCCTATTTTAGGACATGAAGCACTATATCCAATATTTGTTTAAAAAGAGATAGTGTAGTTGCTCTGGACTATACTTACGTAAGAAGTCCATTATCTCCTGAGAGAAGTCCAGTTCCCTGAATGCTATGTACCTTAGATAAGACACAGTTTTAGCTCTTGACTATAGTTATCCTTTCCTTCCAAGTCTTTTCCAAAGTATAAAGTACATAGGCCTAAACAGTGGGCTGGTTGGCAGCAAGATCTTTTATCCCCTCTTTCAAAATATAATGGTTTTGGGGTCAATATCCTTCTCCCCTATACAGAACCTTGGAATTGAGCAGTGTGGAAGTCTGATCAAGGGACTCTGGCTCTCCTTAGAGAATCACAGAATGGTTAGGATTGGAAAGGATGTCTGGAGGTTCTCTCATCCTGCCCCCTGCTCACACAGGGCTACCTTGAGCCAGTTGTCCTGGTCTGTGTCTAGATGGCTTTGGAATATCTCAGAGGACTGAGACCACAAGCACTCTAGGCAACCTGTGCTGGCGCTCCCTCACATGAAAAAAGTGTCTCCAGATGTTCAGGCAGAAATACAGTTCTTGTGTTTCTGTGTGTGTGCCCCATACAACAGTGTGACTGTATAGGCACTTCAGAGAGGTTCCCCAGAACCTTGAGTTTCTGGAGAAGGTTTGGAAGATTTCTCCATAGCGGTGCCTTGCAGGCACTTCCTTGCTCATACACTGGAGATCCTGCTTAATTCTCATTTTGCTGACTTTGTGGTCCCTTCCATGACATCACTCCACGTGCCCTTTGCTCAGTGATTCTGTTCCTCTCTTCTTCACAAAACTGGTAGTTACTCTTCTCTTCATTTTCCTGAATTTAAAGCCCTCCTTATGAGGTGAACTGTCATGATGAAAATGACTTTTCTCAGCTTTAGCAAGCATCTTCCAAGCAGATGCTACTCTGCAGACAGTGTCCCAAAGTTATAGAACCCAAGCCCCTGTCACTCACACAGGGAAAGAGACATTCTACACTTGGGATGGGGCAACCCTTGGTGTGTGTACAGGGAAATGAGAGGTTGGACAGCAGTGCCAAAAAAGGGACCTGGGAATCCTGATCTATGGCAAGGTGGATGAGAGTCAGCAGTGCCCTGGCAGCCAGGAGAGCCAAGGGTGTCCTGGGGGGCATCAGGCACAGCATCAACAGCCAGGCAAGGGAGGGGATTATCTCACCTGGAACACTGTGTGCAGAACCAGGCCTTTTACCTGTAGTCACATGTTTCCCCTTCATCTTCGATGGTGGTGAACCCATTCTGCAACTCTAAGCCCTTAGGTGAGGCAGAAGCCTTCACCCTGATGCCAGAATTCACTGGCTTCCACTTTTCCCCTTCTCCAGAAATTTTGCTTACTTTACTAGTGGCAGGTAGACACTGCCTGCTTCTCTACTGGAGAATCGTGGAGACAGTCAGCAGAAAGAAAGACAGTATTTGGGGCTGTAATTCATCTGCCCTATCTTAGGTATTGGTTTTAGGGTGAAATGACATAATCCCTCAAAGTGCCTGGTTTTCTCCCAAGCTGGTCTAGATACACGAGTGTTATGCAATTTTTTTTTTTTTTTTTTTTTTTTTTTTTTTTTTTTTTTTTTTGTGGCATGTGACATCAAGGCTTATAAAGTAGCTGCAAATTAGGAATAGTAAGACTTAAGTCACATTCCTGCATGCACTATAAAGAGCAACACAGGAAAAAATGGAGGCAAAGAATGAACTCTGGCCATGTAATCTGACTGCTGGTTTTCAACATTTGAAAAGCATTTTGGTAACAACGTGCCAGCAAACACTGAGTTTTAAAAAATACTGGGTGATCTCTGGATTAAAAGTGTTGATGAATACGACACTAGGTGGCATTGTATAAATGCATATAAACTCTTGTGCTTTTTCAGTTTCAAAGGAGATATAAGGTATGAAAATCTCTTTGAAATATGTGGGATTGGTTCACTAATTTTTGTTCTCTGGTTACTGTAGTCTGATATTTAGCATTACTGGAATGCATGGAGTCTAGTCATAAGCTAAGTTTTGTGGTTTTATCTGCTACTGAAATCTACAGCTCACAATCTGTCTTTTATTTGCATATGATATTTATTCCTGAGCAACATTCTCTTCTAGAATATAAACAAGAATAGGTTGAAGACTCATGGCTACTTATCTTTTGTGAACAGATTAGAGTATGACTGGTTTAGTGTCAAGCTGGCCAATGGGTTTCTGTGGATCTCCACTCAGCATTCATCTTCTGAAATAAATTTTGCCTCCTTGTTTATATGAACACTTGTGAGGTAGGTCATCCCTCTGAAGGATCACATAAGGATTGTGTGGACATCCTCTTTGTGTAAGTGGGATTGAAATACTGATCATACTAAACAAGAGGATGTTGATAGGTCACACAAGTACCAGGGGGAAATGAACCTGCTTTGTAAATGGTGGGAGATTTTGGGGTGTCTGAAGTGTGAAGTTACTCAGTAGGACCATGTCCACCTTGGTAAAACTGGAGTGTGCAGAAAGATGCAATTCTTTAAAGGCATCAAGTGAAACTTGTTCTTGGAAGTGGCAAAATTTTGTGTCTGTTTTGAACCTGGACTAGTGCTTAATAGAAGGTACAGGGCAGGAAAACAAATCCTCATTTCTCAGCCCTTCTGGGCAGCTTCAAGGCTTGGGGAACTTCATCAACTTGACTGCAACAGGAGAAATGGGCTTGGATGAACCCATGCAAGACTGACAGGAGTCAACACACTGGAGTCTACAACAACCTGATCAAAAACTAGGAAAGTTCTCATGCGTTTTCTGGAAAATCATTAAGACTGGACACCTCTCCGAAGTGCTGGCACTCCAACAGTGCAGCACAGCAAACAGAAGGAATTAGAGGTCTTTGTGCAATAGCAGGGTCCCAATGTCTTTAGGATCATGGCGAGGTATTACTCACAACTGGAGTGCTCTAAAGGTTGGCTACAAGCTCCACAAGAAAGGAAGTAATGAGGGGGAACTGCCCTATATGAGAAAGTGCATTGGGAACATGTCAAGCTCTGCCTTGACCTGAGTAATAAGCCATAAACTGAGACCTTGTGGGTCAGGATTAGATGGTGGTGTTGTTGTTGCAGATTTCTGCTACAGACCACCTGATGTGGTTAAACTAGTTGAGATCTTCCTCAGACAGCTGGAAGAAGACATTCATAGGTCCTGATTGTCATCAGGAATTTTAAGTTCCTTGATGTCTCCTGGAGGGATAATCTGCAGTCAAATGAGTTGTAGGTGTCCAAAGCAGACATCAGTGTACAACTGTGTCTAGGGCAGGGAAAGAAAAAAAAGAAAAAGCAGAAATATACTTTACCTTGCTTATCTGGGACAGCTCTTATTTTTACAGTAATGAGAAAGGTCAGAAGCAAACCTTGGTGATGAGCAAAACTGGATGGTTCCTTGGGCGATCATGTTCTCTCAGCTAAGTTTTTGTATTTCTTTCACCCAGTGTCACTTCAGATGAGCAAGAAGTAGGATTTGAGAACTGCAGGCTGATCAGCCTTACCTTGAGAAGGCAATGCTCCTGAAAACACAAACATTTCCAAACACATTAAATTCAAAAAGGTGACTGGGAGCAGTCAGCATAGGTTAAAGAAAGGGGAGTCCTACCAGACCAAACCAATTTCTAGAAAGAAATGATGAGTTCAGTGGATGA
The DNA here is from genome assembly GCF_029207755.1 of Chamaea fasciata. Classification (NCBI taxonomy): domain Eukaryota; kingdom Metazoa; phylum Chordata; class Aves; order Passeriformes; family Sylviidae; genus Chamaea; species Chamaea fasciata. The sequence goes on from NW_027094087.1 coordinate 34,708,404, forward strand.
GGAGAGACCATAGGGCAAACTGGTGAAATACAGGGCCGATAAATAGGACTGAAAACTGGAAACTGGACTGACTGAAAACTGACTGAACTGCAGGAGTAAAAGTATTGTGAGCAGCAGCATAAAGTCCATGGAGATACTAAAAATCCAACTGTACTTGGCCCCTAGCAACCTGCTCCTGATGACCCTTGCTTTGTGTGGGGGCTTGGACTGAAGAATCTCCAAGACATCCCTTCCCATCTCAAATATTCTGTGATTTTGTGAACAGCACCTTCTCTGCTGGCCTCACTTATGCTTGAGCCTGTAGCTCAAGCCTCCAATTTCATAAGGATCTGCAAGGGTTTTGGACAGAACAGAGTGATCTGTGCCCTGCAGCACTGCTTCCAAACTGTTGTCCCATTACTCAGAGGGATGAGTGGCAGATGTGTGCAGTTTCATTCTGGGGAAAGGGAGAAGTCTCATTTTGGGTATGGTCAGAGCTGTGTTTGTAGCTATAGGCTGGAATATAAATACTTGGTAATGCTGGAGAGTGTAAGAGTCAAAAAATGGCTTTTGGCACTTCATACACTTCTGATACTTAGACTGAAATTTCCTTTACTGGGGTGTTTTCACCCAAGAAATATTTTAAGGTTTTGTTGGTAACACAGTGATGTGACTGATAACTGAACTGCCGTGCCACGTTAGTAGTACTGCTGCTAAGCATGGGAAATTTATTTGTCTTAACACACTTAAAACAGCAGGCTTCCTGGGACTCACCCCACTGTAGATCCATGCAACCTAAGCAAACAAGCATGGGGATTGTGGCAAGAAAGTTGCCATGTGTTAGGAGAAAACCATCCTTGCTTACTCTGAGGGACCTACAGAAGCAGACCAAGCTATCTTGATGGTCCTGCTCCTATGGGAGGAGGTTTACATAGGCAATGCAAAACCAAAAGTGATCTTTGAGAAATTTTTAGGGAATAGAATTGGTTTATTTCTTTTAAAGTACGGGTTATTTTTCTCATGGCCATTTTTGTTGTCTTTCAAATACATGTTCCAAAATTAAAAAAAAAAATTAAAAAAAATTAAAAAAAGAAATGGTGATCTTTATCAGTCTTGTAACTCACAGTTGTGTGAGATTGTTTACTTTAGTTAAGTTTTAAACAAAGCAAACTCTTTAAAGCAATTCATTGATTTTAGAAAAGTGGCTCTGATAGGTGATGATTTACAGTATGTTTTTCACAAGATGGAAACAAAGGAACCAAAACATTAAAAAAAATCTACTTAAGCTGAACCCTGTAGAACAGTCTAATTACTTTTTATTGTTTCACTCTAAAAGCCTAATTCAGCCATGCTCTCTGGAGGAAAATTGAATGCTGCAACGACTAAAAGACATTAGCAATTGAACTGGCCAAGAAAAGGTTTCCTGTGTTTGCCTGTCCTCTCCTAATGCATTTTTGGCCAATACAGCCTGTTTTGCTGTGTTAATGGGTTCTTGTTTCTATTTCATAGGAGAGAGTAGGCATATGAGAGAGTGTTGAGATCATGGGGCAATAGAAGTCATAGAAGTATATTAGCACAAAGACCAATTATTTCTGTTTTTTCGTAGCCAGAGTGAATGGTGCAACATCTGTTCTTTGCAACTGAGGAAAGTATTTGGTCAACCTGCAAGTCAGTGATTATTGCATTGTACTGACAAGAACCAACGTCACACGATTTCAGACATATGGAAGGTGACTGCTCGGTTGAATGCTAATCTGTGTTGCAGGGCTGAGCCAAAAATTCACAGTAAATCATTTACATGGTAAATTTGGATTCCTTTCTGCCTGTGGGATATACTTTCTGTCTTTTTTGAGGGTCTTAAGCTGTTGTCTTTAACTGAAATAACTGATTCCTTTCTTAGAAAAGGATACAGAACCTGCTGGGGCTATTTTGAGCAAATATCCACATATTGCCTGCTCATCAAGCAAAATAATAATTCATGGATGTTCATGGATGTATTTTCCTTTTCCTCAGTTCACTTTGAAATAGGGATGTTACACGGTAACCAGCTTATTACCTTTAAAAAAAAAATTCAGAATTAATAGCTGAAATAGCTTGTAAGTAATGCTCCAAGAGGTTGCTTTTTCTTTTGCAATTGTCACATTGCTGCAAGGGCACAGAAACAGCTTTTCTGACCCTTGGTATGATTAAAGAGCAGAGAAGAAAAGGTGCAGGGCAGAAACCTCCCAGATCACAGCTGGTACTTGAGGAACAGAGCCCTTGCACGAACTTGCAGATCTACCAATTTTTCCCCCTTCTTCTAACCATCAGTCATTTATTCCATCTCTGCTCCCCAGGAAATATTTTACCTCCTGAACTGAGTAAAAATACTGAAGCTGTAACTCCTGCAAGGGGAAGAAACTCTGGCAAGGAAGGTGAGAGTGCTTGACTACATTTTTAAGGTATTCATTTCAAATTAATTTCCTTTGGCACAGAGAAGACAAATTTACCAGCCCTGTTTTCAGTATTGATGATGGATTTTTTTTCACAATTTCTAAAGAGGGGATCTGGGCTTTTTGAGAAACCCTCATGGTCCCAGATCTCTCAGTGTCATATTTCCTCCTATCTTTAACATGCAAGAAATGTCACTTCCCATGAAGTTCATCAGATAAAACCAAAGTTGCTGATGATCTGGGGGATATTTTCATTTTTAAAGTTTGAGTTCTGGATCAAATCACCAATTGTCACTAGAACCAGCATTTGAGTGTATGTGTGTGATTGGATAAAGAGTAGTAAAATTTTAGTCACCAAAGGGACCTTTCTTTAAAACAAACATCAAGTCCTCTTTAACATGCAGTGAAAACATACTTGATACTTTTACCATGAAAAATAGAGTCTTCTCAGGCTTACATGTGATAAAACCCCTTCTGAGGGTTGTATGATATGCAAGAGGTATGAATGCAAGATGTAGGGTATGCCCACAGAAATCTGTGTACAGTGCTGAGCTCCCTGCAGCACTCCTGGCCATGTGGTGCATTGCAGCAGGTTCTTGTTCTGCTTGGGTTCTGCCAGCACATTTGTCCTGATTTCTGAGTGATCTTAGTCCTCCCAGCAGGCTGGCACAGACGGTTTCCTCTCCCCCAGGATCAGCACGGTAGGTCCCAAAAAACAATTTCTGATGTTGTACGCCCTCTGCTCATACCTAGTTCTGCTTCTGGATTTATTTTTCAAGTGCTGGAGTGGAGTGGAATACGAGAGAGTGTCTCAAAACATTCAGCCGTAGCTCAAAGGCTAGCAAACCTTGTGTAGCAGCAGCTTTGACAGCACTGTCACACTGTCCTGACTTTACATGTGCTTCCTACTTGGGATCTTCTATAGGTGATTTGATCAGTGAAGGATATTTGTGGCTTTAGAGGAGATCCTCTTCTGTGCTGCACAGGCTCCATGTCACAAGTACCACCTGTGTGTACCACATCTTAAAGCTGTCTCTTCACCTGGATTTCTGTGCAAGATACCTCACTGCTTGTAGGTCCACTCACCCCCCCCCCCCCCCCCCCCCCCCCCCCAATTCCATGCCTTCCTTTTGTTGGGAGGAATGGAAGAAGAAGAGTGTCAGCATTCTGGGTTGTCCAATACAGTAATGGAGAAATGATCTCTGTCCCTGGTTGGGCAGAATTTGGCCTAAATCTTGAATAAAAGTGCAATGTCACTTCCCTTTGCTGATGCTGTAAGTAGAGTTTCCCTGTTTTCATGTGCAGTCTATCAAGCTGATCTGGCCACAGCTCAGCTGGTGCAGAAGTGTTTAGCCCACCACCCCGATGAGCAATCCTCCTCACCTCCTCCTAAGTTCTGCTGATGCAGTTTTTCTGAAATTCAGGCTGTCAAAATGTCCTCTTGAAAGATCTGAACAAGCAGAATGCACTAAAAAGTCTTAGATACAAACCTGGATACAAGCACAGTTTTTGCTAGGGGTTGTAGAAGGATGGTAACTGGCATCAAATGTAGTGGGAGGGAAAGGAGGGGGCAAGTAGCCAGGGACATGCTGGGACTGTAATCTCTTAAGCCATGGCAGCACAGCATGTCTGCATTGTGTGAGTGGGAGGACTCAGACAGAGAGGACCCTAAGGAGCAGTAGTTTAATTCTGATCCCTAGATCCAGACACTGTTTGAAGGCTGGATGCCTGCTGCAGCTGACCTGCCTATCTTGTCTCTGTTAGTGTGCTGGTGTTTGGTGGATTCATCACTGTTTTTTGCTTTCATATAATTAATTTTTCTTGGCATTTGAATGCCCTTTTATTCCAGCCCCTCAGCTAATATCCAGCTTCCCACAGACACATAAGTAGTGTGCTCTAATAACAGATAAGTGGTGTGGTAAATACCTTGGGGTCTCGTTACCATTCATGAGGTTACTGTTTGAGAAATATGGTTCCAAATGTGCTGGTGAATGAAAATAATTAGTCATAGCACATTATGAACAACTGCTCTGCTGTGCCCTCTGTGTGCACTCCACAACACGTGTGTGAGTATTACCCACTGGTGGGTGTCCTTTTACACCCACCTCTGGCTTGAGCTGGTGGTCTCTTACCAAGCCCTTTTCTCTGACTTGGTTCTTGCCTCATTTATGGTCATTGCTGCTCTGCTGGCTTGATGATCCTTCATCTCCCCATGGGGGCATTTACAATGCTTTACTGGTGCTGATGGGAGCTGCTCCTGCTGGGAGCTTCATTTCCTTGGTGTTTCTGAGCACTGATCTCTTTCTGGTGGAGTTCTCTTGTAGCAGAGTCCACAGACAACACAATGGATAGAATATGACCCAGAGAGAAGTTCCTCTCTCTGTTCATTTCACAGACCTGTTGTGCTGACCTTTGAGGTTATCACACTAAGTAGGACCTTAGACTTTGGAGAAGCTTTTTTGGGGAAAAATACATATGGAAATGTTTCAACTTTCCCATCAAATAGTTGTGTGGGGAGCATGTTACATAAATGTCATTTCTACAGCTGTTACTGCCCTGGAAGATTATGGTAGTTTTCTCAGTCATTATTAATTTCTTGAGCATTTAATCAACCCTGTGCATAGAGGCCTATGAACACTCCCCTACTCTGCATCTGTTGAATTTGCAGTGTGACAATCTGGGTTGTTAAATAGCTGTGGCTATATGGAGAGCAAATCAAACAATGACTCAGCAAGTATTGTTACATTCTTATTATAGTAAACAGCAAGGACCTATTAAAGTACCTATTTCTTCTGCGCTTTTTTTTTTTTTTTTTTTTTTTTTTTTTTTTTTTTTTTTTTTTTAAGGTTTAATCCCTTCCCTGTCTCATTGCTTGTGACTGAGCAAGGCATTTTGGAATGTCTGTCCTCTGTTGCTTCATTTGGGCAACTCCTTTGATTCTTTCACCTGGAGACTAACTTACACCTATTCCTTGTAAAGAAAGAAAAATGCTGGCTGTAGGGCTGGGTTATGCCAGCTCCAAGAAGGTGCCCTCTCACTTGGATCTCTACATGTTCTCCGTAAATGCTGGTTTCTCACCTTGACACTGATACATTTCTCAGAAGGCCTGCAATCAAGTGATCTCAAGGTCTGGGGTTTAATCTGAACTGAGCAGGAAGATCCTTGCTCTGGATCTCAGTAACTGTGAGATCTGGAGGCAGCCATGTGGCCTTTTGGCTGGTCCCCTTGAAGTAGGAGCTGTTTTCTCCACCTTGCTTGTCACCCAGAGGGAGAAATGGGTGAGTCCAAGGCTAATGCAGGGCCGAGGTCCTCACCTCAAACCTCAGCTCTGTGTAGCGGGTAGTTACATTATTCAACTTGAATGCTGTGTAGTTTCTTGATTTCTAGGTCAACTTGCCAAACCTCTAACTATTCCCCTATTCCTGCTATTTTCGGCTAAAAAGTGCTATCCCCCTGTTCCCTCATTTTCTCTATTTACAATTACAGTTTTAAGGGATATAATGAAAACTTTAAAATAACTTTTATCATACTTTAAATGTCAGAGGACACTATACAATATTTTTAAAGGCTTAAGGAATAAACACAATTGTGTGTAGGATTAATTTGACAGTAGAAAGAATAGCTTAGTATCTTCCAAATAATGATACCAAGATTGGCTTTAAAAAATTATTTTTATTTGTGAATGCCAGAAAACCTGCGTGGTATAGTTGAAAAGATTTAAAACTCCTGAAAGTTTTGTGGATTTTTGCATGAATAATTAATCCAGAAAGTAACCCCAGAAAAGTGTTCATAGTGTTCTTTAGCTTCTGGTGCTTCCATAGCCACTCACAGAGCGGAGACAATACTCTATGATTTTGTACTTACTGACATGCAAAAAATAATGAATAATCACATTGGCCCTTTGAAAAGAGTCTGGGATTTTACTGTACACATGCTCAAACAAGATATTGACAAAAACCTTCCAAACAAAGAGTCAATTTTTATGGGGAAAAAAAAAAAGATGAATTGGTTGAAAAATACAGAAGAACTGCTTTTGTAATGGATATTACTGTACAACTAATTTGACGGGTTCTATTTCTAAAACAGATACAGCTGTGGAAAAAAGCTTTATGAAGAAGCCCATAAACATGCAGCTTTCATTCACTTTTAACCCCAAATGGGGAATATGGTCTTCCTATTGCCAAACCTGTGCATAATTTATATTTTTGTGTGGAAACCATGTAAAGCTGAGAAGAGACTTCATCCAGTTGTAACACAAAACCAGGAGAGTTTTGTGGTTTTGGATGGGGCTTTATTTTATAATTTGATTTTAATACAAGAGAAAACAACTGTCTTGGCTGGGAGATGGGATCTCAATTGCCTTCTTCCCACATAAAAAATACATGTTCTGGGAAGCTGGTCTAGGTTGGCTCCCTGTTGCTGACCCTTAGCCTTGCCTGCAGATCCATGAGCAACCTGCCCTTGTCCTCACCAGATAGAAACCCCTCCCTCCCTTCAGTCTATAATCACTGAGTAAGCATTTCAGTTTTTTTTTTTTCTTTTTCCATTCTCTTGGGCTGGACTGATTTCATAATTATTTAATGCTGTTTCCCCTCTTCAGAGAATGGAAACCAAGGGGTTTGTCACCTTTCTTTGCAGTCAAATTTGCTTTCAGATGTCTGTGTTTTGGCTCTAAACCACTGAAGAAAATAGTGTTTCTCAGGGAGATTTAATTGCAGGAATTCATGTTAACTTATGTTAGTACTATCTTTGGCAGAAACACTGTTCTCTTTAGATAAATACAGTCTAAAATGACAGAAGGAGTTGGAAGAACCAACGAAATTATTATTTTGTTTCTGTCAGGCTAGTGTGTGTGAAGGGAGGTTTCACAGGTAAGAAGTCCCCTAATGATCTGCCGTGGTGTCTGGTAAGATACAGTTTAAGAGGAGTTTTAATGTAATGGAGAACATTCTATTATTACTATAACTCACTCTTCCATGGCTCCAAGCAGTTGATGGTTGCTTAACAATTTTTCCTCAAAAATTCAAAATCCAAATGACATTCTGATTTTTTAATATATATATATATATACACACACATATAGAGAGACACATATACAGATACATTTACATATATTTATATATGTGTATATATGTGTGTATATATATCTATGTATGTGTATATATATGTGTGTGTTTGAAATATATAACTCAAAGTATTTTTAGCATCCCTTCTAGTTACTTAGATGCATTGAATTCACTCACTAAAGAAATTTATTCCAGTGTCACACCAGTGGAAGTAAGTCAGTAGAGATGGCCACTTCTAAAAAATTCTCCTTCTCTGCCCTTGCAGCATGGACAGAGTTCATCGTTCAGACCCAAGTGATTGGATGGATGAATGAAGGAGCCTCTTGATATTCTGTGCCCACACAGAAACTTTTGATGCAAACAGATATGGACTCCTTGCTGCCTGTGTTTCTCCCTATCTGTTTACAATCCGGGCAAAGCTGAGTGAGATCTTAATTCTTCGGGAACTTGGCAGACTTTATAAACAGATGAAAAATGATATTTGAAGGGAGTTGGGATTTCACTGCTGCTGGCCTGAGCAGAATGGATGGCTGCTGAGTGCTTTTTGATATTCTGAGGACAACTAGAATAAACCAGACGGATTTTAAGAGCAGCAGGCAGAGTATCAGTTAAGCAGATCATTTAGGAGTGTTATTTCTTGTTCTGCCCTTTGTGAAAATTTTAGGTATTTAAACCTAAAATTTTCTTGTGCAAAACTGGCCTTGTCCTGTAAAATTTGGCATCCAATCCGCCAGGATTGATTGACAAGGCACACGTATGTGTTAGAAGATGGGAGCCCAAAGGCATAAACACCAGAGTTTTCCAAGATCCTGTAGATGTTTTCTTTTGTTTCAGTCCAACTGTTTTCACTTATCTTCCTAGAGCTGAGCAAAAAAGATCTCTAACCTTAAAAAAATAATGTATATAGGTTTTCTCAGGGGAAAATAGTAGCTGCTCTGATAAAGTGAGGTCTATGCACTCTTAATTCAATTTAAAAAGAAAATATTAAGACCATTTCTATGCTGGCTGCCCTTCAGCATGCACTTAGCTTGAATTCTCATTACAGACAGGGCTGAAATCTGGCTTGTGACCTGCACTAAGCAAGTTTCATTAGAAGAGATTTGGACATTGCTCAGACAAAACTAGATGCACATTTAGCTAAAAATAAGGAAGAAATGGAAAAGTAAAAAACCTCTCTCAAACAAATGTAATTGCTGTGTTTTAAAATTATATCCTTTTTTTAGCTCACAAAATTATTTCAGGCACAGCAATGAATGATGAATAAGTTCTTGAATTAGCTGGATCTGGGCTGGGTTGCATTGTCTGGGAAGTCTTGCAATGTCTACATGTGGCATAGGGTATTTATCCTCACAGTCATCAACATTTGTCTCTGTTGCTCTGTCAGATTTGCTGTGCGTCATGCTGGGGGCAGCCAGAGGACATGCAGAGACCAGAGCAATAATTCCTTGAGGGCTCAATTTATGCCAAATGTTGAGCACGCTTTTCCCTTGTAAATTGCAAAAGACAGTTCCTGTATTGGACTCTAGGAATATTGGTGTTATCAACAGTGCATTATTCCCCAGGCATCTATGTCTCATCTCAATGAGGACCTGGCTGCCTCTCAACATCATTGCAGACCCTGATGGTGTCCTTAAGGATATTCTTAATTCTGTCCTCTTTCCCAGCTTGCCAAAAACTGTCCTCTTCTGTCAAAGCCCTGTTCTTCACCCCGTGTATCCTAGAACCCAAAATACAGAATCATAGAACGGGTTGTTTTGGAAGGGACCTTATAGATCATTTAGTTCCAACACCCTTCCACGGGCAGGGACACCTTCGACTAGGCCAAGTTGCTCCAAGCCCCATCCAGACTGGCCTTGAGCACTTCTAGAGATGGGGCATTCACAACTTCTCTAGGCAACCTGTTCCAGTGCCTTAGCATCTTCCCAGCTAAGAATTTATTCCTAGTCTAATATAAAACTACCCTCTTTCTGTGTGAAACCATTATCCCATGTCCTATCACTTCATGTCCCTGCAAAAAGTGCATCTCTAACTTATTTGTAGACCTCTTGGGGTTCTGGAAGGCTGCTAGGTCTTCCTGGAGCCTTCTCTTCTCCAGGCTGGTATCTGACATCTTGACACAATGCATGGGCTTGCCAAAAGTGGGCAATCTGTCTCTTCCTCCAGCCTAGTCTGCCACACCATGGTGGTTTACCTCAGGATCCCCTACAAATCTCGCTCTAGATCATGAAGTCTCCAGACAGAGCAGCATCTGAAGTTTGATGTTGCAACTGCTTGTCACTGTCACTACCACATGTGCATTGCTTGTGCCTTCTTAGTGCCCATCTGTATGTTGCTGACTGGAGAACTGAAATGCACAACTTCAGCAGGGACAGTCACTTGGGTAATGGCAGCTTTTTGTTTATAACTACACATTCTCTACTTCAGACCTTTGTTGCTCAAGAAACTCAAGGCATGAATGCCTCACTCAGCTTAAGGGCTAAGAAATACAAGTTTGAGGTAACCTCTTTGCCATGGCACTTGCTCCTCCCTCTCCATGTGTAGCTGCTTTTTCAACCTTCTGCTAGAACTTTTGCCATAATCCCAGTTAATTATGCTTGGCTCCACTACTTAATTCTTCCTCCTCCACACAAAACATTATGTAAAAAAGACTCCTAAGGCTTTCTGTTGTCCCTTATGGCTTCCTGCAGATCTCTGGGTTATAATTTATATGATCCAATGCTTGTCAGCTTTCCTTTGCTCGCAGAGTCCAGCTGTGTGCTGTGGGATAACACTTCATCCTTTGATTGTTTACCTTACTCCCTCTCCACCCACCTCCACAGGAAATCTCATCAGAGCGTTTGCCACGGGAGTGTCAGTCTTGGAATGACAAAAGCCAGAAAACACTTTTTTCTTCTAAAGCCAGGTCTCCAGTAATAGGAAGCTTTTCCATCTAAAGCAATAATTTCTATAGAATCTTACTTCTAACCTGGTGATTATTTTCTTGGTCAAAATTTTGCCTTTGTTTTATTTATAGTGGTGTTTTCCCAGTTATTATTATTATTATTATTATTTAATTAATTAATTAGTTAATTTTGTGGAGATAGCTTTATATTCTTCTAACTCTCAAAGATTTGCAGTTTAATAGCATGTACATATGTCTGCAAGAAAATGACTTAGTGTGGCCCTGTGGCTTACTGCTGAGAAACAGAGTTACTTTATTTCCCTGAAATAAATTAGTTCATTTTGTTTTATATTTCCAGCATGCTCGGGAGATAAAAGTCACTGCCTAACAGAGATCTCCTGCAAGTTGTTCCGCAGTAAAGTTGCTGCAGTTCAGGCTCTGGCATCTGTTTATCCATTCAAGATTTCTCAATCTACTTTCTTGATTTGTTTAACAGAGTACGGATGTGTCTTACATAGCTAAAATACCCAGACAGAAATACATTGGTGGCTTGCTGGTAGCTCTGCAGAGGTACAGTTAATAAGTAGCTGTACTGCAGTGTGCAGTTTTGAAGTTGAATATGCATACAACAGTGCTGCTGGATCCAGGTTGGTTCTGGGGAACATTGTGCCCTAATTTTAAAACCTATTCCTTTTAAAAGAGGTGCACACAATCTTTGAGGACTGAGTAACTGCTTTTCCAGGGCATATTGCTCAGCTGTGGACTGGAGTGGCTAATGGTTAAGAGCAGCAATTCAGAGGAATGGGACTGCTTTCAAAGCAGGACTATTTACATATGGTGTGTATATATTTACATGTACACACACACATATAAACTGAAAGGGAGTAGGTTTAGATTGGATACTAGAAAGAAATGATTTACTGTGAGAGTGATGAGGCACTGGAATAAGTTGCCCAGAGAAGCTGTGGATGCCCCATCCCTGGAAATATTCAAGGCTAGGATGGATGTTGCTTTGAGCACCCTGTTCCGTTTGAAGGTGTCCCTGCCCATGGCAGGTTTCCATCCAGGAACTAGATGATTTTTAAGAACTCTTCCAAGCCAACCACTCTACGATTCTATTTTTTTTTCAATTCCTTACTTTTCTGTTTAAATAATCAAGCTTCAGTGGTTACTTCTGCATGTCTGGAATGAGGTGTGCTAGAATTATACATTCTTCTCCATTTATAGAATGAATGCATCTTCAGACAGGCTATTTTTCCATTGCCAAAACACACGGTGAATGACATGATGCACAAGGGTGACTTCTGAGTAATGTGACGTTATTAATGAGGTTGTTCTCTGAACATAAGCAGGGTGCTCAGAGATAACATGGCACAACACAGGCACAGAACACTCCACAAGGAGGCTGAACTATTACCGAGCCAGCTGAGCAGCAAATTCGATGCCTATGTGCTGGCCTCAGGGCTAAGGGTTAAAAGCTTTGTTTGTGTAGCTGAGTAGTGAGGCTGCCATCTCAGTGCCTTGGCAGGAGGAAATGAGTAAAGCCTTTGCCTGGGCTCACTAAGTAAATGAGCTATCCAGGGATCAGGTTCCTTACTCAACGTATGTTACATGCTCCTAACAGATGCCAGATAATGAAATTCCCCATGCACAGTGATTTGTATGCTGTAGGACAGTGTTTTATGCTTTGCTCCCTAAATGATGATGGTAGTGAAAATACTTTTGTAAATGTCCCTCCCAGATCCATGATAGGGACCCTGAATGTAACAGATTATGTGAATGTACACCTCTAAATCTTATGGACATTTTATACACCCTCAAATCTTCTTCTGCCTTATGGCCTTCCATATGTGGAAATTTTGAGGACTTGTCAGCTCTCTGCCTCTGGGTGTGCACTGGCTCAGCTGCTGCACCTGACTGTATTGCTTTTGTGAAGGACATTCTGTGGGACTGTAGCCACTGGACATTACCTGAGGAGGTGGATGGGACCTGGGTAGAGAATTTCAGGTGGGTGGGAGGAGCTAAAAGAAGAAAAGACATGCATGGACATGCAGGTTCTTCAACACTAGTCCGCAGCTGTCCTGTCAGCACAGGCTCTTACTGCAATGGCCAAAACCCATACTGGAGTCAAGAGTAGCAAAATAGGGTGAAACCAAAGCACTTAATCAATTTTGATCTCAAATTCTATATTCTAGTTGTTCTTAGACTATCCCTCCTGAATTCTAGTTCTGTACCAAAATGAGTTGTTGGTCTGAAGTTTTATTCCACATGGCCTGCATATTGTGTTGGAAAGATTCGGTCTTGGTTAAAAGATTATTAGAACACAATTTTTTAAAAAGTCACACTTTAATGTTATTTTTGAAGCTCTAGTCTAACACGTTGGTGTGAGGTCTGTGGTTTTTAGTCTAGAGCATCCAGGTGTGGAAACTATTTATTTGTCTCCTAGGAGATTATGACTAGCTTGGATGAACACATAAATCAATCTACTTTTAAAATATTTTTATTTTCGTTAAAAAGCAAGAATGCAAATAACTATAGTGGACTTAAAAATTCCAGGGGTGACCGAGTATTTGAACACAGCAGTGCCCAATGCATAGACAGCCAGCACCATCGGGAGACACGAGGCCAGGTAAATTATACCTGGACACAAAAAGTAAAGTCTTCACTACAAGGGTGCTGAAGCTTTGCAACAGCACCCCAGTGAACTTATGGGGATGGTTTTAGAAATTTTCAAAACCCAGCTGGAGCAGTATGATCTCATTTGGGTGCTGCATTTGCATTGAGTGTGGGGGAATAGAGCAGATCACTGCAGATTCCTTTCAACTACTCTGTTTTACCATTCCACCCTCTGACTGGAATGCTAAACATAGATCCATCAACTTGAATGATTATTTATTTATATTATTATTTGATATTTATTCCAAACCTGGTTAGGCACAGTCCTGAGCAGCCTTCTCTGGGTGACACTGTTTTGAGCACATGGTCTCCAGAGATGCCTTCCCACCTCAGCTAGCCTGTGAACCTGTGAAATTACATGAAAGCTGAGGAAAATACTCCAGTGTAAGTGGATTGCACAGTTCAGTCTGTTTGAAAAGAAAGGCTGAATGGTGGCTTTGTTACAGTGGGCAAGTGCCTCCGTGGGAAGGAGACAATAGGCACTAAAAGAGCTCTTCAGGAGGAAAAGAAGAATATAAACATCAGGAAAGGAAGCAGGATAATTCAAGTGACAAAACAAAAAATCAGTCTTTCATTGATGGCAGATTAACCACCACTTGATATATCTTTCACTGTCCTCCCAGGAAGCCTGGTTTAGCCACACATGAACAAAGTTTTTTGTTAAATACAAGGTATTTATTCTAAGAACAGATACAACAAGGTAAACAATAGAAATAGGATTTACAAGAGGCTTGCTTGAGGATGCTTTACAAGAGGATGATCTAACAGTAATTATTGAAGGATCTGTGTTTGATAGCTGAAGAGAATAAAATGAAATATGGGAAAAAGATTTAGTTCAGGCTGTTCAGATTTGCGGGGTCTACTAAAGCTTCAACTACAAATTTTTTTTCCTCCTGGGTGTTCTTAATGGTTGCCAAACTGCCTGTTGACATTATATCTATTTTCATTTAGATCTGATTTACAGGCAGACTGAGGTATATTTGAAGTAATGAAAATAAGAGTGTTTCAGCATCTGTTTATGGGTGGGTACTGGAGCATAACCCTGTGATGCAAAGGACAGTATTCCCAGTGCTGGGAATAGTGCCAGTGTTTTGCAACTGATGAGGTCTTTCCTTGTAAAATCAAAGATCTGCCCCATACCTAGAAAAAATTCCCATGAGGCTGTACACCATTCTGTAATAGATATACTCTCTTAAATTTGTGTATCCAAAAATTGTGTGTATTAAACTTTGCAGCGGGATGTAAAAACCCTGAATTCCTGGAAACAATTCCAGGACGTCTCTTTACATTCTACAGTCTTTTCTTAGTCAAAAGGTGTTACCTCGACATCTGCCAGAGAGATAACTGGGAAACGGCCCATTAATCATGGGCTGACCACATCTTCACAGTTAATCAGGAGGTCCGATATCGATCTGGGTGGAGAGCGGCAGAAACCTTCCAACAGAAGATACGAAGACTTTTCATTCAGATGTCTTTTCAATTTCTCTGGAAACTCTTTCAGACATCCCTTGCGGGATGCCGGACATTTCAATGATTGTGTTATGTGCATGATGTTCTGTACTTTGGGTTCTTTGTTACCATCTTGTTTATGCCTCAGGGTAGAAAAATGGTATAAAACACCTACCCAGAGACCCCGAATTTGTGGGCAGCTCTTCGGAGACGCACCCTTTGCTGCTCCTGGATTGTCCACCCAGCATTCAATTGATGTTGTCCGAGTTTATCGTGGCGTTTTCCAAAATTGCTTTTCAAATTTGTTAAATAAATCTTTGATTTTGGAAATTGGCTCTGATCATTTATAGCAATTCCCAAGTGGATATAATACATTTTATCAGGAAAAAAAAAAGACCTTTATGGGTTGAATCTATCTGTCAACATAAATACTAATGTGGTATTGCTTGGCTTCACATGAGCACTATCTATTGGTGAGACACTGAAGTTGTTACCTGAAATCTTGAGATCTACTGAGACCACAGTGGAATCAGTGAATGCCAATGGGACTGAACAACACTGATTCCTTCATGTAAACAGACGTTTGGGGACCGAATAAATCAGGCTCCCTTTCCTGGCACAATAATGTGATAAATATTGTAGGATTAATTAATGTTTTCTCTTTTTATAACACTCTATAAGCCTATGTAACAGTAGTTTGTGTGTTACTGTATAATATTCTTAAGCCTAAGGAATGCAGGGCTCTGGGAAGATATTCCTCAGCCGAATAGCAGAGAATCACCCATCACCGAAAGAAAGGAGGGTGCCACCCATGGGTGATGGAGTTGAGCACCGCCATCATCGGCCACCGGCCGTGCACTCAGCACCCCATACCCATCATCCGAATCTCGTCAAGGACATACATCTCAATACCTGGTTCCAGCAAACCCAGACAAAAGTTTGTGTCTCCCTGGAAAAACTATTCACCGAATTCACATCCAGAAAAGAAACCAGAGGAATATGAATTCAAGACCATACACACAAAGAACCGATGAAGTAATTGGTTGCACAAGCCCAGGGACTATATAAAAATGGGCCCTCCACACTCTGAATTTGTGAACCAGAGGGGGATTCTGTTCCATAGGGGCAGGATCTTTGGTTCACCCAGCTCCAATTCCCAGGATCGGAACTGTACTTTGATTGTGGTTTTATCGGTGTTTTTCTATTTCTCAAATTCTTGACTTTTTTTTTTGTTTTTATTAATAAATTTGTTATTAATATTTTTAATTCGCAGATTCGGCTTATCATGTGTAACAATAAGAAAACAAGATAAGCATGATTTGTTTTCTAAGTAGTGCTCCTTGATCTTTTGTTTGAATACTGACACAGGAAAGGGAAATAGGAAGACTCCTACCACACTGTTTTCTCTCAGAGGTAGGAGGAGGCTCTTGACAAAAGAAGTGTTGAAGCCATTTTCCTTGCACCCTGTAGAACAGAGTGAAACCATCATCACCACTCCAGAAGTCCTGGTTGTTTCCCAAACCCAGGGGTGGTGGTGACACTTTCCCTCCCATCCACAAATGAGCCAATTCCTGAATTCCTTCTACTCATCCTGCTGCATTCAGCGCTGCACCCCAGGAGTGGAGCCTTGCTCCAGAACATACTTCAGCCAACCCTGACTGACTTTTCTGTGAGAGCAATGAAAAGAGGAAGGGAAGCCCCCCTGCTGTTAGGACGAAAGTGTCTGCCAGATGTGAGCTGTTTCAGAGGGTGACTGAATGAAGCCAGTGCTCTACCCAAGAAATAATCACCTGGCTCATTAATCGCTCCTTGTAGCCAGCTGCAGTAGCCAAGAGTCCCTGTTTGCTCAAATAGTCCCAAAGCAGCAGGAATCATTCCCTTTCTCTTCATACTTTTTCCATCTCTACCAATTTAGCCTTTTGGAAGGTTAGTATGGAGAAACTGCCTCTGGTTCCTCTCTTTGTCTCTGTATCTCTTTAAGACTATTTCAGGACTGGGGAAGTGACAATCTAGAAAATGAAAACTGGGCTGAACACAAAAATACCTTGACTTCTTCATTTCATTAAATGCAGGTATTGTATTAGAGAAGGCAATTAATTCTGTGCCTTTTAAGTAGAACTGAAGTTTTTAGAGTGAAATCTTATAGCTTGAAAAATAATGGCACCTACTTTATCCAGCTCTACTACAAGAAACTTAAGTTGAAATTTTCTCTGGGACTAAAGCATCTAATAGACTTGCTTTGGGAAAAATAATGTGTTTGAATCCTTAGGGCTTTCCTTTCTGCAGATTTTTTATGTATCTTCATGGGAGTAAGTTGTGATGGCTTGAACTAAGGCTCAGGATCTCTACAAGCAGACCTCAGAGTGCAAGTTCATGACACCAAGCAGAGGGTTTGACTGCTGCTACAAAGGGTGGAGCAACTTGCTCCTGCCACTCCCATGAAGTTCAGTGATGTGCCCTGCCCAGCCATGCTTCAAACAGATGCTTAGTAAAATTTTTGTTCTAGCTCAGATGAGTATTATCAAGTTATGAACATTGGGAGGAATAATAAACATCTTTTAAAACAGAAAACTAAAAAACAAAAAAAGCCCCAAGATCCTGGAAAACTGTAGAAATGTATAATTAAAGGGAAACTGAGCCTGGTGAATGACTGTTTCGGCAGAGAAAGAATAACTTTTCCATTGTAGAATAAACACACAGTTCAGGGACCAAGTACATTTTTTATTTGGCTGGTATAATCTTGCAATCATTCAATATCCAAATCAGCTGATCGGAAGAGTCCTGCTTACGGAAAGGCTGCAGAATTGACAGCAGTGCATGTTTCATTAAATTAAATTAAAAAGAGGAAAAAGACCCTGTACTGATGGATGACTTTTCCTGTCAGTGTGTTGGTACAGTGCATTCAATTCTTTGCCCTCAATGCTTCTCTGATAATGCTCAACTCTGTGAAGCAAAAATGGAAGAAAACTCAATGGTTAAATGTGCCACTGTGGAGCTTCATAACTCTAATATATCAGTGAAAAACAAAGGAAGCCAATTGTCACTGCAAGATGTTTCAAAAAGGCATGGATTCACACAGGGCCTCATAACGCAGTATAACAACATTTAGCTAAATGGAGTCAGTCTTACAGGGTACTGCAAGATCAAGAAGATCAAGCCCATAAACCAAGGATACCCAATATAAAACAGAGAATTAATATAAATTTTAGAATGCCATTAGGATTTAGGTTGAACACTAACTAGCAAAATATGGCTCACTTACAAATCTACTATTGTTTAATGTCCCTGAAAGCAAGTTATGATTCTAATATTATCACAGATGAAATTCAGTTTAGTATCAAATTTTGTTCCAACGTGGGAAGGCAAGAAATGTAGTTTAAAATGTATCTAATCCTGAGACTTTTTAATGGCAACTGCAATAGAAAGTTGCACAGAATTAAATCATTAGTCCACAAAGACTAAATAATAATTATTTTATATATTCCGTTAAAGATTGTTACTGAGATTAACTTTGAAAAACCCCTACAAGTGACCCCAGAGGAACCCCACTTCCCCCAAAAAAACCCCTTAAACCTAAAAAACCAGTGTTCTTTATCTTCTAAAATTCCTTGGAATATTTTTGTTCGGCATGGGTTCTCATTTGAATAGATACAAGAGAAGGACAAAGGCCATTGCTAAACATTTATTAAAATACTCTTCATTTTTCAGATGAGAACTGACCAAGTGTTTTGCATTAAACATTTTCTTCCTTCACCTATCTTGTGGAAATCCCATTCTTTCACTGTGCCCACAAGGGTCTCTTACATTTGCTCAATAAAGTTTGACTCTCTCTCACAACACCTTAAAATCAGTGAGGCTGCTTGAAGAGAAAGGTACTACTCTGTGTGAATAAGAAAACAAAGATCATTAGTGGTCATTAAAACAGAGGACGGTAGAAAAATGGTGTTGTTTATTATATATATATTTGTGTATTTCCTTTGCTGGTCCATTCACAGATTACATTAATCCTGGTGCTTAGCTACAGAATTGAAAGCTGAATATGACATGCATATTCTCCATTATTCTAAACACAACTAAAGGTAATTGTTGGAAACTATAAATTGTTATGATGTTTTACAGAGTCTGAGCAAATAAACATAGAAAAAACAAGAAGCTGAATTCACATTCAAGTCCATAGCACAGAGCTCACCCACATGATTACTTGTGGTTTTGGATGTTTTCAGCTGCCTCAGAATGCTCACTGCTGAATAGTCTTTGAATGTTTTCTTCACTGATTTTCCATTCAGTGTTTATTGTGTGAGCCTTTTCTGGCATCATGGAAGCCCTGGTTCCTCTGAAGGCTAAACTTTCTGTTTGATTCCTTAATTTCTTTGCTGTCATGTTCATTTCAAGCTTATATGGGAAAATTTCTCTTGGGTCCGTGATGATTTGCTCTTGCTCTCTTGAACTACTTGAAAGGAAGAGGTATCGAGGTGGGGGTGGTCTCTTATCCCAAGTAACAAAAAATAGGCAACAGAAAATGGTTTCGAATTGTGCCAGAGGAGGTCTAGATTGGACATTCAGAAAAATTTCTTTCCTGCAAGAACTGTCAAGCACTGGAATGGGCTGTCCAAGGAGAGTGGTGGAGTTACCATCCCTAAAGGTGTTTAAAGGATGTGCACGTGGGTGCTTATGGACATGGTTTAGTGGTGGACCTCATGGTGCTGGCTAATTGGTTGGACTCGATGATCTTAGAGCTCTTTTCCAACCTAAACCATTTTATGATACTGTCTTTCTATTTGATTAACTCATTTAATCGGCCTTGCATAGTATTGAAAAACCATACAAGCATATCACTTCTAGCTCTTTCAGATTATTCCAAAGACAGCAGGAAGAATTGATTTTATAACATTTTTGCTTCTTTTCATGACTTCTTTGTTCCTTTAATAATGAGAATGCAATGTTTCATTTTTGTATTTCCATGCAAAAATCTAAGCAACTTTAGTGGATGAGCTTCCATTCTGGATGCCCAGCAGTTAAGTTTGCCTTCAAATTTGGTCATTGTTTAGAAGAAGAGTTTCCTTCATTACCATGCTTAGAAAATTGGAGGGAATCGGTCTCTTCTGCTTCAGCTCCATTATTCAGGAGCTGACTAAAATGTCCTCTTTTTCAGAAGTGCTGAGCTCTTTCAGAGTCCAGTGTGCAAGAGCTACAGGTGGTTAACAATGAGAGCTTGAACCACATCTGCTAAAGAGACTAAATATTGATTTTGAAACTGTAAACAGGAAAGCTTTGACATTTCAAAGTAATAATACTGGCCAGATTTTTCATGCATTAATGATCTTTCTGAAAGTAGTTTTACCCCTTGGAATGGGGAATGGTATCTTTGGGGATTAGTGTGTTGCATAAGTACAATGAATTGAACTACATAGTGTTATTTAGTTCTCCATGGTTGTTTACACCCAGTAGCAGTGGGACTGGCTGTTACAGAACTGTCCCAAAATGTGTTATTATACTCACTGACCCTCCAAAATAGAGGTTGCTTATGAACTGCCTCTTGTGACTGCCCCTGGGCCATTCTAGCTCTCAAGCTCTTCAAGAGAGTCTTTTGGAGAGGGCCAAAGCCATCTGCCATGGCCCAAACTGCACTGGAATAATTTAATAGTGCAAATTTACAGTGCAGACGGTTAATTTCCACTGCTGAGTCTTCCTTGCAACTCTTTAACTTACAAATATAGATATTGCTGTAGTGTCCAGACATGCATCACTGATTTCATTGATGCAATTTGTGCCATAATTGCATGTAAGCCTCTCAAAAAGGCTTTTGTGTTGTGGAATATGGAGTCCACAGCACAGGGAGCTTTACAGCTGAGGAACTGAGAAATGGGAGAAATAAAGCATGGACTCCTACACAGCTACTTTAAGCTTTAACTGAGAAATCAATTTTCAGATTGCCTCTGTATTAGATAAAGCTACAGAAGAATCCAGGGGAGAGTTTATACACACCAAGATAGAGATGTTTGTAGAAGGAGACTGAAGTGCACTCAGGCTGTGGCTGGGTTGCACTGTGGGTTTCTCCACTGATGAGATGGAACAGACCTCCTGGCTTAGTTGCTACAGTCACATCACTGCTGTGGGAGACAGCACCTAGGCTGGAATAACTTGCAAAAAGTTACATGCTGTCAGGGTCAAGCCTGGCACAAAAGGAAGTTTTTTCAGCCCTAGGCAAGAGATAAGGTTGGTCATATGATGTTGAGATACAAAGGATCACACAAAGGATGCTGAGACAGACTTAAATGTTTAAAGTTTTATTCATGGAGACTGTAGCTGATGGCACACACCCACTCCAAAATTACTGTTGGGAAAAATGCAAAGGAGGGAGAGAAAGGATGGATGGATGGATGGATGGATGGATGGATGGATGGATGGATGGAAGGAAGGAAGGAAGGAAGGAAGGAAGGAAGGAAGGAAGGAAGGAAGGAAGGAAGGAAGGAAGGAAGGAAGGAAGGAAGGAA
This sequence comes from Chamaea fasciata, assembly GCF_029207755.1. Taxonomy (NCBI): domain Eukaryota; kingdom Metazoa; phylum Chordata; class Aves; order Passeriformes; family Sylviidae; genus Chamaea; species Chamaea fasciata. The sequence goes on from NW_027094087.1 coordinate 34,729,381, forward strand.
GGAAGGAAGGAAGGAAGAACAGGGAAAGCAAAAGCTCTCACCTGTGGATGGCCAAAAAGAGGTAAAGCAGAATCTCCAAAGAAGGTATCTTCTGGTGATCCTCTCCAGGTGATGCTAATGATGATGATTTTCCACCATGTTTCTCCATGGTGACCAAATGCCTTTCATTCTGACCTGTTCAAACTCCCTTCTGGATACTGCTGCTTAAAACAGTTTGCTTTGAATGAGCCCAAGTGTTTGTATATATCCAGTGAGCTTGAGTATATATTATAAGTCCAACTGGAGGTTCAAGTCTCTGTTAGCCACTATGTTATTGACTAATTTATGCTTTTCCTTTAATGTAAACTTCAAGTTATAAGAGAAATGGTGGGGAAGAGCAAGGAGAAGGAAGGAGTCATCCTTACTCTGGTGGCCATTTCTTCCCATGAGAAATCAGAGATAAGAATAATGTCAGGGTTTGCAGGTGCAACACCATGTGAAACAACAGCACGAAAACAACAGCAGGAAAAAGGTTAAAATAATGGAGCAGCTTTGGTGGAAGGTAACCGACCTGCAAGTGGAAGACAGACTAGAGAACTGCAAAGAAAAAGACCTGAGCAATACAAGGTGAAGCCATTCTGCAACAGCTTGGTGTCTGCTCTTCTCTCTCCACTTCAGCTGTGTTCTTACCTCCTCCAACATCGCTGCAGTTAGGAGGAAAAGAAGCAGGTAGGATCAAAAAAGGTTTTTCTGTGGGTTCAAGTGATCATGACCATAGGCACAAAAGTCCCATGTGCATCAGTAAGGAATAATTGTCTTCTATTGTTAGAAAAAAAATTCTTAGACTGCTTTATTAGATTTAATACATCTGTCTTCAAGACTTTACACATCTCTCTTCCTCTAAATATATTGGAAGTTATACGTTTCTTATGTTCACAATCACACAAAATCACAGAATCAAGTTTTGTAAGAGAAGGTTTGCAACCACAGGTTTATTCTCAGGCCAGCTGTACCACATTTAGAAGTCTGTTCCTGATAAATCTGTGATTTCCTCCACATTCACTTATTTTACACCATCTGAGGATATAGCCCTCTGGCTACAAGACTAGTTAACTGCAGTTCCAAGCCATAAAATCCATTACAATATTAACTTGGCATGTGTTCTGTACAATAACAATTTTCCAGGACAGCAAACTTTTTTGAGGATAGTAAACTCACAGTATTTCCCTGGTTGCAGTTATATGTTTCAGTTATTTCACAGTTATATATTTCTGCTGCCAAGTGCTGCAAATCTTCCTGAGTCTGGCAAAGTTCTACATGTTTTAACAAAATTGTTGTTGGTGTGTATAATTTTTTTACTTACAATCCGCTTGGAGATATTTATTATTATTGGTCAAAGATGTCAAATTCAATAGAAAGAAAATCCCAAATAGACCTTGAGAGTGCCCCTTCTTGCATTTTCAAATGCGAGACTCCAGCTGGAACTGTGACCTCTACAGAAAGCTCAGTATAAGCCTAGAGGCAGGAAGCTGGGAGGAGAGCAAAGCAGCAGAGGAATGGTAGCACTTGTCACTCACAAAACAGAGTCCCAGACTGTCTAATCACAGTGGATTTTGGAGGAATTCAGCCTGAGCAGGTTTGGGGGGCTATGAGAAGCTTCTGTCAGTGAAAGGTGATGTGGGAGACCATGGAAGGGCATTTGCCTCTGTACATAACAAATGGCTGCTGAAAGCTGATACCTGTTGCAGAGTGAGGTGGCTTTGCTTGCATTTTGTATGAGATGTTATTCTTTGAAAATGCAGGTAAGGAGGCAGGTCTGGGGAGGTTCAGCAAATTTGTGAGTGACAACTAGTGAAAGAAGCTGTCAGTTATTACAGGAAACCTGTTCTGAGGTGGGGACTGACAAATACTGCTGGCCACACCAAATACTGAAGGCTGATAGCAGTTGACAGAAGCCTCTAATTCCTCCTAACTGAGCTGGACTTGGTCAAAATGACAAATACGCTAATTAGTCCCCAACACCAAGAATGTACTTGGCAGGTCCCTGGTCTGGATGGCAATTGTTGTACAGGCTGAAAAGGGACAGGTGGGGAAAAGTGTGTATATATATATGTGTATATATATGCACATGTATATCCACCCATCCATGCAGAAATTGTTTGTGACATGTGACAAATATATATAACATGATGTATTAGAGCATGAAGTATGCAGAAAGAAAGGGGAGGTGGTAAATTTTTCAGAGTGCCACACTGGCTGTTGTTAGACAGGGCTGTGCTGCTTTGCTTGTGGCCAGTCTGCCTGAACCAAGGATATGTGAGTGATCACTTGGGTGCCAGACTGAGTTCATGGCAAAACAGAGCAATGATTATTTCTGGAGAAGGCAAAATCTGAAGAAAAGTCATTAAATCACTATGGGTTACAAAATCTCCTTGTGTATTCAGTTGTTATTCTCTGATGATGATCAAAGAGGGAAAGTATAACCAGAGGTATAGAGAGTAAAACTTACGGTTCTAACTTCTGGGAATCTTCAGTACTGTAAAAATATCATCTCTCTCTCCCTCTTTATTTCTCTTTCCTTAAAACTTCCATGAACTTCCAGAAGTCCCATGTAGGGATTCTCATGGTGTTCTATATCCTGTGTTGTAGAGTCAGGGAGGCACAGACATGGCTACTATTTCATGGCCGTATAAATGATGGATAGAAAGAGACAATGTCAACAGCAAGCATTGTCCTGATTGTAGGCAGGTACTTGTGGAAAATATGAGGATGAATTTCTTAGGGCAAGTGAGTCAACAACGAACTCCATCAGAATTCAGTTTTCAATTCTTCAGCATCTAAATATTTCATGTTGTACAAAAAAGAATGGTGACTTTAGGGACAGTTAGAATTTGTTTTCTTTTCAAAGAGGTTTTCTGCATTGCTTTTTTGACATTTTCTTTGGTTCCTTGTTGAGCAAGGAGACCTTAATCATTCATTCTCTTATCCTTGCCCAGGATTACAAGAAATGACAGCTTGTTGCCATTTTCCTGCCTCCAGTCCCCCTGAGACACTCAGGCTCTGAATATGAGATCAGTCTTGATAAGATTTCTACAGATATGTGTATTGAGGCAAGCTGTATCTTGTTCTGCACTCAGGTTCTGCATCTCAATTTTGAGAATATTTATTATTAATATCATTGCTGCTTATCATCTCTTCTGAAATTAAGACTGTAAAGCCAGGTAGTATTTGACTTTGAAAAGTCTATTCCAAGTTGTACCACCAATACAAAAGTTCCATTTCTCATAAAAAAATAAACTTAGTATGCAGCAGAATAGATCAACTGGATGCACCTGTTGGTAGATTCTTCTGTAATCTGACAGCCAGAGTATAGTAGACTCTTGCAGAAAGAATTTGCTCTCAAAATTCATTTGTGAACACTTAAATAACACACTTTGTCCTTACACATTTCATATTATATCCCTTTGCACATCACATTAAGAAGAGAATATGAACAAATTGTGAATACAATACTCTGAAAGGTAGTTGCTCAGGGAAAAGATTGGTAACTGATGACTAGTAAAATATGTTATATTGAGATCCAGAACCTGAATTTCAATTTTGATTCTTGAGATGTTACATTAGAAATTAATAATGGGACTATATTAACCACAGGAACGGTTAGGCATGGATGAGTTCCATTTCACTGCTCTTTTCTTTTTTTAGGGGGGGGGGGCGGTGGAGGGGGATGGGACTTCAAAGGTTTTTTCCAAAGTGAAATCATCATCTACTTAAAGCTGGAATTGCCTCTAGGAAGTCTTAGAAGAGTCTTCATAGAAATAAAAGGGTACAACCAGGCTGTGGCTAAGCTCGAGTGAAGCCTATCAACATGCGCGGATTCAAACCACTGAGGGATGTGATTTGCTGCCCTTCAGGCTTGGAAATAGGTTCAGCCCCCTTTTAGATATGTGGTTACTATATCTCACCTTCCATGTCAATGCCTTTCCATGGGAAAATTCCAGGTAGCTCCCTGAAGTCCAGTTTTTGGCAGAGCAGAATACATGGTAATAGCCAAGGCAAAGGAAGCATTGAGCCATTGTAGGTCAGCTCGTTGCACTAGTCTAACTTCTTAACTGTGGTAGCAATAATCAGTCAGGGACTTCAGTTTTGGGCCATGAGATGAGTAAGGTCAGGTTTCTCACTTTGTAAAAGTTGTAGCTAGCAGATGGTCAGAAAAAAAAAAAAAAAAAAAAGACAACTTCATACACATGAAGTTGGTTTTGGTCCCCCAGTACATCTTAGGGAATTCTACTCGATCCTCACCCCGCTCAGTTCCAAGACACTATTTTGTAGCTAGACATGCAATTCTGATTAAAGAATGTCCCTGTTTGGTCCTGATGTACTGGGTTCCTGAGCTTGGAAAGGAGAGTGTTTCCCACTGTGCTGCCATTTAAAATTCTGTCTTAAGACACAATCTGAGCTCTTTGACTGCTGCATATCAAGTAACATCTATATCATCTATGCAGGAAATATCTTCATAAGCAATGAAAATCCACTCTCATTACAATGTATTAATTCTTGACTTGTTCTGGCTCCTATACCCTGGGGCTGAGGAAAGGTACTTTTTGATGCCTGTCAGAAGTAGCTGTCTCATGAGAAAGGTGGATGCTTTCTGCTCAGGATTTTAATTGTGAGGCCAAGCATGTCTTCACAAGGACAAGTTACTCATGCCCTTGGGGCAGCTCTGATGAGTATAATGCATTTTCTCATAAGTGGAAGCTAAGCATGCATCTTCATATATATTATCTGCCAGTATAATTAATAGATGCCTATATTTATGTATCAGAGGTGAGTGATGATGATAAAAAAAATTGCTTAGTGTTCAATGTGTCAAAATATTAAATAAGACTTGGATACCCTAAGCCCCAAAAGGCTGCAATAAATATTCCCAGCTTTCCACTAGTTCCCCTTCTAGCTGTCATACTCTCCTCTGTTCTGATTAATAGAAGCAACCTTCTAAAGTTAAAGATAAGAAATACTTTAAAATGGTGAATTAGGACATCTGTAGTGAATGAGTATTCTTTTCAGTCCAGAGGAAGCAAGTGGTGTAAGGGAGTTTGGAATGGCTTTCAGCAATAGACTTAAGCATGTAAACAGACTTTGTGAAAGACATTTTCCCCCGTCTAATCTTTCTTCCCCCTTTCTGATGGATATGCACTCATACTTTGTTCAAAACCTATGTCTGTTTTCTTTCACACTCATTCTGCACAGATAACAGCTTTCACAGGTATTAGGACACCAAACCGCACACCTCAGAGGTGTTTTACATTGTTTTGTTTCCTATCGTTCCTCAGTTTTTCCAGCGTCTTTGATCACTTTGTGACTATGCTCTAAAAGAAGCGCATTCACTCACTTTAGCACAAGAAGGAGGCAGATTTCCTGCGGTCATGGAAGAGTTGTTCACAGAAGGCTAAATTCTGTTGGCAAATCTTCAGGTGTCAGGCAGATCTCTAAAACAAATGACCACAGGTGGCAGTTGCTGCTCTTTTCATCTTAGACAAGAAGTCTTGTTCCATAAGTCAGTCTGCACAGGCTAATGGTAGACTCAGTTCAAACCATGTCCTGCTGTTGCCCTCTCTACCTTTGCCATGGAGTTTATAGGAAAACCTCTTGCACTTGTGGTCTCAATTAGCCATAACTGCCATTAGTTAAATGCACAATCTATGTGAACCATATTAACATCCCCAGAAGCTTCTGGCAACAAGGAGCATGAAGGTCTTTAGATAGTGACCATTAACTCACAACTCTTGTGTTGGTGGAGGTGAGCTTATGTATTTTCAAAAGTGAGTTTCACTGCTTGTGAGGAGTCTGCCATTACTTTGTTAACTTTTTTGGACAGGTTTCAAGTAATCCTCATCTCTCTTAGTGTTAGATGCTACAGATCAGACATGAGTACAGTTTAAGTTCCAGAGTTTTAATCCTTAGGTAGATATCCAGGTTTGGAAGAACCTGTTTATCAGAATACAGAGAATGTGTATATGACACTCAGGTACACATTTCTACTTTGCAGACACAACCAAATCAAGAGAGACTCAACTTCTTTGCTTTTAGACGTGCCCACAATAACAAAACACCTTAATAATAAAGACTAGTCTGAAAGAAAGACTTGCCTGTCAGTAAGTCATGAGAAAGAGGAGGACTGAGGGTAACACCACATTCATGGGTTGGTTAAAGTGTTGATAAAGTTGTCCCACAGGGGCACACTAGGGAGCACTCAGGTAGCATTGACATCTGCTTTTTCTGAGACTGAATGCTCTTTAAAGCTAAAAGGAAAAGTACTAGTGGTAGAAAGAGCAGAATCACTGAGCAAAAGAACAATGCTATCATTAGTCAGAAAAGCTGCCAGAATACTCCTGCCTGGGTCCTTGTTCTTAATATTTAAATACCTGAGAGCTTGTTTGCACTGTACCTTGTCATGCTTTAAGTAAACAAAATCCTTAACAGTCAGGACAATTTAGGGTGTTCTGTAGCTGCAGCCACTAGGGACACACCACAGACATGGGAAATCCCACATTACAGTGACTAGTGCCAGACTGGACTCCAGGATGAGGACGGCAGTCAGGTATTGTAAGAAATACAAGCCCAGGCTTGATGTCAGAAAAATCAATGCTGTTTTTAAATTAGTGGCTGTGGGAAAGATGAGTGATCAAAGTCTAGGCAGTCAGCACACCATGGAAAACAGGAGGGAACAGTGGGTCCAGGCCAAAGCCAGGTGTTTGGTCTTGAAGTGTAAACCTTGGATATTGGGTGGTCACTCTGAAATTAGGACTCAGGACCCAAACATAAGTATTCAGAGTAAGCAGTCATGGGTGTGTGGATAGAAGATGGTTACCAAGGGGATACACATGCCAAATACCATGTTGAGCAGCAGAAAGCACACAGCTCACATAGCACAGCTCACACAGCTCTCCTGGATGGCCTAGGAACTGGAGTGAGGCCCTGGTTCCTGTTGCAGAATTCAGTTCCCTGGGGCCTGACAGTGGCAACACAATTGCTGAATTGCAACACAAAAACTCTCACCAAATTTGCAAAGATCATTCATAAAAATGTACATGACCACTGAAGCCTGAAAAACAGACTTTTTATATGTGTTTTTAAGTGTTTTGAGAGCAGGGCACTCAGTCATGCTTTAGGAGGGGGTAATCTGTCAAAAGCTTATCAAAATTATATCCCTACAACAGCATTCGTTATGACTGCATTTTCTTTTATTCCATCATCTGAAGTGATCCCCGTGGATCTCAGAACAAAGCCATGTGTGACCTTCATGGTGGAATTAGACCAGCCACAAACACCTTGTAGGACAAGAATGGCATGACAGTGCTAAATGATTTGGTATTTGTAAAGAATTTTTTCTAAATCCTTGGATAAAACAGAAAGAGTAATCTGTTTCAGGCATTTTTTTTTTCCTTTGGGAATATACTAGAGAAGATTATTAAGTCTTGGAATGAATTCATTCTTAGAGCACATGATTGTTTGAACATTGACCCCAGTACTCCAAATGAAGATTAACACTTTGTGGAAAAGTTACCAAAAGACAAATGTTGTGGAATTTTTCCTTTTTTGCTTATGCTGTGTTCAATTCCAAACAGCAGAGATGCCACATTTTGTTATTAATGATCCACAAGTGAAATGCTGTAAATGACCGCATGTGAGCCTTGTCCTAATGCAAATCACATCAACAGCCTTTAAAAGGACACAATTTTGGGAAGTGATGAATCTGTGGAACAGATATATAGCCTGTGTGTAAAAGGAGTACGTGATGCCACTTGTTCTGGCCTTCATCATATTCATGAGTGTGTGCTCTTGTCTTGTTTCTGCAAAGTCTTTCCTTCCTGTGTTCAAGCAATGATACCTCAGAGATCTACCTCTATCAGGAATGGGCTGTCCTCAAGAATGGAAAATGTGCTCTGAAGCAATGGCATTTCAATAGACTGGGAAAAACTTGGTGGCTAATTAGCCAGAATAATAATTTGTACTATGAGAAGATAGGGAGACTTTTCTTTTTAAGACCTAAGTGACTTAAATTTCCAACTCCTTTCCTTTGTGATCCCATGATCTGGCAGGGTGGATACAATAATGCTTAAAATCACATATGTCAGCTATGCACATTGTTGAGTTGGCCTGAACCAATTCACTAATTTTAAGAACGGTTTGAAAAACTAACACGGATATTAATGGAGTCTATCAGTTTGTCTCCTGGAAGAAGAATTTCTTGAATTCCTCTAATCCTTGTTCAAACAGCATTTCCACTGATTTTGATATAACCCTGCCTTCAATGCAAAGTCTTAGGAGAGACTGACTGGAAATTAAATCTTGGCCATCTAAAAGCAGACTGGGGAAAATCCATTATGCCTATTTTTCTGAGGAAACATGGTAATTATTTCACAAGATTTGAATAGAAAGGTGAAATCCACCTTGAAAGAAATTCACAGGATTTTTCCGGCTAACAGTAAGTATTAAATTATGGCTTGATTTCTTCATATGACCTTACAAATGGCCAGTAATTTACAGGATTTCTCTTGAAAATTGATAAATATCCTCAATGCCAGATAAAGGCAGTGGTATGGATGTGAAAGATGATTAGTACCAAAAGGCATGGAGCTCCAGCTTGTTGATGTTTTGAAGTCACATTGTTTTCAAGCTCATACCATGACCAAGAACTGCTCTTGGAGAGACACACCCAAATTATCTCCTGTCTCATCTCTTTATTTTCCACAGCAATCTGATTTAACCATGACTTTTGTTTTGAAGCCATATCCCTCAAGTATAGCTAAAGGACAAACTGTCTGAAGAACCATATAAATAATAAATCCTACTTTTAAATGTCAACTCAAAACAAACATCTTAAAGACTGTTTAGTTTGTTTTTAAATTATATGGAATAATAGAATTTTGCAGAAAACCAGCCTCTATGACATTTCTTTATATTTCATATTAACATCAAACAAACAGATTTCCGGGAGTGAAGCTGAACTTTCTATTCTCCCACTTGGTTTCTGCTGGGTATTCAAAACAGCTGTCGCTTCTCCTGAAAACCAGTGGCATCTCTGTGTCTTAAAAATTCTCCCCTCACCACACCACCCCCACTTTTTATGCTAAATGAGTTACTGAATTTTAAACTTGATAATCAAAATTATTACTTCTTTTTCAATTTTCTGAAATGATTATCCTAATTTCTCTTTTTTCTTGAGCCTCTTGCTTCACACTGCATCCTGCATTATACCATCCACTGATTGATTTATGGACATTTCTCTCCAGAGCAAAAACCCAATTTTCAGTTTTTATGCACAAAATTTTTATACCCTGGTGTTAGATTTGAAAATTCTCTCATCCATACTGATCTAATAAGTATTTCTGTCTTGTGGAAGCTAAGGATTCTTGCAGTAAATTCTGTTCTGACAAGGGCATCCCCTGGAGGGTCCATAAAATTTCAATGGTTACATTCCCTTTTTATTTAAAGTAATGCAAAAAAGTTGGCAATAAAACCAGGAAAGAGGAGCATCTATACCTCATCAGAAGGCTTATCTTGATGAAACCCAAAGTCAGGGAATTGAGCTCTGTTTTAAATGGAATAATCCTGTCCTCAAACATTTGGTGTATCACAGATATTTACTTCTCTGCTGTACAGTCAGCCCACACATCTTCATTTTGATCTTCAAAATGTTGTAGTTTGTGTCCTTTACCCCCTTACTTCATGGTCAGGAGAGACATAGCATTGCTGTTTCTCTCTCAGTCCTAATGGACATTCCCAGCTCTAAGCATGGCTTGCAGATGTCCTCAGAGGCTCTGAGTCCCCACCCTCCCACCCAACCTCTTGTGTATTTTTCTCTGGACTCATGACACCCCACCCACAGCCTGAATGTTTGTACAGCATCTTTCTCACATTTACCACATTCCTTTCTGTTAGTTTTATTTGTTTCTCTTCCTTATCAATATTATTTTTTCCTTTCCTCACAAGATCTTCTTGGGAAAAACACATGAGTCCAATCCCACGTGTCTGTTTCCTGCTTGCGTTCTGCCCATGAGGCCCGTTCCTACCCAGCCAGCATCCCTACTTCTGACACAGCCTTTTGAGAATTGGATTCCCTCTTGCAGGAGCAGGCACACTGTTGGAACCAGTTGCATCTGGGGATTCCTTTTTAGTTGTTGCAGAGAATCACAAACCCCATCTCCTGCCAGCTGAATATCCCCCAGGCTGAAGAAGGACTGGTTGGAGAAGAGTGAACACTTGTTTACCTCTGGGACAGGATAAACCTGTGGTTTTAATCTCTCCAGTGGTTCATTCAGGGATGATGAGAAGGGGAGGGACAGGGCCATCCTCTGTACACTCCTATTCCCTGGCTCGCTGATGACTGAGAAAAGATTATTTTCATCTTGAGTAACTTCATTGAATATAGTAGTAGAGCATCAGAGTTATTCTGCCTGCAGGTTGTGGCTGTTAGTTGAGGTGTCAAAATGCTTAGAGCAGCTTTCCAGAACAAGAGAAGCCATGGGCTGGCACAGAGGATAAACTCAAGGAACCACAGACTGAAAGGAACCAAAGCCATTTTCTTGGGGCTGTGATACAGGTCTTAGGGATGTTACCCTTCAATCCTCCACTTATGCAAGAAGAAGAAGCAGCTGGAACTTTTCTCTTTCTGTTTAGCACTAGTTATTTGACTTCAATTGTCTAATGAGGCCTTCTCAAGTGTGTGCTTCCTGGTGACTGATACCATCCTTGGAGACAGATTGCTAATGGAGGCAGATCCTTGTGCCATTTAAATCCACATAGGTTTCCTGCCTTCACCAGAAGTACAGTGGCCAAGTGCATAAAATCACTGGGAAATGCAAGTCAGTTACCATGAGGTCCCTGCAAATTGCCTTTCCTATCTCAAAGTGATTATAAGTTTGAGGACTGGATTAGAGACCATTAGAGTGCTTTTGCTCTATAACTCCCTTAGGGAACAAAAGAATTGAAATGGGTAATGAAGTATTCAGTGAGTTTGCTGTTTGCTCCCTCCTGCCAGTTGTTTATTTCACTGAGAGCCAGCATGTGTACTTAGCTTCCCTGATATCTTTATCCGATTTTTGTGGGGCTGAATGTCTGGGACAGAGGGTGGCAGGTTCTTTAACCTGGTCTGTTGTTGGGGAATTTGTGTCATTTCAGGTCTGTGCCTGTATCTGGGACACAGGAGGATATAAAGGTCCATATTATATAACACTTAGAGTCATCCATTTCTTTTTGATCATATCTAAAATTATCTTTTTTTTTTTCTCGGATATTAGCATGTACTCTTGTCTCTGTGACTCACTTGGTCTACTCAGATTAAGATAATGAGATAAAAGAAATATGTGTCATTTTGTTCACAATTATGCAACAACTCTAGTCACTGCAAAACACACCTCGATTGTCATAAGGTCCTTGAGGGAGTATAGCATTGAAGTGTGAAAAAAAAAAGGCGAAAACAAGCCATCATCGTGTTAAAGACTTGTGTGACTGAGCAGAAACACGTGTATTTTTTTCTGCTTCGGGTAGCTGAAAATCATCGCTTTTACTGACAGCATAGTGCTCACCATCTTTATTAGCAAACCTACGGAGAGCTGACTATGCAGGGAAATTCTTTTATGGCTTGGACTTGACTGGCATCTGTCAGAGCCTTTTCTTTCTGCCTTCCACTACTGTCAAATTGGAATAAGTTTAAAGAGCTGAACTGGTTCTTTTGCTCCAGAGTGCCACTGGTCTGGGACACAGCGCTTTGGACACTGCTGCACTGGGCAGCAACTTGGTAAAGCAAAGTAGCAGCAGTTTTCACAGGCAGCTGAAGCCTTTCCAGAGCTGAGAAGAAGGGTGTTGGTTGTGACTGATAGGTGAGAATTTTCATTTAGGTATAGGAGGACTCCATTTCTGTCTTTTTCTGGGGAGATTTTAATGCTCAATTCCGTTTTCAGTGCTGTATGACTGCGCTAATCAAGCACTGGTTTGGGAACATTTGGTAGCTGTCTGTCCTTTCAGATTCTGTAAAGGTGTTCCCTAAGGTCCTTGGGACAATCTGGCTTCTTGTACAGACATATGCAAATAATTTGTTGTGATTCTATACACACCTCCAGAAACTGTCCTGCTGGTCTGCAGCAGACACAAAACCACTCTTGCTCTAGTTCCTTTATCAGTAGAAGGGTTTATATGGGTTGCTAAAACCAAACTGGAAAATGTAATAAAATTTGCCGATTAAATGAAAATCCAGTTTTGATGATGGATGTACTAGATGACTGATTAGGGCCTCCCTCTATCTCCAGCACTTTATCACAGGCATCAAAATGTAGTTATGTCTCTTACCTGTTGCAAACCTAGAAAGTTATACATGCTTAGCAATCCTGCGAATTATATTACTGAACTTCAAGCATCTAAATGCAGTGTTAGAGTCAGAAGACTGATCTCCCCAGGTCCCTCACGTAGTCAATGGAGAGAGAAAATATCCTCCAACAGGCAATTTGTGCATGCAAGGCATGTGCCTTCTGCAAATTGTCCTCTGGAGGAATTTCTTCCCTTCTGCTGTTCAGTGGGTCCTGTGGCTGCCAGTCACCATAGCAGATAGCTTTGTGGGCAGCTTGGAGGCAAGCTGGAAACAAACCTTTGGCAAGGGCTGGGGTAGTATCAAAGGACAGCTTTGCGGATGTGTCAGGGCTGAAGAGCTCCACTTCTTTTCTCACAGAATTGGGCAGATGAGGATCTCAGAATTCCAGCACACCAAAGAAATGTTCTGGACTTTGAGAAAACATGTTCCCTGCAGAAATTCCTGTGCAAACTATCCCATCAGCAAGTTTCTGGGTTGGCTAGTTATTTTTTAGCTCAGTTGGTTAGAACTTGGAGCTAATATCACTAAGGTTGTGGGTCCAGTCCCCAAATGGGCCATTCACTTAAGAGTTGGACTCGAAGATCCCTGTGGGACCCTTCCAACTCAGAGTGTTCTGTGCCTCTCCGTAAAATTTATTTATATCATTATCATAATATATATTATTTATTATTTATAGCACCAGTGTAGGTGCAGATGCAACAGCACAGGCACAACTGCTCAGTGTTCCAGGAAGGTAAAACATAGCCATGTGTCCATAACAGACTGATCTTGCTTCTTTCCTCCCAAAAATGTATGTCTTCCCTTAGGTGTCTGGGCCAAGAGGAGAACTTTTGAGGGGTGATTGTATCATGCCTGAGGGAGCTGCTGAGTCTGAACAGGTTTCAGAGGATGTGAAATGAGTGGGGAAGAGGTGGAGGGAGATGTGGACACAACCAAAACCCAGCCAAAATGGAGAGTAAGAAACCAGGATACAAATGTTATCACAGATAATTTCTTAGTACCAATGGGGACTGATTAGAGTTTGCGGCCAGATGCACTTAACTGGGTGCAACCAAATGTAGGAGGAGACCACCCACCTGTGAGGGTACAGACGGGGGGGAAAGTGGTATAAAATAATTGACTTATTTTCCTCAGGTTCTGCAGTTTTCTTTTTAAAAAAAGAATTTTAAAAAATTTATTATTTTTCTCAGTTTTGTTACTTTTTAAAGTAGAAAACCTTTGGACATTCTGGAAATACATGCTATGAGAAAAAGAAGCCTCAGTTACCCAAAGTTCCATCTGACATGGCTTATCACTTGCCAAGTGTGCAAACCAGTTGGGGGAGGGAGTGAATATCAGAGATGTGTTCATCCAGGCACCACACTGCTTTGTAAAAGACTAGTCTGCTGAGTACAATATGTCTAAAGAAATTGTTAGTGCTTTACAATATTCCTGACTCTTCAAAATTTGATTATATTTTGACATTGGGATTACTTTAATTTGCAAGTTTTCATTTTGTATTCTAGCTCCAGCCTGTTTGGACAGATGGTCAGTAACTGCAAATGAAAACTAGAGTTAACACAAGGATGAGTGTCACCTACTATCTGTATTTCCTAGTGGAAATGGCTTTTTTGAGTCTCAGGTGAAAAATAAGACCCTCATAAACAGGAATTGAAAGAAGTAGGATGAAAAGCAAAAAGAAACAAATGTGATACAGATTTATTTGCTGGCTTATACCTAAATTATTCTTCTGCTCATAGGTGTACCAGAAAGGAATCTTTAACTCTGATCTGTTCAAAAGTCGTTTAGAAACAGAATTTGAGGTACAGAAGAAAAAAATTCACCTTCCCCCTCCTCCCCAACCCCTAGAAAAAGGGACATCTTATGTTTTGAAGGTTTCCTATTATCTTTTTTCATCTCAAACACTAGAGTAGTAGTTCCTATGTGAGTTGACACAAGTTGACACAGGCAGACACCTGTGTCTAAACTTGTGTTTAGAACACGGAGTAAATTTATTTCCATTACCTTGCAAAGCAGGGGACCCCCAAAGCAACACATGGACAGGAATACTCACGTAGAGACACAGGCACCATTAAAACTGGTACCTGACTGGCCTGCTGTTCACACAGGCTTATCAAGAGTTACTCCCAGCTGCAACATCACTGAAGAGATTTATACTCCTCCTGGCCAGTCTTCCACTTCTAATCCGTTCCTCCCAACACTTACCATTTTACAGTGGAGAGCTCATTCCCACTGCAATCATAGGCATTTTAATGGAGCAGAGTAGGCTCTGGAGCAATTTGCCTCTGAATTTGCGGGAATACAAAACAGAGCCAGGAACGGAGCTGATTCCTTAGACTGTGTCAGCATAATATGCGGATAAAAGACTGTCAGGCAGTGGTTTAGTCACTAGCATGGTTTTTGGTATGGTTCCACCCCATAAGAAACTGAGCGATAGTCTGGGCCTGTGACTGCCCTCCAGACAGAAGAGTGGACATAGCCAGCATGTTATGGAGTATAAGAGTTTTCTGTGTGTATCAAGGTGAGCCCTTTGCTCTTAGTCCTAAATTATGAAGAAACTTTGAATGCCAAGCTGGCTTTTTTCCATTCAGCTCAGGTGGTAACAGGCCTAATTTGAAATTCTTGAGTGAGACAGCCATGTGCAACTGAGAAATTAAGCAAATACGTCATTAATATTTTTCCATTTTCCATGTCATAATACATCACTTATCAAAGTTTTACTCATGTTTTCCTTGAATTGACTTCTCTATTTTTTCTTGTGTGATTTTTCCCCTCTGTGTAGCTGTTGTATGAGTGACCCCAGTCTGCCTCACAACTGTGAGTGGTTGAAGCAGGCTCAATAATTGCACAGACAGACAAAGAGACAGCAATTGAAATATCATAAAACTGACAAATTCCTATAGGAACCACAGAAAACAAAGGGAAAAAAAAAGCTTAACACTAATAATAAGCACTATGTGCCCCCTTTTATCATCACCAAATATATCATGATTCGGCACCCTTCTACACAGGGACAGCTGGAGCATGAAGTCAGTGGAAATGCAATGCCTCAAATCTTAATAGAATTCAGTAGCAAATCTGTCAAAGAGCCGTTGGAAATACATGGAATCTGGACTGTCACACAAGAAAAGGTCTATGGTGAGCAGGGTTAAAATAGGAGACTTGGGCTGAGGTAATGAAATCATATCAAACCAAAAATGGGAACTTGGCAGCTGAAAGAAAATCTCCCTGTAACAGAATGACTATGGCATGAGTAAAAATAAATTGTGAAAAAGGCAAATGTGAGTTTGGAGTGTGTGAGCAGAGGGACTTCAAGTAGAAAGTGTGTAAGATACTGAGCAGCTTGAATGGGAGATACAGTTAAAATAGTTACCATCAAGAAAAAAAAAGCTTTGAAGTTGAAAGTCTTACAAAGAGAGTAACTATAAGTTCCACAGAGAGGAAGAAGGCATTCATGTCTTCTCACTCAACAGATTTTGACTTAATCACTTGAACATAGCCACGATTAAGAAAAGATCTATTTTTCTCAACAAGTACTGCAGGAGTAAAAGCATCTCCTAGTGAGTTTAGATGTTTCAGTTAAAGGCCAATCTTGGCACAAGAACAAATGGGTATAACCTAATTTTCCATGGATTCGGTGTTTGGTTTAGTTAGAAAACGGTTTAAGGTTTTACAACTTTCTGGTAGTAAAGAGAATGAGAACAAGATACTCTGTTAAGGGCAGACTTTATTTAATTCATGTAGTTCTGTGACTATTATGTGAAAGATTATAGGTTGTGGCTGCCTGATAAGCCAGGGATAGATGATCCACAAAAACCACTTTAATATTTCACTGAACATTTATAAAGCTGTATTGTGCACACTATTACAAGAGACTCCATTCTGCTGCCCTTCTCTGCTGAAGACAGTGGAATATGTTAGTGGAGCAATTTGGAACTCTGAATGCTACTTTAAACTCTCTCTTCCTGGCAAAGTATTGTACCACTAAGGTACTGGTAAGATGGTAAACATAGTTTGAGGCTCTAAATCCCTATTTTGCAGAGGTGCCTAGGGCCACTTTTGAAGATGTGTGTCAAACTGATGGTTTGTACTTCTGTGATATTTTCTCTCAGGTGTGAGGGCATCCCAGTGCTGGTGGGGGGGATGTCAGAGTCCTTCCAATGCACAGTGTTCAGGGTGCCTAATTTGGCTGTACAACCTCTAACCCTTAAACTGGACACCTGACCTCTGAATCCAATCCTTGACTTCTAAATATGGCATTGTGGAATCTCCCATCACCCGTGGATCCTTATTTCACATCTGTTTCTTTCAGCTGCCATTTTTTGGTAGAAGTCTGTTCACTGTGCTTTTCCTGGGATCAAAATGCAGCCATGTAAGAATAACAAACCTACCTGGATAGGAAGGTTCATGTTTCAGCAACAAGAAATCTAATTTTGACCTCTGAAATACAATTCACTTTGACAGGAATGCAGATTTATATGTGAGGTAATGTAAAAATGTTAGCAACTTGGTGAATTACTCCATGATATCCACATTTTATGGAGAAGTTATGGGTTGTTAGGTTAAATGCCTTTGATGGACCATTGTCCCTGTGGCAGGGAGAGGTTTTTTTCCCCCAGTTTTTCAGCCTATGCATCTCTAATCTCAGCTATAAGGTATAAGGTGATGCTGAGCCATGGGCTTCCTAAGTGGGTAATACATATCCATTGAGAAGATGACCCTTGGCAACTCTTTCTCTCAGTTTAGTTTCCAAACCACTTACAGGATTTTTCTTGTAAACACTTCCCCTCCTAAATAATGGATTCTGGTACAGTGATTGATTGTTCTGGCAAAGTTATGTTCATTGATTGCTAGGAAATGACTTTCCCACTCAGTTACTGCTAAAACAACAAAATAATAGCTGTAGTCACAGTATTTTACAGCACTTTTGTAGATGTAAATACCACAGATCTTAATACCTGCCTATCCCTATCTACTTCACCCTCTCTGCTGAATTTGCTGCTGGGTTGGTGAGGCCATGGAAAGGATTATTTAGAAGAGAGAAGATGACAGCCATTTTTTAAAGTATTGCAAGTTGTATCTGTTTCTTTCTCCTGTTGTGCTGGTTAATAACATTTTTGTCAGCATATTTAGTGAGCGTGTCCTGGTTTTGGCCAGGACAGGGTTAGAGTTTGACAGTAACTGGGAAGGGGACAGGGCCAGATGCTGATGTTATTTGATACCATCTCATCACTTGCCAGGGTTGTGAGTAAATGTGCCTTCTCCGGAGATATCATGGGAGGCTGGGAGGTGAAGGATATTGTTTTATTTCCATGTAAATAAGTTTCTTTGTCTTATACTTTTTGTTATTAGTATTGCTGCTGTTACTGCTCCTTTTCTTATCTCATTGCTGTTTCCAGCAAATTGTTCTTATCTCAACCATAATTTTCACCCTCATGCATTCCAAATCTCAACCCCATCTCTGGAGCAGAAAAGGGGGAGGAAAAGAGGAGGGAGTGAGCAAGTGACATCTGGTTGGTGAGAATCTTGGCAGGGGCACTGAATTGGGGAGTGCTATTCCTGAACCATGCCAGAGCTTTAGAAAAAACGAGAAAACTCTGCATTAGTATTGACAGTAAATTCCACAAAGCTGAAAAGGGTGTAATAAAATGCAATAAGAAATAGGATGCTTTTTAAAAATGTCTCTGTGTTTTAGTATTATTTTCAGTATGCTTCTGCTTTAAGATAACTGCAATATGAATCTAGCAGAGTTTCTAAATTTTTCATGTGACATCTGTGGTACTTAGTGGGTTGAACACCAATATCAGAGCATGATTTGCTGTAACCTTTTTTATGGTGACCTGAGCCATTCTGACATTCATGTAAGAGCTACACACTGTGTCTTTGGGAAAGGCTGTCCTTTGATTCTTGCAAAAAACAAGTATTTCAAGAAATGCCTTTGAACAGACCCTCTGGAACAGAGGGTAGGAAAGCCAAGACAGAATTTCAAGGACCACCTTATTTCTGACGTCATAAGGACAGTGACCTAACAATACTTTGGTCTTGTGAACTCTACAGGGTGATGATGGCTGCAGTGGTGTAAATGTGATGTGGCTGTCATGGCAAACCTCTCACTACAGCCTTTTCTTGCCAATAATGGTGCATTGAGAATCATCAGAAGAAGGGCATCCTGAAGAAAAAACCTCATGTGCATAATTGTGCATGCCTTGCATGCATCTAGGGACTTCCTAAAAGAAGGTTATTGTTCCCATGATTAGGGCTGGAAAGTTTCTTTGAGCATCACAGACCCACCTGGCTCTCAGTATGTAGTAGTGAGGGTCTGACTTGGGCTGTCAGGTCTTCCTTGGCAAAACAAACAAAATAAAAAGATGACCATAAACAGCATTTCCTTAGCAGCTCCAAGTGCCAGACTACTGTTCTGGACGGCAGCAGAAGCTGTGGCAAGAAGGGGTTTGCCCATACACTATTTGCTTTCCTGTGTTATGAATAATGTGTCGTGATTGGCCCACGCAAATGAGCAAGGGTTTTTGAGTATGGTGGGGAGAAATTTTGTTGGGGTTTACAGTTCTTTTGACATGTGCTTTGGTTGTTGCAGTATGGTTTTGCGCCCTTTTCTGTTTTCCCTTCAGTACTTGCCTCTCCTTTTGTGGTTGCTGCCTGCTGGCTCTGGTTGACAGGGCTGTAAAAAAATGTGGGTCAGGGAGTATATTTGCCCCTTGTAAGAGGTGGCAGAAAGTGAGGGACACTTGTTGCTGGGAGGCCTGGCAGGGTAACATGGCACCACCAATCAGGATACGAAAAGGGCTCCACCCATGAAAGGCACGGAAGGACTGATTGACAGGCCTTGGAAGGAGCTAGGTATCCATATGTGGGCAAAGCTATGGACTGTGGGAGGGGACAGGACATATAAGGACTGCTCATGAATATTAATGAGGCTGATACAATCTCAGGGTATAAAAGGCAGAGACACCATTTTGAGAGAGAGCCTCTGGTGGGCCGAAGGAGTCTTGTCAAGCTTCCAGGTCTGTTCGCCCTTTTGCTTTGTAATTTTTATGGGTCCAAAATAAATGTTATTTACTTAAATTTTAATTATTTTACTTAATTTTATTTATTTAAATTTAAAATTTTAAATTTTATTCCCACCTGGGTTTTGAATAGTTTATAACACCTGTGTGAGGTTGTGAGACTCATGAACACTTAGCAGTGGGAAAAAAGATGTACTCACAACTTGGACAAGCATGTACTCACAAGAGGAATGAAGGATAGACTCACAACTCCTGCTCCAGACAGGCAGGAGCAGGTCCAGAGTCTGCTTCAGGGCTTACCCAGTGTGCCACCAGCACCCTGCAGACTGGGAATGGGACATGCCACACTGCCCAGACCATTTGATTAACTTCTGTTTTGGTTGTTAAAGACTAGCATTTATCACCATTCTCTTGAACTTGAGTATAACCTTGATGATGGCTTTTCACTGCTCCTCTCAGGTCTCCCTCTGATGTGAAGGCTTAGGAGTGATTTGTTGCATCTGAGCAGACACTGTACTCCCTGTATATCCCTGGCCTCTCTGCATCCTTGAGTGGCAGCTACCCCGTGACTCAAGAAGGTGGCTGAGGAGAGTAGTGAGGAGAAATGGCCACTAGGAGGGAGAACTTAGTTAAAAAAAGAAGTCTAGTATCCCAGTAGTTAATGATTATTCTTTTGAGGATTTTTACTGAGATAGGAATGGGAAGGAACCAGAAAAAATGCTTGGAGAACTTAAATGGAAAATGAAAGGCTTACCTGAAGGACAAAGTTGCCGTCTGCTCATTTTGCCTGGTGGCAGAAAGTTTTGAGGATGATTTTCTGGATTATATTAGAGGCTAAAAAATAAACGTCTGGTATTCACTACACAGGTGAGTTAGGTATCCTATCAGCAAACATACTTTATTAGGCTCACATTTTCTTTGTCTGGTCAATATGTTCTTCACAAGAAGTGTGAAATAATGAGATAGATGAGGAATGACTGTGTTTAATAGAAGCTTCCCTTTCAAAGGACAAAAATATTACCTAGTCAGTTTTCCTCCAAAATCAGCAACGTTTCCTTTAAGCTTCTCTTTCAGAAACAAAAATTAATTAATTGAAGTAGTAGATAATACTTATTGCCACTGCTAAGATTAATACCATGTCTGTATACTGGTAGGATAATAAAGGAGGGCTAATTAAGGAGTACAGACCTGTTTCCAAGTTCTTAATGATGAAAGAGGAGTAATAGTCTGAGATAATAATAGATAGTGTTTAAGATTTGTCTCGGCCAATACTTGACCATAAAACAATACGTCTTCAGAAATTTTGTTATAGAAATAATTGCTAATATTTGTCTTCAAAGAAGACAAATTTCATAGGATAACAGAAAAAAATAGCTAGACTTTTATGCAGAAGTACCAAATGTTAGACATTGGGGTTGTACTGGAGTTGGGAAGTGACTGCTGCTGCTGCTGGAAGATGCTGCTCTGCGGATCAGGTGCCAGACTGCTCTTTCAAGCTATGGTAATCTCCATGTAAATAGTGAGGATATTTTTCTACCTTTGGAAGTCCAACTACCCCAGAAAAACTATAGTCTACTTATGCCTTGACATTGGCTGGTTTTATAAGAATATGTTGAAAGAGGTAAGAGAATGCAAAAAAAGTGTGGATTCTACATCTCCCCCAAGGCCTGGGCTACGTTTGCTACATCTGTGATTTCACAAGATAAAAATGCGAGATGTAAAAAGTGAGGTGAAGTGAGAAGAGGTGTCTGTTGTCAGTTTGCTTGCCATGCACAGCCAGTCCAGCCACTCTAAGTTCTCTCCTTTTGAAGTTTTAGAAGATTATATGCAAAAAGATGACTATAAGAGGGTATCTATAACAGCCCAGGGAAAGCTGTTCCAATAAGTTAAATATTCTTATATTAGGAAAAAATAATCTTAATTCCAATCTGAAACAGTTTACTTTCCATTTTACCCTCTGAGGCATAATTATTCTGTTATATTGAAGAGTCAATATCTAATTCTCACACATTTAAGAAAAAGAAAGTATGAGATGGGAAATTATTCCTGGACTAGCAAATTCACATCTCCACGATCTGTGGGAACTGTATCAATGATGGAGATCCCCCAGAGCACATAAGGCATACTGCTTACTGTAGATCAAAGAGGAAGGCAGAGATCCTCCCTCAATGGCATTTATGTAAAACAAGTAGAGTCTTCAAGATGAGCTAGATCCTGTGCTTTAGGAGAAATCCTAGAAAAACAACCTGCCAGACTTATTCAACTAAAATTTCAATCCTGACAGGTTGGATAGTGTTTAACCTTGGGACAAGACTTTCAGCTGAGACACAATCCCTTGTTCCTAGCTGTGATCCATCTCAGCATAACTAATTATGCTCCTTCTTCTCTTGCCTCAGAGGAAGGCAACACTTCTCTTCCATTCCTGAAAATAATCTGTGCATTGAGACAAAAATAAATCTGTTATGTAAATATGGCAAACCCAGATGCAATCAGTAGACTGTAAATATCCCTCCGCAGCCCCCTGGGACTACCTTGAGAGGCTTTGGAGGGATATCTCAGAGGGACAGGACAAAAAATTCCAAAAGAGGCTCTTACTCCAGGATTATTCCAAGGCGTTTATTCTCGAAGGGTTCCAAGGGGCAAGAGGAAGAACAAGGAAGTACAGGGGTCTTATCTAGTCTCTCACCTAGGGAGGATGGCTGGCACTCAGCCAATTAGGTCAAGAAAGGAAGGAAAGGTCAAACCATATGGTTACAGGCATTAGGGGTCTTGGGGGGAAAAACCGTTCCTCAGAGAAATACAACAGTAGACAATAACAAAACTTTTCAATCACCTTTAGAAATTCCAGTAGTTTAAAAATACAATCTTTCCCGGCCTCTGATTAAGGAAGTAATCTCTCTGGTATTTTATCACTGAGTTAACTGGGTTGTGGTCCTGAATTACTGTCTTTAAGTTTATTCTTAAACTCCTGTGATTCTTGAAGACCAGCTTCCCAGATGATCCAGGTACTTCCCTCTTACCACCTTCCTCTGTGATTTATAACTTGCTTATTTTCAGTTTAGTTTCAAACTTTGGATTTTTTGTCTTTGTATCAAAAATGATCTGTGCAGGGCCCTGTAAAAAAAACTTTCATAAAAGTTGAAGGTCATTCTTTACATGCAAACAGTGTTTTAAAAGGAATGTTACTATGAACGTCATGTTTTTGTTTAAAAATCTTGCTCTGTTGTTACCAGTAAGTCTTTCCAAGGAAAAAAAAATCCCTAGGGTTTTCTGGTTTTATTATTCTTCATGTTTTGGAAGTGCTGTGGATGCAGTTGATTTCCCATATTCCTATGTAGTCCATTAAGTTCTGTAAATGCTTCAGCAGGTTCCTAACTTCACCCATGGGAAGCGGCCACATGGCAGTAAAGGCAACAATTCACATAAACAGAATGCAGTGCCGGATTTTAGTCAGTTGTTTTCCAAGGCAGACATTGCAATGGACTAGGGAATATTTAAAATAAAGAAGTGCAATTACACATCACAAAGCTAATCGTATCTGAGACGTCATTTGAAAAAAAATTAAGAGTTATTTTTGAGGCAAAATTTTAAAGGTGTTAAATTGTCCCATCTTTCAATAGTCTATTTGGTTTTTGATTGTTATCTATTCTTTGATTTTTTTTTTCAGGTTTCTATGGGTTTCTATGGCTATCCTGTAGCAGTAGATGAAGCAGGCTGGTGACCATTGCTAGCCCCGAAGCCAATCAGCGTGACAAAGCTGTCTTGGATGTCCTGGGGGAGGGTGATTGCATCTGAGCTGCATGCTGGAAGAGTTGCCTGATCATGCTACCCCCATAACCATGCCTGGCATTTCCCTGCGAGATCGTTAGTTGTCCTAGATGAAAACCATGCTATGGACCTGCTAATTCAGCATGCCCAGGCCTGCATGTCATGTTTAGGCCTTTAATATAGATATTACTTGTGATTCTCTACCTTTACTTCAGCAGACATACCTCCTCATGTCTAGTTATACTAATCAGCAACTAGATTTTAAATTCTTAGCCTGCTAATTGAAAACAACAGGGATTTGTTCAGAGAGAAACATTCTTGAATCTATGACAAGGCATTGCTGCCAAGGGTAAAAAAGTGATTACAAATATATACTTGTTTCTTAGCAACCATTGAGAGCTCCCCTTTCTAATTAATACTGTACCATTCCTTGAAAGTCTTATTAGTTCATGGTGCTGAAAGGTCAATTAATCTCAGTTAAAAATTGATGGTACGAATAATTGTTTGTGAAATTCTGACTGTGCCTGTTTTTAATCTTAAAGCAAGCAAGCAAGCAAGCTGTTTTGTTTTATTTTATCTTATCACTTATTTTTATAAAGAGCTTGAAAATACTCAAACACAGGATGTGTATGTATTGTTCATCTGTGAACAAGAGATGCAAGATTTTCTTCACTTGGTATCTCAGTTCTTAGTAGCATGAAGGAGAAATAACTTACCCATGAAAGGCATGATGGAGGAGTTCCTCTCACTTTACCTGCATCAACCAACCACAAAAGCAGAAGCAAGAGAGAGCATAGGGTTCTCCAAATCTTCCCAGCTTACTGAAGTGCGAAGACATTTCATTGTTATTACTGAAATGACCTTCTTGTGTATAGACAGAGTGCTTGAGACAAAGTCAAAGCTGTGGAAATTGGGTCAGTGGCTGCTGCATATCAATAACTATATATCAGTTATATATCTATGACTGAAGGGCAGCAGTCTTGTTAGTGTTGTGACACATTGATGCTGCTATCGCAATACAGCATCTCTAGAGTAAACAGCAGTTGTTGCTGGTAGATAGTTCTAAGTTTCCTGCTCCTGTGCTGATATGAAAAGGTTCAGTTTGGAGAGAAGAGATTGTGAACATTGGGTAAATGTTCAAAAATCAGGATTTTTAACCTGACATAATTTTGGATTGGTATGGTACTGTTCAGACATGAGATGAATATTGTGTGAGGCTGCAGAACAGGACTGCAGCATTTGAGAGCAGAAAAACCCACTGTTCTTCTGTCATCTGGCAAAGACTACATTATTCAGAGCTCCTTGTGTCTTAGAACTGTTGCGTAGATGTAAGGATAAAGACACAGGATAAACACAGAGGTGAGACTAAGACATGTGTTTACAACCTGATCTGAAGTGTTTCCATTCGCTCTCACTCTATATGCTGAGAATTGATTACCAAAGACGAGGGAAAAACTTTCTTCCTGTTGCTTTCTATCAGAGTCAGATTCTGAATTGTTTGAAAAAATCTCATTTCCCTGCAGAAACTTACTGTAGTCTGAGTTATGACAGTGAGCAGTATTCAACAACACCTGGTGTAGTTTTGTGGTACTCCTTCCATCCAGTTCCGTCAGATGTTTTCCCTCCCTGGGAGTAAGGATAGGAATATGAACGCCTACTCCAGACTGCACTCCACAGTGCAGTAATCCTTTGGGGATGGCTTTTGGGGGACATTTAATAGAATTACGGAATTTTTGATGTAGTACTTCTTCAGATTGTCTTGTCCAAACCCTCTGTTCAAAGTAGGGTCATGTGGAGTTGTGTCTTGACAGGTCCTGAGTATCTCCAAGGATAGAGACTCCACAATCTCTCTGGGCAACTTTCACCAGTGCTTTCCCATTCTGACAGAATAAAAACTGGGTCATGGCCCATCCCTCAGCAGCAATCCATGCATTCCTCCTGATCTCCCACATCAGAGCCTTCTTCTGGGCACCAAAAAGAAGCCAAGAAAATAATCAAACTCTAAGATAACGGCCAAAGTTCTTTCTGTGTGCTCAGGGCTGCTCAAAGCACAGGACACCCAGCTGGGCGACACTGACTGTTCTGAACTGAGGTAAATATGTGTCTTGCCAACACATCAGTGTACTCTCAGCAGCACAGAGCTGCTCTGTGCCTCTGAAAACAAATGCTAGAAGACAAAGAGAATTGGTCTGTTGTAGCTAGGAGGCTGATTGGTAGTGAAATAGATGCATAGGAGAAAAATGCCTATTTCCAATAAAATAAGGGGACTTGTATATATACAAAATATATATATATATTTATATATTTATATATTACTATTTATAGAAGAAAAACCTGT
This sequence comes from Chamaea fasciata, assembly GCF_029207755.1. Taxonomy (NCBI): domain Eukaryota; kingdom Metazoa; phylum Chordata; class Aves; order Passeriformes; family Sylviidae; genus Chamaea; species Chamaea fasciata. The sequence goes on from NW_027094087.1 coordinate 34,754,861, forward strand.
TTATTCATGAAGTTGCGTAAGACTGTTTATCAGCCATTACTTGGGCAACCTGGAGGAGATCTGTTTGTATCAAGGTGGAAATATTGGATCCACAGCTAGTAAAATCAATGACGGTGACGAAGGAGGAAAATTATTGTCAGCTGTGGGAAAATGAAAATTAGAATATCAGTGGCTGTCTGGCTCAGGGAGCAAGGTGATAAACTGCTTCACTTAAAGATTGCAGATAAACTGATTTTCATCTCTGGTAAAGAGAAGCAAACCAAATACTATAGAAATATTAAAATTTAAGGGAACTTAAGTGTGATATTTTACCTAAATCTTCCTGAAGTGTCTCATAGAAGTGAAACCTAAATTGTGCTAAAAAGATCCTGAGTAACTGATGAATTTTTTCATTAGGGATAGATAACTTCTTCTTTTTTTTTTTTTTTTTTTTTTTTTTTCCAGCTTGAATTGCAGCAAATTATGCTCTAGGAGAAACAGGCTGTTTAAACTCAATTTCCACAGTATCCTCTCATTATATATATTTATATCAGTTTTTCCATAAAATCTCTACACTCATGAGTATTCCTAATGTTTGATTACAATCATGATGTATCTATATATACTTTCTTATTACTGTTGCTAAATAAACCTTGAGAATATCTAAAATTAAGTTAAGCATAAGGTACTGATACTTAGTCCTACAGAAGCATAAAGATAGAAAAAAACCCCTAAATCTAGATATATGAAACTCGAAATCTGTAATACTTCAAAGACACGGGAGCAGAAGGAAACAGAGTACCTTGATATCATGGTGGCTATCAAGGGCAAGAATATACTATGATCTCTTGAAGAGTCATGGAATTAATGGATTGTACATACAGTATTCTACAAATTCTGTTGTGATCCCTTCTCCTTTTTTTTTTTTTTTTCTCTTCACACATTTTCCATAATGAACAGTAATTTTTGGAACTTAACAGTATTGAATTCCTACAGTGAGCAGAGCAGTGGGAAGAATAAAATAAGCAATAACAGAGTGCTGGGTCCTGGGAAGTCTGTGAAGGACTGAGACTCAAAGAAACCAAGCAAACCCCAAAAGGAACCTTGTACTAAAAGTCAGTCTGTGTATTTAAAGTTTCATTCAACAGTGAAAAGGAACATAAATGCACCTCTTGGTCTAACTTGCATGAATCACTTTTTCATTGTAAGGTGATATGGTACTGTTTGTATCCCAATGTGCAGCCAGAATGATATTAAAAAATCCCAAGCCATTTTTTCTCTGTTGTGTTATATGAACACTCTAAAAAAAGTTATTCTCCTTTCTGGATATCTCTTTTCTTTCTCTCTCCATTATAGTCAAGTTCAGGGAGAAAAACTGAGCCAGTGAATTAGTTAGGAAAAATTCCTGTTTTAAGTTACTTGCAACTGAAAGTGTTAATCCTGCACTAGGTAAACATGATCTGAACTTCATCTCTAAGTTGGAGAAGCCCATGCAATATAACACATAAACCCTGTGAAAAATCAGCAATTAACCAACACCTCACGGTGCCACACAGAAAGGCCCATTCTGCCATACCCACAAGAAATACTGCAGGCAGCTGAAATGGAGAATGAACTGTTAGGAATGAATAAGGAAAGAACAGAATGGATAGCTGTGTATGTTGTTAAGTCTCTACTTGGGCCATGGTGAGTTGAAATTCTAGCAATTTGATTTCCTCCATCTTAAAAAGCTGTAGCAGAAGAGAGAAATATTTAGGAAAAGGTTACAGATGTTTAAAGTTAAAATTTTTCTTCCATTTCTTGAACAGATAAATAGGCAAGAGCTCTTTAAACACATAGATAAGAGTGGGAACTGATAGAAGTCTGTATAATCATGAATGACATTGAAAACAATTTCATTATCAGCACATCTAGAACAAAATTGTCTTTTACTAACTTATCCTGAACTCTAACTGTGAGTATACATGCAGAACTGATGCTGTTTCAGTCTGCATTGATGGCTGTAGTTCCTGATGGTGCTCAAAGCTCTCTGATGTGGGAAACCAGAACTGAAGTGGGCTGTGTTTTCTGTTTTTTCTCATCCATCCTTGAAGGTTTAGGTTTTTCTGCCCCACACCCAAAACAAAAAGGGTGATATTCTCTTGTTGATATTTTTGCTTTGGGATCAGGTCTTGTAGTGGTTTTGCTAATTGTACAGAAATTCTAGTTCTATCAGATATCCTTCCTGCCCACTTATGCATCCTTGGTTCTCCTCTTGCAGATTTTAGCAGTTGCACATACATTTTTGTGAATCCCATTGTTGAAGCCCTATCTCAAATCACCATTTGTGTTTTGCTGTTATGGTTATTATTTAAATTATAACTTGCCTTATAATGCACTGATATGTGACAATATGCTTTGTTGAGGATGGTGATGTATTTTAATGCGTAACATACGGGTTTAAGGCAAGTAAGCGTTAAATATACCTATGTGCATCTGTCCTATGGCTGCAAGAGACCTCTGCTTCAGCTTCAGGTTAGCTGCAATAGCAAATTCATAACCAACAAAAGCATGCAATTTTTCTTCTAACTTTGTGAACCTCCTTGTCATGAGATTAGAGCTAAAACTGTGTCATTAAAAAGAGTAGGCTAATACATAGACTAGAAATTTATCAAAGAGTGTGGAACATAGAGACATGACTCCTGGGATTTCTTGCCAGAAATAGATACCTTAAAATACGTGACACATTTGCCTGGAGTTGAAAGTTATGCCACAGGATCTGTGGAAGACTGGTGACCTCCTGAAGAAACAGCTGGTGGCCAAGAAAGATGCACATGGGGATCTGAAATAGCAGCAGCCACTTATGTTTAGGAAGCTGAATACAAACCCAGTGTGTCTCAAAAAAATCTGAGACATTGTTGGAGGCCATGTACCTGTCAGAGTGTCAGAGAGATGAACCTTCAGTCTAAATCAGGCTTATCATTTTTATTTAATGACAACCTTGACAGGGAATGAGAATCAAGATCTCTGGGGAATGGGCTGAGGTTAGTCTGAAGTGGCATTAGCATTACAGCTATATGTAGTCTCAATTCAGGAAAAAACAGTGGTAGGGGAGATGTGGGGAAGGAGATGGATAAGGGAAAGATATATGTGATTAGAAACTTAAATATATATGACTGCCAGGTTGCAAATCTAGGAGATGCACTGTAAATCAGAAATGGGAAGGCTGAGAGAATCAGCCACAGCTCAACCTATGGTCCTGTGCAGCAGGATGGCTGAGTTAAGCTTTGCCCAAGGATCGCTATCACAAGGTGTCCCTTGCCACTCCTTCTCGAGAAAAGGAACTGTGTAGTGTAGAAAGTGCTAGGCTTGCGGAGGGGGAGCAATCCAGGTAAAGAAAAAAATAGGCCCTGGATGGATCTTACGCTAGCTTAAATGCAGTCTATTTACCTTCAAACGACACCAGTCAATGGAATCAGGAACTTTTCCATTTTGCCTATGTGTTTGGCTGTCTACAGGAAATTAATTAAGCATGAGTATGAAAATGAAAATCTCTTTTGGTAGAAGTGATGCCCAGGTGAACAATGGCTCTGCCATTCCCTTTGGATCTTATCTGACTTTCATTGATGTCAGTGGTAGTACCACTGTGACCGCTGGAAGGACTAGGATTGTAATTTAATTGCTACAATCCAAAATATTAAAGTATCATCGCATAAATTATACTGTAATTGGAACACCTGTTCTTAAAATTAGATTCTTTTCTGTGTGAGAACAAAGCAGCTAGAAGTATGATGCTGATAGGATTGCAGAAGGTCTTATGTCCACACAATTAGCAATGGTACATATCTTAACGTCTGTGGCCAAGAGAACTAATGGCAAATCCTTATCCCATCTCAAGGAAACACAGTGTTTTCAGAAAATGGAAGTGGGACTCTGTGATCTTGGAGGTGTTTCCCAAATCTGACAGATCTATGATTCTATGATAGTCCTTGTTTTAAAACTTACACCACCCTTCAAGGCAAATTAGTGGAAACTTCTGGGAGATCTGTACTTGCTTTGACTACAAGCTTTGAGGTGAATCTGCTGGCAAAGGGAACAAGTACTTGTGGAACTGTTCAGAGAGGGAGGCTGAAACAGAATGAAACTCATTCTGTGCATGACCTGACCTGTTCACTGACATACCTTGTGTTAGCAGACTAAAGCACCTGTTTGTCTGACCTGGCAGTGGTAGTCAACACTCACAATACGCCTTGAGGCCCAAACCAAATTTGCCTTTGCCACTCCAAATGTTTAATTCTGATTCAAAGTGCTGTTACTCAGTATTTTTAATAGACTCTGGTCAGCAAGGCAGCCAAGAGATTCTATACAATGGGGTGGTGGGATAGCAGGCCAAGTAGCTGTAGAAGATAACACCTCTAGCTGCTACACATGTCTGGTGATGGAGGCTATCACACCCAAGACTGTGTGATTCACAAATTAACTTCTCTAATATTTCAGAGCCACTAAAAGAAAGTTGTCTCTTGACCTTTAATGAAACCAGCCAGTAACCTAAACGATGCAATTACTCTGGAGGCACAAAACTGTCTATTCCATTTGATTAGAATATGAAAACAAGTTTTATTTTCAGAGCAGTACATCTTGACTTTTTTTCTTTTTTTTTTTTTTTCTTTTTTTTTTTTCCCCCAGAAGAATTCAGGCAAATTTCAGCTTTCTCTTTGAGATGCATGAAATCATGCAAATCTAATTAGCTATTCACATCCTGAATCAGCTGATATTAGTATGACTGAATATTAGGAGAAAAAATAGACTGAAATTACAGCAATGAAGACACAATATAAAGAAGATGAGAATCATATTCATTGTTCATTGTTGTCATATATTAGTTTCTTACTTTGGAGAAAGAATCATCGCCAGATGCTAAGCATAAAATTGTGACATAATGCAATTACTCATACTTCATCTCTATCTAGTCAATAGCTTTTTCCACAGGCTCCCAGGAATTTCAGATGGAAAAGAATATGAATGCCAAACTGTCAACTCAGCAATGTAAGTTTCTTTCTTGTGAACTATTAATAACTGCTTTATCTGTTGCACTATGTTATTTCTTCTGATTTCATGGGCCTTAATGGATGGGAAATGAGAAGGTGTGTGTGTTCTTTTCTGACCAATTCACATATGTTCTACTGTGGTCTGTCTTGGGGTTATCAGGATAAACATGTTTAATGGTCTAATTGGCCAATATGGCCCTACAAATGAATTTTGTAATTTATTACAAACCCCGTGAGTGTTTTGTGATCCTGCTTCTCTCATTACATCATTTGTTAGCGACTCATTCATATAGACATCTATATGCAAAATTATGTCATAAAATGCATGTATCTCCGCGTCTCAGTATGGGAGATGGCCTAAGCAGATTGCATCCTGCTACTGCAACTCCTCATGACCATCTCAAGCAGCTGTGCCTATTCCATTTTACAGCCTCAATGAGTTGAGATAGAATAAAAATATGTTTGGAGCAGAAATTTTTTGTAGAATACTTTTCCCACTGAGTAAAAGAATGTAAACAGTTTCCATGGCAGCATTAAGATTTTAAGACAGGTCTCTATAATCCCAGTGAAAAGGATATAAACTTGTACTGGAAGCCGAGACTTCGTATGATCTCAAACTTTGTAAGCACTTCTTTCAAAAACCAGAGTTTTCTACTCTAAAAATAATTTCAGAAGTGTTTTCTGTCTCCTGCTATGCTACTCTCCTTAAATGCTAGATTTTGAAAGATTCCTGTACCAGTGGCTAATTTCATTCAAATGACTGCAAATGAGAAAATCAGGAGAGTTTGGGGAGCCTAGGAATGTGTTTCCAAGGAAAAGGAGTCCTTTCTTTTAAAAAAACCAAGCATTTTTGAGTGTAACAAGAAAAGGGAAGGGAAAACTTTCAGACTGAAGAGAAGGATTTTTTTGATCTTTCCTGAAAACAAGTAGCAAAAGCATTGATTTAACAGAAATACTTCTCCTCTGACAGCAGCTACAGGTTTTTGCCACAAGTTTCACCTTAGGTCAAGCCAGTGCTGATTGAACTTGCTCTATAAAGTAAGTGGATGCTATCACAAGGTCTTGTTCAAGGCAGAATCCAGCTGGTGTCATACAGCAGGAGATGGTGTTCATCTGGTGAATAAGGAATAGCTCAAAAGCTGCAGTGAGACTGGACTGAGCATGGAAGAAAGTTAATTGAAGAACCAAGAGAATGGAAAGGAAGAAATCTGGACTTTTCAGGTTATATGCTCTTGTAATGAGTGAAATGGAGGCCAAGGGACTGCCATTTCCTGGTTGAGGTGAAACTTTGCAAGGCAAAAGGTCCTGGACTGCAGATCTAGAGAGCAACCTTCCTGAGGAGGAGCTGTGGGCAGGTAACTGGCTTCCTCTGCTCTTCCTTGTGCACACAGATTGAGATTTTAGGAGGACAGAAGTTTTTAAATGCTTTTTTTACTGGTTCACTAATTTCTGCCAATTTTTTTTTGTTTTTCTTTTTAAAATCTCATGTTTAGGTCATTTTTATTCTCTCTGGGTTTTGAAAATTACTTGCCCAATATAATCTTCATTTATGTAAGTCCTGACGTACTGCACTGTTTTGAATGGAGCTGGTTTACTCCCTGACCTGAGTTCTGACCTCATTTACACTGTTCAAGTGTACTTGTTACCATCTGAAGAACACATTCAGAAATGTGGGGCTTACATGAAAAGCTTTGCATACAGAAATTAATGTTTTCCATCCATTTTGGTGTTATGTTTCATACTCTATTTCCAAAAGCATTACCTGGTCCAAGACAAACTTCAAGAATATTTGATATGCAGTAAAAATATAGTGTGACTGGACCAAAACCCCCAAATTTTCTGTTTTGTATAAAGGGAGGAATAAAGTCCTCATGGAAAAAATTATGAGACTAACAATTTGTTAGATAAATTCACATAGGTGACTTTGAATCTTAAAATTTTCCTACATTTAAAATTTAGGATTAGAAAGATAAACTCCCTAATTTAGCCTACTGTTGTTTTACTTTGAGTTCTAGATGTAAATAATGCCTCAGAGAAGCATCAAATTTGCTTCAATATAAAATGCAAAATCTGGGAGGGCTTTTTCAGTTTGTGGGTGTTTTTTGTTTGTTTGTTTGTTTGTTTTGTTTTGTTCTTGTTATTATAAACCAAAAAGGTGCAAACTGGCCTTATTGGAAGGCTAAAGAAAATCGAAGTTGTATAAGTATTTTGTTTTAGGACTAAACATGGTGTGATTTTTCTCAGCAGCTTTGTTAAACATACAAGTGTGACTGAATTAAGCCACAGATTAATTACGCTTCATTTCTATAACCTGTGAAAGGTTTCACTTGCCAAAATGTATCCAATGAGTTTTTATGCATATTTTAAACAAAAGATGTATCATGACACCCCTAAAGTGAATATGTTACTATTAAACCATTACTGCACAGCATTCAGCTTTCCATGACTTACTTTTTAGATCAGCAGAGCAATAAAAAAAGCTTTATGGCAGTTATTTGCCAAACTTATTGATAGTGGTGCCTCAACAGGGATCCTACAGTGTCTTTTAGTTTTCATTATGTGGGTAAGGGAGCAGTAAAATTGCATCTGGAAACTATTTAACTTCATATTTTACAGAGGGACATAGGAAATGGAGGAGACATGGCAGTAAGGGAAGAAACCCAGAAGTAATAAAGAGGAAAACCAGAAATACAATTATGCATATTTTGCCTTTCAAATCAGCTTTTATTTAAAACAGCAAAAATTTTGGAATGAGCGTTAAATTTTGTAGAAATCAGTGGATTGATTCTCTTTGAATTATATGTCCCCAAAGTCATTGTAAAAATGCATAAAAAGGGCTATGGGTTTGACCCACACTTCTGAGGGCCAGACTGGCTGGAACGTGGCTATAATAATTAGCAAGATGGCATGATTGAGAGTGCCTTGAAAAATCAAAAAGATTTTAATAACGAAGGAAGATAATACAGAAAACAAAGCAACAAAGCCAAGCACAGCACTGAGACAAACTCCTTGCTTGCTACAGCACCTCGAAAAGCGTGAGTTCCTTTGTTCTCTCTCTTTAGTACTTAATAGCTTAGGTGGGCGTTTTGGCCCTTGGCCCAATGAGTGTAACAAGAGTCTTTGAATTACATTCTCGGGGTCCAATCTACGCTTCTGGGCTGGCTCCGAGCCAATTACAAAGAGAAATCCCCAGAACTTTCCAGCTAACTTCGTAACATGTTAAAAGGTAAAGTGAGACTCTTTCCCTATTTGGAAGCACCTGCTAGAGGTGTAGGGTTTGCATTACCACAAAGGGCAAAGGCTGGTTCTCTTCACAGAAGAATGGACCTATCCAGCCAATTCTAAAGCCTACACACATCCTTATCCATTGTCGTAGCTCTCACAAAAATCTGAGTGGAAAGCTAGTAACATGCAGAACTTCTCCTTATATCATGAACTGGGGTGAAAAGCCAGAGGACTGAAAATATGTCTGAATCTGCCAGATGGGAGAAGCCTCCTCGTTACTACTGTGCTTCAGTGCAGGAATAATTGAGTACATTGCCTTTGAAAACAGACTGGAGAGGACAAACAGACTTCTATTCACTTCTACTTTTTATTTTTCTCTTGAAGAAAATGCTCTGAGGAAATCTCAAGCAGCTTTCAAACTACATGGCTGTCAGGAGAACATCTGCTAACATAGATTTGTACTCACGCACTTGACCAGTTCATGAGGAAATCTTCAATAAACAGGCAATAAACCTACATTTGCAGGTGTAAGTTTGTGCGGTTCACCCGTTGTGTGAATCTTTTCAGCTGATTCATAGGTAAAGATGATTAAAAAGACACACCCAGCATTTTAGCCATGTAGTTGGAATTAGATCTACAACTAAAAGGATGTCAAATGTCAAATATGCAAGGGAAAGTATGAAGTGAGAAGATAGATTTGAGGAAGTTGTTCAAAGGAATTGAATCTTATGTTTAAATTTTGTCAGCAGTAAAGGCATTCTGTGTTTTGCTGAATGGAGGTTGAAACTGTGCCTTTTCTTCTGTGGCTCATATGGGTCTATGAGGTTTACTGGAAATACTAGCCAAGAGCTGGAACAAACTACGATGAGGCAATGAAAGGAAAAGCTCTTCTTATTCCAGTGAAATAACTGTGCATCATAGATGACCTGGGAGCTCTCTTTCTTATTCACATCTGCTATAGTTATATCCTATACCTCACAAATCTTTCAGGGGGAAGAATGACAAAATCAAATACCTCCCCTTTCTTTTTTTTTTTTTTTTCTTTAGAGGAAGACTAACATGAAATTCCCAATCAATTTTTTTGGAAATCAGCATAGGCTAGGTGGATTCTCAAAGGAGGGGACACGAAGACTGAAAGCAGATGTGAACACAGAATAAATCAAAATAAATTAAACAATGCAGCAGTCGTGGAAACTTGGAAAGTGTTTTGTCACTATATTTTTTCCAAAAGCAAGTATTTACAAAAAGACTCCTTGGCAACAGCAAGACAATACTGAAAAGTAGGGATAGCTTTTAGAACGAACCATCAATTGCATGTATGGCATCTGTCATATTAAGGATGCAATATGGATATTTATCCAGAGAAGATTCTTCTTTTTCCTTTTTCTACAGAACTTCTGTTGCAATGCAAAGAGAAAGCAGGTGGTGAGTTTCTTTCCAGAAAGGAGAAGTGAATGGAGATGCAGTCTACTTATAGACTATATATACTTTGCCAATTATTTCAATGGATAAGGAAGAAATTTGCTCCACAAAAATAACTAGCAAAACTAATGACCAGAATGGGAGAAAACTGTGACCTTAGGTCAGAATGAACTAGGACAGAGTAATTCTAGAGAAATCTATGTGTTTCTTTCTGCCTGATCTCCTGTCTCGGCTCCTTGTCCTGAATATTCTTTAATTCTGCTGGTGATATTGTTGTGTACTTGTTGAGCTCAAAGAGCTGAAAGCAGATCTGCAGCAATATAGAACTGTAGAATTATATAATAGTTTAGGTTGGAAGGGACCTTTAAAGACCATATTGCTCAACTCTCCTGCCAGGAGCAGACACATCTTCAACTAGAACAGGTTACTCAAGACCCAACCCCGACCAGAAATCCCTTGAACGTTTTCAGGGATGGGACATCCAGCATTCCCTGGGCAATGTGTGCTGACCTCATTATAAAAGTCCCTAAGGGGCAAGAGCAAAGGACTATTGGGACTTTAAAGCATCACTAAGAAGGGTCTAAGTGAGTAACAATCTTTCCTCAGTGCTTTCAGAAGAGCTCTGAGTCTGGCTATGCTGGGGCCATGCAGCTGCAACAGCTTCCACCTATGTGCTGCTGGAAGTGTGTTATGCTCACAGGAGAAGTTTTGGATGGATTTGGTTTGTTTTACAGATGCTGACTGGGCCATGTACAGAGTCAGAAATCTCTTATAGCTCACAGAGAGTGAACTGCAGTTCTTACCTGTATCTCACTGAATCCCAGGTCTGAATTTCCTGTGTTCAGGTTCTTTTACCATCATAAGATATGCTGAATCATGCATGACTTACCTGGCTTTCTGCTCCAGAGCTGAAGAACTCTTCCCCACATTAGCAAAGGTATTTCATGGCCCCCTTTTCTTGTTGATTCATGCATGTTAAGTCTCCCATGTCAGAACCTGGGGAGCAAGGAAATTCACACCATAATCATCCTAGTGAATCTACATCTACGTGTTAGCTGACTGCAGGATTTAGAACAGATTTTCTACATTTATGAGTTTATATTTCATAGGGTGTAATTAGTATCACAGTCCAGTGTCTGTAACAACTTGGCTTCATGAAACTGCATGCTCATTAATGCAATTGCCATACTGGGAGATATTCTACACAGCCCATTTCATACTGATGGGTTTCTCTTGATCTCATTTGGTATTAACCGCCATTACTTTCTCTCCTCAGCAGCTTTTCTCAGTCTTTAAATTCCCTGATGCCCCAAATGTGTTAGCTATACTCAGCACTTTAGTGCTGATCTGGAGATGCAAACTCCATTGGAAAAATTGGTTTGGGGTGACATGGGTAATTATGTTAGCCAGCTGGAACAATTTTAAAAATAATTGTGCTATTCTGATGTTTAGTTATTCATGTTCCTGATTTTACAGGTGTTCTGAGAAGAATTTGCTCTCAGGTTTTGTTTCTGTGTGTGCTGTGGGATGAGTTCCAGGTTGTCTTTACAAGAATATAATATTGTCAGGCTATTTAGGATGATGTATGAAATTACAAACCAACCAGTGAGAAAACAATTGAACTTAAAAATATAAAAGCTTTTTGCAGCAAGCATTAAATTTTCAAGCAAATTCTTCTGAGCTCTCTCTCAGACATAACAGGTTTGTGTAGGACATCTTCATGACCCGGTCAGAGGTATCATTCTTAAGGTCTTTTGAATCACTTGTGTGCATGCTTGGAAATGGCTTGGCAAAATTTAAACTGCTAGGAAGCTGCAATTGCTGACTACCTACGTCTCCCATCTTTAGCTAGTTGTTGTGGCTTGTGTGGTGGTTAGATTGTAAGTAGACTAAAAATATGTAATTCTAACAGGTTTTTCATTTTGATTTTCAAGCAGTCAAGCTTTCCACTTGGGAATAAAATTACATGCAAATACAAAAATAAAATTTAAAAAAAGGGTTTTAAATTGAAAACATCGCATTTCTTCATCTAAAAATGAAGAAACAAATAATTTTAATTTTTTCAGGTATCTTTTTACAACTGAAATCACTTATTGAATGTGAACAAAGGTTCAACAAAGTTCATTCTCCTTGGAAAAATTATTCCTAACCAAATAAACTACCCCTGTGTTTTTCTTTTAGTGATCATACACTCACTTACGAGGATGAGACAGGAAACCTGTCTCTGTTCTTTGTTTAATCAGCCACACTACCCTCCTACACTGTCATTTGGCCTCTGAGACATTACAGTGACACAAGGACTGCTCATACAACATTTGAATTGTTTGTCTCATTTGAGGACAAAGCTGGGCATCAGGGTAAAGGAGCCTAAATATAGGAGGGTGCAGTGTATATCATGAGGAATCCATCAGAGGGTGGTGAGGCACTGGCACAGAGAAGTTTTGGATGCCTCATTCCTGGCTGGATGGGGCTCTGAGCAACCTGATCTGGTGAAGGGTATCCCCGCCCTTGGGAGGGGTGTTGGAATGAGATGATCTTTAAGGTTGCTTCCAACCCAAACCATTCCAGGCTTCTATGATCCTACAGTTCTGTGATTCTATGATCTTCTGCTGGAAAATAAGGCAACCGATCTGTCATCTCTTTCGTTGGCACTAGGAGGCTGACAAACATTGCCATCAGTCCCTGAGCTATCTGCAGACTGACTTTCTTCTATTTGTGATCTTTTGTAATTGCAAATCATGTGCAATTGTTTCTGATTTGGGACTAAATTATTAAAATGTGTTAACGGGGAGTGTGACATTCAGTAAATAATAAGCCGATGATGAGCTTTTGGGTTTAAACTTTACAGAATATGCATGCTAATGTTTATGAAATATTCAGGAGCTGAGAGCATTTCCTCTACTACTAGAAGATGTGTAAATGCTTTATACACTTATGAATGCATTTTCTTATTGTTTTTACTTTTTCCTTGAAATCAGTTCTGTGTTCTGTATGTTGAACATAAAGCATCGAAGACATTTTGAAAGTAAAAATATTTGTTTCAGTTAATGGAAATCACTCACAGAGGCTGTTTTTTCCTGTTAAAAGTGGGCTGCTATTTCTTGTTAAAAGTAGGATGCCTTTATAATTTGAAGGTTGTATTAGATTTTTAATTATATGTTGCTGTATAAAGCTACTTAAATAGAACTTGAAAAACAATTCTTGTGTAAAGAATAAGTGAAGTTTAATGCATGGTTTCCATTTAATTAGACATTTTTCTACTTTAATAGTTTAATTCCCTGCCCAGATTTCATTTCCATAATCAAGCCATGCTTAGACTGTTGACATACCATTACTTCATCAAATATTCACTGCAATCTTTGCTTTCCAAAATTCCCATTACTGTAAAATTAATTGAGAATATTTGAATAATGTTGAAAGACAATGAAGTTGACAAAGTCATTGAGTAAAGTTCAACTGTTGAAACAGTCCTGGTACTGTGAGTTTTACAAACAACGACAGGAAATGTTAAAAAATACAGTAAGTACAGTGAAAAATATGTTTTATTGTTTGCCCTCTAAATGCTTCACTTCTTTCTTTGTTAGTCAAATACATTATGTGAAAGGTCCTTCCATTAAAGTTCTTATAAAATGTATAAGCCAAACGTTACTGAAAGTTTTGAATATGCCATCAATGAAAAGAAAGGTTTTTAACCATAATGTTTATGAAGTCTCTCCCCTGATTATTTTCCAGTTTTGTGTAAATTAGCTCTGGACAAAGGAACAATTTGAGGCAGGAATAAGGAATTTTACTAGAGTATATTTTCTAGTAGAGCTAGTTCCAGTTTACTGATGTGTGCAGTTTAACTACACCAACAGTTTTCTCTTTTTGGATACTTGTGTTGTAACTGGAAATGTAGGCAGGGATAAGATATACAGAGTGTTGCTCACTACCCTTAAATTATCATGAAAGGACAAGGAAATATATTTTTATTTAGAAACTGGCAGATGGGGCAGATGGCAGTTTCTGCAAAACTGCCCTAAGGTGTAGCCAGATGTATAAAAGGTGGAGGGGGGATGACCCTTCCCCCTCAAAATGCTGTAAGATCACCAGAGGAGAAAGGAACATGAAAATTACAGCTTTATCAGAATTAAGAAACTTCTGCACTCTGGATTATGGTCTTAATCTCCTAGTTCCTTGAGCAGGCACTTGGCTGTTTCAGAAATCTCTTTTAATGTTTCCATGTTTGAGTCACAGACTAACAGTATTCATGGACCGATTTTTTGCCTTGAAAAATGACCGTGAAACTCTTTTAACACAAGGAACAGCAAAGAGACCAATTCAAATCAGTAAGAAAATGGAAGTGTTAGGTTCACTAATATGTTGAGGCACTTAAAGGTTGCTATCTTACTGTCACTGGAGTTTTTCCCTCCAGTGGTCTGGAGGGATCTATTCATGCTGTCAGAATCAATTTTGTTTCATATTAGGATAATAGAGGGAGAAAAGTTACACTTCGGGGTAGAGGTGTGTTTTGGAGAAACTGTAAAAAGTATTACAAAAAGTATTACTGTCTGAAATATAAACCATCCATCTTATGAACATCTCTGGTAGCCTTTAAATAAAAGGAGACAGCGTATTTAGCCCAAAAATCTAATTTTCCATCCCTTTCTTTCTATTTTATTTTTAGTCCTGTTTCCAGTCTTCATAGTAATCTACTTCCTCTCCTTTCATTGTAAAAAAAAAAAACTTCTTTGAAATGAGATTTTGTCACTTCATCTTTTTGTCTTTCTTTCACAGGCTTTGCTAAAAACATAACATGCTGAGGAAGGATTCTCAGCAAGTAAGTAGTCAATACCAACACACTATATATATATACTCATATATATCCATATGTATATCTATATATACACACATACACTAAGTAGTAGCTATAAAATAAATCAAATATATTCAAAAAGAAATAGGAAAATATACCATATAGCTCAAGATTGTCTGGAGCTATGAAACATTAAGTGTTGAACACAATTTTTATCTCAGAGTTCCTTAATCTTTTTACACAGAGACCACATCTTAGGCCTCAGCTGTAGAGCACCAAATATTGTCATGGCTCTGTGAGACTTTTTTCTGGAAAAGTCCTTAGACAACTGATTGCATTGAAAGCTATCTCTGCTTCTACACAGCGAGTAAGCTCCCTAAGGAAGGGGTTTGTCAGGTACTTATTTTTCCAGTGATGTAACATATGCAAAATATTCCTTGGGATAGTGCTGCCTTTGAGGGAGTGACACTGTCACATTCCCACTGACAAATTTATAGAGAGACATGAATGATAAGGAACAAAAGTATTTCTCTTAAACCTGAAAATAGGTAAAATGAACTGTTATATCTGTGGGAAGGTTATATAACCTTCCTTTACAAATTCTATGTTAAGCCATGTTTTTTCCCCTCTGTACGGAAGTATCTCACAAAAACCAAGTATGTGGTAAAACACCCACAATATTCCTAATTATTTTCTCATCATGACTATCTGACAGAAGTGAATTGATTTCTTTCAGGGGCACAGGAGTACTCCTGGTTCCCAGAGAGGACACAGTGTGCCAGCTCCCGAGAAAGAGACTGCAGCTGCTCTCCTGCTAAGACCTACTGACAACCACGTGTCTGGTGGGATGTGAAGCTCCATGCCATCTACGCTAATAATTGGTCAATTGTCTGTAAAATTCCTTTGGATACTGTGGAATTCACTCTTGCTGCTTTCTGATTATTTTCAGAAGACAAGACTAATAATGCAACATACAATGTAAACCAGTGGGCTGCCAGGAGAGAGATGAGTGCATTTCTATGTGGCAAAGGACTGCATTTCTCCTTCGGCAGCAGTTCAAAAGGTATCTGATTTCTTTTGCACTGGCAGAAGTCCTAGGCATCGCTGCACAATTGCAGCTTTCTGATGCACTTTTGAATTTGAGAATCTCTGGTTCTTGTAGCTCATGGACAGGGTTGAAGTAGAAGTACTAGGGTGGGGGAATAAGAATAGGAAATAAGTGAAGCACATTAACCTCAGTGAGATGTTTTGAGCAGTGATATGCAAAGGTAGGAGATTGGCTGATACATATCTTCCAAATTTTGGCGCTGTGCTTTTCAGTACTTTCCTCTGAAGAGCTAGTGTGAAAAATATCTTTCACAGCTGTCATTCAACAAGCTTGAACTTTGCCTCACTAGAAAGTCCTTCATCGTGTTCTTTGGACCTTAAACTTATCAGTAACTGAAAGAATACCTGGCTGATTCTTCACTGCAAAATTTGTTTGAAGGCTAATTGCTGCAATAATTTGTTTTATGAGTTAAGACTTTAAAGCTCTCTATGCCAATCACTGACTTATAATTTATATTAGTTACTGATGACATCTAAACAGTTTTAAGATACATTCCAGATTAGGAATCTATGCAGAATGTGTTTTATGCTTCAACTCATACAGGCATACTGAGAAGAAATGGGTATATTTATTCCAATCCTACTGTTACCTAGTGCAAAATATATTTCACTTTACTGAGCCCCAAAATGTTGGATATTGCTGTTGACAATATTTCTCTACTCTGAAAGCAGACATACAACTCTCCT
The DNA here is from genome assembly GCF_029207755.1 of Chamaea fasciata. Taxonomy (NCBI): domain Eukaryota; kingdom Metazoa; phylum Chordata; class Aves; order Passeriformes; family Sylviidae; genus Chamaea; species Chamaea fasciata. Next base: position 34,771,103 of record NW_027094087.1, read on the forward strand.
TAGTGCCAGTTTGTAGAAAGGGGTAATTGGACACCATTCCTTCATTTGGCCTTAAAAGTAAAATGGGCATTTGCAGAGTGTGCCACCGCAGGGCTACCTCAGAACCACCTGACTGATCACAGAATACTTGCATGGCTTGAGTTGGAAGGAACCTTGAAAGATCATCTAGTCCAACCCCTCTGCAATGGGCATCTTCAACTTGACCATCAGTGCTCTGTTATAACTTTTTCTTCATGTCTGCCCACCTTACATAAGCATCTCCCTACAATAAACATTTGCATTTTCAGTTCTGTGTTCTCAGAACTGTCTTCATCTTGCTTCATTTCATACTTGCTTCTAAACCAAGTCGCAGAAACTATTTAAATAAAAGGAATAACATGTATCTGATAACTTTTTGCTATAACAAAAACCGATAATTTCCACAAGGCTGGTGTTAATACCATTTGATGCAGAAATGCTGGAACTGAGTCAGAGTTAATAGCAGCACAGTGACAGCCAGAGTGACTTGATAAATGACAGCTTTCTCTGATTATCTGTTCTCAGAGGAACTCTCTCTGCAACAAGGATGTTCCTTCTAACTTCCTCTCATCCTGGGTGTGGATGAAATAAAGTCTGTGACTTTATATGTACTACTGCTTCTCCCTCCATTCCTCTGTCCACTTGCTTTGCTCCATCCTTCCACAGAGCTAAATTATTTTAGCCCAAAAACCATGCTCTCTTGCATGGTTTCTGCCAAAGGTAGCTGCTTGATAAATTGAAAACCTGAAGGAGAAATTTTGAGATTAAAATAATTCCTGTGCTCCTTTGGCAGTGACTTGGAAGTGATGTGGTGCTGCCTTTTCTGACCTTCCAATGATGGATTCATTAGTCTTCCTGGAGGTTCCAGAAGATTTGCAAAATGCTTCTCCTTTTTGGCTGTCCCCAGACAGTGTTTCTGAGCACAGTGTAGTCATATCTTTGATGGAAGATATAACTTGATTTTCAACACCTTATTGCTGTTTCAGAGTATTTAGTCTAAGAAAAAGACAGAAGTTACTTCAGGCATATTGAAATTGTGTACGAAAAGCATCTTGAAGAACATACAGTCCTTAACTGATTGAGATGTGACCTTCAGCCATGGGAGAAGTCACAATGTACTTTGTGTTGTGCAGAGCTCTTCTGGCAGATGTGCAAGGCTGCCGAGGGTTTAATCTAGAAGTGAAAGTAAGGCTCTGAAAAGAAGGACAAGCTCTTCAGAGCTCCCTGCATGGAGAAGCATCAGTGAATATTTGTTCAGGCAGAGATTGTGAAGCAATCTATACTGTCATACCAAGGATTTCATGGACACTGCTGACATCTACACTACTACCAAAAGGAAGATAATCAGGAATAAGCAGTAATAGATGTGGATATTTACAGGCCCAGGGTTTGAGTTTTCCCCATTCTACTCATTTGTCTAACAATATGGATATCACTTGTGAGAGCCAGTTCATGCCCAAAGGCCAACAGAGTGATTAGGGAAGAAACACATAGTTGAGGTCCAGAAAGAACAAACTGAGTGAAGAGGGTGGCTGGAAACAGCCTCATAATGACACAGGCTTGATTCACTCTGTTTTTCCTTCTGGATGTGTCTAATGAACAACTTTAACAAACACAGAGATAACAGAAGTGGAATCTTCAGAGAAGGTCCCAGTGGAGGCTGAAAGGGTGCTAGGACAGTGGCAGAAATGGTGTTTATGTGTCAACCATCTCACCAGTCTGATGAAGGAAAGCTTCAGAGGCAAGGCTGGAGGAGCAAATTTGAAGATACTGCTCATTACAGAGCTCTTTTTTGTTTGTTTGGGTTTGGATTTTTTTAAAACTATTTTTTTACTTTGACCGTTAGGGGAATTCTTTTCCCTATTTTCTTCCAAAATGAAGAAAGAGGAGAAGCTGTTCTGTTCTCCTGGATGTCTTCCCTTAGCCAGGGCAGTTTCCCAAGGGTTCTTGGCCTAGGGAAGTGCCAAGTAGCTAAGTGAGGACAGCTGGGAAAACCAGAGATGGGATGTTAAACTGCAGCTTCTATTTCCTGAATAAATCTGCAGCCGTCAAGGCAGCCTCATGTAGGGATTTAAGCTCCCTGCCTTTCCTCTTCTAAGACTGTTCTTTCTATTAACTGAGGTGGTGAGAGGAAGGCAACACAGAAACGTTCAAGACATTTTGTTTTCTCTTCTAGACACACAATCATGACAATTAATTACTGATCACAGTATTGGAGCCAATGTGGAATCTATTTGTCTTGTAATTTTACTATTCATTCCAGTCTCCCCATATGGAGGTCTCTCTGTTTTATTTTGCAATCTACATTGGGATAAATTATCTCTAAAAGTGCCCATTTTCCTACATCAGCTGTAACAGAGACTCTAGTGACTGGCTCAGAAGAATGGAGTTATCAACATGAGTCTCAGATTAATCCTTTTTCTCAAACACTGATTAATTCTCCAGGACTATAGTCCTCAAAAATTGGACTAAATACTAATGAAACCCAACTTTTTTTTTTCACAACCTCCTGCTTGCCTGACAATCTGTTAGTATGCTCAGCCCGTGGGTACTTCCAGACTTCCTCTGAACCAACAAACGTGAACTGAGATCATGTGTTAAAAAGTAATTGTTTCATTTGATTTCATCTTTAAAGAAATCATGCTTTGTTGTCAGATGTGAGATGTTCTTTGAAGGTATCACTTCAGTAATATTAATCTATCAATCTTTTAAAATGAGGCATGTATTGTAAAGAGAGGGAGAACTCATTAAATGAAAAACTACAGCTGGAAGATACGGACTAGCTTCTAACAAGTAGGTCTGTTCTTTTTATCTACGCATTATAAAAAACCCTCTGTGCAAATAAAAAACCCTCTGTGCAAACATAGATGCTTCTATATCCACCACAAATATTACCAGTCTTCTTTGGAGTGTCTTTTCAATTAATTCCATCCTAATTACTTTTAAGTTAGGAAACTTTATTCTAGCTAGTGTTTCTCTCTGAGATAAATCTCTGGGAAGATTGGAATTACCTATGCCCATATGGTCAGAAAACAGTTGTTTGTGGTATTTTGTTTTTCTTTTTTCATTTGGTTGACTATGCAGCTTTTCAAACCCACAGAATTCTGGATATAGCAAGTCAAGCTGCCATAAAGTTATTTGTCTATACTATTGTAGCCATACTGATACAAAAAACTGAGAGGCATGACTCTTCTTAATAGTTATCCTGGAATTAGAAGTGTAATTTTACTTTGGTTCCAGTATAAACGTTACAATTTATGTCTTTAAAACTTTAATAGTATAATTACACTTGCACAACCTTTCTGCCTTATTTCGCTGAATCGATAAAACTAGTCTGACCTGTACAAGATACAAAGTTGAGACAGTTAGAGCAACATCAAAGAATGTCATTAATTTTGATTTCCAAGGTTAGTTTTCTTAATACTGTCATTAAGACATGCCATTAAATTTTAACCAAATCACTATTGTATTCATGGTGTAGGATTTTATCTTTTCTCTTTGAGAGTAATAAACTGAAGGACTAGTTAAACCACTATATTGATCTTTGAAATAAAATAATATGCATGTATGTGTGTGTGCACTGCAAATGCAGACATAATTTCAAATATTTAGGTAGTGGGACATCTTGACAAGACCTGATGGATTTGCTATTCCTTTTTAAAGGAGGTTATTCAACTTAAGCACCGTCTTTTTCAATATGCTTTTATGGTTCATCCTAATGGAAATAATAACACTGAATAACTGGATAGCAATTCACACATTCAAAGCACTGTGCAAACATTAAGTAATACAGTTACACAACATCTAAATAACTATAATACTGGCTGTCAAGGTAATGAAGAAGCAGACAAATGCAGAAGACTGCAGGCAGTTCTGGAATGGATTCTGCAGCAAGGAGGGGGGGATCTTGCTCCCTCCCAGTGGAGCGGGGTGCGACATGCCAGTGTGCTCCAGGTTTGCATTGTTCTGTTTCAGCCACCTGCAATGCTGTGTTTAAAGTGTTAATTAGCAGGTAGCAGATGCTGGTCCTTTGCCAGTTCTGCCTTGGAAGTGTTTTTCTACTGTGCATCAAAATACAGTGATGCCAATTCCAGGTTTTCAGTGGCTGGTTTCCTATTGAACATGTGGGCATAATTCTGGGTACTGGCATTTTGGAAAGATTTTTTTCTCTAGTCTTTATTTTCTCCTCCTGTTGTTGGGATTTTTTAAAATAAGCTGCTGACAAGATTGCAGAAAACTTCCCTGTTTTTGTGTCTCAGGTGATGGCACTATGTCACTGTCAACTTTATGTTTTATCTGGTCTACGTCAAGAATATGCTGATGAATTTATTGGAATGCTTGAGGGATACAGGTGGAGACATTTAATTCTTTGCAGCCTTCTGTTAATTTTCAGTGCTGCTGAGGTCTGTTAAACAGCAACAGATTTTGCAAAAGCCCTCTGTTTCTTAAGGATCCCAGTTCTAGGCACATTGCTGACAGTGACAAACATACTTTTTTGTTCATTATACCCTGAATGGATGAGGAAATAATCTGTTTTCCTGCCATCAAGACTGTACCTGACTCGTCTTTGCCATGCCTTATATATAATACTTCAATAATAAAGCAATCTGGAGGTCATAAAAGCACTGAACACTATTTCAGTTGTTTTCTGAGCCTAGAAAAATGGGTCCAGACTTTTGGCCTTCAAGGGGAAGGGAGAACTTTTATTTTCAGTGTTAATTTCCATACTTAAAAATACAACTTCCTTTTGTATTTATGAGCTGTCTTGCATTGTAAACGTTCAAAAGTAGTGTATGAATATGATTGTGCACGCAGTTTATGAATAGATCGCTTCACACACGTTTGAAGTAAAGCAGCAGTTGCTGGGAGATGTGCAAGTGTTTAGCTGTGAATAGAGTTCTGCAGAGCAGGTCAGAGCATGTCAAACTCATACTGCCTTGCTTGTGCAAAGTAACATATCTTTAAATATAGCATTAATGATTGTTCTGTTTTTACCATTTATTTAAAAACAGGCACCTAAGAACAGGCCAGCACTCCTAGTGCATTGTGATATTGTTTTTCTAATTAGTAAATATCTATTACTTCGCCCTGCAAAGTTTCTCTTCTCCTTGAAGAACAGAAGAGTTTATGTTTTGAATGCAGTGTTAAATTATATTTATGTGTGCAATTGTAGGAGAGCAAGAGGAAACACAGAAAATTGAACTTAAACTTTCTGAATATTGACTTCCGATGTCTTGAGAGTAATTCTGTCAGTCTTCAGTGATCTGTGGTGTTCTGTGAAGCCTTTTTGTGAAGCTGATCTTCAATTTTTTTTAACCCTTGATGACTTTATCGGGCTTCCAACAAGTCAGCTCCTGTCTTGATGCCTTGCAACGCTGCCATCACCATTTGGCTCTCCGAAGTCACGTCCGTGTCCTCACTCAATGTGCCTCTTCTGAAATCGGTAATGATGAAGCATTTCTAGGCTTGTCGTTTAAAAACCAGCAGATGTCGCAATTTCCCCAAGAAGGGCAGATTTCTCTCCAGTCTTTTGAAACTGCAGCAACTTCTTAGGTATTTTTGTGCAGTCTTCCACACAACAATAGTTCTGTGTGAGGTAAGTTATTGTTGAGCAACACGCTCCGACCTTCAGCTCTTTTATGTACTCTCACTTTTAACTTGAATACATTGTTAAGAAAATATCCCAATTTTACTTGCTGAAACATAGGGGAGGTGTTGCTGTGATGCTGAACACCCTAGGACTGTGTCAGTGTCTCAGGCTGGCATTTTGTGCAGAGGCATTTTCTGAGTTTCATTGCCACAGAATCCATTCATTCACGTTTGATGTCTGAGTTCTCCTTTTGTTGCTGCTCAGTTGTCTGTCCAAAATGGTTAAATGGATTCCAGTTAATGAGATGCTGCCCCAAAGGAATAAGGTAAATACTTTTGTAATGAAAGTATAACTGATGGACTATGCCTACTAGCTAAATAAATTAAATTTGTCTTATTTAACTTTAGTTACCAAAAAATTGGACGGTTTGTCTGAAGAAGCTGTTGTGCCTCCTTCTGCAGTTAAGGGAAAAAAGCAAATGTGTTTGAAGGCCATGTCATTTGTTCCTAAGACTAGTGCTGGAAAAATGTTCCATGGAAATACCTGTATCTCTCTCTTAAGTGTAGAAGGAACTTAGATTGCTGTTTCAACCTTGATGATTACTTTGAAGATGGTTAGAATTAGGTGTTGTTAATAGGAACACTGAGTAAAGCCTATTCTGCTCACTTTTTCGGTTATAGCCTATTTTTAAAAACAATCAGTCAAACACTGGTGTTCTTGATCTCCATCAACAGTAGCTAAAGAGACAATATTCATCCTATTCCAGCTATGCAAGTACTTGTGACTCTCTTGGAATAGTACCTAAGCTCCTGCTTAAGCAAAGAACTCATCCAAACTGAATCCTTATCCATATGCATCCCTAGACTTGTACTAAAGAAAATAAAAAAGCCCAGTGGAGATGAAATTTAGCTTTTAAAAAAATTAGTAACTGTTGATTTTTTTAATTTTTGAGATTAGTTTTACCAGGAAGAGAGTGAGATGCATTTAATGTTAGCAGCCTGAGATTCAGGCATTCAGACTGAGCTGACTGTCTCAGCTCTCCCTGTAATCCATACAGAATAAGTGAGGGCTGAACAGGAATCTGTGCTTGGATGGGAAAAAACTGTCATCTCCTTCTCTTACCTGTAAAGACAATTTACAGAAGTATCTTGTCAGCTAATGTTAGGTAGGATGAATCCTATGAATTAAAAAAAAAATTAGAAAAAAGAAAAAAATAGTTAAAGAAATCAATGTGTTAAAATAAGCATATGCATATACCGTATTTTTATACTCAGAAAGAACTACAAGTTTGAGCTTGTAGAGGGCTAAAGCAGACAAAAAGTCAAAATAATAATGAAGATGCATCCTCGACAATAGACTGGAATAACAGAAAATGCTTTCAGCCTGTGGGATGCCTGATAATAAGGAGTCGAGAGCAGAGATAAGCTAGGATGTCTTGTTCCTCAGAGAGCTCCATATGACAGGCTGCTGTTTTCTTTCCCATTTACATTTCAGGCAGCAAGAAAAGGGGGGGGGAAGGGGGGAGGGGGAATATGTACCCACTAAAAACGTCCTGGAATATTTTCCAGTCAATTCCCAAAATACAGACGTCTGACTTGAAAAAAAAACCAAAAACCCCCAAAAAACCAGACCAAAATAATTTCAGTAATTAGGAGAATTTCTTGTACAATGTGTAAGGGAATCAGCCTGACCTCAGATGGGAAGAGGCTACATGCACTGTATGGATGTAACAAAATGTGCGGTATTCCACAGAGCTCCTGCTGACATTCAAAACTCCCCACGACTGATCTGCTGGAGAGGAAATTGTCACTGTAAGGGAAAAAGGGGTTCAAGTGGAGAAGTGACACTACCTGACCCACACATTTCTCCACAGCTGCCACCTTGCACTCTATGCAGCAGCAGCATGGGGTATGGGGAAACAGCCAACTGCAGCTTCACTTCCTGAAATTGCGCCTGGAATCAAGGCTAAGTGCACTGGGCTTGATGTCTGCTAAAGGCAAATATTGGGATAAAACCAGGTTTTCATTATTGCTAAATAAAACTAAATAAAAGAATGTGAACCACACCCAAGAGAATTAGGGTCCAGAGTGTTACAGAGTCAGAGTAAATGGGGAAGCTTCATCATGACTTTGATAATTCAGGAAAATTATCCTAGTTCAAGGTCAAAGGTAAGAAGTTTATATTTTGTCTATCCCTCTGACTATAGGGAATCATGCTGCTTAAAACATCTCCATACTCAGACCTAAGGAAAAAGAGTGATACCTGGAAAAAGTAATGTTTTCAGCATGGCTGCACACTAGGACTGCACTCTTTGGGGTGCCTCAGCACCTCCTTTCTCTAATCCTTCCCTTTCTCATCCTCAGGAAATTCTGTGTCATTGTCACATCCCTTCCACTTCTGCAGCCTTCCCTGCTCCTCTCCTCTCCTCTCCTCTCCTCTCCTCTCCTCTCCTCTCCTCTCCTCTCCTCTCCTCTCCTCTCCTCTCCTCTCCTCTCCTCTCCTCTCCTCTCCTCTCCTCTCCTCTCCTCTCCTCTCCTCTCCTCTCCTCTCCTCTCCTCTCCTCTCCTCTCCTCTCCTCTCCTCTCCTCTCCTCTCCTCTCCTCTCCTCTCCTCTCCTCTCCTCTCCTCTCCTCTCCTCTCCTCTCCTCTCCTCTCCTCTCCTCTCCTCTCCTCTCCTCTCCTCTCCTCTCCTCTCCTCTCCTCTCCTCTCCTCTCCTCTCCTCTCCTCTCCTCTCCTCTCCTCTCCTCTCCTCTCCCATTCCTTCTGAAATATCATTGCAAAAAATGTTATTTGGAGAGTGAGGTCTGTTTTGCATAGATTGTTATTTAAAATATTATGGTCTGCAAATAAAAAATTTACTCTTCAGCAATTTTCCGATGGTTGACCGATATTTCTTTTTTAATTCCTTATTCTCATTTTAAGGATAGGAATTTCAAAACAAGTTGCCTGGACTTGAAAGCTTAGTCACATCTACTGACCCACCCAGTCAGAGGTAGAGTTGTACCTCTGTGGCACCTGGCAGCAGCTATAAAAAGAGATGCAGCTTATTGTCACGATCAGACAGGTGAAAAGTTAAATGAAAAATGAGGTTGATTTGTGAAGGCGACTCATCAGGGAAAACTTGGCAGCAGATGGAAAGACCCCTTACAGGTATCTGAACAATGTGTGACAGTGCAGGTTTTATGTTCTTGGTTCTGGAAAAGAAAGTGTAATTATACTTCAGAGCCATGGAGAAAAGGAGATTCTAAGAGTTAACTTGGAGTATCTTTAAGATGTCTGTTGAAGGGTTAAGCCCCACTTTTTCTGTTTGATGTTTTTTTCCCTCTATTTTTAAAATAACACCAATATACTCTCACACTTCTCATCACTTTACAACAGCCTTATGCAATTATATCCTTTATGAGAGAACTCTTTAGTCATGATCTGACTTAAAGCCCCTTTTTCCTCTTTTAATTCAAACCAGGTATTGCACTGGGTTTTTGTAGTGTGGGACTGCAGTAGTGTCTTCTGTGAGGAGCTGCTGTAAGCTTCCCTCATGTCTGATGCCAGCCAGATCCAGGACAGACCCACCACTGGCCAAGGCTGAGCCAAGCATCCAGGGTGGAAGCACCTCTGAGGTAACAGACGTAAGAAGGAGGAAAAACTTCTGGGCAACAGCAGCAAGGGAGAGGAGCAAGAATATGTGACAGGAACAGACACCAGGGTCAGTGCAGAAGGAGGGGCAGCAGGTGTTCCAGGTGCCCAGGCAGAGATTCCCCTGCAGCCCGTGGTGCAGCCCGTGGAAGACCACGGTAGAGAAGAGATCCCCCTGCAGCTCCTGGAGGATCCCATGCTGGAGCAAGTGGAAACTTAAAGCAGGCTGTGACCACCATGGGAAGCTGGTATGACTCACATTGGAGCACTTTGTTGAGGACTGTCTCCTGTGGGAGGGAGCCAAGGCTGGAGCAGGGAAGAGTGGGAGGAGGGAGGAGCAGCGGAGATAATGCGTGATGGACTGACCACAACCCCCACTCCCTGTGCTCCTGAGCTGCTGGAGGGGAGGAGTTTCTAGGAAAGATGTTTTTAAGATTTAGCTCTTATTTCTCATTACTTTTTTTCTGATTTTACTCTCAATAAATTGAGTTAAAGTCAAATCTGTTTTGCCCATGATGGTAATTGGTGAATGACCTCTCCCTGTCCTCATCTCCATCCCTAAGAATTTAGTTATTTTTTTTTTTCCCTGCAATGCTGAGGAGGGATAGAGCAATGTTGGTGGGCACATGGTGTCCATGCAGGGTCAGCCCTTCACAGCTGTTTTCAAGAGTCCTTCTTTCTGGAAATTGCCTACTCACTAATGAGAACAGCTTTTCTGCTTTTTATAAAATCTTTCTTCCCACCCCCAAATCCAGACTGACAGAAACTATTATGTACATCATAATGTTTTGTTTCTAGCACTATTTTTTCTCAAGCTTTCTGGTTTTCTTTTATATTATTTTTGTCTTCCTCCAAAGACAGACAAAGAGTTGGATGAAATTTTTTTTGAGAAGTTCCTTTTGGTCAGAAAAATGTTGATTTTATAAAATTGTCTATTTGTGAGAAAGCAATTTTGTGGCAAGGCTTTTAGTGAATGATAAGTCCAACCTTGAGTAGATTTAACTCTCATATCATAGAAAGAGCAAGAACTCCACTGCAAAATATCAACCAGCCAAGCAAATAGCTAGAACCTGAGCCCAAGTTAGTTCTGTAAATAGTAATAAAAAAAAAAGCATTAACTTTTTCTCTATAAATCAGGTCAACTTATTTCCCAGAGGCCTACTAGCTATTCTATTACATAGAGATTGGTCATATCAAATAAATATAAAGTTTTGCATACTTATGATGCTCCAAGGTTATAAACAAGAGAAGGATTGTAGGGAGACGTTATACCTTGTTTTAGAGCTGATATCAAGCTTTAAGGCACATAAACTTTCTTCAGTTATTTGCACACCTGAAATGTGAGCTTTTTTTTTTTTTTTTTTTTTTTTTTTTTTTTCCTAGCTGCAGCATTTGGCTTAAGAAAAGACATTGTTTCTGTTGACTAAACTTCCCTTTGGAAAAGTTTGTCTCTTTCTAGTCTGCTGCAGCAAAAAGAAAGCCCCGAAAAACCAACAAATTCAAAACAAAACCAATATCTCAAGCAAATGCTGCTTTTCAAGCAGACTGTCTTGCATTTTGGAATTTGGGAAGACTTTCATCAAGCCTTTGCTGTTCTCAGCAGGAGACGAGTTGAGAAACATTTCAATTCTCGCTGTGCCTCTGGACTGATGATGTTTCAGTTAGATGTGAAATTAGATGAAAGGAGTTCAGTCTTCTTCAAGGCTGTCAAAGCATACAATAAACCCATTGCATACAACAGAGAAAAGGTACACACAACACCTAAAACAGAAATTTTATTCTCAGTAGCATGTTGCCTCGGAAGCCAATGGGTTCCAATGGTCAAAGTCATCTTAAGTTCCCATTTCTCACATTTCCAGCCTATTACATAGAGCTCAAATTACCACAAATTGTAGATTCTGTCAAACAGAACCAATGATTCTCAAAGGAATCATTCTTCCGTATTCTTTTCTGGGATAAAACACACTTTCAGGGCAAGGAAACACAGGGAAGATTCAAAAGGATTTATAAGGGATAGCACATACCTTCGAGAATGATCTTGTGGAGAACAAACTGTGGTCTGGGTACGTAGTGTGGCACATCTTTATTCTAGGTTGCCTCCTAAGGCAACCTGCACACCATTAATTTGTAAGCAGATCCCTGCTGGAGCAAACGGCGCATGCAGATTGTCAGTAGTAATTGAAGCCTGTGTGAAGCTGGCCACCAAAGAATATCGACTTTCATGCTCCTTGCCATACTGTCCTGGCATACACAACTTTTTCTGCAGGCTTGTGTGTCTGTTTTTGGTGCGTGTACCCCAGAATACTGACAGAAACAAAACAGGCAGAAGCTGGGTGTGTGCAGTCCTCTATCAAGCTATACTGGGAGCTGAGGAGGTGGCACCTTGCCTTTTTGGTTCTGAGGTTTTTCTGTTTTAGTGAAATGGTAGAAAGACATTATAGTCTGTAGGAAAATATCCCCCAGTTTAGGAAATTACTGCCTTGCAATAGGTAAGGTATTGTGGGGAGCTGGGATATAGCTAGGTAACAGACTGTTCATAAACACTGGCATAAGGAGAGCTCAGAAAGTCCTCAGTTCAGCAAAAAAAGTTTGCTGATTCCTCCCCACTCTCCCCCAACTATCTAATCAAGAATAGCAATCAAGAGCTCTATCTAATCAAGAGGTTCTACCCTTTGCCTGAGTGGTAGCAGCACTCCTGTGTACAAGTAGCTTTGTAGCTCCATGATTTCCATAATGAATGTCCTGTTTTGGATTTGCATAATTCCCAGTAGATTTATCTACCAGTAGTGTCCATCCTCTTGACTTTTGCTGGTCAAAGCAGTGGTTGAAGCAGAGGAAGGTATGAGGGAGGCTGAAGTGGGAACTTCATCTTTCTTTGTAGGCTTGTTTACTGGGATACAATATCCTGCTCTGTTTTTCATTGACACTGCCGTCCAGGAAAACTGCTGCAGACTCCATCTCTTCTGTCTGCCAGCTGCTCAAGCTCAGCTCAGAAGTCCAGTTTTCTTTAAAGTGCTCTGTGATCAGAAAGCAAAGCATTCATGGGCCTGCTTGCCTTTCAGAGGGAAGAAAAAATAGACCATTAAATATCTGATAAAGGAGTACTGCACATAGTAGACAGCAAATAAGATGTAAGTGAAAAATATAGTGTAACTTTTGTGTTAGAGACTCAACAAAGTCATAAGGATGTGAACTTCAATTTCACAGTAAATTTTAATCCTGGTGCTTCATGTTAATTTTTGTGAATGTGCCTGTAGACCTTTCAGACTAAGCATTAGGATTAAGGAAGAGAATTACAGAAATTTTATTTGATAAAATATGATGAATCTAAAATTTGTTGATGGTGTGGCCATGGTCATGAAGAAACTACTCTCTATAGCTGATTAATATATATTATACCACCTGGCAAGTCCAGATGGTTTTATGCAATCATCTGTATCCTCCAAAGAAATTTATGGCTTTGAAAGCATTCAGAGCAGCATCCTGATAAGAGGAAAGGGAATAAACCAGGTACATTAGATACCAGAAACAGACCACTGATTAGGTCTGGTAAAACCTGGGGTGGTTTTGGAACAGATTGCAGATTTCATTGGTAAGGACCAAAATGCAGAGGGATCCTGACAGAACTTAAATCTGCAAGGGGAATTATGCTGCAACTTGGTAGGCACTACTCTGCTGCTTTCATCAGTCTTTTAATCTAGTGGAAGTTGCATGAGAGGATATGGTACCTCACCAGAGTCAGACCTGTAAAGAGGAAGATGTCTGAGCCTACCAAATACTGGGGGATTGTACCTGTGAAATCCATTTCTCTCATAAGGATTTGGATGCGTACTGGGAGGATGGGTCAGGCTTGCAGCTGCAAGAGGAGCTGGTTATGGAATTTCCTCCCAGTGCTTAGTAATGAGAGTATGTGATTTTGATATTTCCCTGCCTTAGAGGACAGAAAGCAGTATCACCAGCAACCTGAACCACAGCCCTGTGCACCAAAAGGGGAAATTTTCTATCCTGTCTATAAAAACTGTTTCACTTTAATAGAATAGTTTGATATTTAATGAACTAGAGAAGCGTGAACAAGGCTATCTCCTTGTGGAGAGGTGTCACCTCTGGGGAGGGGAGAAGAAAAAAGAGAAGTTTTATTTACCAATGTAGAAAATGTGTAATTTATATCACACAGTTTCTCTCTTTAATGTGCATTTATAGAATCATAAAAGTGAAACAATCTGCTAGAGGGTTTTGGTAAATTCTTCAGGTAAGGTTTATCTCAGTGATAAGTACAGTTGTCTAGAAGGTGAAAATTTCAAATCCCTGAAGACAGCCTGGGATAATAACCACAATTCTTATTTAGGCAAGTTCCCTTACTGCTGAGCTACTAAAAATGAGAGAGATGACCTCCTCCTTCTGCAGGTTCTTTTTACCCCCTCTCCCCCTCAGGGTTTGACTTCAAAGCAAAACGGATGCTTTGAGACTGCACTGCAGAGGGCTGGACTGGTTTCAGAAGACAGGGTAGGTGTCTATGACCAAACTGATGATAAAGAAACAGAAAGACTTCTTAACTCCTACTCTAAAATCACTGCACACTTCCCAGTCTGATCAGAAAATTTTCTGTGTGCTTGTGTCCTCCCCTAATCTTAAACAGAGTTTCTCACTCTGGAGTGGTTAGAGATTTACCTAAGCATCTTTGAAAAGTGGAAAGGCACATCACTCCCTTGCAGCTGGATCCAGTCATCTTTCTCAGCAAGTGCCAGGCACCTATCAGCAAGCACAAGACCCTCCAGAACTGAAATTCAGATGAAAAACATACAGCTGCCACAAGAGGTAAGGACAGACTCTTTCCCCCAAACATTTCACAGATGGCTTGTTAGCTGAAAAAATTGCCCACGAGGTGGAAGGCTTGGGGATCATATAGCCCATCTCAGCTGCAGTCTCCAAGGGCAGCCTAGTGCATAATAGATATTCAGGGAGATGATGTAGCATTTTCTGCTAGCTTGCATCTGATAGGACAGAACATCTCATGCTTTCAAGGTATGCTTTTTAAGCTGCATAGCAGCATTTAATATAATGGCAGCATGAACCTGCGCAGCATTTTAAAAAGTGAGTACCAAACCCTGTAATCAATTGCCTAAGGGGAATTTATACAGGGAAAAAAAAAGTACAAATAATGCCAACACTTTGAAACTGCACACTCCGCATTTTAACTAGCATCCAAGGTGACAAGGGAATTATTTGTTGTGATTTTTTTCTCCTTTTTTTTTTAATGCAAATTTGAAATAACTAGGCTTTATTCTGATCTCTGCTTTGGATTCCTAGAAATTAAGAGGTCAATTTTTATAGTTTCCTTAAATTTTGAGAAATCCCTGTCAGAAAACGGGCTTTCTTCTGTTGTGACTCTTTTGAGAAAGAAAATTCAATAGTGTAGTAATGTATGTGTGTCCAAAGGACACAGAGCTGATGTTAGACCTCTACAGGGCAGAGCCAGAAGGAGGCTGCAACATGAGATAGAACACCTAAGTGCAGCTTCTTAGAAAATGGTTCCTGGATGGACTTATTATTTCTCAGATTGTGAATTAGAGCTCCTACAATAAGAAAAAGGGGTTAAGCAAGATGTTAAGATAGAGGAATTGAGGTTATCTATTTGTGATTATAAGGGTAATAAATAAATAGGAAATCTCTTTGCTGCTGTTGATGCCTCTGAGTACCTGAAAATGCTCTTTGCCTAAGGCAAGTCACAAGAGGACAGAAATGATCTGAAAGTCTACTTATGTGAAAAGACCTTGAGAAGGAAAATCTGTGGAGAGTTTGGGTGTTTGCAGGAAAGGCATGCACCAGGAGCTCTATACTTATTCCATTCTTGCTGATGTTAGAGACAAATATGTGATAACTTCCTTAAATTAAGTCTCGCAACAGTTCTTTTCTATTTAACTACATACCTATGGAAACGGAATGAAGCTGGAAAGAGATCATAAAATGAAATGAACCGATCTTTTTCTTCAACATGCACTAGGTCTATACCTAGAGATCCCTGAGGGAATTCTTGCAGGCATTTCACCAGTCTACCCTTATTGAATCTGTTGCTTTAGCTATCCCACAGCCCTAGTGAAACTACATCTTTCAGAGTACTATAAAATGTAATCTTTTATTTAAAAGTAAATAAATACATTTAAAAATAAATGATTTTTAAAAAAAGGAAGAGCTGACTAAGTGTATATGGAACTGTTTTGAAAAAACACATTAAAGAAAGTGTATGACCAGGAAAAATATTTATTAATATAAGTAATGAGTATGTAATAATAAATAGTAATAAATAATCAATTTTTTATTATATGTCTTTACATATGAAAAGCTCTCTGCAGATAATTATTGAGGTTCTTGCATTTTGAAAATCTATAAAAATGATTCATGTTTTATGCTGAGGCACTTAATTTTTATTCATATACTATAAACCTATGCAAAAAGAGCTCTTTTTCAAGCTTTCATGACTGTAGGCAATCCTTTCAGAAATTCTAGGTAAGATTTAAAGGATAAAAAACATATATCAATGTGCATAAATTAAACTATTGTTTGCTTGTTTGTGAAGGTTGGAAATAAAGGTAGCAATATCTGATGAAGTTAACTTGACCAGCAGTAAATCTTGTTGACTAATCTCTTGTTTCAAAGATCAAAATAAACAATCTTCTTGAACTATAAAATTTTTTCAGGAGGTTCCATTCAAATATGTGGGTTGTTGAAAACAAGAACTTCTGGAGCCTTCTCTGATTCCATTTTCAGGAGTGGTTGAGGCATCAGAAATCTAAGGAAAGTGAAACCAGTACCCTCCCTGGGACTTCCTTTGTCCCATCCCTGGAATTTTCCCTTGAAGCATTGTCCACACTCACAATACAGTCACTTGGGCCTTGTCCCTTGCAGCTTTATTTTGTTCTTTAGCAATATAAGCTGTTTTATTTCCTCTCAATGAGCCTGTACTGATGGTAAAATCCTTATATCCTTGCCTGAACAACTTTTAATCTAAAGACACAGTGAACATAACAGTGTCCATCCCTATCAAACAAAATGTCTGAGAAAAACAGATAATTCATTGTGTTTGGATAGAATGTGTGTGACTTTCTAAGATGCTGAGGGTCAGATCATCCTCAGATGTAAATCCATTTACCATTAACTTCATTGAACTTGAACCAGTTAATGGCAGATGAACATCCAAGCTCTTTATACCTTTGCAGGAAATATGTTGCCCCTGGACAACAAGAGTTATTCCAGCTTTCTGCTGGTAGAGGGTCTTTAGGAGCAGGGTCAGGCCACAGCTGAACCTCTTTGTAGTAGATAATATTTTATTTTAAATGAGTGCTCAGAACCTCAGACCTCAGCAGCAGTCAAATGGTGCAGCTCCTTCTCCACAGAGGTCAGATCCAGATGGATATCACATTGCTGGAGGCAGTCTATCGTGATTTCTGTTTTACCTTTAGTAGTGCCACTTGAATAGAAATCCAGCCCTTATGGTAATGAACAAAACACTTGTATCACTTCAGATTTCTCTTGTATTTAAAAGTCTGCCCCATTCAGCTGTTCATCTGAATAGAAAATCTATTATCAATGGCCATTTTGTCCACTTCAGATCCTGAGAGAGCAAAGGAATATATATCATTGCTATTAGGCTGCTGACCAGCACTTTAATAGGCTTTTCATAGCATTTCAATGAAAATTAATAATCTCAGTGTCATATTAGCTTAATTTTGAAGAATCACATGAAAAGAATATTATCCTAGGTTAGCAAATATACTGTGTAAACAGCAATTACTATGGAGACATAACTGAGTTAGAGGTAAAGCATATTAGCCAAGTGCTTGCAGTCCAGATAATTCACAAAAGGCTTATGGGCTCTTCAGCTAATATTGTCCCAAATCATCACCCAAATAAATTGTGTTAAATTGTGTTGAGACAGGGAGTTATAGAATGGCAGACAAATGCCTAATTAACTTATACCAGGGAGTCATAAATATTTTGTTGCTGTTCTTTTTCTGGAGGTTTGTGTGTGAGCAGACATTTAGGCAGAATCTATGCTGCTGCTAAAAGACAACAAAGGGAAGGAGGTTATTTTGTGTTTCCATGGTTCTGGGTGTGGAAAAAACAGTTCCAGAGGCAGCCTACAAGGGTGTGGTTTGCTACAGCCTTGAATTGCAGTACAGTTCTTTGGGAGATTCTGCAGTGTGTTACAACAGATTTCTAGGGCTTTTCTGTGGGAAGACCTCCCCTAGGTTGCTTTATGGGATTTAGATTATTTTTAAGGATGGGGGAAAGATTTTCATCATTTAGCATGGTCTTCTTATCCCATGTATTTCATTGGACGTTTTCAAGACATGATTGGACAAGGCAGTAGATATTCTCAACTAGGCTTCCTTTCCCACAAAGGATTGGATGAAATTATCTTTCAAGGTCCCTTACAGCGTGGTCTATTCTAGGATTCTGTGTAGGGACATAAAAGGACACTTTCAAGAAAGCTTTTGTTAACGAAATTTTGGAATAAAAGGACCTGGACGGTGGCTGATAAAACTTCAGCTTTGGTTCCAAAATAGACTGTCTGCGAAAAAAAGGTGTCTTGGTCAATGTAGATGTGTGAATAACCAGAGCAGGTCCAGTCTTGGATAGTTTTTGCATACTGAGAGAGAGAAAGTGGAGAGTACCAAATGCTGTAGACAGCACTTCTGAAACAAAGAAGGTGAAGCGACCATAAAACATGGCTGATCACAAGTGATAAAATACTTGAAGTTCTCATTTTTTTAAATGCAATTGTAAAAAAGAGCATAGCCTCAGCTGATATGAAGAGAGAAGTGTGATTGGATGAAATAGTTGTCAGGTGTGTTTTTCCTGCTGTTCTACTCTTGAGAAAAATAATCTCCTTTTCTAGGTACCTTATGACATGGCCTTCTTTGGCCACAGGAGAAATACTGAGGCTGGACTGTGTAGCTGTTTTCTTACTGAGTAAACTTGGAGAAATTTGTACCAAGCTTTATGCTTGGTCCATATACACATGGTCTTGTGCTTAAAATAAAATGGACTGGGATCATGTCTCAGATCCTGAAAACAAGAGATGCGGCATGTCTAAGTCCTCTTTCCTCTTTTATCAAGAACAGGATGAAAACCCCTCTGCTCCCCAGTGGGTACAGTCCCTATCCTGTGCTATTCCCCAAACTATGTCCTGCATATGTCTGGAAGAGTGTTGGTTGGCATGGGCCCAAACTACAAATCAAGGCTAACAGCTGAGGAGAGTGGATAGTCACAGCAGAGGCACAGCAGGAGCCTTGCTGGTGCAGTTATGTTGGAAATTGTTGTGTAGCTCAGTGAATGCAGCCTATCAAATGGTGAGTTAACAACACAATCGCTCCAATGACCCAGAGTTTGTTAGCACCTATGATTTCCCAGATGCCTGGGAATGTGTAGGGAGTCTTTACATGAGCTTTCAATCCTAACTTCACAGGGTGATTTTACAGTGAACTGAATGAGTTTTCTCAGAACGTGATTGGAGCCTTGGAAAATTGATCCCATGCATGCCACTGTCTTGCTGTGGGGCACCCTATGTTACTGCATGTTAGCATTTCCTTTAAAGTACAGAGGTAAAATCTGAGTGCTGTTGATCTGATTGTGCTGAGATTTTAGGGCAAAAAGATTTGTGTCCATGTCTAAGGGAAAGGTTTTGGGCGCCCTATCTCTGGAAGTGTTCAAAGCCAGGTTGGATGGAGCCCTGAGCAGCCTGATCTGGTGAGCGGCATCCCTGTCCATGGCAGGAGGTTTGGAACTAAATGGCTTTTAAGGTCCCTTCCAACCCAAAACATTCTACAACCCTTTGATTCTAAAATGTGACTGATAACTCTTGATCAAAATTTCTAAAAAGATACTTAGTGACAAACTGAAATCCTACAATTTTCCAGACCCTCAGTCTCGGAGAGAGTCTTTGTATTTTCTACTTCAGGGAATTAGTTTTGACTCGTGAGAAAAAATGGTTATCTGCTCTGTGCCTGGAAAATGCAAGGGTGAAAGCAAGACGCAGAAGGACCAGCTAAATAGACTAGCAGAAATGTGACTACTTCAATAGCCAAACACTACTCCAATAGCCAAAGGTATGGCTGTGCCAGTAACACTGGTGCAACGCACCATGGACCTGTGGGACACAGTTGGAATGTTCTAGTGTGAAGTCCAAGGTTCATTTTGATGTGTTCTGGCCTACCAGAACCCTTTAGTAATGAAAACAGGCATTTCATGCTTCTGTAAGGAAGAAAAAGAGGTGATATTTTATATGTATACATCCAAGACATAAAGAAGTTGTCTAGGAAACCTGTTCTGTCATCAGCCTGAAACCAAGTTCTGTGACAGGAAAAAGTGAGCCACAAGAGACAACCCAAAATCCCAAAGAAAGCAAAGTAACACTTCTACTTGCACAACCCCTCAGGTCAGGCTTGATACATACAAAGAAACCCTCACATCCCAAAGTAGTTGCCCAGTGAGTCATGGAAGGATTTTACTCTTGTTTTGAGGGGAGACATTGAAGAAACTTGACAGACTGAACCAATGCCATGTACTGTTGACTGGTGTAACATCTTCAGTGAATTTGAAGCAGTACCTTCAGAAACTGCTAGTTTCTTTTTACTTGCCTATCCAGGACCTCTCAGTGGGTATGAGCTCAGGGAAGATCTAATCCTCCATTCCCTACTCCCAGTTTTTAACGTGTGCTACTTTGAAACAGCCTGCAGTGACCGGGGGAAAGCTAAAATCCCCACAGAAATTCGATATCATTTTCTCACAGAATTTCCAGGGCTTAGTCTTGTAGAGAGACTAGAATTCAGGCACAACTGTTTTTCTTTTAAGTTGCTGGGCACTGTGTAATTTCAGTGGCATGAGAAATCTTATTCTCTTTGCTTTTGTAAGCAGATTTAAAGGACAAGGTTGATTTTAGGAGATGATCTCTGAAACTCTGTTTGTTTAGAGATGTAGAAACGTTGTCTGGCTTTGGTCTTATGGCTCTTAAGGTCTTATGTTCTTCTGGATTTTCTCTAAGTTTACTTAGCTGTTAGGAAGTTTGTGTGCATTTCACCCTGTTCCTGTGCCTATCTGAGCACTAGAGAAGATATACATATGGCAAACTAAAGGAAAAAGTGTTATTTAGTGTGCTAGTTTGGCTAGGATGCTGCTATTTTTACTTTTTTTTTTTTTTTTTTTTTTTCCCCATAGTAGCTGCCATGCAGCTATGATTTGGATTTGTGTTGGAAACAGTGTTGATAACACAGGGATATTTACATTACTGCTGAGCAGTTCTTTCATGGAGACAAAGCCTTTTCTTGCTCCTCACCCCACCAGTGAAAAGGCTGGGGGTGAACTGCTGACCCCAACTAACTGCAGGGATACTCCTTACCATATTGCACCATGGTCAGCTGGGGAAAGAATAAAAGGAAGGGGAAGATACTCAGAGTTAGGGAATTTGTCCTCCTAAGTCACTGTTACATAGGTGTTCAGTCCAGGTAAAGGACTGGATTAACAGCCTGGATATACAAGAGATGTTTACTACTGGATTTAACTGAGAAGGGAAAAAAAGGCAAGTCTCCATGAAGTTTTATCAATGTACCTACTAAAGCTTCCAATATCCCAGGGACATAACTGATTAAAAGAAAGTAGGACCTTAATAAAGACATACATAGAGGACAGAGAAACACACTGTGAATCAGGTGGGTAACCATGTCTGTGGCCACTGGCCACCCTCCCTGGCCTCTTCCAGGGAGCTACATACAGAAGTGTTGGTGGTGAGCAGAACTTTCTTCATTCAGCAGTCTGAAGAACACCTCAAAAATGGGCAGTACCTTCTAAGGTTTCTCATTTTGCCTTTGTTTCCTTGTCTGTATTTTGCTGCTTTGTATTTTCTCTCATCCTTGCTGGAATAGATTAGCTTTTTCTTTTGTGTGTATGAAGCAGTGCCCATGTTTTCAATCCCCCAGGAGTAGGGAGGAACTGAGAACCCTCCAAGTCATTTGGAGAGTGCTTCTCACTCACAGCGTGGCATTTCAGGGGCTAAAAGCACCCCTTTTACTTAGCTACAAGAATCCTTGCAGTCTGGGGCTGACACTGTAATCGTGGTGTATGATATCTAGGCCTTCTTTTTGTGGCTGTAAGGACACAGCAACAGGTTTTGATCTGGAAAAATTCACCCTGACAGTACTCTTCTGCAACAGTGATCTAAAAGGCAGCAAGAAAGGCCTTAAGAGAAGTCACTGTAATATTGGAGATGTTACACTATGACTGAAGATCAGAGGAAATGTGAATGAGGCTCCAGTGTTCTCAAAGCTGCTGAACAAAAATAGGTCCTCACAAAATGCTACTGTTAGTAAACAACAGAGGACGTACAATAAAAGTGTCTTCTTGTTTTGGTCATATTTAAAGGTATGTTTGGACTATAAAACCGTAAGCAATTGCCTTCTGCTCTGGATAAGACTTAAGCTACCTGGGAACTATAAAAGTTCACTTTATGTTCAAATACATTGCACTACTAGTCTTCTTTTTTTTTCTCTCATTTTAAAATGAACTGCAAATGGTTAAAATTATGACCCAGTGTAAGGGCAAACTCTACCCACAAACAGGAATGGAGAATCTTGTGACTTTCTTATTGATATGATAAGGGGAAGATGGCCTATTTATCCTTCTTTCTAATCAAACCTTGACATAAATTCTACTAAGTTTAGTGAAAGGAACCTTTGAATGCTGTTAGCCCAACAGCCTTTTGAAATATTGTCTGTCAGCACACTTATTCTACCTCAGGAGTAAAATTCTGTAAGGAGTTTCTTTGAGGCTTTCTTCCCCCATTCAAGAATGGAGAGACCTTCTTGGGGTCACTTTATTTTTGAAGTACTATCCTTACCAGGCCTTCCTCCACTGGGCAATTGAAGCTGAGTGTCCTTTTCAATTTAAAGGAATAACAGAAGTGTGGGATGGAGAACAGGGGTTAGTACAGGCACAAGACATGGCATGGACTAGCTCTTACTCAGCAAACTACAGGATGTTTTCCTAGGCAAGGATTCTACCAAAACTACAGCTGTCCAAAATTCTGAGTCAAATTCAAGCATTTTTTAAATATGATCCTAAAGATGACTTACGCTCAGGCTTGCACCTGAAAGTACTAAATGATGGATGCAAACTCTTCCTATCAAATAATTTGACATCTCCCATCTGATTGCACATCTCACCTGAAAAATGTAGCTTCTAATATCGTTTGTAGGCTGTATTTTAAAGTGAAGAGCTTTGCACTGTGAGGAAAGATCATGAGTTCTAGTTATTTTATATTTTAAAAAGCTTGTCAAGGGAATCCTGTAGGCTCAGAGATATTTTCTAGTCAACAGTTCAGCCAAGATGATGCACAGAGCCATAAAGCACAAACCCTGTGGGGGACAGTTCAGCCTCTGTTTGTTTTTATGAGTGCCTGTGGTACCAAAGAGCCTGTTTCAAAGCTGTAGCAGTTCAACATGTAGGCTGTGCCTTGACAAAGAGCAGCTGAATACAGAGTTCAACCTGGTGGCACACAGGTGGCTGTTTCTCTAACCAGTGAACAATAGCACAGTAGGAGACAAGCTTTTCTATAATGGGAGTATTGTTCAAATAACCCAGGCAAGACAAATGTAGAAGGACTTGAAAAACAGTTTGCTAAAGACACCCAGCTGGTGGCAGGCCATAAAGAGTGTTTCTGGTGAGAAAACAATTTTTCAAGTTTTCAGATATTCTTCGGTAGACACACCATGCAAATTGATAATTATGGGATTTTGTGTTACAATAATTGATTGCATAATTATTAGTTACAGCAGCCTTTTCAATGAGACAGAAGTTGCTCCACATTATCTTAATGTAAACCTGTGTGAAATGTTGGGCGGCTCTTTGAGGGTGCCAGTGAGCTGCCCAAGGGGCTGCACCTGAGGCATCAGGCCAGGGTCTGGCTGAGAAATGAGAATGAACTGTGTCCAACAGAGGCAATGAAGGGGTCGTAAAAAGGTGAAGGGGAATTAATAGAAAAACAACATCTAATTATCTAGTTGGAAAAAGTGAACAAAACCCCATGTTTTATTCCTGAAAATGCAGAGCCTTTCCACTTTGTGGTGTAAAGTTAATTTAAATCTTAGGTAAGGAAAACGATGCCATGGCAAATTTTTTAATACACTGAAGGGAAAGCCAAAACTACTGTAACAAGTTCTTAGGGTTACAGGTTACTTCTCTGCAACCTTTTGAAATATTTATTGAATACAACAGGATTTTGAGTTAAAATTGCCAGCTACTTAAAGAAGATAAAAACCCTATACATAGAATAGAGGTTTCTAGTAGCCTCTATTCTATGTATAGGAGAATAGAGTACAAAGATAAAGACAAAAGTTTCCACCAGTGACAGTTGTACTCTGTTGTGTTAATGTCACCCATCTGTTTCAGCAAAACCTTCTCCTACCAGCAATTTAAAGTGCATTTATTGGGAAAATAAACACAAACCCCTGAGCGGGATAATTCATCATCCTGTTGTGTTTTTGTCCATGGAAGATAGCCATGCCTTAAAGCTTCCACAGCTTAATGAACATTTGTCTTGTGGGTCTGGTATCAGCTTAAATCTCCTTGTAATCATATAAATCTTGGTGCATTAAGATGAGGTGGAAAAGATCAAAATAGGCTGCCAGAGAACTGGATAAAACAAGTTGAGTAACTTTTGTTTCATATTTTAAAATTTAAAAACACTTCCTGTGTATATTATGTGAGTTCACTGGATTTGGTGGCACTGAGCTGACTCTGTAGGTATCAGGTGCTTGGTTTAGTAATGGTGAACATCAGACTACTTTCAAGGTTCATACACAGATAACATGTAGAATAAAATCTTACAGGCAAATTAAGGTCTGGTTTACAGAATTGCATTTTGAGGCTTTTTCTCCGGACTGTGAACTGCTACTTTTAAATTTTGTAGCATGTGAAAATGCCTGCAGGGGGAGGGGAAAAATAATTTTTTTGTTATACCCATGGGGGATATGAAGAGAAATTAGATCATCTAATAAAGGCTTAAACTGAAAGAATGTAGATTTAGAGTAGATATTAGGAAAATATTCTTTACCGTGAGAATAGGGGCACAGGTTGCTTGTAGATATTGAGTCTGCCCCATCCCTGACAGTGTTCAAGGCTGCATTGGATAGGGTTTTGAGCAACCTGGTCTAATGGAACATGCCCTGCCCATGCCATAGAGGGCTGTAACTAGATTATCTTTATGGTCCCTTCTGACTCAAACCGTTCTGTGATTCATTCTATAATTCAACAATTCATCTGATTTGTAGTTCATTCACAGATATTTGAGGACAACTGTCCAATCCAACTGATCATTCTCACTGAGCTCCTTTAAAATCTCTTCAGCTCATCCAAATCCTTTTGAAAAAGCAGTGCTCAAAAATGCACATGAAGCTCAGGTAAAGTGTTACTAGGTCTGTGGAAAGTGAAGGAATTTCTCATAGGCACCTGTGAAATTCAGTAGAAGCCTGAGGGTAACCTGAATCCATCTGGCCTGCTTATCACCTTTATAACACTGCCAGTGCATGATGAGGTTTCTCAAAGGCATGCATTTAAAAGAATAACAAGAAACAAAGCAATCTTCTAAATTACTTCTTTGTTTTCATTTGGAGCTTAATCGTATTTCCAAGTCTTTCTATAATGACCTTGTAAAACCATTGACTGTTATTTTCCTTTTTTTCGGTACACACTGCTTTTAAAATCTGAGTCAGGGCTCTATATTAGCACAACCTATTCAGTAAGAGCAGGGTAGATAATTTAATTTTACATTGGACTAATATAATCTTCATGCTACATTTCTGTTTTTATTTATAAGTGAAGAATTCATTTCCTTTTGCCCTTCCTCTACCTTCTATGACCAGAGAAGAGAAAAAGGATATAGAAATCTCTACCAACGTTTTTTTGCATAGTCACCAAAATGGTTACAGTCCTGAGCTGCAGACTTTCCTCCCTCTTTTCCTTACTCCACCCCGCTTAGTGCCTCTGCTGTGCAGACATCCATCAGCTCAACAGCACCCAAAAGCCCATCAAGCTGATTCTTCTTTGCAGCCCATCAGATTCACCTCTTCCCTAAATTATCAGGGTGCTACTTGTCTCCGGCTCTTTCTGTCCATGAAGGTGCTGTGAGCCTGCAGGCTGAAAGCTGTTAGTGTATAGCCAGATTTAAGATGTGCAAAGGGCAGTACTTTTTTATTTCTTAATTTTCAAGGCACTGTAAATGCCAGGATATGCAAATGTAGGACATGAAGCTTGGCAGAAACTATAGCTCTTGGAAAACCTCATTAGAGTACCTCATGTACTGCTGGGGACAGAGCAGAACTATTCTTAAAAATACACTTTTGTTCAGAGGGCAATGTAGAGAAACAGCTTGTTTTCAATTGTTCTCCATCACCCTCCAGAGTCCAGCTCTTTCCACTTAGAAGGACACAAAGAAATAGGCTTGGGAATAAACTCTATTATGTTCCATTTTCTTCATTGGCGCTAAGCTCCTGGCCCATCTGTTAGGAAACCACATAAGATGTGGAAAAGCTGGGTTCAGTTCCCTCCTCTGTCTGGGGAAATGTGAGCCTGATTTTTCCAAGGGCAGAGCAGGTTTTGTATTGTACAGGTACTTGTGAAAACTGCCTGGCCTTCAGTTGTTAAGGACAGTCATGTAATGCCGTGAAAAGCTGGTGTTGTGAATATGACTTCATATAGAATTGCAGAGTTACAAAATTGCTAATGTAGAAGGGACTTCTGCAGATAGTCTAGTCCTAACCTCTGCTCAAAGTAAGGTCAGCCAGAACAGGTTGGACAGTCATGTACTCAGTAAGATCTGAGTATCTCCAAAGTATTCAAACACAATCTGTCTGGGCAACATGAACCAGTGCTTTACTCTTCTCAAAGTGAAAAAGAAAAAAAAATAAAAAGAAAAGAAAGGGGTTTTTATGCTTAGATTGAATTTTCTTTATTTTTAATTTGTGCCCATTGCCTCTTGTCCTGTAATTGGTCATCACTGAGAAGTTGATTGCATCTTCATTATTCCACTCCATCAGGTGTTTATAGACACTGAAAAGATGCCCCAGAGCCTTCTGTTTTACAGGCTGAACAGTCCCAGCTCTCTTGACCTCTCCTTTCATGGCAGGTGCTCCAATTCCTGAATCACTTTTACTAGACTCAAACTGGTTAGTCTTTCTTGTGTTGAGGACCCCAGCACTGGATCCAGCACTCTAGATGTCTCACCAGTGCTGAGCAGCAGAGGAAGACCCTGACCCTTCACCTTTTGGCAGTACTCTACCTAAAGCATGGCATTATGCTATTTATCCTCTTTGCCACAACTGCCCAACTCTGGTTCATATTCAACGTCTTGCCTCTGCAAAGCTGCATTTCAACTTGTTATGTGTTAGCTCATTTCTCCAGCTTGTTGAGGTCTCTCTGTATGAAAGCACAACTTTCTAGTGCATCAAATGCTCCTTCCATTTTTGAATCCCCTAAAAACCTCCTGAGGATGTGGTCTGTCCCATTTTATGGGTCATTCATGAAGATGATGAACAGTTTTGCCTCCAGTACTGGCCCCATGGTGCACCAATAGTGTCTGGCCTCCAGTGGACACTGTCCTGATGACCATGACCTTTCCAGCCTGGCACTTGATAACAGTTTTCAGCCCACCTTGCTGTCCATTTGTCTAGTCTATTCTTCATCTGCTTGTGACTAAATTATGGGAGAATTCATTTTGCTAGAATCAAAATGAAGAGTATACACTGCTCTGCCCTTATCCAGAAGGCTCTTTTTGATCAGGCATGACTTTCCCTTCATAAATTCATGCAGAGAACTCACAGTCACCTACTTGTGCTTAACAAATTTGGAAGTGCTCCATCACCTTCCCAAGGATCAAGTTGAGGCTGACTGTCTGTGCTTCTCTTGATCCTCCTTCTTGCTGTTCTTGAAGATAGGAGTGACATTTGCTTTCTGTCAGTCCTTAGGAAATTCCCCCAGTTGCCCAGAATACCACAGCAAGAGTAGTCTCACAACGTCATCAAAGACTTTCTCAGCTATCATTAGTACCCATGGACTTAAGTATGTCCAGTTTAAGTGTTACCTTACCTGCTTCCCCTCCATCAAGGGGCTTGACTTATCTAGACCTTTTAATCTTGTCTCAGGGTCTGAGATTCCCAAAGTCCACTTCTACCAATAAATACTGAAGCACAAATTATTCCATAATCTTTCTTCTGCTGTTGATAGAGCTGTAACAACTTTTCTTACTGTTCTTGTCCCTTGCCAGATTCAAATCCAGGTGGGCTTTAGCTTTTCTCAATCCTTACCTGGGGGTTTGGGCAGTATCTGTATATTCCTCCTGGTTGATCTGACACTTCTTGTATGCTTCCTTTTTATGTTTAAGTTTAGTCAGAAGCTCCTTGTTCAGGCATGCAAGCCCCCTATTACATTTTTGACTAGGTTTTTGTTGTGTTGGAACACTCTTCAGCTTGGAGAAGGCTTCAATGTGAATCTGCTCTCCACTATTCTTTTCTCCAGGACTGTATTGCCTGGGATACTTCCAAGCAGATCTGTAGCATGCAAACTAAGATGAACCACAGGGAAATCCCTGTGTGACTTAAGAATTACCTCAGGAAACCTCAAAAAGAAGAAATCCTGTTTGCTGACAAACCCAAAGGAAAGCACAGGTCAGCCAGTCACTTTCTATAAAATGTCCTGACACTGACATACTGGAATGATGAAGAGCAGGGAAACTCTTGAGGTTGCATAAATATAAGAAATATGAGTCTCACTTTATGAGTTTTTGTAAGTGATCTACAATAGAATAGAATGCTTACTTTTTTTTTGGAAGTTGTGTCTGCCAATTTAGTAAAATTTTTTTTTGTCTTTTTTGTTGTTGTTGTTGTTGCTGCTGCTGTTGTTTTCTCCTGCCAGAATATAAGATATTTGGGGTTGAAGTTCAAAATTATCTGTCTCCATTTCTGCAAACTTCTTTTCTTTATTATGTCTCACATTTATTACGGACAAAATGGATGATGGTTTTTATTTAGAGTTGCATGTTAGATTTTAAACTAATCAAGAATGATAATTATTATTTAATTACATTCCAACATGAACAGATATTGTTGACTCATAAATAATTGCAAATAAGAGACTGTGGCTCAACCAATTCCATAACTGAAAGATGTATGTTAGTGATTTTGGAGGAAATACTAGCAGAACATTCTACAAAATCTGAGAGACTGTAAACTCCATGGAAAGACTAATGATGATTCATGAGTGGTCAAATTTCTGTTTGAGACTTCCTCAAGATAACAGGGCTTGTCTATGTGCACCTTGGTCCAGCTGCATCCTTCTCTGTGCTCCTCACTCCAGTACCCTTTTGAGCTGGATAAATACTATGCTTAAATATCCAAGCTGAGGTGCGAAAAGTCTATGAATTTAGACTGGGTCTGTTGACCCAAGAGTGACTTTCTGTTTCCCTATGTTCTCTTTTTCATTTGGATTTTTATTCACAAACAACCCCTGACTTCAAGACACTATGTAGCTCATATGTAGATTGAACATATAGTGGAAAAAGAATGCTCTGTTGTGTTTCCCCTTGCTCTGTGGTTGAAAATGGCTGAGTGATACCTGGCTCTGTTAGAACTGGCAGAAGTCTTCCAGAAAGTCTTGATCTTACAAAAGGAGAAGATGCCCAGTGATCTCAGCATGACACATTTATATCTTAGATGACAGTTATTGTTATTAGAAGGTGAGTTTACTATTCATGCAAGAAAATTTCCATGATAAACTGAAGAAGCAAATATAGTTGAAGGACTTTCTACTCTGTCCCTTATCTACAGTCCACTGCTTCCTATGTTTTATAGGATCTTTTCTACAATTTACCATGTATTGCAGCCCTCTGATTGTGAAAGACAATTTTTTTTGCTGGTTTGAGCTTCACTATAACTATCAGAAGAACAGCAGAGCTACCAGAGCTCTGTCAGGATGTCTGTGTTGTGCCATTTGGATGGTGGAGATAATTCATATCAACTAGTCCCAGCCTTCTGCTTCATGATATTCACTATATCAAAGCAAGTTACTCAGAGTTCAGTCTCCTCTTCTGCATTGGGTGCATAGATCAAACCTCAGTGTATTACACAGTGAAATCAATTGGTATTCAGCTGCAGATCCTCTGCACAGTGGCAGAGACTTGTTGGCTGCCTTCCAAGGCAGGTTTCAAAAGGACTCTTGAACACATTGAAAATAGAAGAGACATTAAGAGGAATTATTTCTTAGTTAAGGATAAAAGAGACATAACTCTCAAAGTGACTTGAGGGTCTTTTACTGACCAATATTGATACAGTTAGTCTTACAGAATATATATCCCATTTCCCTTTGCCACAAGTTGTAATCTCAGAGGTTTTTTTCCCATTTTTTGCTCATAATTCTCTCTTACACACCAGTGCACCTCCCTCTGTTTACCTTGTACTTGTTCATTCAGTATGGGCTGGCTTATTTGGTGCCTTTTTAAGAATGCAAAAGCACTGACGGTAGTGACACTCGCCCAGTATGGTTGGGGATCTGGAAGACTGACACGATGCATCATTTTGTTTTGAATTAAAGAACCCTTTCCTGAATTGGAACAGCAAGAAACATATCACTTTCTCTGAAGAGAATTCACACTCAGGGAGTTGTGTTTAATGTGTTGATGTCCAAGTGGACAGTGACAAGTGGAATTTCTTGGGATTATTGGGACTAGTGCTCTTTAACATCTTTGTCAATGACGTGAACAGTGGATTGAGGGCACCCTCAGCAGCTTTGCCAACAGCGCCAAGCTGTGTGGTGCAGTCGACACACTGGAGGGAAGGGATGGCATCCAGAGGGACCTGGACAGGCTTGAGAGGTGGGCCTGTATGACCCTCATGAAGTTCAGTGGTTCCATAGAAGGCCAAGTGTGAGGTCCTGTGCATGGATTGGGACAATCCCAAGCAAACATGCAGGCTGGGTGGAGAAGGTATTGAGAGCAGCCCTGGGGAGAAGGACTTGGGGCTGCTGGCTCATGAGAAGCTCAGCATGTCCTGGCAATGTGCAAGTGCAGCTCATAAAGCCAACCATATCCTGGGCTGCATCATAAGCGGGGTGGCCAGCAGGGTGAGGGATTCTACCCCTCTACTCTGTCCTGGTGAGACCCCACTGGAATGCTGCTTCCATCTCTGGGGGCCCTATAATTAAGAAGGACATGGACCTGTTGCAGTAAGTCCAGAGGAGACCAGGAAGATGCTCAGAGGTCTGGAGCACTCCTCCTATTAAGACAGGCTGAGTGAGTTACGGCTGCTCAGCTTAGAGAAGAGAACTAGCATCTTCCAGTACCCAGAGGGAATACAAGAGAGCTGGACGGACTTTGGACAATGGCACGTGGTGATAACTTATGGGGGAATGACCTTTAAACTAAAAGAGGTACGTTCAAATTTGATCTAAGGAAGAAATTCTTCACCATGAGGGTGGTGGGGCATTGGTGCACATTTCCCAGAGGCACTGTGGATACCTCATCCCTGTTGGACCCCCAGGTTGGATGGGGCTTTGAGCAACTTGCCCTAGTGGAAGGTGCCAATGCTCATATCAGGGGAGTTGGAACTAGGTGACTTTAAGGTCCCTTCCAACCCAAACCATTCTATGATTCTGTGATTCTATGAGTTGAGAGGAAGTGCTCTCCTGATCTCATGGAAAATAATTGTTAAATAATGGTAAGGTGAACCATGTAAAATAATACCTATTTTTCTTTTTGTTTCTTAAAACCAGCGCATAAGATGCTTGCAAAACAAGTAAGTGAAGCAGTTAAATGAGATCCCACCCTATGAAATTACTGGAATAGTGTTCACCAGAAGATTGGTGAACACTATTGATCTGTGCAAACACTCATTTGAAGAAGTCTTCTTGTAACCTGTCTGAAAAACTGCAGAATGGTCTGTCAGAAGCAATTAAGAAGGTCAGTTTTGCCAGATGAAGTCTAACTATTTTTTATCTTAATTTTCACAGTAAGTCCCCTCTTGGAATACCTTTATGTCAACATGTCTGAATCTTGTGTGCTTTGAGGATCTGAATCTGTGTCATCTAAAATGCAGGGTAATACTGCGGGTTTTGGACAATCTTTCTTCTTCGTGGTAATCTCAAAAAACCTCTGTAGATTTCAGATGCCATTTCTATCAGAAACGGGTGTAGTGGGCAGCAAGTTTAAAAACTGTGACTGAACAAAATGTCTCATTGCACTCATTAACTATGTTTAAGAGATTTATGTACCATTTAAAATTCTAAATATAAATATTTTCTCCTAAAAAAGCCCCCACAAAACTGAAAAAAAGCTGTAGGAGATAACAAGTTAAAATTCTAGGGAAATCAAGGATTTGGAAAACTTTATAAACCAGATTAATCCCAAGATGTGAAATGAAAGTTTGAGAAGCTGGAAACCTTAATTATAATCCCATTTTCCTAGCAGCACATGGTTTCTTCCCCAGATCTATGAAATACACTAGTGTGCATCTTATTTCTGTTAGCTTTAATGCCCTTGCTCTGGAATTGTCTGGCTGGCAGGAGCAGCTAGCAAAGCTGTCCAGCATTTATTCCTCTTGGGAAGGGATGAAAAGGTTCAAATTTCACTAACTCTAATATGGATCCCTATGACTGATATTTAGAAAAAGGATTTTTTTTTTCCCTTCTGGCCTTATTTACAAAATCCTTTTACATTAATGAACAGTATTTTCTGCAAAAATGGAAAGGGTCTTGGGCAAAAAGAAACTCCAAAACATTTTGTGGGAGAAGGTAGGTGAGAACTGGACCACACTGCAGTGGGGAGAAGAGTGGGAAGGGGTGCTGTCAATTTAAATTAGATTGGCATATTTTTATATTCTTGTCAAAACCCCTTCCCTCCTAATTCTAACAGTCTGGCTTGCATTTACTTAAGTGTTTAATTCAGCTCTTCTGACTTGACTTGAGTCCTGTTAGGCATGTGCACAAATGGCTGCAGTGAGAAGGATGGAAACATCCAAATTGAAGTATCCAGGGGTCCATAGGTTTAGAGCATCTGTATCTTAACTAGAGTGAAATTTGTAGGTGCACCAAAACACTTAAGTAAGTGCCTAAACGTAATTTCCAGAGTCTATAAGGGTGAAAAGGCTTGGTTTAATTTTATTGAGTTATTCCTTGGTGATAAAGAAATAGAAACTGCAAACACATGTTCCACTATATTAAACCACTGTTTTTCACTGTTTGCAAGTAGGCCCCAAGAGTCAGGGAAACTCATTGCAACATCAGCAAGCCAGTTTGCCACCTGCCAAATTGTGCTCTATCTGTCTACTTCAGAGACAGAGCAGCCCATGTGTATTATTTAGAAACATTTAGAACAGTTGATGGAACAGGAGGAAGGGAGGTTCTGGACTAATATATCTTGATGTGTGGTTTAAACTGCCTCACAGATGCTGCTCCTCCTTGCATTTAAAACAATGAAAAAACTGCATGTCTGAGTGCTCTAGAATGTAGTCCTCAATGGTCAGAATTTGTCTTCACAAACTGAGTCAGTAGAAGAGAGGATTTTAGTTTTTATTTTACTATTTTATTGGTGTTTGCTTTACTGGTGAAGACGGGGGCAGAGAGAAGATCAAGGCACTTTTTTGAAATTTTGTCCTGTTTCTTTGTTTCTGTCCTAGTTACTTGGAAATGTAACATTTGTGGTCCTCATGGCATTCCTGTAAAAGGGCTTTAGCTCTTGAAATAGCAACAAGTCAAGGATGGCGACTTGCTGGGCTACTCTGCCAGTAGCTGGCATCTTCTAAGTGGCCCTTAGTGAAGGGAACCCTTGGAAATCGATGATGCGGGCATCTCTTGGCTGTAGGATGCAGCACTGCATTGGCATTTTTGGGCAGATCTGCTCATTGCACCCTGAACTGTGTTGCTGTATCATGCTGGATAGCACTGACATCCCTTGCCTTGTGTTCTGCCTCATGATAGAGAAACAACATTTCTCAGATTTTCAGTTACTGCCTTACAAATTTTATTTTAGACCTCTGGTTTTAATACTTCTTTCTATTATTATCAATGGAAATGGGGACACATAGAAGTGGCCTAAGTATTTAACGAAGTGTCTGATGTTTGAGTGAAAGCCACTCTTATCTGAGTGGTTACAGTACAGTGGGTACAGTTACAGTACCCTGCATTTAAGCACCCTGATTTCATATCGTAGTGACCACAATGCCCTGGGACAGTGGTTAAAGCAGTGTCTCAGTTCTGTTTGCCCACAAACACATATGAGGGGGCACTCAGCTGCCCAAGAGCAGGGTCTGTAGCACTCCAGAGCATCTCCTGCATCTTGCAGCAGTGCCGACGCTGGGAAGCCCATAGTGGTTTCCTACGGTAAGGAAGCTAAAAGCATTCCTACAATCTGATAGACTGTAAATCCAGAGAGAGAAAAATATTTGCATACAGGGGCATGGGTAAATGTAGGGATAAATGGAGATGTAATGTTACTGGCATACTTCTTTCATCTCCTTGGATTTGCTGACACTCCAAATCAACCTCAGTTTCTGTGACCAAGAGAATTTACAGGCAGTGATTAACCACAAAAACTCTTTTAAGAGGGGAAGATGGAGACAGCAGGGGATGGTTGCCACATCTCTGTCTGACCTAAACATTATATTTTATTAATGTTCAATTTAATTAAACATTATGTTAATATGCTTACATATTACCTAAGCTTTGCTCATACGTGCATATACAAGCCCAGCTAGGTGCCCTGTACATGCTTGCACCATCAGCTTTCTTGCAGGTCCTAGCCAGAAGGACTTTTTGACCACCCTTGGCCATTTTCAGGCAATGATTTGGGGTGACAACAGGGAGCTGATGTTGCAATCAAATGGTTTTGAAGCTGCAGATTTGATTTGGTTTTTCTGTAGGTAGATGGACTTAGTTTAAAGGCTTCAGTTACCTTCCAGATGTCTTTCAGAAATGAAAGAAACAGGGCTTTGAGTCTTTGGTGAATCTGGTGGGAAGTACTATATGCAACTGAAGGATAAACTAAGTGTGCTTTTCCTGAGTAAAGGTCATTTTTGATAGCCCGTAAAAAATAAAATGGCTATCTTTGATATGCTAAGAATATACAGGAGTGATAAAATCTGATCCCTTGAAGTCCCAAGCAGCTGCTACTCTACTACATGTAAGAACTTCTCTGTCAGAATTGATAAAAGAAAAAATGTATTTTGGAGATAATTAAAATATGTCAAATCATAAAAATACTTCCAGAGAATAGTATCATGAGAAATTAGACTTACTCCTTCTGTAAATAGTAAAGCAGTGACTATTTAATGATTCACAGGTTTAATTACAGAGAGGATGACATCTTT
Organism: Chamaea fasciata; assembly: GCF_029207755.1. Lineage (NCBI taxonomy): Eukaryota > Metazoa > Chordata > Aves > Passeriformes > Sylviidae > Chamaea > Chamaea fasciata. The sequence continues at coordinate 34,805,742 of NW_027094087.1, forward strand.
ATTATAAAAGAATAAAAGTAATTATGCATCACAGGAGCTGGACTGAACTGTGCTCAGTCCTGCATTCTCAGCGCGCAGCTGTGCAGAGCAGGTTGTCAAACACCCACAAGTCTGTTACAGTCTGCTTTTGTTTTGCAGTCAGATGAGCATGTGTGAGAAATGGTATCCCTCCTGTGGCAGAGAAGTGTTTAATTGACCATAGCTAAAAAATTTGCAGGGTGGATTTTAAGCAGTCATGGTCTGAGACGAGATTTTGTATGATTGTAATGACAACAGAAAGTGCGTGCTGATGGACTACATGTATTTTACTTATTGTAAATAATGCTTGTTCGTCAATACTGAAAAGTTAAAAAAAGAAAATTAATCCTTTAATTTGTATGAAACATACCCAACACCAAGTGAGCATCTTCGTAATAAGATTATTCAGGCCTCTCGCAGAACGCATTTTCAAGGCAAGTGAATAAGAGGAACATTTCAGAAACACACAAAGTAGTTAGGGACAAATTTTGAGGGGAAGTAAAAAATGACAAATATACTCCTGCAGTTTTGTTGCTGTTATTTTTAGTTCAATCCTTATTATTATTATTATTATTATTATTATTATTATTATTATTATTATTATTACTATTATTTCGTTCTAGCTCAATTCTCTCTGTGCCGAGAGAAAATGTGTCACTATGTTCACCTATTTTGTACTTCAGTAAGTAAGTTTTGTATGTGATAACCCAGCTGAAATCCAGAAGAAAAAAAAAGAAGGTATTGAAAGAAGGCGTAGAGAGAAGAAGGGTTCAGGGGAAAAGACACTATCTAGGCAAACTTGCCTCAGTGTTACCAGTTTGTCACTAAGATTGTGATTCAGGTCCTGGCTCAGCAGGAGTCTGCATGAAATCTTATCTGGCCAGGTCTAGCAACTCTTTGGATTCCAGCCAGAACCTCGTGTTTGATGTGACAGCAAGATATTAAGAATAGAACCAGAGTACCAAGTGGTGAGAGAAAGTGAGACAGAATGAGAGTTTGATAACCAAAACTGGTTTATTCTACAAACCAGTACCTCTGTTTGGTCTGGATGGTTCCTCTTTACAGATAGGCATGGTGTGGTCTTTCTGTGGGCAGGATGATACACCTAGTCCTGGTTCCAGAAGGAAAGATGTGTTTGTACTGGAGTTCATCCTTCTTTTTTGGCACATCTTCTCCTGCTCTCATTGTAACGCTGTGTATGTGACTGCCATCACGGGTCAGAGTACTTCCAGTTCAGTCTAAACCGGCTTCACCTTCATGAGGTACATTCATGATACTATTACTCAAGAGTCTGTATGTAGGAGTTTTCTTATCTCATTAGAGAACCATAGACATATTGAATATTTTCAGCTGCCAGATGAGAGCTCTTTGTGCTCTGGTCCACCTTTCCCCACTAGAAGCAAGGCCAAATTTCACTTAATGTTAATCTTCTTTGTATGCTTATGGGATTGAAGGTCTTCTTTGTATGTTGGTGATATGGTGTAAAGGTGAGATCATGTATAAAAAATGTCCAATTATAGAATTCAAAGCTATATGTCATGAATTAAATGGATGAGTCTGTGAATGAACCAGTCTATCTATTATACTACCCAGAGGGTAAGAACCTGAGAGATGTACTATCCCTTCATCTTTCTGTCATTGTCTCTGTGACTGACTTTGGGAAACTTTCATAATTTTCATATCTTGCTTATGAAAAAAATGATATTTCCTTTGTCAAGGCCTCCATGATGTACAAATTAAGGGACCTGTATAATAACCAACTTTCTTTTGGTTTTCTGAGACTATAGCACAGGTGTAACTCACAGCAAAAGTACTGGGGCAGAACTTGCAGTGCACTGAGTGTATTCTATGAGTGAAGTGTTTGCCCTTGGAGGCAAATGACAGATAAGAGGAAGAGATGTTTTGCTTCCTAGAATCATAGAAGGTATGGCCGGAAAGCACCATGAGACTTTCTTTTATTTACTCATCAGCCCAAATATTTATTATGTGGACTATTTGACTGAAGTTTGTCTAACATGGTTTTCAGAAGCATTCAATTTCACAGGTTTCTTAGGTAATTTTTTCCAATGTTTTACCATCTTACTTATTAACAAACTTTTCCTATTGTCAGATTAAAATTTTCCTTTTTTGCAGGTTTTGGATCTTGGCAATCTTCTGAGTATCAATGGACTTGAAAATTTGTTTCCTTCTTCTTTGCAAATACCATTCACATATTTTAAAACTACTCCTGCGGGATGCTTTTGCTTTTTCTTCTTTGCATCAAAAATCTCAGTCTCTTCACCTTTTCCTCTTGAGGCACATCCTACTATCCTCCAGTTATTACCTTTGTTGCTTTCTTATGGCCTTTGAGTGGCTCATTGTGGTGCCTAAAACTGCACACACAGCTCCTACTGAGAACTTTAATAAGTTACAGAGAGCAGAAAGATTACTTCATGTGAGCTGCAGATTATATTGTTGACTTTTGTGTGACGTGGTTCTTTCAGATTTCTGCAGCACTAAAGAACTGTTTCCTAAGCAGTTTTTCCCCATTGAGTGCTTGTAAAGTTAATCACTCCTGTAAGAGTGAAATATTTTTCTGAATTTTTTTCTATGTTTTTGGGCTACTTTTTCAGTTTATCAAGGTCACATGGAATTTAAGACTCAGTTCCTTCCATTTTTATCAGCTGAAAATTCAATCTCTATACATATTAACGACAACGATGGTCGGGCAGAAATACGGTTAGTACTGGGTCATGGACAAACTCCTGACAGAACTGCACTTGATAAATCTGTCAAGTGCAAGTACTGGTGTAACTTCCTGGTAATTACACTCTGACTGTGGTTCACAATGAGTTTTCTGTGTGACAGGAATTTCATCTAGGTCATTTTGCCTTAGTTCGCCCTTGAGAATGTTGTAGAAGATATCATGGCAAGCCTTATTGCTGCTGCTCTGTATACAGGGTACTCTATTCCAGGCTAGATTCACCTCATGTACTTTTTCTTTATGAGTCATTTGTATTTTTCACGTACTTTAGTCTGTTAAGTCACTGACACTTAAGGGGTGGTATTTTTTCAGTCCAGGACAAAAAAGGGTGTTTCTTCTTCCATGATAGAATAATTTAATTGTAAACCCATTTTCATTGTCATTGTAGTATATTTTCTAGGGTTAAATCTCATCAGACCACAGTCTGGACCTTCCTTCACTATTCTAAAATGTATGAACATTATGAAATAATTTTCCTTCTATACTACCTTACAGAACAGTATTTGTTGTGTTAACCTTTTTTGAATTAAACCCTGATTCATCTTGATATTGAAGAGATACAGACACAGATATCCAGGTGAAATCCATCTGGCAACTGTTAATTTTCCTTGAAGAGCAAGATAAAACAGTAAATCAAATTCAACCCTGTTTTAATTCTGTGGGTTTCAACATATTTAAAAATTAGTATTTTTTTCGCAGGTTTTCTTTTAGTAAAAACAATAGATCATGTAATTGTAACAAGGAAGAATAAACCTTCTAAAACATTTTAGAAGGTCTATTCCATAAGTGAAATACATAATTACTTTTGACCTCCTGCAGCTGGAAAAAGTGTTGAGCTAAAGTTTTCTGGATGGTGGGGTCAAGTGCACCTTCAGTCAGTTCACAGACAAGACCAAGTGGGTCAGGAGTGTTGATCTGCTGGAGGACAGGAAGGCTCTGCAGAGGAATCTGGACTAGCTGGACTGGTGATCTGCGGCCATTTCTATGAGGTTCAGCAAGGTCAAGTGCCAAGTCCTGCACTTGGGTCACAACAACCCCATGCAATGCTACTCGTCTGTGACAGAGTGGCTGGGAAGCTTCCTGGTGGAAAAGGACCTGGGAGTGCTGGTCAACAGCAGCTGAACATGAGTCAGTATGTGCCCAGGTGGCCAAGAAGGCCGATAGCATCCCAGCCTGGATCAGCCATGGTGTGGCTAGCAGGACCAGGGCAGTGACCGTCCCCCTGTACTGGGCACTGCTGAGGCCACACCTCAAATCCTATGTTCATTTCTGGGCCCCTCACTGCAAGAAAGGCATTGAGGGGCTGGAGTGTGTCCAGAGGAGGGAAACACATCTGGGGAAGGGTCTGAAGGAAAAGTCTGATGAGGAACATGTACTGGGGTTGTTTAACCTGCAGAAAAGAGGTTCAGGGGGGACATTATTGCTGTCTACAATGAAAGGAGGTTGTAGCCAACTGGGGGATCAACCTCTTCTCCCAGGCAACCAATGACAGAACATGAGGAAATCTCCTTAGGTTGTGTCAGGGGATGTTCAACTTGGGTGTTAGGAAAACATTTCTCAACCAAAAGGGTGGTCAAGTATGGGAACAGGCTGCCCAGGGAACGATCATTGTCCCTTGAAGCATTTAAAAAATCATGTAGATATGACATTTAGGGTCATGGTATGCTAGTGGACACAGAAATGCTTGTTTAGTGGTTGGACTTGATGATCCTAGAGGTCTTCTCCAACCTTAAAGATTCTATAATTCTATTACTTATTTTAGTCATTCATTTGGGGAAATAAATTGATCAAGCCATGTCTTTTTAACGTTTTCCCTAGAAATTTTATGCTCTAGTATGTAATCTAGTTCTTTACTTAATGTATGAGATCTCAGTTAGCCACAGAAATGCTGCTAAGTGTTCACATATCTGGAACAAATTAGCATACAGCCTAAGATGGATTTTCACTTGCAACATCTTATGAGATACAGGTAGACTCTGATGAATGACAGAATGGATCAGGCTGGGAGGACCACAGTGAGTCATCTGGTCCAACCTCCCTGCTCAAGCAGCATCTTCCTAGAGTGGAAACAGAACTGCATCCAAATGTTTCATGAATTTTTTCAGTGAGGGAGACTCCACAACCTCTCTGGACAATCTGTTTCTGTGTGGGGTCAGCCACACAGTAAATAAGTTCCTCCTCATAACCAGGAGGAAGTTCGTCTGCATCAGGTACTGGCCACTCCTGCCAACTTTATCAGAGAACTTGCTGAGGAGGCACCTACCCCTTCGCCCAAGTCATTGATAATTAAACAGTACTGAACCTCGGAACACACCACTAGTGACAGGCCTCCAACAAGACCCCTCTAGGATCTGCTGTTCACCCAGTTCTCAATCCTCCTCATTGTCTACTCATCCATGGTTCCTCAGTTTGCCTACGACGATGTTGTGAGAGACAGTGTTGAAAGCCTTGTTGAGGTAGAGGTTGACAATATCCACCTGTAATCCAAATTATATCTCCAATTGTGAATCAGTGAATTTGTGCTCCTTTGTTTGCAGAAGATTGTCTGTGCCAGAGACAGTATTTCCTTGAAGGAGTGCCATGGAAATCTTCCAGAAGCTCAGTCAACATATTCATGAGAATGTTTGGAGTGAAAGTATCTCCCTAATCGTCTTGAAGTATAATTTTCCATAGTCTGCTCAGATAATTTTCAACTATTGCCTGTAGGAAAGAGAAGCAATATCACACATTTCTTGTTAGACTGCAGGTCATCGTTCCTACAGTTCTTCAACTCTGGTACATTTGTGTGCAATCCAGTAATAGTAAACAGGATGTTTGTAGGATCAATAACAGCAGGTTGTCCAGCTGTTGGTTGTAAAAGGACTTATCTGAAATAGTAGCAAATCTCAAAAAAAACCCTGCACAAACAATTTCTTGTGCTATCGGGTTTTTTCCTTTACACTCACTAACCTCTGTTATGTAAAAAATGCATATGAAGATTTCATCCTAAGGCAGTTTGGTATCTTTTTGAATTTAATAGCTAAAACCTCACAGTAAGCAAATCTTACCAGAGGACAGTCAAGTGTAGACATGATTCAGAGGCAAAGAAAAGCATTTGCCATTCACAAGTTTTAGAAAAATGTGCAATTAAAGTTTCTCTTCTTGCTATTACAAAGGAAAAAAAAAACCCAAAACACGCATGCTTAAAAATCTGCTAGAAAGGTTTAAATGATCTCTAGTCTAGATTTTGAAATCATCTGTAACTAGAATTTCATACTCATAACTGAGGTTTCGAGTTTCCTTCAGCTGTGTTTAATTCTGAGTTTAAAGAAACAGTTTCTCATCTGTTTACTCCATCATGCGGAAAATCAGTTGAGATCAGGATTAAAAATAGGCTTGTATATAATAAGAGAATATTATCATAGAATAGCTGAAGTTGAAAGAGACGTGGAGACTGCCATCGACCAACTCTGCCTAAATAATTGTCTTCTAGAAGAAGCTGCTCATATCTACATAGATTTTGAATAATTCCAAGTATGGAAACTTCACAACTTCTCTTTTATTGACTCTTTCTCAATAGTTTAGGATTTTTTTAGAATATTTTCTTTGCCTCTTTCTCCTTTGAGTAGTAACCAAAATTGTTTGTGCAGTATAATTTTAAAGCCGGAAATTGTGTTCCTGTGGATAAATCCATCATGCCATTCTAAGAAATGGTCCTAGAAACAACACATAGGTAATTTCCATGCCAGAAGGTACTAGAGAGTTTGATACATTTAGATTTGAATTTTTGACCACATGTTTCAGTTCTGTAGTTCAGATTATAAAAATATCATCATTTAGACAACTTAAAATTATTTTTTCTACTTTGGTTTTAGAGCTCTAGGCTGTTCAGGTTGCTTTTCTCACAGAGTGAATACTCTTGGTAGCATCTGTGACTGGCAGTCATTTTTCCTGGATAAAGCTCTTTTAAAATACTTACATGGAATTACAGGTCCTCAACCATGGAGAAGACAAGCACTCTCTTACATTCCATATCTATTGGTGGAGACACTAAATTCAGTCTTTACTGGTGGCTTAACTTAAATATGTGCTCATTTGCCTGAGTAACAGATGTCTTTTTCAATCACAGGCTCTTAAAGATGATTTTACATAAAAAAGAATTTTGTATATGTTTGAGAATAAAAAACCCTCTGTCTTTATCTGACAAATTCATTAGCATATGTTTTTCTGAACTACAAATATTAACATAATTTGTTCTAACTTATTTAGTTTGTACCCCACCTAATTTTGAATATCAATTATAGCACAAAAATGGGGCATATACTCACATAATGTGTTGCTCTAGCATAGAATATGTAATACCACAGAAGCAGACCACTGATGATTCATGAATGCAAGAAAGAGTCTAGTTTTGGAAATGTTCTGCAATATGTCTGCAATTCCATAGGTTAAATATTTTTTGAAGGATGCAAGCTGTTAAAGTGGATAAACACATTCTGTGTGCTTGTGTGAGATCATGCTGATTATCTCCTGCATGCTGGTACAGGCATAATCCTGATGGTATTGAGGCTGACAGAGTATCAGAGGTTTCAGACAGAGCAAGCAGAAATTTGTCCCCCTACTGACTTTGCCATTTCGCCACAGTGGTGGAATGCTAGAGGCACACATTGTCACCCAGGCTGGTCATATTTCAACCATTAGCAATTTGAGGACAGCTTGAGGCAAGTCAGGTTGCAGAAAGTCCAAATACTTCACTTTGGAAACATCAGTGCTTCAGGAAGTTTGATCAAGTAAAAGGCCAGAGTGGGTGGGAGACCATGTACTTAAAGAGTTATCTAAGATGGAAGTGAGTTCTCCAGCCAACTGAGCTGTGAAGTGCTAGAAGAGCCTTTCAGTCAGAGGAGAGCTGTTTGCACAAGAGTTGCTCAGAACAGTATGTGAGATTTTCAGCCAGGATAAACTTGCCAATCTCTCATTCCCTGTGGAGCCAGCAGGAGATACACCTTGTGACAGAGGTGTGGAAACTAGTTTGGAAAATTTCCATTATCTTTTTCACTGGAGAGATGACTCTTTTCCACAGCCTGAAATAGCCTCTTTTCCAACCTATATTGGTTTAATGTCCCCATTAAAAATAAAAGCTTTAAATTAATTAATTTTGATTTTTTTTTTTTTGTGATCAGTCTTTGCTCTGATGTGAAGCTAGACTCCTAAGCACAAGGTATGCCTCAGAATGCTGACCAGGATATCACTGGCCGCCTATGCCAGCTTTAATAGCAGATCTGCTGCATGCAAAACCACCTCATCCAAAAGTGCTCCATTCAAGGTCCAGCAGAAGCTGGAATGTGCAAAAAAGAATATCTTACAGGTTCAGAAGGTATTTCGTTGAATGCATTCATGGGCTTTGGCACTGGACAAGGAGGAACAGATAGTTGTCCATTAGTTATCAAGACAGGGTCCTTACTGAGACACAGTAGGAAGCCCTTCACCCCTGTTTTTCCAGCCACAAACCTCATGTGGGTAGTTGTGGGTTTCACCCACACTCCTGAGGGTCCAGCCTGGCAGAAACGTGGCTATAATAATGAACAAGAGGCTGATCATGGGTGCCTTGAAAAATCAAAAGTGTTTTAATAAAAATGGTAAATAATACTAAAACAAAATAACAAAGCCGAGAACAGCACAGAGACAAACTCCTTGCTGCTACAGCACCTCGAAATGTGAGAAGCGAAAAGCGTGGAGCTCCTTTGTTCTCTCTCTTTTGTACCTAATAACTTAGGTGGGCTTTTGGCCCTTGGCCCAGTGAGAAAAACAACAGTCTTCGAGTAACATTTCCAGGGTCCAGTCTACACTTCTGGGCTGGCTCCAAGCCAATTGCAAAGAGAAATCCACAGAACTTTCCAGCTAACTTCTTAACATGTCAAAAGATAAAATGAAACTCTTTCCCTATTTGGAAACACCTGCTAGAGGTGTAGGGATTGCATTACTACAAGTAGTCATCCTGCTTTTCTGCAAGAGAGATTTGCTATGAACAACAACTTTTCAAATTCCTGAGTTTATATATGGGTACAGTCCAGTTATACATCCCCAAACCTAGGGAATAATTACATGGTGCTTTTTTAAACTATGTCTTAGCAGAAGAGTTAGCAGAGTGAAACCCAACCACTATCTCTTCATGATTTTGCAAATCTTCATCTTGCTAGGTTCACTCCCCCACGTTGGTGGAACTTCTCAGGATGTACCTGAAGAATCTCTTAAGTGCTGAAACTTGGGTATGTGTATGAATATTTTCTTGTGTGTTCTCCAGGGAAAGAGGAGTATCAGATGTCACGGGGGGACTTTATCTACATTTTAAAACAGGCATATGCCAGCTGAAATAAACAATGGGACCTTTATCCTACATCTTTTCTAAGTGTTTTGTGGTATTAAACCTGACTTAAAACTTCAACAGACTCCTGTGAGATGGTTTGGCATATGGACGAAAGTGGGATCAAAAGTTAGACACAACAGAGCTAACTGTAGGGTGACAACTTGTGTAGCTTCAGATAATTTTCATTGCCATAAAAATTCAGCTATGTAAGCAAGTTTGTTCCACATTTTTTCCCTTTGTGTCCAAGGTACTTACTCAATTCCGACAAGGAGGTTACTTTGTATCCCTGTAAAATCCGACAATGACAGAGCTTCCCAGTCTGAAATTGAAGGTTAACTATTGCCTAATGAAGGAATGAAATTGTTATTCTATGCTGAATCTGCATGTGAGACAAAAAAAAAAAAAAAAAAAAAAAAAAAAAAAAAAAAAAAAAAAAAAATTAGCAGCCTGCTGATTGCTTTTAATTAAGGAATTGATGAGAAAACTAACCTAGAAATTAAAACTTCACAGTTTGCTGCACAAGAGAAATTGCAAAACTCTGTCCTTTAATGTTATTCAGGCTTGAGCATCACCATTCTCCATAGATCACACCTTGTACTGCTCTTTTTCTCAAAGAGCCCCTAGAAGTTTTCAATAAATAGATTTCTGTTTGCTGACATATAAGACTCTACTTCTTTGAATTTCATTTTTTATTCCTGGAGTTTAGCTACAAGAAAGCTTCTATTTGAGTGCCAGAAATTAGTAATTGCTTATTTCTTTGTAAGATCCTTGTGACAGACTGGATTAATCTGTTGAGAAATGGTGTCAGGTAGAAATTGGAATAACAATCAAGTTAGAATTATCAAAAATAAGTATTCTTCCTCCTAAGCTTTAACGGAAAAGGCTTCTTGGCTTTTAGAAAACAAAAAATGTGTGAGAATTGCCATAACATATCTGGAAGAAATGAGATTCTCTGCCTTGGACAAACACAGATAATTTTTTCTGGAAGAATTACAGTGACTTTTAAGAGTAATTTTTCGTCCATTGTCTTCCGTGTTTGGCAAGTATTAATTTAACATTTATTCCGCGCAGGGAAACTAAGGCATGGAGGGCTAATTATCCACAACAGTGGATCCATTATCTGGATTATTAAGCTCATTTGATTTTGAGCAAGTGAGCAGTCCTTCTGACTTAAGTGGATTTGCTACCATGCCTGCAGAAGGGTTGCTCATATCATGATTGAACAGGAGCTGATAAGAGAGAAGAAGATACTCAGTTCTCAGTCAGGAAGTTGGAATGGATGTAGATGCTGGTGTTCACCTTACCTTACTGTGAATGCCCATATCTGAACTACTCATCCTGTGCTCCTCATCTCCTAGAAAAAATGGGCACTTCTAGGGCACAATTCATCTGATTTTCTTCATGGATTGATCTTGGCTGGCTACCAGATGCCCACCAAACCACTCTCTTACTCTCCTCAACAGGACAGGAGAGAAAATGAGGTGAAAAGCTCATGGAACATGATAAAGGCCATTTAATAAATAAAAGCAAAGATGAAATTTGGAAACAGAAAAAAAGCTAACTCAATTTTTTCTCTACTTCCTATCAACAAGACACTTCCATCCACCTCCTGGGAAGTATGGTATGTGCAGTGGTTGCTTTGGAAGACAAATGCCTTAATAATGAATGACTTCCCCTACCGCCTCCCTCCTTTTTCCTAGCTTTTATTGCTGAGCAGAAATATGGCAGGGAGTATCCCTTTGGAATATCCAAACTGAATCAGCCGTTCTGACTATGTTCCCTCCCAGCCTCTTGCCTACCTCCAGGTTACTGTGCTGGGGAGTCAGTGGTGGTTCTAGTGTCATCCTGATGCTGTGGGATCACTGCTGAGCAGCCAAAGGGTTGGTGTGTTATTTTCTTCAGGATGAGATGGATATTGGCCTGAGAATACCTTTCTCACTGTGGACTGCAAACTAGAAGCTTAGTTGGGATGCAGACAACCCAGAGTTTTTTCCTCTATTACCTTGGATTTAGGAGTATTCTAGCCCACCAGACCTGTGTTGAATGGGATAAATTTCTAAATAATTACTTTTATCAGAAGCAAGAAAAGTTTCATGGTTCTTTGTAATCATAAACTTGTCACAAGTTTTTAACCTGACTGAAAACACAGAAATAATCTTTGCCGCTGCAAGTGCCTAAAACAAGGGTGCAAGGACTTTTCCATCTGCTGGACTTGATGAAGGTTGATGCAATCACCATGTTTTGCAATTATCACTTGACAACAGCAGATTAATACTTACAGTGGATGCTATTAATGCATGCTTAACAAGATGAATACTCTTGCTAATGAATCCCAGTAGTCTCAGACAACAGAGGAAGTTTTCTGTGTGTGCATGTGCATGTGGAAGCAAAAGCAAAGCACCAGGGGTTATTGGAAAGCTATTATCAACCCTCTGAAAGTTGTAAATCAAAGATAAATAAAAAAAGCTTCCAGCTGGTCTTCCAAGTCTGGAAGTTCTGCTACTAACAGGTATTTAGTATTTGGACTGACATATATAAAGTTTAATTTCTGCCCCAATGTATTAACACTGACTCTGTAGTAAGGTGTGGTGGCTAAGGACACATGGGATTGTTGTTAGTAAGAGGCCACAGAGTGCAAGAATCTATCCTGTCAAAAACCCATTTTGCATGCAGTTTTGACAAGCAGTTGGCCATATAAAGTCCAAAATTAGGAAAGTTCAGGTGTCTACCATTTAAACAAGATGCCTTATGCACCACCCTAAATCCTCAGTGTCTGTGGGGAGTTATTTCCATCTAGTTTAATTGAATTGTATGATCATGGTTTGCCATGGTATATATGGTAAAATTTGACCTTACCATATACAGAAAACCTCAGCCTATTACCATGAGTAAAAAAAATGACCTTGAGTAAGTGTAATAATATATAGAGGAATAATAGCTGTGTAAAAATAACCTCAGAACCTGCCCCCACCCCCGCCAAAAAGAAGTATTGAAAGAAGAAACCAACACACTTAACATCAGCCTGCTTATGATCATTCACACCAAGCTAAGAATCATGTCATGAGGCAGCAAATCTCATCAAGCATCATAAGGTAGCAAATGCAGAGAACCCAAAGGAATGGGGGCAGAGCTTGCTGTGATGGGTTTGATAAGAGCAATGAGCACTGGACTGTGACTGGTTTGGACACAGTGCAGCCCTGGGGCAGCTTTATATGGACACCTCCTGTCCATCACGAAAGGGTGAAGATTCACTCCAAGTACCACAAACTCTCTCTAAGGTGTTATTGCAGAAAGCAGTGGACACAAATTGGAGATCCTGTACATCTTTCTGCCATCTTCTTTCCTCTCTCTGGTAGGCTTTGCTTTTGATTCGTTAGAGTTGCACTTTGTGAATGTTTGCACCCATCACATTTTAGTCACACAATACACACGGGTGCAGAAGTTCTTGGTTCCCCCCTACCTACACAAGGCCTTGTCCAGATCTGACCTTGGTAGGTGTAGAAGTGATTTTGCCTTCCAACACAGGTAATAAAGGCTCCCTGCTTCCCACCAGTCACCTGCAGTTCCTGGTGTCCCACTGTTTGTCAGTGTCACATCTCTGATGCCCTGAAGGACTGCTTTTTCCATCAACCTGTGCCTCTGGCTTCTCTCTTCAGTAGCTGTAGCATCAAGACGAAAGAATGTGAAATAGAGCTTCAGCAATTTCCTCTCTCTCTTGGCACTTGAAGGAGATTTTTGCAGGAAAGATAAGCCTTGGCTGCCTTAATTTGGACTTCTCTTTCCCTCTGCCGCATCACCTCCTGCTGCCTCTACAGGAAGACACTAGAGGACATCTATGGAGTTCCTAGGCCAAGGGCAGCTCTCGGTTCCTACAAGACTACAAAAAGTCAAATGCAGACCAGACTACAGAAGAAAGACCTTGCAGCCATCCAGTAGGCTCAGATGCTTCCTTCTTCTGATGACTGTAAAGAGAAAAAAGATTAATTGATTAGAAGAAACTTGTACTTATTTAGCTTTACAGTTGGATGCAGATGGTAATCTTTACAGTGTGCAACTGCTGAAGCACCCATAGCAGCTTCCCTAAGATAGCACATCCAATCATCTTCAGAAGCAGCATTTTTATTTATTTTGGGAGTAGGCTCTAAGAATTGTATATAGATTTCTTTAAAAATATCATTGTATCTAAATCTGTCAGTAAAGGCAAGATAAAAATACCTACAGCAAGTTTCATTCAAGGATACCATTTCTTTGCTAAAATAGATGTCATTCATTACAACAATAGATGCTAGAAATAGGAGTCACATTGTGGAGCATTAGTACACTAAATTACTGCCTTTTGCAAAAAATTATCATTGAGCCAAAGCAGTAAATAGCTGATATTAAAGCACAAAATTTCTTTTTATATTTAATTTACTAAATATTTCTATTCTCTTGCACTCCCCTTGTTGCCTTCTCACAGTACTAAAGAAACCAATTTCTTCCTTTGCACTCTAAGTAAAATAAATTTTTCTTCAGATATTAGTATGGATGCTGGAGGCACTGCCTTCTCTGTGGGGCTAAAAACCAGCCTGCAGATCAATTCTGTTCTCACCAAAAAGGGTGATTCAACTTCCCAGTAACTGCATTAAGATGAATATAAATCCTGTAACTTTGCTTCAGGCAAAAACTCGCTTCCTCACACAGACAAGACTGACTCCTTCTTTCAGCTCTTTACACATGTTATAACAAAAACATTGTCTTTCCTTTTAAATGCTAGAAATTTGAGGGGAAGCACTACACTGGGATGCTACCGGTGCTTCTGAGGAAGGATCACCCTTCAGGTGCAATGATCATTTACCTCCACTTCAGAGCACAGAGATACCTGTGCCTACCATGTGTGAAATTGAAATCCCAGATTCAGCTCTTTTCTCAACTTTGTTATCTATATGTGTATTATTACTGGAGAACACATAACTGATGCAAGGTGCCAGCCCAATACCCTACCCTACTTTTCCTTAGCCTTTTCCTAATCCATATGGCAGTTGCAAGCACCAGTGTTCCTCACAGGCAGTCCATAACTCCAGCCACAATAGCTGATTCACTCCAAAAAAAGGTAGAAATAAAGCTCACGGTTCAGCCCATTGGTGTTGCAGCAGTTACTCTATGGCTGGAGTCCTCTTTAATAATTGGATTCTTTTGGAGATAAGTTGCAGGCCATCACTGGGATTTCAGAGGTCTTAGTTAGAAAAAATACAAAGAATAGAAATGCCCATTCTCCACAAAGGTCCACTCATCACCAAGATGACATTTAGCCAAAAGCCTTCTGCCAGAAGAGTAAGAAAATTAATCTGTTGAAAGGTTATCAGCCCTTTCTCTGTCTTTTTAGACTACTTCTCAAAATTATTATCTTGGAAAACACATTGTTGCCTGATTATTTCTATCTAGAGGAATTCTGAACATACCATGGCAATCCCATGGGTGAGGAGCATTGGGGTACAGCATCAAAAGAGTCTCCACCACCTTCTTGTCTTGCAAGAAGCAGCCAGTGAGAAGTGAAAGCCCAGAGGTTGTTCTTCCTTCCTGGTACAAACTCTGATACAAACCTAGAACTACCTTCGGTACAGGACAGAGATGCAGAAGGAATTCACTTGTGTCTTCATGTCCAAATCCCTCCTAATTCACAGACACAGCTCATGGGTGCAGCAGTAACACTGACACATTCTCTCTACGCCACTTGAGAAAAGTAATTTGATTTCTGCATTTCATCTCCCCCTCTCTGCACAACAGGGCTAATAATAACCTCCTCCCTGCTGTGCCGGGTTTGCTGTATTAGTAGCTGTCAAATATCTGTAGAAGGGGAAGGGGTTATTCAAGGGTATGCTTCTCTGGCACAGTACAGCAAAATGTGAAGATACATATTTAGGAGAGTGTAATTAGGCCTTGCTCTACCCTGTTAACAAGCTCATGGGGAACATGAGGAATTCCAGCCAGAAAAGTAGCAGTAGCAGCACCCAAAGTTTCCACAACCTGATGAGTGAGTGAGTAATCCATTTTCAAGTACCTGCTCTGGAGCTCAGACACCAACTCCTTCCTTCTCCAGCACTTCTCTCTGACACCACTCATGCTTCTGGCCTATTTTTAACCTCTTTCCCATGCATCCATCTGATCCTGAACCTACTCTGGACCCACTGCACCTTGCAGTTGCCCCCACATTTTCTCAGATTGCTTCTCTAATGGGCATCCTCAGTCTGTGACCTCAGAAGCACAGCAAAGGAAAGCCAGAGGCATGGTTAGCAATCTTGCTAAAAGCTTGACAGAAGAAGTTAAAATTTACATATAGAAATAACTCTTTTCCAGACCTGTAACTGTGGAACAAGAATTCTATTTTGGACTCAGCAGTGTCCCATCTCCCCATGCTGTGCACACATTCCTACTGCCCAGGCAACTCACTGCAATCCCTGCTGCAGCCATAACCCCCTCATTTCCAGCTGTTGGGTCTGTGTCTTCCCTTTAATTAAGGGAAGTAGCCAAAGGAAATTCATTACCATTTGAGAGCATAAAAATGCTGTTTTCAAAGCTTTCAAAATCCATTCAGGATGCTTTAGGAGTTGGAGTTATTCTACTGAACTGAAGTGAACGAGGCTGCAGCATAGAAAATAATTCAGAGCAGAAACAGTAGCTGGACAAATTGCTGAAAGATTCACTTTCCTAGTATGAACTTTGTGTCCATTACAATTTAGATCTGTACTGTCTGAGTGTTCCTCTTTGTATTACTGAAGATCAGAAAAAACATTTGAATTTTTCCTATTCTTGCAGAGAACTATAAACAATAAACCAGTAAAACATAGCACATGCTGCAGCAAAATTCCATTGGGGAAATTACACACTGAATTTTCGTGATTATTGTAGCATTTTTCTATATGGAATTTTGACAACAAAATGAAATACCAGCAAAAGAGTAGGAAAGAAGAAGTAGATAAATTATGGTACTTTAGGGAAAAATTTAAATGCAGTTCTTAATTTGTGTTTTAGAATCAGATAAATACATTAGGAAGCAATTAGAAAGGTAGGGAGAAAAGAAGATTTAGTTCATGTGTTGGTCTACTTAACATTAATCCCATCCACTGTTTTCCTTCATATTAATCAGCACGTAATTGTGTTGTCTCTGTCCTGGTATCCTGATTTGAAAGGGTTTTATAAGAAATGGAACATTCAAGTTCAAACACTGAAACTCATTATAATGTGAAATAAAGTAGACTAGAATAAAAATTTCCACAAGTTTCCTTAAACAAAGGTACTCACATTGATATCCAGACAAAGGTATATTTGCAGTGTTTCTGCCTTCAGAAACTGAGCAGTCACAGGAAGCCTTAGCACAAGGGCATGACATAGTAAATATTTGTGTCCTTTTTATATGAAGTGCTGAGTATTTTACTTTCTCCAGTTAATCCAGGGCTGAGATACCTTCTTTAGATGATATGAGGCATCTGATTACTGTGCTCCTCCCTCTAAGTGCACATCAAGGGCATTCCCAAAGCAGCTATTTACACAGTAAAAGTGTGAATACTCCACGGGAAGTCAGCTCGTGGCACAAGGTAATTTGGACTCCAAATCCATTCCTCTTGCACCCAGATAACAATGGGAACCTTTATTGAAACCAACTGAATGAGAAAGAAGGCAGCAGTTTTACAGCACAGGTTACAAGAGGAGAAGTGTGGACAACTGCCTGGGTATGATAAAGGATCATGAAATCATCCTGGGATGATGATGGTAAAATCTTTCATATGATATTTGGGATGTAGACTTTCATCCTTTTCTTTCCTCTGTCTAGTTGTGGCATTACCTGCCTTTTTTTTTTTTTTCTTTTTCTTTTTTTTTTTCTTTTTCTTTTTTTTTTTTCTTTTTTTTTTTTCTTTTTTTTTTTTTCTTTTTTCTTTTTTCCTGGCTCTGCAGTCCATTAGTCTGCAATCCTGCTGCAATCCTACTTCTCCCCCCTACAGAGCTGAGTGGGGATGTTGTAATCAGCACTTCAGACAGCTTTTCACAAGAAATTGCCAACGGATTTAAAAAAAAATTATATCAATGACTACAAAAGAGTCACTGTAAAGTGCTTGTAATCAGCATGAAAATTATCTGCAATATAATTACAGAAGACAGCCCTAAAGTGTGTGTTTTGATGAATATAAACAGCAAAGTGTCATCCACGACAGTTTCCCTGGTTCAAGATAAACCTTTGAATGCTTGCAGTGCTCAACCCATGCAACAGTCTCAATGCTTCTATCAGTGTCACTGTCCATATTCCAAAGTGGTGTATGGGCCATGATGAACTAAAAGAACTAAATCTTCTTTTCTCCCTAGCTTTCTTTGTACGCCACAGGAGGCACTGGGACTTACTGCTCTTTGTGACCTGAGGATCAGCATCCTACCGAGCTGCCACAGGGAGCATATATGTAGGAGAGTCTAAGTCATATATGTAGGAGAAAGCTAAGAAAGAGGTGGCTGACCTACAGATCACACAACAAATCAACAGCTGAGGCAGGAAAAGAATTATGTTGTTTTGGCACATGTGTCAGCTCATCAGGCAGCACTACCATCCAGCTGAATCATTTTCCACACTAGTATGGACGAATGTTGAGCTGAGTGTGAAAATATGGTAACCCAGGAACATAAATTGCCTATTTTTACACTAGGTAATTAAAGGTTTCCTTCCTTTGCCTGAAGAATTCCCTTGTTTGAAAAAGAAATCTGTAGTTTCCCACAGACAATTAAAAGCCGCTCTTTCACACTCCAAAACACTCACAAAACAAGAGGCAGCAAATCCCGTGATCTAAAATTGCTCTTTAATAATAATAAATGCTTTAAAAAAATAATAATCCTACCTCTCTAACAGTAATTCATTACTAGGTCATTAATAATTGCCGATGAGTTTTGAATGATCATGTTAACTAGTTATTCTACTAATTACTGTTAGTTACAGCAAATGGGTTCAAATATTTCAGATTTCCACTTAAAACCAAACAAGAATGACACATATTTGGCTCAAGAAAATGAAGTGTGAAAACATAAAAAATAAAAATATTTCATTCTGAGTCTCACTGCAACTGCAGCAAAAATGAATCCCCTCATTCTTCAGTGTGCATAATCAAACAAAATGCAATTGTGCCTTGAGTAGATAGCTTCCCCTTCCCACACTAGTCTATTTCTGCTTATCATTTGATTACACTTAAAGCTGGTTTACTTTACAAGCCTGCAGAAAGATCCACTTCACCAAATTTAAGTCAGCTGCATGTAAGCTTGCCCCAAATATTCTTTGTAGTAAGTAAAAATAAATTAAACATTTTTGAAATTCTTCTTATCTGATCTACACCTCCGTGAAGAGAAATGACTTTAAATGCCTTTACCACTTTCACGGGCATTGGTATCAACATGGACTTTGTTCAACTCTTGAGAAACTGCTAATCACACTGGTTTGAGAGACCTGGAAAAATTCAGCTAAACACTTTAGTGGTCAGTTGTGTAGGAACCAAACCTGTGAATATGATTCAAAAAGGCTGGTATTAGAGACCAGGAGACTGATAATCCATCTTTTAATATGTGACTCAGTTTTCCTCTCTTGTTAATGGTCTGTGTTAGAGCAAAAACTGTGAACAAAGCCAATTTGGATCACTAATTCCTATTAAAATAACATGATTAGAAGAACACTCAGTTTTATCCCAAGGTCACCATAAAATCTGGAGACACGAAGCTCCAGCTTCAGGTCCAGTTAAGTTTTGTAGAAACTACTGCAGCATTGTGAAATCTTGGCTTGCTTTTCTGCTTCAGCTCTGCAGGAGCAGAATTTTTGTCTAGTACCTCAGTATGGGCTGTGCTTGCAGAACAATACCAAAGTGATGTGGTTCAGTGCAGGACAAGGATGTGCAGAGAGGGCCATATTTAAACTCCACAAAATATGGGCCAACCTTGAGAGTTGTGCATTGTGTGCATTGCATTATTAGTTGGTCTCCCAAGCAGTGGGAGAAAACAGGATGTCAACATTCCCAGGAGACCAGAAGAAAGCTATTGCCTCTGAAGAATGACCCAGAGAGCCAAAGGAGGGCAACATGCTTGCCCATGGCCTGAGTAGGGAAAGTGGGTGCCTTTTTCCCAGCCTGTGGGACTTGCTGTAGGGTGAGGAGCAGAGGCACTGTAGGACAGGGTCTGCTGTGTGCCCAGAGCCACACTGACAGGCTGGTCATCTGGCTTGACAGTACTGTCACTGCTATGCAGTTCTGGGGCTCTCCTGTGGCTGCAGGTGGTTTAACTCCCCAGGGCAAGCCCTCAACTTCCCATACTCATAGTTTAGCTTTGCAGTTCATTTGCTTCTTTCTGTTCCTCCTCTTCCACCCTTTTAAAGCATAACCGGAGCACTTCTATATCTTACACGTCATTCTGCTTGCCTTTAAGATTGCATTCAATAATTCTGTCTCCTCTGAGTCTGTTCACACTAAGAAATGTAAACTCTGCTTAATTCTTCATGCAAGTATTTGTTTCAACAGTCCTATAATCCCGTTTCATGTCTTTGCTGTCAGTATAAGGCAATCATCCCCATTTTCTACATCTTTTCATTTCACAAATAAATATACATAATTTTAACTAACTTTTCAAAGTTGCAGTGATTTTATTATGAAGGATTTCTGAGTGTTTTATGTATGACTTAATTTTCAAATAAATCTTAAATGGGAGGTGATTCCTTACATGATAATCTTACATGTTAAACACAATATGGATGTGTAACATAATGAGACAGATCATAATGAGTTTTAAAAAATAGGTTGGAAGAATAATGACTTTAAATGACTCCTAAAATGAAATGGGAGAAAAGGTTAGCAAGATCATTTATGCAATAAAATTGTTATTGCAGGAAAGAGTCCTTCAAGAAGAAATCAGGACATTACCACATGTTATAACAAAACCCAAGAAGATCAGGGCACAGGCTACATAACAGTAATAAGGCAACCCAGCAGTATCAGCACTGAAGATGACTGATCTGTGGAATATGATGTAAAACTAGAATCAGAATTTGAATTTCTTTGAGTCCTGCTTTGAATTTCTTTTATACTTCTTTCTTGCCATTTATTTAATCTCCACTTATACTTTGATTTTATGACTATTCTGTTTCTTCAGATTCCAAGAAACAACGCTTCTTTAGGGTACAATATGTTCTGAGGTTTTAATGTGTTATTTTTGGTCTACTTGCTAGAAAATTTGTGAGTCTGTGTTTGAAGCATCATATTTTCTTTTCTTTTCAATTT
Source organism: Chamaea fasciata (assembly GCF_029207755.1). Taxonomy (NCBI): domain Eukaryota; kingdom Metazoa; phylum Chordata; class Aves; order Passeriformes; family Sylviidae; genus Chamaea; species Chamaea fasciata. The sequence continues at coordinate 34,826,116 of NW_027094087.1, forward strand.
GATTTTACTATTTAACATCTATGCCATTTAGTTTGAATTTTGCTGATATGCTAACTATTGGATCTGATTGTGCTCTGCTCTATTGGAAAGCCTTATGATATCGCATATTATTTCTCTGGGTAGGTTAATTTAGATAATCCTCAAAATGGAAGAAAAAATATCTAATGCCATTTGATCTCACGTTTTTGGAGAAGGAACATGGTTTAGCTGTTAATGGAGAGAGACAGGCACCTCTACATGACAATTTATCCTTCCAATTTAAGATTGAACTCTCTAGAATTGACTGACTCTGGAAGGGACTAAAACCACTGAACTGGAAGGGATGATCAAATCTTAAAATGACGGATACAAGGTGTGATGAATTCTGACTTGGTAGCAGCTCACTTGTTCAAAAACATAAAGGAAATGAATAGTTCACAGATTTGAAATGTCTGAAAACAGTGCTAATTAAGGATTGGAAAGAGCTCCTGAGATAAAATTTTTAAAATCTAGCCATTAATTTTTTAATTTTGATTGTTAAGTCTGTGATAGTTTGTGATAGTTTTATTGTATAGAGTGGTAGATTAGGTGGAAATGATACAATTATACTGAAGTAAAAAATCTATGACATCTGAATTTATAAAAATGAAACACAATTGAATACCATGACTTCTGCAAGACCATCATGTTGCCACCAGTTTGGAAGTAATTTGAATCCAAGTGAATAATTTTGACAGATGGCACCAGATTCTGACAAATGGCATAACTGAGCTAAATTCCAAATTTCAAAACCTATTCAGGCCTACAACAAGTTAATAGTTCAGGACACAAATGTAACCCAGAAGAAGAATGAAGCAGGGAGGGAGACAGCCATAGATTCTGCAATTTTAGAGAAATTAAAGCACCTGTGAAATTGCTACTGGTTTTCATCAGCAAAAAAGCTGGCTGCACTTAGGTCTTTTATCTAGCTGCCAGTTGCGATTTCTGCCCCACTGTCACTTTACAGAGGGACCATGCAGCCTTGTGCCCTGACACTGTGTGTCTGACAGATACACTGCTGATCATTGCTGCATCATTTTATTCCACACTCCTACATCTGCCTTTTTCTGAAGAGTGCTATTATGCTGAGTGGGTGTAAACTGATAATAGAGTTAGCTGGCTAGATTATGTCATTGTTGTTACACTCCATGGCGAAAATATTCTATGCTATTTTTCTTTAGTTATCCCAAGTTTTTCAAGCATTGTAGATGTCATTGGTATTACCATTTCCCTCCTTGATTTTTAAAGCTGATGAAAGTTTTTTAAAAAATATATATACAGAGAACTTATATATTAAGGAGTTTTGCAGTTGAAATATTTTTTTGTAAATGCTTATTTGCAATTTGAAATACCAGTAACGTCTGTAATAATAGTTGAAAGAGACATTTAAAGAAAGGGTCCTAAGCATTTAAGTCTAATTCATCATGCCTTTCAAATAAAACCTTCCAAATAGCTTCATTAGAGAAGTTTCCTGTTTGAATTTTCTCAGTTCTAGGTTTGTTTTAAATCCTAGTAGGAACCTTTGGAAAATCAAAATCTGCACTTTCAATCCCTGGAAAAAATACTTTCATTGATCCAATTTCCTACATCTTTCCTATTCATCTGCTAACTGGGAAACTCTCAGATGCCAATGGCTCTGGAAAAAGGGTGTGAAGAGACACGATGGAGTTATGGTGTCACCCTTATCGGCCTGCTGTGTGCGACTGAACATCTGTGCGTGAGGGACCTGGTTGAAGGTGTCTTCTCCTGTAAAACCTAATAAAAATGTTATCTCCAATAACAGAAATGCTTAAAAGGAAGATGATCAGTTGGTGAGATGAGAGGAACAGCTGGTATGGGCTGCTGTTGGTCATTTCGCCATATGGTATTACAAATGCTATTCTGTGACTAAAGGTCTTCTGGCTAGAAATGGAGGTAAAGAATCAAAGAAGCAATAAACAGCTGGAAACTCAGGTCAAATAGACAGTGAAAGTAAGGAATGGACACAGAACAAAAATGTAGATGTTTTGTAAAGGATACAAAGATATCATGCAAAGATATATAGTGACCAGGAAGAAATTTATGAGGAAATCCGAAAAAATATAGTTTTAAAAAGCTTTATAGGATAGTCTGTAATGATGACACATTGAAACTGAGCAAGTGGAGCTCTGCTGATACTGAGTAGCCAGCGCCTCCCTGTTTCTGCAGCTTGCAGATCTTTTCTGTCCTTAGGAGTATTTGAATTCTTAACAATTGTTAACATTGGCTGAATAATTTCAAATACAAGATACATTAATATTTTTAAGAGTACCATTTTCACAGGATCTTGTTCAATTTACTTTTGATAAATAAGACAAACTAATCCATCACTTTCAGCATGTGAGATACGTGGGGTTTTTTAATCTATGTTAGATACCATGTTTTTGTTCTCTTTATTACCCGTAAAACCTGTTTGTCCAGGACGTTTGTTGTTTCTAGTTGTTTCTAGTGTGGGGTCTGCAAAGCCAGGCTCAACCCCATCTCTTATCATCCCATACCTGTTCTCCTTTCTGTTCCATCCTGCACTTTCACATTTTGAGGCCTCTTCTATTTTACCAGGTCTGTATTTCTGTATACTACGTCACTGTGTGAGTCAGAAATATCTCATTCCACACAGAATGCCTGTTTTCTACTTCTACCTATTCAAAACTACAATTGTATTTTGTGAAGATTAACAAAAGCAAAATAAATTAGCCACAGAGAGCTAATCAATTAGGGAAATTACTGTTGCAGATCAATCTAGTCATGCAAACTGTAGACAGGTCAAGAAGGGTTTGGACAAAGCCAGACTTGGAATCCTCAGTCCTGTGCACCCACTATCTGGGCTTTAGATTTCCAGTAAAACAGGACTACATGGTCACATGATATTCCAAGTGGATGTTATATAAAAATGTAACTAAGCATCTTAATTTCAAAAGAAAGTATTATTTTAATTCCCTTTGGCCAAAATTCAAGTTTGCTGATAGATGGATGCATTGTCTGTATAAAACAGCTGAAAATGTCAACCAGTCTTATAACAGGAATATATTTTATGATGAAAGCCTCTTCATACAACAAATTATTTTAGATAGTGCATTATTTCTTTACTGGAAAAGTGAAAAGCTCTCCAAAGCGGAACTCTTTGCCAGAATGATGCCTGAGTCGTGACTTAATCACAAAAAAGTGCCTGTTCTTTAAAAGGTAGGAGGCAGATACTTGTATTGGAGAGCTGGTCAGCTATGAAATAGACTAACTTAGTCATAATGATCCTCATACTGCTGAGATGTGGATGTTTTTTGTGAACCCTATGAAGTCACAAGGATAATTTTTGTAGGAAGTATCCAGATGCAACTTTGTGTAAGAGGTACAGTAACTACAGTGGAAGATTTTGTGGTATTCTGCCATACATATTCTATTTGAGGCAGAAAAATCATACCACCCTTGTAGTCTGTGAGGGGTAGGAAAGTCCTGATGATTTTACTCTGCTGTATTTAGTTGTATAGAGTTCTAGTCTCCCTGAATTTCTAGTTGTTTGGGAACACTATTGGTCTCGCCTTACTCTTGGTTTTGAAAAGAACAGAGTTCTTTGAAGACAGGTTTACACTTACTAAAGAATCACTAACTCCCCCTTTTTTTCTTTTCGGTCTTACTCTATCCAACTTTCTAATTTTTGTTCTGTGAACATGTTCATTTGAGTGGATCTCTTTATTGCTCAGTAATGCATTAGGTGATTTGGTGGCAAGTGGCAGGCATAGGAATTATTTAAATTATTTAAAATTAGGTTGTCTTTATGTATATCATATTAAATGTTCATAACTAGGCTTTGGCAAAGTACCATTTATTTTTTCCTTATTTCTTTAACTTCCTTTATGCTATTTCATTGTACTCATTTTGTATTGAGAGTGAGATTCTTCCCTCTCTAAGCCGCTTACATTTCCAGGTATAATTCTTCTTAATGACATATCCCATTTCTGCAAAGACAGGTAGGGTGTGAAATACTTCACTTATAAATTAATAGCTGCTTTTTCTGACAAATATTTAAAATAATAAATACATGGAGTCCAAGAAAATGTCATAGAGTTTATAATTTTTTTCTAATGGCCTACATTTGCTGTAACCATCTATCAGCCAACCTTCAGAAAAATGGGGAATATATTCTATGACATTCTTGCATTGAAAAATATTAGTCAATTATAAAGGGTGGCCAATTGCCTGACCTAAGATTGCCACATGGGCTAAGTAAAGACTGGGATAGTTTTGCTGGAATAAGACATTTGTCCAAGTTAATGTTTTGGGAGCAAGTGGATGAAACTTCACAGGGAGGGGAGCTGTTCAGACTTCAGCATGGTCATTTGTGAGACTGTGAGATAAGATGCCTATGGAGGATGGAAGGTTGGATGGATAGATGGATGGATGGATGGATGGATGGATGGATGGATGGATGGATGGATGGATATCAGAGGTTCACTCACTGAAGGGAGCTGAATATAATTTTCTATATGGTTTGCAATGCTCTTGTTAACCAGGGAAAGCAGATCACTGCTTTGAATTATGGACTCCCCCATATCTGAGCAACAACACAAAGAGAATTTTTTTCTATAAGTAATCTACATATTCATGTAATCAAAAAATATCTGATGTGGCAAGGTGGCAAGGTAGTCAACATTTACATCCTCTGACCTGTTTCAATATCTTCTCCAGGAGAAAATCAGTACCTTGCAGAAATTCATCTGTTGGCTCTTTGACTATTTTGTGACTATACCCTGAATCACCCAAGTTTTGTTGTAATGATATTTTTTTTAGGCAGAAGCTGGGGACCTCAGTGCTATTGGGATCTCCTCCCCAAATAAATCACAGTTTTCACTTCTAGAATTCTTAACACAGATCTGTTCCTGCTAAATAACGCATGTTGCTTCCTCTGCTGAGAATCTAGGACAGGCTATGTAATGGCCTTATCTCAGGGGGCTGACATGGACATTATACAGGTGCAATCACATTCCCTCTGGCTTTGAGATATCCATAAATTTTTTTTGGCGTATTTGTGTTGTTCATCTGTAAAACTTGTAAGTAAAACTTGACTGTATCTCTCCTGTCCAAACACTTAGAAAAATACTGCACCAATAAAAAAGTTAATCAAAAAGTTTACTTTAGGGTTTTTTTATTCTTTTTCTACAAAAACCAGATGACTTTTGAACTATTTCCCCTGTTAGAAAATGTTAGAAAAATGTTAGAAAACATTTTTCTCCATCCTATTATTGTGATGACATTGGAATCATCCGCCATCACAGAAATGATGAAAGAAAGACAAAAAAAATAGAAAAAAAAAAAAAAGAAAAAAAAAAAGAAAAAAAGCTGTAGTTCTCAAGTTTCCTGTTTTTCTTTTTGCTGATGCTACTGCTTTGGCAGTCCCAGATTTACAGTCAGATAATGTGATTTTCAAGTTAAAAAAAACCCCTATCTGTTCTCAGTCAGCTGGACCTATTCATTTATTCCACTCAAAGCACATCAGGTATGCCTTTGAGCTCAAGGAATTTGGAGAATAAATGCTGTGTTGTCTTATGGGTTCACTTTACTCTTTTTCTGCACCATCTCCCTGGTGCAGATTCCTATGAGTTTTTAATAGAAATTCCTAGAAGTCAACCAAACCAGTCTGTCACACTCAATATAAGCCATCATACCCCCAGAGTCTCCACCGTGTCTGTTTACTTCATTCTGATACTTCATGTAATAGAAAACAGCAAATACTCACTGCAATGAGAAATCTAATGGCATTTGTACAAAAGGAGAATGTTCATAAAGCTATATATTTTCACATGAAATAAAGAAAGAAGACAGGAAAAATATAATCAGTTAAAATTTTGAAGGTAAATGAAGATTTATTCTGTTCTTTTAAAATGTGCAAAATGTATTTGCTAGTGCTCAGTAAATATGCATTAATTACTGGAAAAAGAATCAATTTAAAAAAAAAAAAAACCCAAGGCTATCAGAAACAACATCAGCATTTGTGTTCTCCACATTGGCTGCTCTAAGTTCACTTTGTAGACACTCAACATTTATGGATCAAGGATTTTATGATCACTCAGAGCTTCACTGGGAATTTTCTGCTCTGTTTTTTTCTTGAAATAGTATGACTGAAAGAATTTTCTGAAAATCTGATATTGGAAGAAATTCTGTATGTCAGAAATCTGACATTCTATCTTTATTTTATTCACAGATTGATTCACTAAATAAATGAAGCTATCTGATTGCCTACCCATCACTAATGGGTTTAGCTTCCAAATACTCCTGAAGGTTAGGTAAATACTAAATATCTTCAGTTTCAAAAGGGAAAGAGAAATGAGGGAAGATTAGTAATTAAGCAGCCACTTTTAAAAGACATAGTCAATAGAAACAACAGTTCTCAGCACTTCTGAAAATTGAGTGATAATGGTCTTAATTAAGTCACCAAGTAAGTCAGTATCAGAGCTAAGAATATAGCTGAGGTTCTGTGACTGATTGTAAACATAAAACTTTCCTTTTTTATCCTGCAATCAGAAATGAACATAGCTTACAACAATGTTAATGCTTATGACTACCAGATTAAATACAGTATAAGACTATAAATATGGTATAAGACTATTTGCAGGTTTGGTTGTTTTTTGTTTCTTTTTTCCACAGGACAACCTGTGATTTAAGTCAATTGGCTGGTTTATGGAGTCCCAAATGACAGAGAGCAGCTGTTTTGTCCTACCCTAGGGAGCTAAAAGATCTTGGAAAAGTCCAGGAAAATTAAATGAAGGTACATGTCTCAGGTGTAAGTAGTCAGTACTATATCTCCTGGGAAACATTCATATTTCAATCCCTTAGTGTTATACTGAATGGCAGGATCATCCATTTCTTCGTGTTACTGCAAATTACCTTTTCTTTCATGTCCTGAAAATCAGGACATCCATTTCCAGTACTCTAGATATTTTTAATACTGGGCCAAGTCAATAGTCAGAATTAATCTGCTCTCTCAGCACCTGAAACCAAACTCCTAGTTAATTTTAGTGGGAACTTTTTCTGTGACAGAATTGCCACTTTATTATTCTGAATTATTTTACTGCAGTGATGCTGAACAGACACGGCTGTGTTCCCCTTAACCCTGCATTTCTAGACTGTCCAAAAATAAATATCAGCTGCAGAGAATCCCTAGTTTTAAGGCAAGACTTAGCTCACCTATGCTGAGCAAATATATACCCAGTAACTGAACAGTACTATAAAAAGATCCTGTGGTCCGTGGACAGCAAAACACAGTCCCTGGGTGTAACTAAGGTCTGAAGAACCTTGGGCTTGCTGAGCTCCTTGCTTATGTTTCCCAGTTGTGAAACTAAACTAAGGACAGATGAATTTGGAACTAAATCCTCAAATATGGTAGATGACTTGCAGGCTCTGTGTTAGTTGGAGTTGGAAATGTGTTCAGTAACCTGGAGTCATTATCATCCCAGGGAAGTTGATTGTCATTGTGTTAAATTGCAATCAAGAACCAGTGCTAAGCGCTGTGCATTATCCCCCTGTGCACTGTACATGATTATATAAATTTGTACATGTAATGATGCGTTTTTATGATATACATATATTTCTGAATGTGACAAAGTGCTTCATGCTGAGATCTGAGTGCTGGTGTGCCAAATGAAAAAACACGTAATGACCTGATTACAATATGGTTAAGAAATGGCACAATTCTTCCCAGAATCTATTCATCATCAGGATGGGAGGGAGGGAGGGTTGAGCCCTTCCTAATGTCTGCCAGTAGGACTGGGATTGGATTCCACATTAGGGAACCTAAATGTAGGTGTCTGTATGTATGCTTTGTACTTATGATTCCCTTAGAGTCAAAGAAGAAAACCAACCTAGAGTTGAATTCAGTTGATAAATACTAACAACTACTATTATTTGAGATGTTTTGAAGTATGTGAGATGACTGCCCGTACAAGAAGACATAGGATTTTCTACACACCTGTGTCCTTCAGAAGCAGGAGATTCCACAGAGGTTGCAGTATCTTCACCAACAATATTTGCAAGCTCTTGATGTTCAGTTCCTGTAGTGGGAGCCTAGACACCTATCTCAGAACACAGACTCCTATATACGTGCCTCTAAATGTGTATTTTCAACAGAATCTTAGCCTAGGGCCTTAATCCCCTAAATTTCTACATCTGAGATAGATATCTTCATTTGGCCTTGCAAACATACAAAAATACACAGTCAAAGGAAAATAAAGGCAGTTTTGGGTGTTGTCTAGAATTTTTTTTTCACGTAAGATTTTGTGAAATGACTTATACTCTGAAATATGAATTTCTCCCCACTCTCTCTGAAAGAAATCTAACTTGACCATACAAACAAGGACACCTTCATTTATGAGTTGCTACACTAGATCAGGATACCAGCACAAATAGCAAAAAACATATTGAAATGGAAATGCATTTTCAAAACATGAACAGCAATTAACTTGGTGACAGAAAGATTATTAAAACAATTATTTACATATTTGTGAAGAAAGTCTGTCTGAGCAGGAGGACCTGAAGGCTATAAATCTGAACGGAACCATGAGACCTGTTAGAATACACAAAATTGTATGAGTTTTCTAATCAATACATGTCAGAATACAGACAAGGACAAAGGTCATGCCCAGTTACCTGATCACCAGTTGTACAGCTTTGTTAAGAACAATCTGAGAGTGGGAAGCACACATATCTAAGCTTATGTGCTGATGTAAATAAGATGCAGCTGTAAGCTGGATTTCAATTTTATTTCCTCGTATCTCTTTCTAAAAGATTACATGGATTTTGTCTGTGCAACAAAGAAGTTATTGTTACTGGTCCCAGAGAGCAGCAATTTGTGACTGAGTTCCCTGTTGGTAGAGAAAGTCAGGCTTAGGATAGAACTTTAAATGTGAAACAGCTTTCTGTTAGGCAACGTCACACTAACATATTCAGAAAATGCACCATGGATGTATATTTGTTTCGGCTAATGATGTTCTTTCATTATATTCCCTTCTAGAAGTTTTCCACCATCAATGGACAAAAGCAAGCAGATAATTATTACACTGATTTGATTTTGTTCCCCAGGATAACTGCAGTTTTATTAGATGCTTTAAAAAGGTAGCAACAACAAATACCCTGTACAACCTTTTTAACTGTAAATTAGTGAACCAAAATGTTTTCAGAAATAATTAAATCAAAACAGCAAATTCTACCCAGATTAATAATGTGAAATAGAACAAAATAGAAAAATAGCATTGAAAGACATTACTATGTATGTCTTTTTCTCACAGGACTGGACATAGTATATGGAAATACCAGACTCCTGGCTCAGATGTGCAAACTGGAAGGCACAAGCAGAGGCAGTTGCCCCCACACAGTTTTACGTGGTCCATAACTGTGTGACTCCATCTTGCTTGTAGGCTTGTATGAATGAGAAGTACATCTGTTCAGTGAAAATGTAGTTGATCCTTGGTTTGTGAAAGAGGGGTAAGAATTGTGCTGTCATCCCTGAATATTCTCCTTTGTTTTTTTCATACGCCAAAATACCCCAAACCAAACCAAAAAATCCACACAACCTCCTGCTCCAAACAAGCAAACAAATAAAGCCAAACAAAATCCCTGCAGTCTGCTTTAAAAGACTCAAACATTTTTCACCCTAGTATCAACTTTCATTCAACATTCCAATCTGCCATACTTACCAGCAGCAGCAACCCTGCTGTAGTCCAACACACACCAAAACAAATGCTGTAGTGACCAAGGCATCCTCACGGCCATGACAACTAGTACTCTTGCAACACAACCAGCAAAACAGATGGTTCATATACTTTTACTCCAAAATTTTCTGTATGTCATGCAGTGCACAAAATGTCCTCCTGAGGATTGTGTGGGTGATGCTTAACAACCACTAAACATCAGAAAGAACTCAGGGAACCGGTGAAGGAGAGAAACCTGCAGTTATCAGTGGAAATGCATTGCACTTCTTAATGCAACAGAATTCTAAAGAATAACTTCTAAAGAAAGCCTAGAAAACAAATTCATAACCACAGGATTATTAGAATTATGGTCTCAGCAGCAACACCAGTTGCAGAATTCATTATGGTCTTTTTTTCCTGCCCCCATTCTATTGCACAATCACTAATCATGTTTTCTTCTCACTGCTGCTGTTCTCTCTTCCCCTGCCAATCCCCCAAAGCTACTAGCCATCCTTTTTTGTGTACCTGATTAACTTAATGAGGCTGTAGTAACAGCACTTTTATGCTGTCTGTCTTGGATTTTATTCCTTCTTATCATACTGGGTGAAGACCATCCACTTTCCCAGCTAACTCACCTGGAGTTCAACAAAGACGAAGCTTCTCCTGAAAACCTTGTTCCTGCAAAATTATTTTTCACCTCATGACAATGCACTCTACTTGCTGTTTAAATAAAGACAGTTACTTTCTCTGAAACCAGTATTCAGTGTAGTCAGTGCTGAAGGCAGTAATATCACTGAAGTTCCAGCAGTGTCTGCAAAGTGACTTTGGGGAATATGACCTTCAGGAGAGAGCTAGTTTCCTGAGAATTAATGAAAATTTTCTATAGCTGCAGAATGGAAATTATATCCTACAAGAGCTGATTGTCCCTGGAGAGAGAGCAGACTCTAGAGTGAAATGCAACTGTGTTATTCTGAAGGTAATATCTGGAGGTGTCCTCTCCTGAACGGTACAGAGGAGTGTTAGAATCATGGTTAGAGTTATAATGGAGTTAGAAAGGAGCAGTGCCTGCAAAATTCCCTGACCATCCGGGCCAGCATTGGTAGCTGAGGTTAGCAAGAGATGTCAATAAGATGCTATTTCATTACCCTGGGGCTCTGGGCACCTGAATTCAAGTCACTATTCTGCCATGCCTCTGTGAGAAATTTAGGGTGGTATTCAACAAATCATTTAGAACTGAGGATCCCAAGTACAAAAACTAATTTTTTAACTTTCACTGGCATTTTGGTTATCTAATGAAGCAGTCTGTCAAAAGCAAGCAATCCCTGGCTGCAGTGCGATGGCACTGAGTGGCTTATGTCTACCCTTTTCAAGATTTTGGCCTATAGAGCAGATTGGCCATGGTTGGACTATTTAGGGACAGTTTGCCATCTCTTTAGAGCCTTTAAGTCTTAAAAGTCTTCTATTTGCTTGTGTGCTTGAATTGCAAGTGCCTCATTTGTTGCAGTGAAGTGTTTCCATAACCCTGCAGGTGCAAGAACTGCTTCAGCTGAGGTTGGAGAATGTAGAGATTTTGGAGCAAACAAAGCCTGCTGGCACCCTTGGGACAGAAGAATGGATGGAGATTTAGGAGTCAAATATAGGCCCAGAAGTACAGGACTACTTCCACGTGCACAGTTTATGTACTGTGCACTTTATACATGATGCAAAACTTGAACAGTTATCTGGAAAAAAATTAGGAACAATGAAAAGGACAGCGTTCAAGCATGCAATTGTTCTTTAATTGTCCATCTGGGGAATGGCAGAGCTACACTTTTGCATTTTTAGGTATACATAAGAGTCCTGTAGTGATACCACTACTTGAGCACTGTGGTTCCTTTGTAGGAGTAAAAAACGTCAGAATCATCAAAATTCAGTATTGGGTAGTACCTATAAGGTCTCAATAATTCAGTCTTATTTTCTGGCTAATGTTGAGATAGGTAAAACAGCATTAAAAAATCAGAATATTCTGACTGCCACCAAGGCAAATCTGACTACATTAAATTTCAGATGCTTCTGAACTCTCTAGTGATACAGCCTTTAAGCCTTTGATTGTTGCTTTGATTCAAAGGACATTAGGTGCTGCTTTTCCATGCAAATCCTCTGTACCTATAAACTTCCAAATTGGGAAAAGTCTGAGTGGGAGGAAGAAATTTTCAGAAAAAAAAATGAATTCCTATGGCTCTTGTTGCTTGGCAACCACTGCCTTTGCCTCTGTGTTAAGAAAAATAGATTCCTTTAGAGTTCAAGTCTCAAGCCTAGCTTGAACTAGAAACAAGGGGGAAATAAGAGAAATGCATGCTGTAGGCTGGGTTTTTCAGTAATTGCAGAGCCACTGTTTGCCCATGACGTTCAGCCAAAGGAAACAGGGAAAGCAGTCAACAAGGAGTAAGGATTCATGACTCTTCCTATTGGTCATAGGAATGAATATTTACAGAGTACTTAAAATGATGCAAAAACATAGGAGATGCCTTCTGGTGAGAGACTAAAAGATCTCAGCCCATTTCATGCACCAGAAAGAAAATGGAAGAGTGACTTCACTGTGTAAGTAAATGAATGAGGGAAATGTCTTGTATAAAATGGCTTTTCTGTCTAGGACACAAATGTTAGATGAAAACCAGTTCTATGCCAGAAGAAAGGAGGTATATTTATGTTCAGATTAATTCTCACATTTTTTAACAATGACAACAATTAAGCACCAAAACTGTTCAGGGAATCTTGTACTTTTTATCACTTGAAATCTTCAGGTTGAGGTGGATGCTGTTTGGAAAACACACCTTAGCCAAATAGATTAAATACCAGGGAGACAAGCTGCAAGGAAATGTTATGTGATACACAGGGTATCAATGTGGCTTTACTGTACATTTATCTCAAGACTGAAAGAAATGGTTGTAATTTTTTCCTCAGTTAGAGTGTGCGGAGAGTGATCTTCCTCTCTAGCACCTAGGGCAGCCTGACACAATGGCTCCACCTCTGAAATATGAGGAGTGACACAGTGAGAGTTTAGGGGCTAATGTCATACAGGGGAATTTTACACTTTGGCAGGTAATGAAGTGACTAAGTGACTGTAGGTACAGCTCTACTAAGGTCCTAGGTTAATTTAAATTCCATTGGAAAATGAAATATAGATCTGTAAATTTTATCCCCTTTCTGTTTTGCTCATACCAACACACAGTTTATGTGTGGGAGCTACTTTAATTTTCAGCCCTATGAAGACAGTTGGATGTCCAAAAGTGTGAGGAAGACAGAAGAGGAAGAAACTTAGATTAAGACTGCTTCCTCAGATTCCCACAGCAAATAGTGTCACCTGATTTGAGTGCAATTGTCCTCAGTTTTCATGGTTGGTGAGGGAGAGAAGTTGTGCTCTTAATGTCACTGCCCAAGCTGCTCTGTAAGAGCACCTAGAAGCTCTTGTAGTGAAGCACTTGCACTTGACTAGGGCACAGAACTAATTCAAAGGAAGAAAGAATTCTTTACACATAAGAATCTGAAAGCTTCAGATGATATTCAGTTTATTGTCTTTTGTGGTCATTGTGTCATTTTCAACAAAATTAGCAGCTGTATTTCATATTAAAACAGGAGAGTACTGTTTCACACCAAAAGTCTATGAAGAAACATATATAAAACATGATTCTTGTTTAACTACCACAAATAGCATATTCCTGTGGTTAATCCCAGTAGGTGCTGAATCACCACATAGCTTGTTGTTCGCACAACCATGACCCTGGTAAGGTGAGGGAGGGAACTGGAAGGGTGAAAGCATGAAAACTCATGGGTTAACAAAAAGACTTATGGGTTGAGATAGAGCAAAATCTGTGCACCGAAGCAAAGCAAAATAAGGAATTCTTTCACTACTTCCCATCGTCAGGCAGAAGTTTAGTAACTTCCAGGAAAACAGGGCTACATCACACATAATGGTAACTTGGAAAGACAGATTCCATAAATCTGAGCTTCCATAAGCCCCCCTTTCTCCTTCTTCCCCATGGGTTTTATTCCTGAGCATGATGTCATATGGTATGGAACCCCCCTTGGACCATCTGGGGTCAGCTGTCCTGGCTGTGTCCCTTCCCAGTTCCTTGTGCAGCCCCAACCTCCTCACCGGAGGGGAGGGGACAGGAGCAAGTGTTCAGCAATAGCTAAAACATCCCTGTGTTATCAACACTGTTTTCATCACAAATCCAAAATGTGTCACTACACAATCTATGAAGAAAATTAACTCTACCTCAGCCAAAACCAGCCAAAGCCATAGGCTTCTCAGGATGAAAGCATAACCTGTAACTTGAATTTTCCGAGTGTCACGGAAGAATAGTAACTCATATGATGAGATATGATTGACAATATTAAATGAAAAGGAAGAGTTCATTTAATAAAGTTCTAGCCAAAAAAAAAAAAAAAAAACCAAAAGAAGAAAAAAGCTGATTCCACTGATGCATGATGACCTGGGAGCAGCAGTTTTGACAGATGAGTTAGGGACTTTAAGTGGGCAGCCTGCCTAATACCCACATTACAATCATACCCATCCATTCCCTCATTAGGATTCAGGGTCAGTCAGTCTGGAAACTAGTTCTAAATCATGAATAATCCTCATGAACAAAATATGAAAAATTACTGTTAATTTAGACACCAAAATTAGGTAGGATAAACCAGTGTTATGTTTGGTTTGGAGGAAATGGGAAAATGCATTTGGAAAATATTCCAATTATACACTTACACAAATTTAGCATAAAAACCAGTCAGTCTGTAACAGATTGTTTCTCAGTTCCAAGGTTATTGCTCAAGTAGGTTTTCATAGTTTTAGCTAAATCACATATATTTCATTTGGCTCATTTCAAATCTGAATTAGATTTAGCAAGAATTGCAGCATAAGTTCACAACAAAACGCCAAAATAGTTGGCAAATGCTGCATATTTAAAATGCCTAGTAAATTTGCTTTATCAATGAAGTGCCAGGCCATGAAAGTTTGTTTCACATCATGAATGTGTTCTGGGTGGTTTCATGCAGTCAGGGCATTATGTCAAAGTCAATGATGCACAGATAGGAAGGCAATAGAAGAAACTGATGAAAATTACGGCCGTCCATGCCTGTTGATGAGCATTTTGCATCTTCAGGTACGACCGAAAAAATGCATTAGTCCTTTTTCAACTGGGATGAATCAGGGTAGGAACTGAATCATTATGTGAGAACAATCTAAAATGACATGCAGCCCAAATATGCTCTTAATCTATAAAAAGGGAGAAGGAGGACTTATGATTTAGTTGAAGAGGGAATAGAGTATTTGTATTGCCTTGGTCAAAGAGTCACTCTAAACTTTACTAAAGAGATGTGCTCACTTTTACTTGTCTTGTGTCTCAGGAATATTTAATTACATCATAAGAGCAGAACCGTTTTTATATGATGGCGAAAGAGTTTCCCCCTACTTTTATACTGAACTGGCTGATTAGGCTAATTGCCTCACAGGAGAAAAGAGACAGACCTTTAGCTTTTGAGGAGACTGTCTTAATCATACGTTGTTTTGGAAAAGGCAAGCAGCTCTTCTTGTCTGCTGTGGGTTTGGTTGGCTGTCAGTCCCTGAAACAATCTGCAGTATCCATTGTGATGGAGAAGTGGGGAATATGGTCCCTGCCTTGGTTGTGGCTCTGCAATTGTCTTGGTTGTGGCTTTCTGACACCCTCAGACCTTAGGAATCTTGGGCTGGAGCAGATCTGTAGGAAACTTTATTCCTGTTCCATTGGTGTTGTTGCATGGCCTAGCATCTGAGTGATTAAAGTCTGAGATAATAAGTTTTGGACTTTGTTATGCACAAAGACTCTTAGTTAGGACATGGGCATTTGACTCCTTAATAGATTTAGCTCTAGTTGAATTTTTCATTATAATAATCTTACAATATCCTAAAGGGCTCTCATTTTTCTTCATATATTATTTGAGTGCTGGTGGGGAAAAGACGATAATTGTAAATTATGTTAATCATAGCACTGCCAGGTATTTTGATTCTGAATTATTTTCAGAACATGAGGGAAAAAAAGGACAATAAGTGAATTTAGAAATGAAGTATAAGAACAATGCACTCTGAAAGGAGTTGTGGTTTGAAAGATGTGTTAAAGGTATGAAATGATTATCAAAAATCCTTTTTTTGGTCCTTGACCTGGGAAGACCCTGATAACTCTGGTCCTGTTTTGGGCAGAGGTTGAGCCACAGGTCTCTCACATGCTCTTCTGAACTAGACTGCTGAATGAGTCAGTGGTTTTGCATGTCCTGCTGAATTAGAACTGAGACTGGTTAGATAAATGGATGTAGTAACATTTTTTCCACCCAGGTCACACTAAAAGATTATGTGTAAATCTCACAGAAGTTTACAGTGATATTTTGTTCTTTAACTTTCTTTTCACTTTCACTGTGTTTCTGAAGACCAAAAGAAGGACTAATAATGACAATCATGTGAGACTGACCCCATCTGGCTACATTCTCATTTCAGGCAATTGTAGAGATTGATAAGGTCACCCCTGAGCCTTTTCTCCAGGCTAAACGCCCCCAGCTCCCTCCGTTGCTCCTCATAAGATTTTTGCTCTAGGAATTGTGGTACTAACCTAATAATTGTCAACATAATTTATACACAGTGACATGCAGCACCTAATTTCTGAATAACCTGGTACCTTCACAAAATTTATGGAATGGGATAGAGTAGTTTGGACTGGGCAGAAAATAATTTTACATTGCAGAAGGGATGCAAGGATAGCTTAATGAACTGTGGCACCTTTAACAGGTGACCTGTAAATGAAACACAACCAGAATCTGCAAGTGTTCAATGGCTGAAGATTGCAGCCTCTTAGTCACATTGCCATTCGGCCTTAGTCTACAAAAACCAATTGCTTCAGCTTATTTACATTTTAACAAAACCATTCATGGAGTTCAATTGTTTTTTATGAACCTAGAAAGTAGCCTCAGAAGTTCACAAAACAGATGATTTGCCCACCTCTTGTGCAGCTTTGAATAATTGGAACAAATCAGATTGGCTTTGTTTTGCAGAAGAAGAAACCACTCTGGCTGTTCTTAGGAGTGCTTTTCAAGTATTTCCTTTTGATCTGTGTGTTCTCCAATTGATGTCAATTAATGTCAAAACGACTGCTTTCTATTTTCCCACCATTTCTTACAGCCTTTCAGAATAATGATCAGTGGACTGTGATATCTTGCCTGCCCATAACTTCCCAGCCATGCACACACTTTTTTGAGTGCAGGCAGTACTGAAACTTTAAAGGAACTTATCTAATTCCTGAGGCAATGGAAAAGCAAATTAATTTGTAATATTTTTGTAATGTCTGCAAGAAAGCAGTTAAGAGATAAAAGCAAAGTTCCTTTTTTCTTGGGAAATAAAAAAAATAGATTGAAATTCAAGATTAACAAAATTTTTCTTTAACAAAACCCTTTTTCTGAGTTGCAACACCACAGAACAATATATATATACACACACACACAAAAAAAAGAGATGCAGCAAGAATATTTTTAGACACAATTTGGAAGAGAAACAGTGTAGAAATACTGACCTGTAGTCAGTAAGGGTAGTCTGTACCTTAAACAAAGAAACATTTTCCTCTTCCTTTGCCTGTCAGTTAATAAAACAAAGAGATGAGTCTGGCTAGAGCTGAGTGTCCTAGCAAACTCTTGTGAGTGGGCAATGACTTTCTGTCAGAGGACACACACAATCACCCTTCATTGTTCCTCTTTTGCTATTATTTTGCTAATTTTTTTCATATTCCCAGAAAAGAAGCACCTTTGTATCAGAATTAGAAATTTCTAGTAGCTGAGGAGGATGATTTTTTTAAACTTCATTTCCTGTTGCAGGAAGTTTTGGGTTTATTTGTCTTTTATTTGTCTTAAGACAAATAAAAGATTATGTGTCTAACAATACAAGGAGAGGAAACCAAACACTTTGTTTTGTACACTCAGAAATACACCTTTGGTACAGATGGTTGAAACCAGTCCTGGCATAACGTAATTAAAAAAGTTGATGAAAAATTGCAAAACACTTCTGCTTTCTCCCGCAACTTAAAACTCATCTGTGGAAATAATTATTATATAATATTCCTGAAGCTAAAAGTCAGAGAAGAGTAAGGTCGTTTTTAAAAAATAAAACCTCATCCTTTTTCAGGATTATAAGGTAATTCAAAATCATTATAATGGACATCAAGAAGATCATGCTTTTTAAAAGAAGCTATGAGACAGGCAGGCTTACTCCTTTCAGGGTTTACGCAGGGAAGAGACAAAGTTGGAATAAGCACAGGACACTAATGAGGCATGTCCTGATTTTTAATTTTTCGGAGGTCAAAGTCCCTGGTGCATATTCTCCACTGCTGGCTGCCTACAGGGTTTCTTAGCACAGCTGGCCACAGACTTTGTCAAGCACAGAATTTTGGACTAGCAGCATGACTGCTCTGATGTTAATGCTTGAATCCGTGGAATGTACTGAAAGACATAAAACAACTCATGTAAAACTCACACCAGCTTCCATCTGGGGGATTGGGAGTTTACTGGGATTGCTCATTGTAAAATATTGTAAAATTGAAAACAGTCAAATCAAAGAGGAAAAGATTCAGCCATTGCCTTCCAACCCCTACAAAATGGCATCTTAAACCAAGTGCAGATTTGACCCCCAAAACAGGAAGGATTGGGAGTTACACATTCAGCCCTGTGGAGAGGAAAGGGACAGAACATTTGCCCTATTAATTCTATAGCCGTTCTGTTTTTCAGTAACAGCTGTAGAAGGCTTTTCAGATTCTTAAAACTCCAGTGAGAAGGGAATACTTTGAGAGGAAAATTAATTACAAGTATCCCTCTGTCTATTATAAATAACATGGACCTAACTTCCTGAAAAGGATACATCAAATCCCCTCTTCCTGTTCCGATACTGCTTAAATTACAATAATTTTCAGGGTTGTAAGAAGCCAATGGATTGAATATAGTGATTTTCTGAATTCTCAATTCTAATTAAAATTCTGCAGGCTGACAACATAAAATACGAGTGAAATTAATAATCCAAGGTCATTTTTGTGCTGCATAAAGTAACTTATTTGAAGTGTCATGCTGATTAGGAATATCTAACAGAGAACACATGCTCCTTCCCTGTGCTTGCAGTTGTGTGATTTATTAGTTTGAAGGACAACTTTCCACCATTGTCAGACAGACCTTGTCAAAGAAGAAAAAAGATACTTTGAAGCTTGATCAGGAGCCTGGACAGCACAAAAAATTTCCTCACAGTGGGGCATTCATGAAAGACTTTTCTATCCTCTATTTATTAATAATGTGAAGTATTTTTAACAATAATATTATATATTTCTTACTGTAAGACAGAGTTTTAATGAGAACAGTGCCTTGAACTCTACTGAGAAGGGGAGCAAAAAGAGAGCTGGACAGAAATATCTCTTCTGTCATTTCCAATTTTCTGCCTTTTTCCCTTCCAGGGACTGGCATTCACTATTGTTAGTTGTTTGACTCTAATAAGATGTAATGTGGTGGCACATGTGAAATTCCAGTAGGTTATTTATAAATAAAATGTATGTTAGAACAACAGCAGAACCCTTGTAATGAAGAATGAGCACTGAAAATTTATGACCATCTCTGCCAGATAGAAATAAAGTATTTTTTCTTTTCAAACGTCACGCATGATGCATTTTTTCCTGAATCAGAATTAATCCTGACAGGTTGTTCCAACACACAAATCTAATGTGATGAAAAATATAAAATAGTTTTCATTTTACAACAGCATACTTATAATGAAGCTCTCTTAAGTGTAAGTTAGTTTTCTGGTCTCCAAAGGCTCTGAAAACAGTGGACTTCAAATAATATTTTCTGAGCCTATTCTGATAGCATTCATCATGTCTGTGAACAGACAAATTTCAGAATATCTGTCTTGGAGGGTTATGTTTTAGCTTCATCTGATAACTTCTTTGGAGACTAAATTAACTGGTATTTTTTCAGTCTTCAGTTTGGAATTTGTGGTTGTTTATCATTACAGTTTCCTGTCTGTGGTAGTACTTGCCCTCAGAATTGCAATCAAGGCAAAGGTAGAAGCTATGCTTGGAAAGAAAGAGCTCTTCTCCTGGGTTGCCAGCAATAACTCGTTGTAAATTGATGGCAAAGACAAGACAGGTTGAAGTTTCCAAATGTAGTAGTTCGAGTAGGCCTGGGGCTTGTTTATAATAAAGAAGCTTCATGTTTCACTGTCTCTTAGTCAGGGGAAACTTGACAAGTCCTATTATATTTCCTTTTCAAAAAATATATTTAATTTAATGTGTTTTTTAACTCACAAAGGGGATAATTATTGCATGTTTTTACTTCTGCATTTTTTTCTGTTTCCTTTCCCTGTGCTCCCTTCGTTCAAGAGTTTTGCTGAATTTCAAAACAAAGTTGAGAATGGTCTGCTACTATTATTTAAAGAAATGAGCTTAGCTCTCCTGTAGTAGAGACTGCAAGTGTGTTTGATATGGTCATGCTTTTCCTGCCTTGCTCAGGCCCTTGTATTTTGTGCTAGCTTTGACAGAAACTTCCTGACTTGGTATGAGATATTATGCCCTTGTGGGCTACTGTGGCCATTATTTGTCATTTCCAGGGAGGTTTGGATGTTTTCTTTCCTGAATCTATCGCAAATCTCAAACTTTGCACCTCTCTCTTGTGCAGAAGATGTTTGCACCCAGGTAGAAGTGAAGGTATTAGGCTCTGTGGATTGTGGCAAATAACATTTTTAATTTCCAGTATTTGACAGTGTGAGTCAGTCCTTTTCCATAGTGATTTCACAGCTCTCTGCAGTCCTGGAAGATATCTGTGCCCATAGCTGCCTGTGTTTTCCCATCAGGTGTGCCTGCAGAATTACACAGTCTAACTGGAATTTTGATTTCCCTGTGAACACTTGCCAAGGTGATGTTTCAGACACCACCATATTTGAGATCTGTCCCCTCTTTCTGGGCAAGGTGAAGCCAAAAAGACTTTTACTTCTCTATGCCAGACTTGCAGGCTGGCAATCAATGTGCTTTATTTTGCACTTAAAAACCAACACTCATTTCTTGATGGTAATAGTGCTTGCAGCCAGAAGAAAGAAAATATGGTGCCACACTTCAAAGCACATCTCCTGGCAATGAAAATTTTGTTGCTCCATTTCAGAGTCTATCAATATCTTCCCATGGGAAATATTAAAGGAGGCTGGCACTGCTGAGAGATTTCCACGTCGGGGGAGAGGAGGAGGTGTGGATGATGTGCCATCTCCATGTTCTGTGAGTTCCTTGTGCCAAGTCTGTTCCCTGCCTTTATTCAACAGGAAACAGAAACCTGGGTAATTCAGGCCTCTGGGTAATGTGTGCAAGAGTGAAAATGAGCAAAAAGGTATAAAGACCACTTTATTTTTACTTGTTTTATCATTTGGAAGGTAGAAGGTCCCTGCAAATGATTTGCTTGAAGAACATATTTCTTCAAATATCTGTAATCTTTGTTTATGTACACACAGTTAGAAGACATTTGTGCTTAGCTCTTAGCACATGGTGTATTTCTTCAATTCCCAGAACATTTGCATATCCTTTAAAAATAGTCTGAACTGAAAAATAAGACTGAAAGATTTTGGGTAAATTATTCAGTTTATGATTATGATTAAAAATAATTTGAACTCCATTAATATGGTGCTATAAAAATAACAAATGGAAAAGTACTGGGATGAAATCTGAAAGGTTCATGGTAGATAATTACATTTCAGTAATTTTGTATTGCAAAACACAATCATGTTTTAATCCTCTATTTTGTTAAGGAAAAAAAACCCCTCCTGACTCTAACTTTTCCATAGCTACCATTGTCACAATCTTTAATACAGAAATTCCTATATTTAATTACTTAGAGATTTCACACTTAAGTATGACATAGCTGAAGTTACAAAATGTTTATCTTGAAATCTTTTCACTTCCTCACCGCCAAGGACTACCATAAAATGGAGTGAAATATATGTTTTATTTAGCCCCAAATTAAAAAAAAAAATAGTATTTTTGAGACAAGACATATATTTAAATATTTTTTTCACCAAAATTTTAAAAGTAAAAAAATTATGGTGATATATTTTGTGCATGGGTAGGTGATTTTCTGTAGTTATTTTCCACTGCATATCTCTTTTTCCTTGGCAGATTATGGTAGAAACTGATTTGACCATTGTCTCACAGGGTGATCACCTGTCACCTCACAGTGCATACTGATGCTTCTGTTGTTTCCAATGCTGCCCATGGTCTGTGGTGGATGAGTATGGGAGTGTTATTTGTCACTAATTCTCCTTGCTCCTAAACCTTCTTCAATTCCCTGTTCCCCTGAGAATGGCTCTTCTCTCTTTCATTTTCACTGTCAGGAGAGGCACCATTTTTCATTTTCTTCGTGTTCCAGTGATTTAGCTACACCTTGTCCTTCGGGGAAACTTCTGCAAAGTCAGGCTTGGATGATTACAACAGATCCGAAACAGGGGCAATACCTGCTTCTGCCTGAAAATCCTCTGTAGTGTTTTTTCTGGATATTTCTAAATAATCCCTAAAACAAGATGGGTTTAAAAACTGTTCTACACAGCTCACAATGCGCCTGCACTGTACAGGAAGAAGAGCAGGAGCACAAGTCATAGCTGACCCACGCAGGTTACTGACAAAGTGGATGCTGCATTTGAGCACCTGTTTGGGTCAAGAAGTGATGTTACTGTGTTACTGTCTCTAACCCACGTGCTTCTTTCGTGGTTGAAGTGGCTCAGGCAGTGCACACTGGGTACTTAGAGTAACCACCAACTATTTCACCGTTTTAATTTTAGATCTTATTTTATGTTGATGGGAAGGGATGAGACTGCACAGAGATCATTTGGGAGAAAAATCCTGATTCTGCACTAGTTCTGTATTTCTCTAAAGTATCTTGAGATAGATAAGTATTTGAGTATTCGAGAAGTGATGTCCCAGCTGGAATAATCTTTAGCTGGGATATAGTATTTGGGATGAAATATTTAGTGATTTGAGTATTTTGAGATGACATGCTTTCTGTATTGATTTCTTCCAACTTCATAAACACCCATTAGATACACAACTACAAAATGTCTTCACACTCTTCCAATCATCCATCTGCTTAGTTACATCCATTGGGAATAACCCAGAAGCACAGAACAGAATAATATGTTTCCAGCTGTAGCAAATGTTCTGCAGTGCTCCCTGCTGTCAGCAGAAGGATGACCCCCACAAAGGACAAGCTGTAATAAAATGTGAGGTGTCCATCTCATGGTATGGAGACCACATCCAGCTTATGGCACATTTGGAGAAGAGTCAAGGTGCAATGAGAAGGTGGTTTTCTGGGTGAGGAGTAGGTGATTCAGAGCATTTCAGGTTAAAAGAAATGTTAACAACCCACTTGGGAGGCAATAAATAACCAGTCTTCAACTGAAGTGTCATGTAATGTTTCACTAGTAAGAGGAGAGCAGGGCAAGAACTGTCTGAGGAACAAGAGAAAATGGTAATAAATTCTTCACTTGGCTCTCACTTTAGTGTAGCCTTCCACAAAGATGAACCAAGTTACTCCTGTGAAGGGGAGTTTGATACACTGTGCCTCAAAGGGGACACCTGAGGGTACCCTCTTAGCTTCTTTTATTTCTTATGGTCGTTTTGCAGCTCTAATGTGTTTATCACAGCAGTTCTCTTTCCTCTCACTTTTTTTCCCCTTTTCTTTTTTCTTTTATTTTTTTTTTTTCATATTTTCTCCCAAAGTTTCATTCCCTTCTTCACATTCTTATTTGATTCCTCCTTTCCTCTCTCCATATACACAAAAAAGAAGCCAAAGTGCCTTTTTTCTTCTTTCAGTATCTGCTTAGCTCTTTGGCTTGGCAGCATTCATGGGCAGCTAGATTTCCTTTTGAAGCTAAACACTGACTTTCAAAGTCACATTGGGAACAAATTTTAATGCTCCTTTACTGAACTTCTTAATTCAAAGCTAAATTTTAAGCAGACCAACTCTCTTAGAAGCAAATGCTACAGGCAGGAGAAAGGACAAATGTGATCTAAGTTGCCTTCCAAGAGACTGAACATCAAAGAACAACCACTACCAACTCCCCGAGCTATGCAGAAGGCTGGATTTCCTGGGCAGACTTATTCTTATTTTAAAATCTTGCTCTTAGGACAGCAGCTTTCAAGTTAAGAACTACATTTTTCAGTATCCTGAGTAGCAATGCCCTGTGTTAAACCAGTCAAAGGGCAGTCAGTGGGAGTGAAGGTTTTTTGTAATTATCTTCAGGCTTTTGATTCTTTAATTTAAGTAGAAGTTTTTACACCAAAGGGGTTCCCTTTCACCCCAATTATTTCTTCCTGCTCTTCTTTCCCAGCCTTGGTCTCAGAAGCATTTCTGACAGTTTGTCCTAAAGTCTAGTTTCTAATGAAACTAAGCTGGTGCTTCTTGACCTGTTCCAAATTTCACTCTTATCAGATGTTCTCTTTTTTTTAAAAAAATAATATTCAAGTCCAGAAAGACATCTTATGAGCAGAGCAGAAGATATGGAAGAAAATGGAGAAGATTAGAAGAGCAGGGCTTCTTCCCTTCCTTTCTTCCCTCTCCCTGTTTATGCATCCCTCACTCTTCTCTCCCAGAGTGCCTCATCAGAGGCAACCCCTGCGCCCTCAGTTCCACTGTAATGGCAGAGCTTGTTTGCTCTATCCTTTATTACAGATCCTGACACATTTGGGAAGGAAGATTTAAATGGTCTCATGTTACCCTGCCCCTTTCTCACGAACATGAACTGCAGCTCAATACACCTTTGAAAATCAGGGACAGACAGAAGGCAAAAAATCAATGAAATAGTAACTTTTATATAGAAACTACCATCTTAAACTTGATGGCAATTACAGTGACTTATTAGATAGTGGTGGTATGTGTTTAGGAGATAGAAATGTAACGTGTTGGCAACTGTTAAATTTTGCTTCCCCTAGTACTTGGCTGCATGAAAATGTCAATAAATTGAACCAAAGTATATTAGGATAAGTGCCTTATTCCATGCTGAGAGACTGGTATCACTTTAAATAAACCAGCATGATCATAGCAATAAAACTCTCCACTTCAAAGAAATCCTAGATGAATGTTAATATATGGTGTTTCTGAATGCTTTTAATGAAATTAAAATTATATTCTTATTAGCACAGTAGCCAAGCCTTGTTTATTATGACCTCTTCTGATTCAGGTAGGAGTCATGGTTCTCTTTCAGTAGCAAGAAAGAAGCTTGGAATTTTTGAGTTCCTGGCAATAATTTCCAGTACCTGTTCAGAAAAACTCCTTGCTTTCCTTTTTCTCCCTATTTTTAAATTACATTGCTGAAAAATCATAAACCTTATGCATACTCAAGACACTCATGTCAGAAAAATGAGAAAAGCGATGCTCCTAGATAGACACGAATGCACAAAAGATTAATTTAGAATTTGAATATTTCTTTTGATGTTCAGGTTATCTGGATGATATGCTTTCATAGAATGATATGTCTCCTTATAGTTTGGCCAATAAATAAAAGACAAGCACTTTTCTTCAATATCTGCAATCTTAAAAGACCAATAATCGTCAAAGAGAAAAGACATCAGGGATACTTGCTCTTTACAATTGCATTCCAATTCAAGTGCATTTTTATGTTTTTCTTTTTTACAGAAATGACATAAAAAGTTTCAGTCATTATCTATATGAGGAAAATGTGTTCTTTTTCCCCGATTTAAAAATTTCCCACTGTTCGGCATCCCGCAAAGTAGTATTATTGAAGTGATAAATTAGATTTTATTGCTTACTGAGCAACGATTGGACTTCTGCTAATCATTTCTAATGAAGCACATCATGTTAACAGTGGGTTGCAAGCAAATCAATGTCAGTAATTTTATTTTAAGGAGCTCTTTTTATAAATTAGATAAAGGAAATTAAAAAATATTCTTACTTGATAAAATGTAAAGGACTGGAAAGAATATGACATTTTCCAAGTATGGGGCATGAAAATACTTTTTTTCTAGCACCAAATTCCCACAGAGTTTATGTGTCAGAAAATGCTTGTAGAAGAACAGAGGATGATTTCTTTCCTTTTGTTAGAAGAACCTGTGTGGAGACAGGAGACTTTCCTGTGTATTGTTATTAGATGATGAGATTTCATTTCACTGTCTCAATTAACACCTCAGACTCAAGCATTCTCAGGATCACTTGCTAGTTATTAATATTTTAGATAAGGTGAACAAAGTCCCAACACAAATAATGGCAGTGATGAAATACTGTCCTTGGAGACACTTCAGACAATGGAAAGAACGACAAGTCTATAGTGGCTTCAGTTTTTAAATTTCATTGCCTGCATGGTCTAATATTCACCTCTCCTTGTTGAATGCAGGCCCTAGATCTGGACCCCAGATCCACATAGATGTGTCCTGTAGGTCTCAGTCCTCTTGCCCTCCAAACCACCAGTAATCATTGTTTTCTTCTTCTTCCTTATTTCCCTCATCTTTCTGACCTGAAATTTTAATTAGTCCATTTTTCCTATAACCATACTCTCTCTATAATGTGCCTAATCTAGTCCCTGTGTACACAATTTCCATCAGACAGGAAAACTCCAGGAGATGATGGAAATAATGTTTACCTTGGTGAACTAGACATCATGAAAGTAGCTGTGCATCTGGCACAAAAGCTAGTATGGATTTAATAAGAAACTCCATTAATTTTCCTATAAAAGGACATAGAAAGGCATCATCTGGAAAATTTAATAAGATTCAGCAGTGTGAAAGAATGCAAGCACCTCTTCTTTCTGGCCTTGAATTTATTTGCTATGTCATGGGTTTTTTGTTTGGTTGTTGTTGTTGCTATTGTTTTGTCACCTCTACGGTGAAAAATATTCCTGAAAGCATCTAGCTCCTCTAACTGGGAATGGGATTGAGAGTTGCTCTTTTTCATGTCTGGGTTTCAGAAAGTTATCTGTACTGTTGGTTGAGGGAGGGGTTTGGGTCTTTGCTTGCCATAAACTCAGTAGCCAAAATTTAAGTAAAAAAATGCTGTGCTACCCAAGGCACCACTGTTGGTGTCTTATGTCAGCATGGATGCTAAAGACAGATACCAGCTAAATCATTTTGCCATATGATTCTTTGAGAACTTCACAGAATGATCCCATGGTGAGTGATTTGCTCCCTTAAATACAAAATTATTTGCTGCTTTAACATCTATATGAAGGAAAAATTTGATGAGGATCAGTATGTAGAGGATGTAACTAAGGAGACTTTATTTTTACTTTCCTAAAACATTTCTTGATCTGCTTTGTCACCTGAGAGTTTTTTTCCTGTTTTCAATGTTTTTTTTTCATCTCACAGATTATGAAAGTGAATTTTGAAGAGCTTTTAAAGAATTCTGGAAAACTTTGGAGAGTCCTTTGAAGAACTCTACCCTATTATTTTGCACGGTAACTCACATAAAAGAGGTCTGTGCAGTGCATATATCAGTCAGCTTTCCTAAACATGTCCTTCTTAGGAAAACAGTAGATTTCAGTCTTTCTGTTTCAGGCTGACCTTCCCCACATCCACTTTTTGAGGCTACCTGTAAAAAAGTTGCATTGGAGGACACACACTTCTGAATTGTCACAGGGGAGGAACACAGAACTCACCTCTCAGGCTCCACCTGCACTTAAAAGCCCTGCACTTCATGGCCTGCTCATTCCTTCTTACCTTGATTTTGCGTCTTATTCAGAGCTCAACAGAAGACACTGCTACCCTGGCAATGAGGTGACAGGGAACATTCAGCCCAGAGTGCTTGGGTACTTATCTTATGGTACTGGCTGATGTCTGTGGTTCTGTAGGAGGGTATTGGAGCTACTCTTCACTCCTGCATTGAGCTGCTCAGTCCAAATTAAAACAACTGCTGCTATAGGTCTACTTCACATTTCCTTAAATTACTTTGAAGTTAATCTAATTTCATGGACTTTCACCCACTTGTCAAATTCCACCTGCAAAAATAGAAGGTTTTCTAAAAAAAATTAAAATCTTTATGAAGTAAAACTTTGACATGATGAAACAGTTCAGACAATGTTATAAGAAGAGGAACAGGGCACATGAAAGGCTGGTACTTCTGTATATTAATTTCCGCATTATGTCAGTCTGCTAAAAACAACTCAGTAATAACAGTTTTGTTGGTACAGTAAGAAAACCTACTCTGCTTAGTGCATATACACTTTTTTCAGTGGGACAAATGTCATGGTTTAGGAAGAGTATTCCCAAATTTAATAATCTCACTACAAAGAAATCTTCAAAGTACTTCCTGACCTGCCTTTCAGCTGGAGACACAAAAGGCATAGATCAGATTGAGATAAGAATAATTTACTGGAAACAGCAATGAGCTAAGGAAACAAACAGTAGCAGCAACATCGATAACAAAAGTGTACCAAGAGAGGGTGTTTTATATGCAAAATGCTGCCTGAAAGAAAAACAGTGTTGGAAAAGACCCTACATCTGTCATGCTTGCTGCCCTGACCAGAAAAGATCTTCTTCCTGGAGTGAGAGGGAGTCCCTTCCCCCTGCCCCTGGTCTGCTTCAGCCTTCATCCTCCCAGGCTTCCAGAGCTGACTGAACTTTTCAACGTATCTGAAAAATACAAGTCTAAACTACTCCCCTGGACACATTTAATAGCCATCTGGAGATCCTTCCAAGAAGGTGATTCATCTCATTTGCCCAGAGAGCTGTCCCTGAAAGTACACATCTCTTTCCATCCACTACAAAGCGATCTTGGGCAATTAGCTGTAACTGCCCACAGCATCTTAGAGATGTAAGTTTTGGAAAGCTAATGGTGAAAGCTCCCACTCAGGAGGGAAAATATTGGCCACACAGAAAGCATTATCCTCACCTCCATTTTAGGGATGGACATATTAGGCAAAGAGGCTGCTTGTTGCTTACTCAGTGTCCTGTAGTTAGTTTATGGCAGCAATAGTGGTCTCATGAAATTCTGTACATTAACCATTGAATAAGGCATTAAGGTACTCGGGCATTTAAGTTTATATAACAGCGTGATGTTAGAGATTGTGGGTTGTTTCAGTGCATTTATAACTTCACTGATTTATAACTTCACATTGATTAATAGCTCAGATTTCAGGTCCTGATAAAACCAGCACACAATATTTGGGAAATGATCTCCAGATTTCTGTTATTTTTCCTACTGATGCTTAAATAATTTTGATAGATTGATAAGTAGTTTTAAAAATGGTCAAACTGCATCTGACTCCAGCATTTGGACATAATGATACGACTGCAACAGATGTCATGTTTATGTCAGAATGATGCATGAGTCACACTATTCTGCCATGTTAAAAGAAACACTTGTTATTTTTAGAATTTGGCTTATAAACAAGCCACATTTCCATTTGCTGCCCAAGGGTGAAAGAGTAGCTGTCACTTTACTGATTGCACATACTGCACCATATGTCTGAACCCTGAACTCCTGCAAAGTTGGGTGGAAAACTCAAATGCAATATGAAACTTTCTTTCTCTCTCTCTGTCTTTGTCTTTTCAAGCATGAAATCTTTAGGACATTATTTTCATGGTTGATCTCATTGTTTCCACTAACAGAGTGCAAGAATCAGCCCATAATTACAAGGCTGCTTTATGTCTTTATAGCGGTTTTAAAAGTGACCGGGCTTTTCAGGGATTTGTACTCTCGACCCAGAAGACAACAGCATTTTTTTGAGCTGAAATTCTAAGGTTACTCAGTTCTATATAACCACTGCTGACAAATTTCTGAAATTGTGCCTTCAAGATACATTTTTGTGACCATAATATCCCTTGTTTTTTCCTTGTCTTCTAAAACATAAAAAAAATGTCTTTTTATAAGAGCTCCATGTCTTTTGCTATTGTTTTTGTCTCACTAAGAAATAATTTAAAGGTAAAATGACATTTAAATTATACAGTCATTTTCAAAAAAAAGAGGGTTTTCATTATTTGGCAAGGAACTAAAATGGGAAGAATATTGTATTGTGTTTTGGAAAGCACAAAACAGTTCTTTTGTGTCCTGTTTTTTTACACTATTTCACTACTTTCAGATATTTTTCCATTCAATATAGTCCCTGTAGTCATTATTTATCTAGGCTGAACATCCTACTCTAAACTAATTTTTGATGGAACTCTGCTGTTTCTCTCAAGTTGCAGCAGAGGTGACATTATCCCAACTTTCTCTTCTTGTTTTACCATAAGGCAGAAGCTATTGTGACCAAGATGCAATAATAAGAAAAGAAATCAGCTCCCCAGAAAATTCTTCAGAGAAAATGAGACTTGATGGACTGACCAGAATAACAGACTCAATTCTAGACAGTGTATTAGAGAGCCAATACCATAATCATAATTGAGAGTGAAAAAGAGGGAATGAGGCAAAAAAGAAAAGTCTATATGAACAGCATACTTATTACTAAGGATTTTTTAAAATAAGTAGGTATCAATTTAGAAAAAGTAAAAAGTGGATGGAAATTAGGAAAAGTGAATACAGAAGACCTGACTGCAACAAAGATGTTATTTTTGTTCCTTGCTTGTCCCAGTGCAGAACCAGAATTAGCCCTATAATTTTAAAACTTTTCCTTAAACATAGGTATTTCTTGCACTTATGTATGTATATATAAATATAAATATAAATATAAATATAAATATAAATATAAATACCTATAAATATATATATGTTTTCAGATAAGCATAGACCTTAATGCTGCTTCGGAAGGAGTCTCGGGTGTAAGAGAGGAACAGAAAAGTGATTTGGGGCATATGGAAGCCTTCTGTTTGTGATGCTCAAATATCACTTGTCTCAAGCTGATTGTGCTTTTGGAGCAGTATCTCTGAGCCCAAAATCCTTAGGTGTGTCATATATCTGCTGCTTAACAGAGAGCCTGATGTCAGACAGATCACTTTTACGTGTTCATAAGGGCCGGGAATTTTACACTGTCCTCAAACTCTGATCCAAATCAAGGTAGCCATATGGCTTCCAATAAAGGTCAGTTTCAATAGTAATTAAAAGGTGTTTCCCATCAGCTGTGAAATACTTCAAAACTGTAACTATGTCTTAATATTGTTCCCTATATTGAAATCTGTCACCTTTTCTTCATTTAGTAGACATAATTCATAGCCACTGTCCTTGGCCAGATGTTGGTTTAAATCAGCTTCATGTTACTCAGAAAAATGTTCTTCTCAGTGATTTATATGTCATTTTCTTCCGTTTGCCATCATTGACAGGTCTGTTATAATTTTTTTTACATGCAGTAGACTTATTTTGGGAAGGAAAATGAGGCATAGCAATGGCTTTTGTTCAGCTATTGAAAAGGATTTGATTCTACATAACTGAAATCAAGGAGAATTTCACAGGGTTTGAGTCCTAGTCCTGGCAGACTAAAACTGTATGAAATGTTTTCTTATTCATCATAGATCATGAAACATATTATACCAGTAAAGATGCTCTAGTAGCATAGAACTGACTCTTCACAATGCTGAGAATCCAACATGTTCACATATACATTTCCCACTGAACTGTGGCACTTTAAATAATTAGTCCTATTGGCTGGTAGGGTTTAGGGTGTGCTCATGGGCTAAGAGGCAGCAGATCAGTGGGGCGGTGGTTCCACTTACAGTGTGGAATTAGTGGTGAAATGGAAGTTCACCTTGTCCATCCAAAGGAGCTGGAATAACCCATTAGATTCAATCCTCCAGTAGCCTGCTTCCAAATTTCCAGGACAGCAGTGCCTGAAAATACCAAAAATGCCTTATGAAAGAGCAAGCATATGATTCTCAAATGTGTTATTTAAAGTAATGTGAATGGAAGCATTTTTTAACACTTGGGATTGACAACATTGCAACATAACACTACTGTAGTAACATAATATTGTGTGCTTAAAAATTTTATGAATCGCATCACAGATATAATTGGTTTTTGTTCAAGAAATGTCTGTTTCTACCACCAAGTTAATAACTCACACTGAAACCTTCATTGGGTTTAATTGTAGAATACTCTGAGCAAATCGAACAACCTTTTCTGCCTTTAACGTGCCAGAGCAGGCATTGTTTCAAGGATTAATGAACCTTGGATGATGAGGGAAAACTATGAATCTGAAACATTCAGGAGCTTCATGGCTTTAATTTTTACACTGCAGATGAAGTAAAAACTTCTCATTTTTCACCTGAATACCCATCCCCATAGCACAGCTGTTATTGCCTGTCATGGAAAGTGAAATTTTAAAAACTGTTTTGCATTTGAGTATATGTTCATAGAAATTGGGAAAAAAGAGTATTTTTTTACTGAAATAGCACAAGTATGAGGTTTTGAATACCACAATGAGAGGTTTTGAACTATTCTTTAGAAATGGCAGCATTTTAATACTGTTTACAGACTCCAGAGCTAGTGTTCCTCTCATAAGGTGTAAACAAGACCAGTAGAACTGCATTAGCACAAAACATGATAAGAAAATAATTTGGAACAGGGGAAAAATGACTGGAAATTGCCCTTCATTTATGGACAGTTTATAGACCAAAAAGAGGTCAAACTGTGCCCAGTTGCTGTTAATCACTGCACAGTCCCAGTCTCAGCAAAGTGCCATTGGACACCTGAGTAGAGAGCTTGTGTCACTGAACTTCCTTTATTAGAAAAACCCTACCCACACAGAAAAATGTAAGGTAGCAGTTTAGTCATCAACCAAAAATAATGAAGCAGCTAAGACTGAAACAATGGAATAAAGGGAAACCAATAATCCTTTGTAGGAAAGAGAATAAAAGTCTTGCTAGGGATCCTTCCCATCCTCCTCCTACCAAGAGCTATGCTGGGTCCCAACACCAACCCAGCTGTGCTAGTGGTCAAAGAAGAATCTTGTTTTAGTTCATAAATTTCAAAAATCTGCTCATAATGAAAAGTCTGAGTCCATCCATCATAGCTGGCATGTAGTGACATGTGCAATGCTCCACACCCCCCCTGTGCAGGAGCCTCTATCCCAGAAATGCTTCCCTGGCACATGGGAAGCAAAACCCCTCACCCCACCCATGGCACCCCAGTTGAGCCCAGAGTGGC
The DNA here is from genome assembly GCF_029207755.1 of Chamaea fasciata. Taxonomy (NCBI): domain Eukaryota; kingdom Metazoa; phylum Chordata; class Aves; order Passeriformes; family Sylviidae; genus Chamaea; species Chamaea fasciata. The sequence continues at coordinate 34,858,908 of NW_027094087.1, forward strand.
CATCAGACAGGAAGCTCCACCTGGGGATAGGGAAGTGTCCACTGAGATCTGCCAGAGCAGATAAAAATCATTGCCTCAAAACAAATGTAGTGATTTCCCTAAAGTCCCTCCATTTAATGGCAGCTGAGACCATGCTGGATACAAGGGCATGAGTTACAACTTTCTTTTCTCTCTCTCTTTCTCTCCTTTTCATCTCCTAATTTCCTCTTCTTGAAATATGGGTAATTCTTAAATTACCCATATTTCAAGAAGTTGGGTGGGTTAGAGTTTGCTAATACAATGTTTTCTAAGTTTCTTTATTTTCATTAAATGCTTTTCTAATTTCTGATCTTTTAAAGTTTTCCAGTAAAGTTTGATTTTTAACCTCAGGGGAGCTTCTGCCAAGTTCTCATTTGCACCACCTCAAGGAAAAGTAGTTCCTTAAGTCCCTTTTAAATAAACTCACTAAGAGAGGACCAGGGCTTTACAAGAGGCAGAATGCCTCACACTCTTCTCTCTGCTCCAGCGTGGGGCCCCTCCCATGGGAGACAGTCCTCCATGAACTCCTCCAAAATGAGTCCTTCCCATGGGCAGCAGTTCTCCATGAACTGTTCCAGTGTGGGTCCCTCCCACAGGGTGCTGTCCTTAAGGAACAGGCTGATCCAGTCTGTTTAATGTTTTGTTTTTATGCTACAAGTTACAAGAAAAAGGTGGGAGAAGAAAGAGAAATCCTACAATTTTCTCTCTAAGTGTCCTGGAGACAGACAGCTTTGACACCAGACATGCTGATGAAGAGAGAAGGAGAAAAAAGGCTCAGATTCCGTTTCATGTACCAGCCAGCATGTAGTGATTAATTACAGCAGCTGTATTCAACAAGAGCAATTGTATTTGCCACTTCAAAATGATTAAGTCAGCATAAACCTCACCTCAAGAGTGAAGAAGCTGGAGAAGATGCATGAACTAGAGTTACCCTTGATGATCTTAGAGGTCTTTTCCAACACTGAGCAAGAGGAAATGGCCTCAAGTTGCATCGGAGGAGGTTTGGCTTGGATATTAGTGAAAAATATCTTCACTGAAAGAGTGGTCAGGCATTGGAACAGGCTCCCCAGGGAAGTGGTGGAGTCACTAGCCCTGAAAGAGCTCAATAAATATTTGTGGCACTGTAATATATGGTTTAGAGTGCAGAATGGTTGTAGTCAAAGGTTGGCCTTGACGATTTTGAAAGTATTTTTCAACCTTAATGATTCTATGATACTGTGATGCTGTTTCTACTGTTTTATTGAAAAGGCAATACAATTAACTGCTGACTTAATTACCCAAAAATGACCAAGGATTGAATAAAATCCATTTTTTAGAAACAATTCCATATATACTGTATGTGATATCGCTTTTCAATATTAGGCAATGCTAAAGCTCACTTTACTTTAGAGAAGTAGGCTAATAACTGAGTATTCCTCCACAGACAAACTAGTACTCATTCAGTGTAAAACCACTGTAAGCGTACAAATTTAGTATGTTGTTTGCTAAAAATAGATGTTTAGTTTCCATCCTCTGCTAATTATTCAAAAATTTCCATCTGATTCAAATTTCCTGTGTTCCTAGTAGACAGAATAAAATACCTCACTCATTTTTGCTGCAGAAAAATAATTTTTTTTTCAGATAAATATACTGATATTAGCAAAAGGTTCAACAAGCACACAATCCCTGGAAAGGAGAGCTTTTGGAAATTAATATACATGGGCATGAATTTTAGTCACCTGTACTGGAATGTCTCTCTAGTACTGTCAAACAGCACTTCTAATGCCAAAATATGGAAAGAGACCAATTACCCCGGGGGAAATCTTTCTTGTATGATCTTTTTCCTTCTCATACAACTTCAGTTCAAAGTAACTAGTGTGAATATCCTCTGACTGCAAGCAAAAGATTTTCTTCTTTGAAGCAAACTCCCTATAAATTCTGATAAAAATGTCTCCACATGTTAGGTTGCCATATTGACAACAATTTGATTTAAAAGAAAAAGAAAAACAACAGATTTTTGAAGTTCAAAATTACCAGTGCTCATACTCAGACTAGGAAACACAGTTACAGTTCTGGAAAAAAAAAATAATCAAAGCAACAGCTAAACAAAAAATATACAGAAAAACAAGTAATTTTTTCTTACAGTGGTTTTTCATTCACTTACCACTTATGGGTTTCTATTTTGCAACTTATTTGAAAGCATATTAAATACCTTTTAAAATATCCCTGGGCAAAAAAAGGACATTGTTATGCCTCCTAGACTTCATAATATGATGCTGTGTGCTGAATGCCTGCTGGGGGTGCTCTGTGCAAATTATAACTCCTGACTTCTGCCAACAAAACCTGTCAATGTCTTACTAATATAAATAAGCATGTTAGAAGGAAAGTATGTTCCTTGGCACCAAGGCTACTAATATAGGCTATTTCACTATTTAGAGGGAGCTTATGAGAAAGACAGAGGCTTTTTACCAAAGCCTGTAGTGACAGGACGAGGGGTGTTGGTTTTAAACTGAAAGAAGGTAGATTTAGACTGAACATAAGGAAGATTATTTTATGAGAAGGATGGTGACACACTGGAACTGGCTACCTAGAAAAGTAGCACAGCTCAGTGCATTAGATCTGTAAAGGAAGATGTCTCAATTTGGCAGGCCTTGAAGAAAGAATTCTGAAGTCAAAAAGTTATGGTGGGAAGTGTGCATTGGTCCTGTCATAAGGCATGGGAAGTAAGGAGCTAAGAGAAATGGAAGAACACATGAGCTTTAAAGACAAAAGCTCTTCTTCAGACCTGAGCAAGAAGCAGGAAATTTGGTTTCAAGCAGAGACTGAGAACAATAGTTCTAAATTTAACCTTCATATGGTAATGCATGAGATGGGAAGAAACATCCAGGTGATACGTTTCCAAACGAAGGTGGGGTTAATTAGAAGGGATGTGATGCAGTTATTGCTTCCTTTGAGATACAGAAAGGTGGCAGAGTGAGCAGGTCTATCTTTTAATTCGACAGAAAAGCTGTACTTCTCTATACATGAATTTTAGCAGCCAGACAAATTACATATTTCAATTTCCAGGTATTTTTGAAGATGGGAGACTCATTTTTTAGGTCACCCTGAGGGCTCAGGACTGGGATATAATAGAAATAAAAAAGTGCTTTGCTACTTGGAATAGGCTAGTTCTGTTCTCCAGTGATGCTTCCACAACTTTGCACAGTAAGTGTTCAGTCAGCTACTGGCATATCTACGCCAGGGAGTGCAATACTAATGCAATAATAAAAAGTTTTCTTTCTACAAGAATTATGAAGGCTGTACATATCTGCCCTTTGAGAAACTTCTGTGTGATCTTAAATAACTCAAGGGGATCAGGAATTTTCTGTGAGAAGGACCATATTTCTGTTACAGTATTGCTTTTACCTATCACTCTTGGAGCAGTTCTGCTCTCCTGATGATACTTCTTTTTTCCCTAAGCACATGTGGCAACACTTCCCTTTTAGGTTTCCTGAAATTCTCCCATCTCTGGGAAAAAACCAAAACCCAGAACCATATGAATAAACATAACGATTTTTTAAAAGATAAGGGTGTTTCTTGCTTGTGTTTTTCTTACCCTCCTTCAAATCCTAAAAATATTTTTGCTGCTTTGCTTCAGGTAGCAATTTCTGAAGGAGGAACTTTCATTGTGTTGATAAGTCCTTGTTGCCTAGAAACACTTTTCAATTTGCCACTGTGTTGGTATTTAGGTCACCAGTGAATTAATCTTTTTAAAATTATAGCTATGTAGTCAATCACCAATTCTGAACTATCCCATTGAGAATTGGCAGTACAGTACTTACTTTCTTATGGATTGAAAAGTTAAATTGAATGTTCTGTTTGGAAAGAAATTCTGTGAAAGAGAAAAGAAAATGGTTTTCCTTCATCGTAAGAAAATATCTAAACTTTGCAATAATAAACTGATATTTTCTAACCTAGCTTTAATTTAACAGTGTCGCCTAAAGGACAGATGCTGCCCCATTAGGGTTTTCACAAAACGCCCTTCACTTCTGGAAAACAGGATCAGATCTTATCAGAGCAAAGGGAATTCAATCATCTTTCTTTGAAGTCACCTTCTCAAGATGAATGAAACTTCCATATTTCATGCTGCAATATATGGCAGTAATGACCATCCCGTACAGACTGTAAATAGTCACCATTCCTGAAACATGAGAAGAAATGAAAAAAATAAAACTTTTTTAATTATGAAGAAAGTTATTTCTTATGTCAGTATTGCATTTTAACTATCTAGAACACTGGTTTTCTAATAAATTAGGGGAATTTGATATGTTCTGCTGATTTTTATCACATTACTGGGAATGATGATCTGTAATTGAGACCCATCTCTTTCCACCTCCCTGGTAATTGAATCTGCTCATTCCTGGAATACTGTAAAGGAAGAGAAATAACTGGATAAAACATCAATTGGAATATGCCTCAAGTCACCTATTTTCCCCACGAAGGATGAGTTCTGCCTATTGCCTTCAGTATCTCATTGCTGGCACTCAGAGCTCTCCAGGGATGCCTGGAATTGAATGTGGTATTCCAGGCATGATTGCGGTAAAATACGTACAAAGGGACATTCACTACCTTGCTCTGTAGTAAATCTCCACCCATGCTGCTCAAATCAGTAAAGGGATTCAAATTATCTGAAGATTACTTCAAAATTATCCAGCAGATAATAAAATGAGTGCAATAGGCACGTAACATTGCTTGTTCCGCTTGCACTGAGCTATTCTGTCTTCTCATTATTAAAGAAATAATGTGATACTGAATTTAGGAAAAGTTATGGACTGGCTTCTCTGCTGGAACTTTACTGCATTGGTACCATATGGGACCATACCAGCAGGGATCCTTCCCCAGTTCACTGCTACAATGATAACTGTGCATGGCACTAAGGCGAGAGATCAAAAAATGGCCCAGGTAAAGGGTTAAAGACAGTGTCTTTACGTCAGTAAGGTCTCCGGGGAGACCTTATTGCTCTCTACAAATACCTGAAAGGAGTTTGTGGTGAGATAATGTAGTGGTTTTTTGAAAGCAAAACCAGTGAGAGACTCCAAGTCAGAAATACAATTTATTAGGAAGAAAAAAAAGAAGTGAAATAAAATAAATGCAATAATACAAAAGACGACTGACAGATTTAGAATACAACCTGACACACTGTTGGTCAGGTTGTTTGAAACAGTCCAAAAGTAAGCCCTCCTGGAGTGGCAGATGTGGTCCTGTTGGAAGTAGAGATGATCCTGCAGAGAAAAAAGTCCAGATATGGGTTTGGTCTTTCTTTCAGGAGTCCTGTGGGAACACCGGATGTCCGGTGGCACTTGTGGCTCCTTTTTATCTAGGTGGAAGTGGTTTGGCTCCTCCTCCCTGGATAGAGCATCTCACAATGGCATGATGTAATATGTCATGTTATTGGTGAGCTTTAAGGGTCCATTAACAGAAGATATCCCCCGGGAGGGTGGAAAGAAATAAGAAACAATGCCCCACCCAGTTTTAACAGCTGGCTTGTTATCAGAAATCCAGCCGCCCCCTCCCTCCTGGAGTTACAACAGATATAGGAAAACAGCCTCCTCAACTGGGTTTCAACAGATGGAATAGAATAAACATTTTTTTGGCTACATAACCCAAGACAGGTAACTAGAAATAGGACAAGAGGAAACAGACTGAAGTTGCACCAGAGGAGGTTTGGAATAGATATGAGAAAAAAATTCTTCATTGGCAGAGGGATTAATCACTGGAACAGACTTCCCAGGGAAATGGTGGAATCACCATTCCTGGAAGTCTTCAAAAAACAAGTGGAGTTGGCAGCTTGTCTTATGGTTTAGTGAGCATGGGAGTATTTGGTCAAAGGCTGGACTTGATTATCTTGGAAGTCCTTTCCAATTTCATTCAGAAACACAAACAGTTCTCACTAGAAAGAGACTTGAAGTGAATGAGTTGAAAATGGTAGTAGTTCTAAGCTACACTCCAGTCATCACAGCATCTACGAAGCTTATTTCATGGCAGTTTCATGAGGGATACTTTTCAGTTGATTGGGTTATTTGTATGTAAAGTTATGTTATATTATGATTTATTATCTAATTTTGTGATTTATTTGGTTTTTCTGCCTTTTTAAAATTTCATTTTTGATGAAGCTGAGTGCCAAATCAGATAATACATCAGACCCTAGATCCAAGAAAAGGGCACCAAACAGGCAAAAAGCACTAGTAGCCCAAAGGCGAACTAACTTAGCAGCTTGCTAGACGGCATAATTAATCAAATCTTTGGGGAAATAAATTCAGAATTTCTATACTTAAAAGTATTCTGGTAGAAGATGCTGTGATTGAATGAGGAAAGGAGGAGAGTGTGTTATCATAAACAAGAGTAAGACATTGTGAAAACTCTTTATAGTGTACTGATGATCTGATGCTTGAGTTCCAGGTAGAAAAAAAAAATCCATTTTACTTGAAGATTCTCTGATCGTATTTACTGATTCTTCCGTTTCTACATCCTCTAAGACCTACTGTAAAGAGCTACTCACACTTTTCCCCACATTTTTATACCTGACGATATACTCTGGGGGATAAAACTCCACTAGTCTCCTTTGCTCATGTCAGTTGAATGGAATTAAGTCTCCTGCTATGTCAGGATAGTAGAGCGGAGATTGAAGAGTAGAGTAGTAGAGCAGAGATTGATCTGCCTCTCCCATTACGTGGGAACTTCTCATGTCTCCTTTTGTGTCCTTCAGGAGATGCACCGTCCTTTGCAGGACATTCAGGAAGCTTGTCAAATCCTGTTTGAATACAGTAAGAGTAAGTGGGTGCTGATTTTTGAAATGTTGTATTTCATTTTTGTAAGAGACAAAGAATAACAAGCTGGCATTACAGGAATGTTGTCAATTGCTCTCCAGGGGCACTTGTGCTCCAGCACTTGACAAGTAATCTTTGCAGACTGTGTGTCATTTATTAAGTTCCTTGGGAAGCTTTGGTATGAGAAGGGTTAAGTACTCAGTGCTTGTTTATTTTTTTGCTAAAATAAACATGCAAACATTGAAAGGAGCAGAAGAACAGAAGGGATTTCTACATAAACAAAATTTTCACTTGCATTTGTTTAGAATTATTCCAAACTGTCCTGAAGATGCAGAAGAATGCTGCATGTTCAAAGGCTTTCAGCACTTTTGAGTCAATGGAGACACTATGGGGGAAGATTTCCATAGCAACAGAATTAAAGAAAGGAAAATATGAAAAGTCAGTGTTGGATGAATATATGAGGAGATACATATATTGGTGGTGGGAGGGGAGTGCAGAATATGAGGTGCTATAGAGCCAGCAACTGAGCTGTGTTTGCTCATTTTTTTCAGAGAACAGAACCACCAAGGACCCCCTGCTGTCCATTTAATCAGATTTGCATAAAATATCCAGTTGATTATCCCACTCTGACTGTGATTATTAATTCTATAAAAATTAAGGTCTTAGTTATTTATCAATATTCTAAAGGATAATATTTCTTTCAGTACTAGAGGTTTCCTGTATGATTGAGCAGTGACATAAAGTGATATATGTTGCTTCCCAAAGACCTCAGAGAAAGCATGAACATGCAGTGATCATCTTGTCAATTATCAGACACACTGATAACACTCATCAAACACTCATATGTTTTATTCAGTTGTATTTCTCATTTAAAAATGGCCATAGCCTGAAAAATAAATTATTTAAAATATAATGTAATTATATTTCAATAAAAATATGAATAAAATACAATAAAATTATATGTTAATATGTCTTGAATAGAAGATTGGAGAGGATTATAATAATGGCTGTAGATTATTATTGAGTAAGGTCTCTAGTCAAGGCAGCATGAAGATAGGTCTCTCAGTAGGAAGAAGAGTGAATGCCCAGCTGCAGTTCATGTTCTAAACTTATACTTTCCATTGATATTTCAGTGTGAGAGAAGGCTCCAGAGAGACCTTAGTGCAGCCTTTCAGAAGTAAGCCTGTATAAAATATGGGCACAAACTTTCAAGTGGGACTTGTTGAGATAGGACAAGACATAAAGGTTTCAAGCTAAAAGAAGGCAGATTTAGACCTGACAGAAGGAATAAAAAAAAGTATAAAAGATGTGGAACCCTGCCATAGGTTTCCCACAGAGGTGGTAGATGCCCCATTCCTAGAAATATTCAGGGTCAGTTTGGATGGAGTTCTGAGCAACCTGATCTAGTTGAAAATGTCCCTGTCCATGACAGAGGGTTAGACTGGATAGCCTTTAAAGGTCTCTTCCAATCCTGCTATGATTTGTTGATGAACTTCAAATTAGGTTAGGCTGGACTCAATGATTAGGTTGTTTTCCAACTGAAATACTTCTATGGTTCTATGATGCTATAAAAAGAAGTGAGATGTTTGAACTGTAAGTGGCTTTGTGGGTAAAAAAAATGGAAAGAAGTATGGTGGTAGTAAAAGCAAATTATGGCTACAGGGAAAGGAGGGTCTGGAAAGGCAATGGTTGCCTCTGACACTTATGGAGAAAGGAATACAGTGTATGGCAAACTTATGGCTTCCAACAGAGAAAGGCATCCTACAGACTTCCTGGGAGGTTAGTAGGAATTAAAGGGAGTTGTGGAGGACTCCAGAAACAGGTGATGAAAGATAAGCCCATACCTATGGGAAGATGGAAGAATGTAAGATGATCCTGAAACGTGCAATGATATGTGCAGAAGGAAGAAAAGAAGGAGAGATGAAAATAAACAAGTCAAAAAATCTTTGTTACTGTACACCAAAAGCATTTGTATTTAAACTTGCCTCTTGGCAGACTGGCGTTATTCGGAGTAGATCAGTTACATTAAGCTAATACTTTCCTTGGCAATCTTCCTAAATAGTTACCTAGTTGTGTGTTCTCTCAGAATCACAAACATTGCTTCAAAATCTGCATCTGATATAGATGATCTGCAGTATACATTAGCTAGACATGTCTACAAGAGTGATGATAAATAGCTACTCCCACCACAAAATCCTCTCCTCCTAATTCACAAACACAGCCACAAATCCATGCTGATGTTTTCAGGCAGACTGGTAAGCAGCAACATGGCACAATACCAACTTTGCGCTCCTCCAACAGCAAGTGGTGTGCCATTTCTCTGTCTCGAAACCAAAATGGCTCTGTCTTCCTGCACGTGTGGAGTACATTCTACTGCACTGCCTTTGTGGCACTTACATAAGCATTTCTAGGTCTGTCTTGTGCAAATTTGCAGACAGACACACACATACAAGAAATATGAAGAAGGGATTTTTACAGGGGCACATAGCGACAGAACAAGGAATATTTTTAAACTGAAGGAGCAGAGATTTAGATTATAGTCTTTACTCAGGGGCAGTGAGGGGCAAGTTGCCCAGAGAAGTGGTGGATGCTGCATCCCTGGAAGTGTTCAAGGCCAGGGCTTGGAGCAACCTGGTCTAGTGGAAAGTGTCCCTGCACATGGCAGAGGGGTTGGAACTAGATGACCTGTAAGGCTCTTTCCTATCCAAACCATTCCGCAATTCCATTCTATGATTTGCACTCTTCAAACAGTATGCAAAGTTTTGTATCTGATGTGTTCTTGCCATGGCTGGATCTGTACAAACTTGCAAGTGACTTTTTCTGAAATATTTTCTGCTGTGCCTGCAATGCTCCATGTTAGTTGTCATGTATAATTTTACACCCAGTTAGGCACACTACACATTGATTGCCTCTTTCCCCCACAGAACTTATCCTTAATTTCCAAACAGCTTTAATTTCTCTTGGCATATGTTGAAAAAGAGTAGAATGGAGGATAGCATATATTAGTTTTCCCAGTAGCCAAATGATATTCTGCTAGTTCTGCCTCAGAAAACGGAAGCCTGCAGATTTTGACATCAGCAACAGTACTGTACTTTTAAGAGAATGATGAATTCTCATCTGACCTTTCTTCTACCTCCACTTAGATGAACTATCTTTTTTTCATCTTTTGCAAACTTCTTTATTGCCTTTCCCACTTCTGGATCCAGGTGTTGTCTCTTTCCTTCCACCACACCTCAATGTGCATCTCTGACTTCCTCACTGCTCACTCCTATCTACTTGGGTTGTTGGACTGGGATGGTGTGGCAAGATTTTGGTAGAGGAAGAGCTATAGAAGTGGTGTTTGTGAGAAGCAGCTAAAAACTTCCTCCATGTACAGTGGAGCCAGTGCCAGCCAGCTCCAAGACAGAACTGCTGCTGGCCAAAGCTGAGCCCATGAACAAAGGGAAAACGTAGTTAGAACATGTGACAGCAACAGCCCTGTAGACCCTATGGTCAGTGCAGAAGGATGGAGGGCAGCTGCTCCAGGTGTCAGAGATGAGATTTCCATGCAGCCCGTGGTGCAGACCATGGTGAGGCACCTGTGTCCCTGCAGCTCATGGAGCATCCCATGCTGGAGCAGGTGGATGCCCAAAGGAGGTTGTGACACTTTGGGAAGTCAGCACTAGAGTAGGTGCTTGGCAAGACTTGTGGCCTGATGGAGAAAAGCCACATTGAAGCAGATTTACTGGCAGAACTTTTAACTCTGTGAGGGACTCACACTGTAGCAGCCTGTTCCTAAAGGACTGCACCCTGCGGAAGGGATCCACACTGGAACAGTCTGTGATGAACTGCAGCCAATAGGAAAGACTCACTCATATTGGAGAAGCTGGTGGAGGACTGTCTCCTGTGGGAGGGACCCAACTCCGCAGTAGGGGAGGAGTGTGAGGAGTCTTTCCCCTGGGGAGAAAGGAGCAGCAAAGGCAATGTGTGATGTACTAGCTGCAGCCCTCCTTACTTATTCCCCTGTGCCACTGAGGAGGAGGAGGAAGAAGAGAAAATAGAAAGCAGGGAAAATGGGGAGTCAGTTTGTTTTTTCCTATGACATTAATTGATGAGTGATCTCTCCCTGTCCTTGTGTTGACCAATGAGCCTATCTTTGTATTTTCTTTCCCCTGTCTAGTTGAGGAAGGGAGTATTGAAATACCTTTGGTGAGCACCTGTGTCCAGCCAGGGTCTGCCCACCAAAATTCCTGAAGCTGGCTGATGTCTTTCCAGCCTACCTTGTTTCCTTCCTGGGTTCTGACCCTATTGATTTCCTTCTTCATCTCATTTCATCCACCCACACTATTTTTTTACTCACTTCTGCACGAAGGACTCATTTCAAACAGTCCTTCATGTAACTCTTTCTGTATCTGATCTTTACATAGAGACTTATTCTCACTACTGGGAACACAGAGGACCTTCTTTTAATTTTCCTGGATCTGACTAAAATCTCTTTAAGTTTTGATCAAGAATTCAGGGATATACTTTTTCTTTTCCTGAACAGATTTAACTTTCTTCTGCCTTTAAAGAACATAGATATAAAAATCATTTTTTTTCCCAGACGCTTCTGAATTCTGAAAAAAAAGAGAAATATTATTAAAGCAATCATGGATAACAAATGCTATTCACGAGGTAATTATATCATTTGTTGACTAATAGCAAAAAATACTTAAGACCAGGTAAAATTGTAGGTTCTAATGTCTTACTTTTTTTCAAAATTGTGCTAAGCTTTCAAAATTTTCAGTAAAATTCAGATCATATTATCTATCAAGAGGCAGCAATATGCCCAATTAACTTCCATAATGCAACTTGTAAGAAAAATACAGCTAGAAAAATCTTATTTCAGTGAAGTAGCTAGGATGAATCAGTAAAACCTGTCCTAGAAAGTCATTGAAGAAACCAGTGAAGGTGAAGTGTCTGATGAAACTTTTTTAATCAAAATTATGTTGGCTTCTTCAAAATAATTTCCTCAGTGTGATACTGTGCTTAAAGACATCAGTAGCTTATTTTAATTTCTATTGTCCTCTGGGGAGCAACTGTTTGTGTGTTGAGGTTGATTTGCCATGCTGGCTGTATGTATGCTAATAAGGCATTTGAGAAAAACTTAAGGCACAGTGTTGATAAACAGTTTTCAAAGCTGATGGCACAGTGGGATTATTTAGATGTCTGGTGACATCTGTATTTACATTCACAAGTGTGGTCTGGTATTTTCTGCTTGTTTCTGTAGTTCAGCCTGCAAAAGTTGGGAAAGCATTTGCAGTTTTGGCATGAAGGCATGTGCCATCTGCAGCATCCCACCTTGCAATGAAGTAACCTAACTAGCCCTTCCTAAGCAGCCTTGTGAAAAGTGGAGGCTGAGTTTACAGAGGAACAAAATCAGACAAAGTTGAACCAAGAGTTGTCCCTTGCTTTCCTGCCTTTACACTCTGGTGCTATGTTTAGTGGGGGAGTGAAGATAGGAAGCCTTCACCAGACCAACAGAGGAATAACTGCCAAAGTTGTCCTTCAGGCTTGATTGAAGCTGGTGTAAGTGAAGCAAGAATCAGACTGTTATGTTCACTTTGTACATACACTGGGTTAACCTTGGTATTCTTGGCTACACAACGTACCTAATATCTCAATGATTAGCTCTTAAAAACAGCAACATTTCACCATGGCTCTGTAAGATTTATTTTGCACTGCAGATGGAAGGGGGATCTTATACAGGATTTCTTATATATCATGTGCTGTAGCATGATTTGTACAATATTGCATCCCTACAACTCCTACTTTGCTTAAGCTGTTTTTAAATGAAAATTTAATACTGCTTCTTCTGCTTTAAAAACATTCAGATTTAAAACAAAAAAAAAAAGATAGCCAAACAGCCTTTATCTACCTCTTCGGAAATGATCCTTTAACTTAGTAACTGAATAGCAGTTTCCCTTCAGAAACAAAACAAATTACACTCAGTAATTTTGTCTGAAGAGAATATAGAAAGTAAAATGGCAGTGATATAGCAGTGTAATTCAGATTAAAATTACCTTTCAAATGTATACATGAAAGTCTCAGCAAGAAGATATCCTTTCCAGTTCTCTAGTTCTGAGTGATTCCCACTAGAAAAAAACTTTAAAATACCAATAGTTCTCTACTGAACTTTCAATATGTAGATTGTCAAACCCCCATTTGACACACTATGGGTTCATCCAGATTCTCTCCATTGCTTGGGTAAGCTCCTTGTTGTCTGGATATTATCTCCAGATTTTGTAGGAAATATTTATTTACCTAACAACCGGTACATTTAAAGGCAATTTGTGCTTAAAAATTACTCGTGTGAGTCTCAGAGCTAATGCAGCTCCAGTCAGGTTGGATCAACAATATCAGCATTCATATTTCACATTTTTATTGTGAGATTTTTGTGCTGTAACCTTGTTATTTCTAGATAATTTTGATTTTCTCTTTTCATTTCATTTGTTAATGGGATCACAGAACAGAATTGGGGTAGGGAGTCTACCCCTGCATGCAAGGCCAGTGTCCTGTGGAGTACATAGCACAGGGCTGTAACTAGTCAGGTTATGGATACCTCCAAGGGTAAAAACTTCACAGTCTCTCATGGCAATCTTTTTCATTGCCTGACCACCCTCATAGGAAAAAAAAGAAGGGCTTTAAACTTAAATAGAATATGCTGTATTTTAATCTGTGATCACTTGCTCTGGTCCTGTCACAGGGTACCACTATAAAGAGTTCAGCTCCATTCTCTCTACACACCCCACCAGGTATTTCTACACAATTAATAAGATCCCCTCTAACTCAATTCTTCAGTCTGAACACTCCCAGCTCTTTCATTCTTTCCTTGTATGACATACGCTGCAAGATCTGAATCTTTTTCCTGGCCCTTTGCCACTCCAGCGTGAGTCTCTCTTGTAGTGGGAAGCCAAACACTGGACACAGGGCTCCAGATGTACCTCACCCGTGCTGAGTAGAAAAGAAGGATCAGCTTCCCCTTGCAGGAATTCAAACCTAAGGATTTTCACCTAATAGAAAAATATAAAATCTCTCAGGTCTTTATCTCATGAACTCTTAGCTGACCTTACAGTTTTGTGGCCCAGTTTGTGATTCCTGATCTGCCTTACCAGAGTATTTCTTATGGACAGCTGTGAGGCATTCTGCAGTGTCCTTATTTGCTTTCTGGTCTGTCCCCACCTCTTATTGGCAAGCAAAAAAGTTTGCCAACGTAGCCAAAAGGAAGGGGACCTCTTTCTTTCCAGGGAAAGATTCAAATTACATAACAATTGAGACTATAAGAAGTAAAGGTACACAGCCTTCTTCTGTATTCCTTCATGTTGAATTAAAATTGCATTCATTTTAAATAGAATTTAAATCAGCAGATTATGTAACAGAAGCAATAGCAGAGCAAATACTCTTGCTCCTCTTGACAGCATTTGTTTCCCTTAATTTTACTTTCGTTTTTCCTTCTGCCTTTTCTTTCTCTTTTTTTCTCTGCTTCACATTTTTTTCCTCCTTATTTTACTTCCAACTAACAATTCCTCTTACTGTGTAAGTTTGAATATTGGTTTCACAGAGCTGAAATGCATCAGGGGAACCTACTGACTTCTCAACATTGCTCTGAATAAGTTATTAAAAGTGTTTCAAAAGCCTGTGGTACGTTTGCAGATAAGATGGTGATTGTCCACAGATGCAGTGAACATTTATGAAGCAAGCATACGAAGCAAGCCCAGATGGATAGAGAATTTCAGTTTTTGGGAGTGCATATGGATGGTGTTGCTGCCCACACATAGACTTCTCTCACCTCTGAAGATGTATAATCCTCTTCAGCTGCCCCCACCCAGGAGGACTTTTAATCCTATCTAATTTATCCTTTTAATCTATGTCTATCTTCACTAGACATAGATTTTGATGAAAAATCAAAGATATTTAGACTGATATTCCTAATATTTGTTCCACCCCAACATACAGCAGCCTAATTAGAGAATGGGGCTTGAATGACCTGGTGTATTTAAGTTCATTTTAACCCCAGCACTTCTTCAGGCTTAATGCTAGGCCACAGGATGGTATTTATTGCGTAATTTCAACAAGAGAGAGAGAGACAGGGAATACTTCCATCTTTTGAGTGCTGCTTTTTAATATCACCCTCTCTAGCAGTGCTGGCTTTTGCAAATGATTCCTGAAATTGTTCACTTATTGGTGCCCTGAGCAGGGTAGGGAACAGATATGTGGAGAAGGCAATTTATTAAAGAAAGAAAGAAAGAAAGAAGTAAAAAATAACTCAATGAATACCCTACTTTCCTGCCATCCAGCAGCTGGTGACCCTCCAGAGGATGGGTGCAAGTAGCTCTCCATGTCCCCTGGGTGTTCCAGTGGCACCAGGCATCTGCACAGGGAGCATGGTGGCCAAAGGCCAAGGGATGATGGAGCGGGGCTGGTTGATGAAAAGCACTGCTCATCTGGGCTCTTGCCAGCCAAGTTCAATGCTGCTGTTTGCCTGCAGAGACAAAAGCCCAACACTGCACATTGCCTCCACTCATTGTCTTTTTATATCTGCTAAACACATAAGAAATTAATCTGCATAGTTATGCCTTTATCATAAGATATAATAGTGCATAAATCTTGAAAAATACTTTTTACACACACATCTAGAGTAACGTTTTTACATTCTGCACATAAAAATTATTCACACTAAATCCGATTTTTTAAAAATCAAGTATTTCAAGTATCAGATAAACAGAGATCTAGAACTATAATAATCAGTTTCTGGTTTTAGACCCTGTCATGACAGCAATATGCAATTATTAAGTATTAAAACATTATGGATTGAATACTTGAGGTATTTGCAGCGTTTTAACATGATGAATGTCCTAGAACTTGTTGGATTTTCTTCAGAACTTTATTTATTTATCTTGAGATAAAAGTGGGGAAAAATCTGCCTAGACCTAGAGTCAAGATAAAACAGTAACTATTCTTAAATTTCAGGATCTCTGCCACTGGTGATCAGTTAGACAGAATAAATAATAATAAACAAGAAAGTAGTTTAAGTTACAGGATTTGGGAAGAAGACCCTGCTCTGAATTATACAAAAAACTCTTATTAGCATTTGTAGAAGTTACACAAGCAGGACAAAGGAAAAGTCTCTGGCACAATTAGCAATATTGAAATTGGAAATAGATTTTTTGTTACTGCTTCAAGGGGGAGTGGTAATATAGCCTTGTCTCTCTGTAGTGAATTGTCTCAAACGGCAGGACATCTATTATTTTTCATCTTTATAGTAAAGTTCCAAGCATCTGAATAATGCAGGAAATTGTGGTTGCTGAGAGATTTTACAATAAATTACTGGATATAAAAGGTGTCAAGACTTATTCTTGGTAAATGATTGTGCAACAGAGAATAATTAAGATCATTATTTATTTTGCCTTTCATAATGGCTTGAAAGATGATGAGGAACAAAATAAGATAAAATGCTTATTAATTATCTTAATCAGGAATTATTAATGATATAAGGTAGAGTTTCCAAGCACTTTGGCTAGAAGGTCTTTTTGGTTTTGCCTTTTGGGATTTACTGTTGTTTTGGGGGCCCTGAGGGCATACTCCTTTGTTGGGGTTTGGCTGCATTGGCTTAGGGCCAGCTTTGGTAGTGGGCTGTTAGCCCTTGCATTGGTTGCATTCATGAGGAACTTCAGTGGAGAATGTCCCACTTCTTCTTGAAGCATTTTTAAACTCAATCTTCCCTGTCAGTCTCTGTTTGAGGCATTTTGCAGGTGGCTCCTTTACAGCTACTCTGATCAGACCTGTTGACTTGTCATCCCAATTTGATCACACACCTCCCTCACCACAGTCACCTTATCCTCATCTCACACAATTCTTCTGTCACTGGTTTGGGTGTTTTATTGTAGCCCTAGCTTCTGAGCCTCTCCTTCCCTTCTGTTTGATAGTTCTGGATAGTCTGGCTTTAATCACTTCAGAAGAAGACATACCATTAATCATAAATTTTAAAAGACAGGACAGTGAGACCTAGTATAAAACAGAGAGAGAGGATTCTTCTGTGAGTGGCAGGAATTTTTATGCAAATTGCCTTTTGTTTCAGAGGAAATCATGGCAGAGTGTTTGTTAGAGAGAAAATTCTCATTTATTCAGCTTAGGCTTAGATAACACTACTATGGGCCATCAAACCTCCTGAAGCTTCGGGACAGTTGGTAGCTGACCAACTGGCAAAAGGATTCTCTCGCACAGATCCTCACAGAGACACCATGAGCTGAGCTGGAGATGTATGCATTTAATACCTTAATTTTTTGTGTATTTAATAGCTTAACCACATACCAAATACTCTCCTACATGAAAGTTAACACCATCCCAGAGAGAGCCAACACACCATCTGTACAAGGACAGTTAATACTGGCTGTTTAGAGATGTCTTATGTGTGCCAAATGTGATCTCTCCAGAAGCAAGGGCCACATAAGGATGTGGCTGGAGGGAAGGGAACAGCTGTGCACCCAGAAAAACACCTCCTTCAAGTGTACAATGTGGGCTGGACACAGAAGGAGCTGTCCAGGGAATCTCTAGAAGTGTCTGAAATTGGCACCTGTAACAGCACTCAGTTGTGACAGTTCAGGCAATCAGCAAGCATCAGGCTGGTTCTTTGTCTCAAACCATTCTGTGGGCTCATCCCTTTAGATGACCAGCTCCTGGACAACCTAAGGAATTTATGACTTTAGTGCTAGGCTGTGCAGGGATGATACCCAACTACATCACCATTATAAGTCAAAAACTAATTTCAATTTCCTACTTATCACTTATTTATAATTTGAATGTCACAGCTTGTGTCGTTTAGATTTTAAGGTGCGTTCACCTTTAGAGAGACATGGGGATACTGCAGTGGGGTCACCAGCTGATTCCTAGAAACTGACTCTGGGACTGAAAATGCATTTTGTTAACAGTTTATAAACATTTTATATTGCATCTATGTTATGCATTGTTGAGGGCTGGTGAAGCTGTGCTCCACATGAGCCTGGGATTGGTTCTAAATCCTTTCTGTATTGCAGTTTTTTGTACCCATTAGTACAGCAATGCAGGACCCTGAGGTGAATGCATGGTGTTTTACTATACCTGATGTTCCTTTCTTCTGCTCTGTGTTCACAGCATGTGAAACAAGACAGAGTTTGCATGTGAGACACGTGTATTCCTTTTTTGCTTCCTTCATGTAAATCCCTGTCTGGCAAGGACAGAGGCTCAATGCAGCACATCACAAGCATTTATTTAGATGTCAGGAGTGCTGCCTGATCAGCAGAGCAAGCAGACCATGCTGATGTCTGTGTGTCTTTGTGTGTCTGTGTGGGACGTAAGACAAAGGGAGATGCAATTCACATTAAGAAGTATTGTAGATTCACTTTATCACCACACAAACATGATTGAATTGGCCCATCTACTCAGCATATGGTTGAAAATCTGTGTGGCTGGATATAACCCCACAAATAATCTGAAGACACTGTCATGGTATACAGAGCTGGAAAAAGAAATGCCGATTCAAAGAAGTGAGTAGGATGTGGGAAGGGGTTTGACTCCTTGTTCCAAAAATATTTCAGTACCAGTAAGAGACACATAAACACATAGACATTTTTCCTGAGGAGGTCTTGAACAGTATAAAACAAAGAACAATTTCTTGTGGAGAAAAACTTTAGGTTCCTGAATGCCAAGTGAGTGATGTCTTTTCAAGGGTTTGTTTTAAGGAATTGAGGAAATATTTTACCAACTGTCTTGGTAAAAGTAGGCCAGAGTTATTTGCAAAAAATATGAACTGCAAATAGGGGTTTTCTGTATGGAAGGAGAAAAGATGTTTTTTCAGAATAGTTTCGATTTTTATGCTGTGACTGGCAAATTTTTTTTCATATACGGGAAACTATCCAGTAACATTTTAATGTGTTGACCCTGGCTGGATGCCGGACACCCACCAAACCCTCTCTATCATTCCCCTCCACAGTGGGACAGGGGAGAGAAAATTTAGTGAAAGGTGCATGAGTTAAGGACAGAGAGAAATCATTCACCAAATACTGTCATGGGCAAAACAGACTTGAATCAGAGATATTAATTGAATTTATTATTAACAAAATCAGAGTAGGATAATGGGAAGTAAGACCTTATAAGATGTTAAAAAAGCTTTCCCTCCACCCCTCCCTCCTTCTCAGCTCTAGCTCTTCCCCCTCAGCAGCAAAGGGAGATGGGGAAAGGTAGTTATGGTAATTATGTCTCTGCTCAGGGAGAGGAGCCCTTCCCCTGCTCCAGCATGGGGTCCATCCCACAGGCAACTCTCCAGTGTAGTGCACTCCTTCGAGGACAGGCTGCTCCAGCGTGAGTCCCCCATGATGTCACAAGTCTTACCAGGAAACCTGCTCCAGCATGGGCTCCTCTCTCCATGGGTATGCAGGTCCCTGCCAGGAACCTGTTTCTGGGCCTTCCAAGGGTTCACAGCCTCCTCTCAGGCATCCACATGATCCAGCATGGGTCTCCTCCATGGGCTGCAGGTGAATCCCTGCATCCCTGTGGACATCCATGGGCAGCAGAGGCACAGCTACCTCACCGTGGTCTGCACCAGGGACTGCAGGGAATCTCAGCTCTGGCACCTGGAGCACCTCCTCCACTCCTTCTGCACTGACCTTGGGATCTGCAGGGCTGTTCTTCTCACATATTCTCACCCTGCTCTTCTCTGGCCCCAATTAATTCTGCACAATAACATTTTTTTATTATTTAAATATGTTGTCATAGACATGTTACCATCTTTTCTAATTGGTCCAGCCCTAATATTCTATTTGGCCAGTGGCATGTCCCTCTTGTAAGCTCCTAGGATTGGTGCTGCCAGACATGGAGGAAGCTTCCAGCAACTTCTCACAGAAGCCCTCCCTGCATCTGCCCTGCTACCAAAACCTGACCATGCATACCCAATACAATTTCCTTTAGAAACTGACCCTTTGTTCTGAGAAAAGGTTTTTGAGAACTACTCTTTTTCCTTCTTAAGAGTTTTCCAAATTATGTAAGATTATCACTTTCCCTAAAGCCTCTGTGAAATAAATGAAAAATATTGAAATTTTTTATGGCACTATAATTTATCACAAATGATATTTGGTAAAAAGAAAATGTTGAAAATGATTTTCAAAACATTTTCAACAATAACTGTAAATTCATATTTAAGCAAAAAAAAAAAAGGAAGAAAAGTAAGAGTAATATGTCTCTTAAGCCTGTGAATTCTTAATGAAGGTGATGTTTTATATTTTGGCTGGCTCTGCAGACCGTGGGCTGGATGAAATAGAGTTTGGCAGTTCTTCTGTAAGTTTCCTGATATGGAAAACAACCATGCAGTTAGCTTGAAATTTCTGGTCTTTCTCTTCCACATCACTCTGAATATCTATGACATTTTGTAAAAGAGAAAAAAGATCCTTCCTTATGGATATGCATTTTCTTTAATCTCTTGCCTTTTTATCAAACTCGCAAACTCGCAAACAGAATGGGATTTTTTGAATAAAATATTTTTTGTTACAATCTTACTTCCACCTCTGATTTGTGTCAAAAAACTGAAGCCTGTTTGGCCAAGCATGGTATAGTCTATAGTTGCTATCAAGGAAAAATTAAATGATTTCTTCTTTATTTTAAAACTCATGCAAGAATTTATCCAAATCAGTCTTTAGTAATTTCTCTGTTGAGTGCACACAAGCTTTATAACCTCTATTAAAATCTTATTACTGCTTGGAGTTTAGACTTTGGATATGTTTTTTTAATATCGTGGTGAGATTTATTCCATAAGAAGCATCCCCTATAAAACACAGAATTCTTGCATATGGTAAATTACACTGAGAGAAGGAAGAACACAATCTATTTATCATCGTTGGGCATCTGTTAATAAATAAATGGAAAAAGCTGGTCATGAGTCAGTGTGTAGGCTGCTTAATTTCTTTGTAAGGATTTATTAAAACCATAAGGCAAACAACGATTTTAGGTGACATTTTATCACCTTTCAGCTGTGAAAGAGAAACAAGGGTTGTGTTTTGAGAAAATATGTCTCTTATTGAAATGTATATGCTTACCATTTGCTGTAGTCAGAAATCTGATACATTTCATGGATGTGGTTGTCATTAAGTGGTGTAACACTGCTTAAAGACGAGTGCCATTATCTATGTGTCAGCCTCTCAGATAAACCTTTTATAAGGTTGTTGTATTGAGAAGAAAATTTAGCTTTAATGCTCTTTATTTGAAAGAGCATAAACATGGTGCCATGGCAAAACACAGACCTTTAGAGTTCACTGTAGGGAATCAGAATTTCATCTTCATTATTTTACTCCAGAGGAAAATAGATATCAAAATATTACCCAAAAAAGAATAAGGCTTCCAATCCACATTTTGTGCAAGAGGAATATTTCATTTAGATCAGATACTAAGCTGAGAGGATTTCTACCGACCTTGGTATTCTGTCCTAATCTTCTTTATTTTTCACATATTGGAAATGTCCTGTTGAATTTGCTAGGAATATTTCTCATTAAGGAGGCTATAAGACTTGTGTCAAGACATCTTGGGAGGATAAAGATGGTGAATACGGAATAGAAAGTTTATACATTTAATTTTATATAGAATGAGTAATTTAAAAGTCTTCCTTTTGACAATTTTGACTTAAATATCAGAGGTACTCAAACTGCCTGTGTCATAAACTAGGGTCTATTTATTTATAAACTGCTTAGAGCTGAAAGCCCAAAATTAAATATAATCTAAAATTTATTACTTGAGCATATTAATACTGATGATATTACCTATTGTACCTCCTTCTTGGGAGAATGTTAACTAACTTCGTAACACCTGCAAAGTGACTTGAAGTGGAAAAGTGCTATGCTAGTGCTAGATGCTTGTCTTACTAGATTACTTTAGGTCAAGAATCTTTTTTTTTTTGGGAGAGGGAACATGAATTGGAGGGAAGTGGTTATGTTTTTGTGTTAAAAGTAAGGGAAATAATGTAATTCTGATTTATTGTCTCTATCTTATTTTGTTTTCCATTATGATCCTACAGATTATGTTTTTAATGTCCATCTGGTTTCACATCACTGCCAATTAAATTATTTGCTCCTACTCTTGCATCATTGTGATGCTGTGTCTTAATGCTGTACAGGATCCCAGTGTCAGCCACTGCAGGCAAAGGTAGCTTTCTGTGGCCCAAAGAATTACATATGAATAGCTGAATAGCCCTAAAATGACAGACATCAGAAAGATGCAGATGTACTCGGTTTATTGAAGTAACTACGCATTTCATCTAATTTTGGGGCTTTGCTATGTGGATGGCTGCACATGACATAGTTACCTTGATTCCTTTTTTAGATCATTGGGAGAAAGAAATACCCCTTGACAGGCAGCAAAACTGGCTGCTTTTCAAAATCTGATTTAAAAAGGAAGGAGATCCTGCCCTTTTAATATTTTCTCACTGTTGTCTCTAAAGGGCCCTGTAGCCATTCACTGTCAAAATGTCTGGCAAACTACAGATATTTTTACACAGTTTGGAGGAAGACTGAAAGAAGGATAATAGAGCAGTCTGGAGGATGTTTAGATGTTCTGGAATGAATCTTGATTTGCACTGCTGTACACTGAATCAGACTGAGGCTGATTATACACAAAAATCGTAAAACTGAACTGTGACTGTGCAGCACAGTTGTAGGACTCTGACTGTGTCCTGTGCAAAGATGTACTAATTACTAGAATTAGCTTTGCTAGAAACAATTCATCAAAGCTGTATGGTAGTGCATTAAATTTATTCTATAAGAACTAGGAAGTTGCCCTCAAAACTGTTAAAACTCAACTGACATTGCTGATAGGTTTGTTTTCTCTTGGTTTGTTTCCTCTCAGGCTTTCTTAAAGATTTTCTAGGAAAGAGGAAGTATCCTAAAATATAAGCCTAGGTCATTATTTGCTATAAGTTCATTAGATAGAATGAATGAACTTACCAGAATATGTTTTGATATTACTACCTTCTTTACCATTCCAGTTCCAGTTCTAACTTCAGATTTTGCTAGCCTTACTCCACCAAATAGGAGAAGTAATTTGTTTCCAAAGCAAATCCAGCTGCTGTGATCTACTTCACAATCATTATCTTGCCTTTTTGTGTGTCAATGTTTCCTGTTTTGTTGGCCCTTCGAATGAAAATTAACAGTGGGGCATGACAGATGAGTGATGCCAATAGTGGCCAGAAGGTTGAGAAAGAGAACGGCCATGTTCTTGTTGCTGACAGCCTTTTGTTATTTTCTTGTTTACTAGAAGTGCTTGGGCTGCTCTTTCAGGATCTAAGGGTTTCCTGATGCAAATCTCAGGAGTTTTCAAAAAGAGGTTCATTCAAGTTAAATACTTTTGATTCTCCTGCATATACCACTGATTTGCCAGAAGAAACTTAAACAGCTGCAAGGGCTGTGCTGTCTGTCGTCTAAGCTGTCACATCAGTATGTACCCTGACTGACAGCACAAAACAACAGGAAGAAATATCTGGAGAAAGTAAGAGGTACTTTTTTATCAGACTTAGATCACAGATGAAGTTAAAGCATTCAAACTGTACTGCATGTCACAGAATTTGCTATGATGATGGTCCAAGGGAGGGTCTGTGCATTGCCCCGTCTCTTGAATCAAGAACAATGTCCTTGTGGTTTGGTGACAGATTGTTAGTGCAGTCTGACTCCTTCTCGGTTGCTCTTGATCTTCTGACTTCTTTGATTGTTGGCATCAGCTTTAGAGTACATTGAAGCAGATGACAGGAAGGACTTGACAAGTAGCTAGAATTTCAAAATTCTTTGTATCTACCCATAAAGAATATAATTGTGTACTGATTTAGCTTGTAAGAGACTTTAAAGAACATAGAGTTCCAACTTTCTGCCATGGGAAGAGACACCTTCCACCAGACAGGTTGCTTAAAATCCCATTGAGCCTGGATTTGAACATTTCCAGGGATGAAGCAGTCAAAACTTCTCTGGGCAGCAGGTGCCAGTGCTCCACCACCCCCACAGTAAAGAATTTCTTCCCAATATCTAGTCTAAACATGCTATCTTTCATATTAAAGCCATTACCCCATATCTTACCACTACACGATCTGTAAAAATCAGTCTTTCATACTTGAAAGGTAAATAAATTTATTCCGAGCATGCAAAGGTAGAATTAATTTTTTCCCAACTAACTTCAGACTGTTCCTGTCATGCAGGATAGTAAGTCTGAAAATCTGCTTTAGAACATTTAACTTTATCTTTTCCAGAGAAGTAAAATTTTCTCATGTCAGTGTTTGACTATTTTTTTTTTTGAGACTTACAGTTCTGAGAGGCCTATGCATCCTCAGCAACTCCAAAAAGTTGCTTACTGAGATTTTTCTACTGTACCCAGTATGACAAAGTTTACACGTTAAGTATAATTTCATTTCTGTAAACAGACAATGAGCTGAAAAAATAACAATTTAAAGGAAGTACATTGAATAAAAGGACCGGAGTTCTTTTATTAGAATTCTTCCAAAGAAATATGATCAGGCTGTCATGGACGTTATCCTATGTAGCCTAACAACCAAGATAAAACTAACACATGCCAATTACTAGAGCTGTTCAAAACCAGATTTGTGCAGTGATTTTGGAACAACTGTGGATCATTGTGTGTATTTTGCCAGCCAATTCCTTGCTCTCAGTAGAACACATCAAAATTAGAGCTATGTCTTTGGGTCTTGTACCTTATTCAAATCAACATGGCCCAAACGTTAAGCTAAATAATGGGAATGTGTAGACAGATACCTCCATCATCACTGCAGTCTGGGAACCTGCAAACAAGGTGGAGGACTTTTATCCTGCTGGCTGTCACATATGAAATGAGTGCCCACACTGGAGGACTGAGAAATTCACAAGCCTCATTCCCATTTTTCTAGTTTCTTTTCTGGTCGCCTTCCTGGATATTTACCTGCTGATGAGCTACACAGAGAAGAAGCCTGTACTTCAGAAACCAATGTTTCTGCATGCAATGCCTGGTAAACAGCATTCCTACCCAGTCCAGGGAGTGCGGCCAAGGAGCAACACAGGACACTAAGCCTTAGTCTTGCCTGTCCCTGTTTCTCCCATTTGCATGGCCTGATAAAGGATAAGATGAATTGTATAAACTGCTTAGGAAACCAGCTGTGCTCCTAATCCCTGGTGTGGGATGTTGTCAGATGGGTTGTCAGAAGACAGGCACTTGCAGGTGGCAAGGAGAAGGAACACAGCTCTGGCATCTGATGCTGTGGGGGCATTTTTTCCACCCTGTATGGGTTTCATGGAGGGACAATCAAAATCTCCCCATGCAGGGCAGAGCAACCACAGTGCAGTCATGCCTACATTATGCTTAGCTCCATTCCTGAATTTTCCTGTGAATACTTTTTGCTGAGTCTTTGGCACTTCACTGCAATGACTAATGGACATGTACAGCAAGAGCAGGAATATTGTCCCAGTGTGACTGAGGTAACAGCAGAGGGCACTCAGTGATTCTTTATGTTTAACCTTTCAGTACACCCCACTCACCTGGACACTGCTGGGTAATTGGAGTACAGGTGCTCCTAGGGTACAGGACTTATACAGACATAATTCCTAGTTTATTACTGCACATGTTGAAGTACAGAGTTTCAGTGGGGGGTTCAGATCCTATCAAGCAATTTTCTTTGTCAGTAAAGGGGTAGTAACAGGAATGAAACCCACAGCACGTGAAAAATGCTGCCATTTCTGCCTCTAACCACTTCACATTTTCCTGTTTATTTTTTCCTCTGTTGTATTCACGTCTGCTGAAATGCAAATCTGGCCATTCAGTTATTTGCGTTTAGCAGCAGGATCCTCAGGTTTGTTCCCTGCTTGAAGCTTTACGTTAATCCACTTTCTGTTTGGAAAAGATGTGAAATTTACTCAAGAATGAAATTGTATTCCACATCGTTACACTATTCTCATTAAATCTATTATTTCCACATCATCGCCCAAGAAAATACCCGATGCGAGAATCCTCCTAGAGTTCACTTCCCTAATTCACAGGACAATTACAAAATTGTTTTTGCCACAGTGGGAAATGTTGACTGCTGGGTCACTTAAATTCTTGCAGTGCCAGCTAATAAGAAAGAGCACTACAGCTCCTTGCAGAATTAGAATGCAGCAATGTAGGCAGATGATATGAAAGAGCTTTTGAATTTGACTTATTTTATTTTTTTAAAAAAATTTTTTTTGTATTTTTTCTTTTATTCTGTAAGAAAGGAAGTTTTCTGGGAAAAGTAAATGAGATTTATTTGTAGGGTTTTGGGTGTTTTTTTTCCCAGGTCTGCTCTGGGTAAAATTAAAGCTTCTTTTTTTTTTTTTTTTTTTTTTTTTTTTTTTTTTTTTTTTTTTTTTTTTTTTTTATTCGAGCATTCCATGGTGGCAAGTGATTGCATTGTAATATAGGTAAAAAAAAATTCCCCCAAAACTATTTTATTCCAGTGTCTTCCTGATAGAAAAGTAAACCTCATATAAATGGTTTTAAGAGCATATTGACATATAAAAGCTTTAAAAACAGGCCTCTCTCCACAATCTCTTATTTTGTGATAGTTATAAGAGCATGCATAGAAATATTTGCTGTCCGTTACAAAGATCTGAGTATTTTTGTAAGTGGCTGAATAGCCTCTCCACAGAGAGCTGAGAAAGCAGCTAAAGGACTAAAGGCTATTCTGTGTTATTCTGAGCAGGGACATGATCAGCAAAAGCACTCTTAAAATTCAGATTAAATAAATGATAGAAACATTTTTATTGATTTAGGTGAAGAATCAAGGCAACTTTGAAGATTTTGGGCACTTCATCTTAAATTGTCCAAGGCTGTGCTGGAAAAGCAGAATCTTCTGCTAAATTATATTAATTTGAATACAGAATCACCATGAGACAGCTATTTGATTTCTCAACAGAATTGATTTTAATGATGGCACAGTGATCTTGTCTCTAGTTTCTGTAAAAAACTCCAACACAAGGTTTTCAAATATTTCCGTGACAGGAGCAGTGTAAACTCTGTTGACCAGGCGATTAGTTTTTGTCATTTAGATTACTTGAAAAGACCATTTTCTCTTTCAGAAAAAAAAAAAAAGAAAAAAAAAAGTGGATTAGTAGTAAGCAAATATGGAAGGCTACAGTCCTTCATTAGACATCCATATGAAAGCTACTTGTTTAAATGTTGCTTGTAGAGAAACACATAGTGTGAAGCCAAATTTGAACCCAGTTTTGCTGAATCCTGTCTCTGCCCATTGTCCATGAAAGCAGCCTTCAGTGACAGTTCAGATGGTGCCTCTGTTCTGTGGATCTCCAACATGAGAGCCGAAGATGCCTCTCTGATATTTGATTAACAGAATGAGACAGTAATTTTGTTTACAATTTCCTCTTAATTATATAAGTTGCTGGAGCAAATTTAAGTCAAAGTTACAAGAAAAACTACCTTAAAAATACTACCCCCCCCCAAAAAAAAAAAAAAAAAGACACAGCATTTCCAACTCTATTTTCTATTCAGGTTAATAAAGAGAAAAACAGAACAAATTTTTATACCATATAAAATATATATATATACACACACATATTAATTTAGGTGTTTGTAGACATTCATGTGTCTGCCTGTAATGTCTCCCATTTCTTCATGGTTTATAAACCCTTTAAAGCTGCCTCTGAAAGTGCTACAGATTTTGCATAAGCAAACAAAATGCACACTCTGTGCCTAATTTTCATGTGATTTTAACAATCCTAACAGATGTTCAGGAAAGGTAAAAGTCGCACACCTGTTTGAGTTTGTAAGTCTCCTCTTGCTCAGTATATTTGCCTTATTGTTTTGTGTTTATAAAACCTGTACCTTGTGTACATGCTTAAATCAAGGTTCTGATCATGTAATTTGAATGTTCACATTAGCAACAAATGAAGTGACTAAACTTGAGCAGTTGCAAGACTGAATGTTAGTAAAGACTGAAAAAGAAGTTGATGAAAAAGTAATAATCACAAAGGTGTCCAGAATTTCTTTATCAAGGGTTTTTTATCTAGTAGGAAATAAAATATGTACATTTCATCTGTTTATGAGTGAATAAAAAACAGAATGATATTTTTGAAACAACGAGCATGAAAGGTCTCTTCTACTCTTTCCTTATTTTTATATTATCTATCTATCTATCTATCTATCTATCTATCTATCTATCTATCTATCTCACTAACAGCAGATGGCAGTTTTTAATTTATCCAATTAAATGTTAAATAGCAGTCAAAGGTGAATAAATAAATATTAGGGAACAAAACAAAACAAAAACAAACAAAACAATAGAGCAAAACATAAAATTCCCCAAACCAACAATGGCTTAAGACAGCTCAGGTGTACTCACAGGATTTTCAAGAGAGAGAAAACACATCAGAGGGCACTTGCTAGAGGTTTAGAGAGAGGACTCTACTCTGTCTTTAAACTGCTTATGAATTTTGGCTGGCTAGTGAGACCTTAGTGTTAATGCTTGTAAAGATATTATTGAAGAACAAATTTTGGTAACAATAACCAATTAATCTGGAACCACAGAGATTTTCCAGAATTCTTCTTGTGTACAGTAGACTTGGACTCCTTACTCAGAACAAGATGTCTTCTCTCAAGGCTTGTGTCTCCTTCCACCTTTTTTTGCTGGAGATGATGCAAGTAAATTCTCTGTAGATTGTATTTACTGGGAAGTGTTAATGTAGTGAATTGTTGAAGAAATAGAGAAATACCTGAGCTTTTCAGTCCATTTGAAGTTGAACATCCTGAAAATTTCTTAGCATACCTCGTTTTTAACTTTCCAAGAATTTTAAAAATGTCTGGAGAGCTTAAAAGCCTCTGGAGAGGTTAATTTTTCATTTTTATGGGAAAAATATACCATAATGTTCTTATTCCATTCTGCTTTAGTAATTAATTTGAGGTAAAACTGCTACCTGCAAACTGATCAAAACCTATTGTCTGGACTGGATTAGAAGTTCTCTTTGAGGAAGGTTGTGTATTAAAGATACAGCTTGGTGATAAACTTACTTTGTTCAAAAAGTTATAGATGTAAAAAAATAATACACTCCATTTTTTCCCTTTTGCTGAAAGAGTGAACGTTTCAAGACTGTCTTCCACAGCATTAAAATACCCCTAATTCTTCAGTGGTGCTGTACAGACACTGACTAATTTATCATAGTTGGGTGGAGTTAAGCAAATAATCGTTTGTTTTACCAAAATCTGTAACTGACCTCATCAATATCTAAACCAGAATCTTCGGGAAGAATGCTATTTAGAGGCACGTAACTCATCCTTCATTCAAGAACAGTATTCCCCAAAAAACTTGAGAGTTTTCAGATCTCTAGAAAATTTCCTTAAAAATAACGGATTCATACATTCATACATTTTCATACATTTTCATACATTCTGTAGAATGAACAACTATTTGTATTTCACTTCAATTTTAATTTTATATTATTTTTATCTTTTATGTTTCAGTAACACATCAAAAGCTGTAAAGTACTAAGGAAGTTGGTTTGAAATGCTTTTCATATTCTAAATGAGGGAAGACCATAAATATTTTAGTACTAGAGGTTTTTGCAAATGCTTTTTTTTAAACATGACTAGTCAGTTCCAGCTCCCACATATTGCAGTCTCAAGGGTGATATGCAATATGTTAAAAATATTTCTGCCAGATTTTACAGGTCTTAAAATATAAGATTCAAAATTATTGATTGACTGGAAATCTTAGCAAAGCTAAATAAAAAGAAGGGTAGTTAAAATGCATATTTTCCTTCAGGCTCCACACACGGATTTTCATCTTCCCAGTTACATTTTATCTAGCATTTGCAAATGGCCAGTTAATATTTGTGATGTTGAACAAACAACCTGAAAAAGTGTAAGAACTCAATAGAAGGTTAGACAGGCCCAAATCTGCATGAAAACTAAAGTCTATTGAGAGAAATCTTCTACCAATATTGTTACAAATGGACCCACTTCATAAGAAAAAGGTGTTTAATTATTCACTAAAATCATATGAAACTATATAAGCTGTCTTGAAGGCATTTTATGGCAATTACATGGAGGCACAGCTCTGTGTGGCCAAACTGCTCTTTATATTGCTGTGTTAAAGACAAGATATGTTAAAGAGATGAGATTTATGCAGGTATGGACTCTGATTGAAACTTACAGCAACATCTGAATCATTTAGTTGTAGACAACCAGGGGTTTGCTTGTAACTTCAGAAGTAACTACACTATTAGCTAGGCAACTTTTGTAGGGGATGAAACACTTTCTATGAAGTCATATAATATACTTGGAAAAAAAATAAGACAAGAAGACCAAGAATGAGATTAAAGGAAAAGTTGGCACTTCAGAATATTTTTCCTTTCTTTTCCTAACTATGGCAGTTTCATAATGGTTACTACATCTTCTCACAATTGCTGCCATGTTGGTATCCTTAGGCCTTTGTGCCATAAGAACTCTGTTACTAAGAGGTCTAGAAGCTGTATAATTTGTAGGTAACGAGGGACTTTCCAGCTTAAATCAAGAAGACCTGTAAATCCATTGCAGCTTTCTTTTGAATCTAGTGGAGAGTAATTAAACTGAGCAGGGAGCAGAATAAATGTCATAGTTTCTTAGCCTGTGTGTCCTGGAAACTTCCTTACTCAAAGAAAGGCTTTTTTTACTTTAAAAAAATGTAAAAATATTTTTTATTAATGATGTCAATGCACATCAATCTCGAAAAGACTGCACCACTTCACTCATTCACATAAAATTCAACTATTAAGTCAATGTATACCACATTCAGGACAGTGCACTATTGCCTCTAAAATGTGAGATATATTTTTTAACTCTACATTTGTGATTTTTGATTATGATTATTCTTCAGTAAAGATCCCTGAAAGAGTACCAGAAACATAATCTTGTACCTTAGTCCAGTATTTAGACAGAAAATGCAAATGCAAAATGCAACACATTATTTCTTAAGAGACAGGGCAGAAACATTTCTCATGCTGCCTTTTTGACTGATCTTGTCTTGTATTTGAAGTTCAGTAATGGTTGTGGTATAAAAAACTGTAGAATGTATCAAATATGTTAGGTAAATAATTAAAGTTTTGTAAATATCACACCTTAGGAATCCAAACTATAATTTCTAAAACACTATTTTTTACAAGTTCATTAATGCTGTGAGCAAAACCCATTGTTGACAAAATCCTTCTTTGTGAATTTGTAGTTCTCTTGAATTCTTAAGAAAAGCAAAACTCTAGTTAATCAACACTGACTTGAGCCCTTCAGCTGATGTTTTCTTGAGTGTTTTACTCAGGTCTCTCAATTAAGCTTCTTGGTAATAGTATAGATAACTGACTTTTTCTGACTGCATGGTGATCAAATGTCCTTCTGCAATAATTCATAGGAGCTTTCAGGTATGTATGCTTGGAAAAAAACCCACCTTTTTCTTCTTTTGCTAGATAGAGTGGGAAATAAATAAAAATGCACAAATATATCCCTAAAATAGTATCCTAATCATGTCATCCTCAATGAAATTTATGCAGTAATAAACCATGGTGTTATCATCTTGTCTAGTAAATCCCTCTGATGGCTCTGATGTAGGCTCCTCTCAGTTCTTTCATCTGTTTCTCACATGGGGTCTTTTCTTGGTTGGTCTACTATTATGCGAAAGTTGAATAGGCTGCATATTTTTAAGTGCTGCAAGTAGACAGCAGACATACGTGATCAGAGACTCATCTATTTCATGCAGGCTAGTTTTCAATTAATGGCTGCTGGAGTGTTTGTTTTACTGGGACAATTTTGATTTTAACTTTGTTCCTTTATTCAAGGAAGCGGTCTTCTGTTCTTCTTCTAAAATATTTAAAATATTCTTTCAGAATATTTTAAATATTTTAGAGTAACCTTTTTCAAAGGGAAAGCCAGTGGCATGAAAACAGAAAATATGTCATATGATTGTGTTAATTTAGACAATGTTTTTTGTAGGAGAAAAATATTAGTTTTTTTTTCTTTTTTTCAAAAGTAAAATTTTCTTTTTATAGCTATTTAGTAATATCATTTACAGTGTATAACAAATCTAAATCAAATAAATTCAGATATTACAGTAGTAATAACATATTTTAGCTCATTAAAAATGACATTGCAAAGGCCTCAAGCTATTGAGGGTCAAGAATTAAAATTTTGGATGATTTCTCTCAACCCTCGTATTGATTTAAATCTCCCAAAGTTTTCATCTGTATGAATTTTAGTTTAAATGTCAGTGTTTCCATTTGGAAGGGGTGAGATGATGCTGAATTAGCTCAGTTAGTTCTTTGCTCAGTGTGTGAATTATTACAACTTCAGCAGCAAGCTGGAGCAGAGGCTAATTTCCAGTTGTAACTGAAGCAAGAGGTGCCTGGTAGAGTCTCGTTGGATGTTGCCCTTGGTTACAGTGTGGTTTGGAAATGTCGGGATTGCTGGCTCTGCCAAGCAAGGGGCTCTCTACAGACCATTGTTCCTACATTGTGCAGGGTGGTTTGGAGCACATTGCAAGGTAGAAGAAAACAGTAGAAGCTCTGAACAACTCTGTTGCTCTATTTCTTTACACAATCTTTCCTTGTCAGTGAACTTGTAGACATTTTCACAAGCTTTCCCCTAGCTGCTCAAGTTTCAAGCAGCATCAGTTACTGTTGGCAATAGCTGATGGCCTGGGTGCAAGCTGAGTGCACTTTCAGAACATTTCTAGAGCAAACAAGGACATTTTTGCGAACAGAATCCATGTTCATTTCATGTAGATCGTAATAGCTCTTAGTCACTTTTCAAGGGACCTGGATCTGACCCAGATGTGATAAGGTTTTCACTTTTCATTTCAAAACTTCTGAGTGTGTTTTTTTAACAGCTTCTTAGTGTCTATTTTCATTACCAGCTTCTTAATTTTGTTTGTTTCTGTTAGTTGAAACTTCTCACAACAGGATTATAGAAGACTATATTAAGAATCCTGGCATATGCAAAAACCCACAAAAAATTCACAAAACGAGGACTATTGGGGCAAGGAAATTGAGCTTTCTTTGGTTTCCCACTTTGACTGAAAGGACTTAATAATATGACACAGAACAATTCTGTGGTACATTTTAGTCCCAACATTATATACAATTTTGAATGGATATGGTCAAAGGTGGTTTAACAGAGAAAAACTGTTGACCATGAGGTTCTAATTGTTATGTATTAAGCAAAGCCAACAAGTGTAATGACTAATCCTTTGCAAACATAATTACTACCGTCTTTGTCATCACACAGAAAGTGAACCCATGACCTGCAGGGTTAGAACATCCATTTTCAGGGTCAAGGTATTTTACTGAATAAAATATGACAGTTCTATGTTCTTGTTTTTATTTTTCCTTCCACTGGTTCACTTCCTAAAAATATAACTTTTTATAAATCAGGATTTTCTTATTTGCCTCAAGAACAAAGATAAATTAGAGAAATATTTTAAAGTATGCTTTATAAATGAAATAAGCAATTTCTGTCAGGTATGGCTGGTATTACCAAGTTTCCTTCTGGACTATTGTATTTATAAAGGGACCAACAGTCTGATTGAGGGATTTTTATATTATCTAGGGAATAAAGAGAGAAATAGTTCCCAGTATCCTATTTTCCATTGTTTGGAATTTGATACAATATATGAAATCTTAGACTGATTTTAAGAAATCCTGTTTCTGCAGTCAAAGCACTGTGCATGGAACACTGAACCTTTTGAAAAGTGTTTGCTTGAAGCTTCAGTAATCTGGTCTTGTATGGGATGATGATTTTCATGGTTCTTTATTGATTTACTTCTGCACCTTTCTGTTTGAAAGGCTGTTTAAAGAGAACTTGTTTTGAAACTGCATATAAGTTATTTTCTCCCAAAGGGTTCTGCTAGAAATTTTTTTTTTGTGCTACAGTGAAAAGAATCAGGTGATATATTTAAAAAATGTGTGTACATGCCTTTGGCATTTTTCATTAGTGCTGCAAAAATTCTGGTTGCTATTTGTTCTTCTTATGCTTTGATAAAAAATGATTCTTTTTTTTTTTAGATCAAAGCACTTTGAAAAGTCACAAAAGTGTGAGCAGACACCAGGTCCCTGATCAGTTTAACCAAGAGTGAACTATAAAGCAAGGCATTTCCATTTCTCCAGGCATTGTAACACATGGAGACCAAAATTTATCTAACAATAATATAATAATGTCCATATTTTATTAACTATTTGCGAAATAAAGATTTTATATATGGTATATGAGGCCCCTGGTACCATTATTACAGAAGTGGGCTTTTGCTGATGTTTCATGTTGGGCTGAAGGGCTGCAGTGTTGATAAACTCTGAATTTTCATCATTGTTCCTGCTCTGTGAATGATTGTTCTGTAACAGTTTTATATCAGATTATCATGTGAAATGCAGAAATTTTGCACAAAACGGTTTATATTCAATCCTCTCTTTTTCTTCTGGACAAAGATAAAGGATTAACACACTACTATGTCAGCACCATTTTAATTTTTTTTCTGGATATATATGATATTACAGCAAGCTAATATATTACGAATTCTTTCCACCCATGGTAAGTTGTCCATCCAAGAATTGTTTTCATTTTAAAATGTGGAAGTAAGAATTTCTCTTTCCCAAAGAGAACTCTGCATGAATCCACTAGGGCCATGGGCAAAGACAGGCCATGTGTGCATCCTCACCTATTGCGTTCATCCTAATCTTCCTTTCCTGCAAGCATTTAGATGGTGAAAAATGGCTTCTGCTTAAATTTATGTGATGAATTTTTCATCACTGGGTTCTTTCCTTTGATCTTCATCATAACAGAATAGATATAAATACTAACCAGAGAGTTTCATATGAAAGCAAATATTAATTTTAATTTAATCAGTGTAATTTAAAGCTGTATTACAATTTTAGTATCTCTGATTAGGAAATCACTATACCAAATAATATCTGTGATTACCAAAATGTCTGAATATATATTTTATTCTCTTTGCTAAACCTAATATATTTTCAGTAAAGAATTTATCTGCTTTCTCTGTCAGAATTCTTTTCCTTTTCACTTGACACAGGATATTTATAGCAGGTGCCTGCAAATAGAGAAATATTTTTTGACTTTTTGACTTCACATTTATTTAGCTAGCCTTCCAATATACACATTTTCTCTTAGGTCAAACTATTTAGAAACATTTCTTTTCATGATCTCCTATAAACAATCTGCAAGCCACAAAGTCACATCATCTGTCTTTGGAATGGTGATTTCCAGGTTTTGAGACTATGTCTTGCATCAATACACACAACCAAGCATTTTCCCTTAATTCTTAAATCCAGAATAAGGAAAAAAATGCTTCTCAGATGAGGTTATTTTTCCTAAAACTTTTTTTTTTTCAATTTCAATTGTACAATGAAGTACAATTTTTAAAAAAATATTGTTATTTTTAATAAGGATGGAGAAAATTATGTATGTGGTTTATAGTAAAATTGCTAGTCAGTAATCTGTGCTGTATCGCAGCTTTATACATGTACTATAAAGTTAAATGCCTTACATGCAGGTTAGTGCTCTTTTTATGTTTTCAATATATTCAGAGTAATCATTCCCTTCCCTTATATCTTGAGAAATCAAAGCCAGCTGTCTTTTTGATTTGTTTCTGCTGCAGAAAGCCATAAAAATATTCTACATTCAGTCTGTCCTGTATCTGTCATTTCAGAACAGGTGGAGCGGCTTGCTCTTGGATGAATTCCAAGAGGTTAGCTTGATTTGTGCTGATAGATGCTCATTTCTCATAGTCTTCTCAATTCTACAGGTGAAATCTTAAAATTGTGGAAACATATAAACCTATGGGCTTTTTGGTTAGTTTTGATAGGTCAAATCCTAGCCATTATCAAGCAAAGCATGTGTCTGAAACCTGATTTTTCTACGCTGATGTATCTCATGTGCCCAGCATTGGCCACATCCCTACATATGGTTAGGATTTCCATAGTTCCATGCTTCAGGCAGGGCACATAGAAGGGTTCTTTTGGACATCCTGCACCACAAAGGCTCATGACTTCCCAATGGCCTTACTCTCAAGGGACATCCCTGGGAAGGATTTATGGACATCTGTCCCCCTGCTCCGGGACCTTGCTCTTCAGTCTCCGTTGGCTCATGTGCTTTATGTAATCAAGAGGTAGCTCTACATGAGTCTTGACTGATGTGACTAACATTAAGGGTTTTTTATTGTCCTTATGAATGCCTGTCACTGGAGATAGGCTGGAGATCAGTATGCAACAATTTTCAGTAAGAGGTATCAGCCTTTCCTCTAAGCCCTTTTCTTTGTACATTGTAATTATGCTCTGTACATTTTTCTTGGTGTAGATGAAATCTCTGCAAATAAGAAGCAGGTGTCAAAATAAAGATCTCAGTTTGTCTGAAAATAGTACAGCCAAACATATTTTATACTCTCATTTGACAGTCAAGCCTTTAGCTTCATAATTAAGCTGAATATCCTGCTATCCTGATGAGTGTATTTTTATAAAAAGAAACAATACACTTTTACAATTTTTCTTGCTTTTGTTCAAATTATTTGATAGAAGATAGCTGCAAAACTTATGGAAAGCAGAACAGGATATTTTTGTTTACGTATTCTTTTTCTACATTTTTCTATCAGGTTCATAATATTGCTGAACCATGTTAAATGACTAGCATGTCTGTGTCTATTTTTAATCTCTGTTGATTAATGTGTCATTAAACCAAATATTAGCTAATTCTTTTGAGATAACAAAGATTCCACTTTTTTGTGGACTATTTTTCAAGATTTATAATGGTTTATTAATAATGCCTCAAGAGATTTCTGATTTGTTTTGCCAAAATTTGAACCTTTTTCTGTGTGTAATGCAATCAATACAGTCAAACGTCTGTCTTTAGAATAATCATGACTCCATTATTCATTTTGTGCAAAGTCAGCATGCATTGGAATTAAATTCTCAAAAACATATTCATCTCTAAAAAGAATAATTTTTCTACATCATGAAAAGTGATGCAGTTTCCTTGTACATATTATTCAATTATCAAAGGTTATTATTGCTTCTTAAAAGACCAGTGCAAATGTTTAGACATATGGGAGAAAAGCTCCTCCAGCCTCGTGTTGCCCATCACATTCTTGTAGTTTTTTCATTTGGAAAACATCTCTGAAAATTATGTCAACCAAAGCCTCTGTGGTATATGGTAGAGATCTTTACATCCAAACAATAATGGTGAATTTCTTGACATGCCATTGAATGTTTCTTTCCAATTATGTTTCTATCACTGTTTTCCATTTGCTAGAGCTTGTGTTGCTGACATATTTTCTCCTTATTTCCAAATTCTTTCCTTTAGTCACAAAAACAGCATACACCATAATTATTCTTCTCTATGGAATGAAGTCTTAATTTTTCAAAAGCAGCAGTATTAAACCAGAAGAGTAACTTTGCATTTTATTCCAGAATTCTGTTTGCAGAAGCTGCTATTTGTCCAAAGTCTGTATTTCAGTACTGAATCAACTGGTTGCCTGTTCCTTAATTTGTAGTCTTTTTTTTAAAAGTTTGAAGAGCTTGAATAAGCATAGTCTGATACCTCTTTGCATTTTCAGATGTCTGCTGTCAGGAGTAGTTCATTTAGACTTACAATTTGGCATAAATTGGCAATGTGCTTTTCAAAATTCTGTTTCCTTTAAAAGCAGCATTATGTAGATCTTCCTTGACATATAAAATGGAATAGAAGAGAAAACAATGGCCTTAAATATTTCTCATTCCAATGACTATCTCTGTGTGCAGACAGATTGTGAGACACGTCTAGTTTTTCCAGAGATTTTTTTTATTTCTAGCACTGCAAAGATATAGAAGATCCAGAGATGCAGAAGATTTAGAAGTCTTGCACTGTGAACTTGTGCTGCCTATAGCATGCTTTACTGTTACCCAGGGTTGTCCCCAAAGCATAAACTGACTAGCCACTTTGTGTCAAGCCTTGCCAGTATTGCCCTTGAACCCCATCACGGTCGCTGTTACGGCTGACTGTGGAGTTTTCTTTGTTCTATTGCTTTGGCACCCCAAAGCTCTTTCAGGAATTTGTTTTAATGTTATTATTGGTCCCAATGAAAACACACCACCTTACTTTCAAATCTCTTCCAGTCATTCAAGAGATTTGTTTCTCCAAACACCTGACTGTACTAGGTCAGTTGTCTCAAATCAGGAAAATACTCTTGGAAGATTTCACTTGGAGCTTATGGCAAAAGTGGTGCCACCACGAACCAGACCAGAAGGATAACCTGATCTTTGTAATGCTGAAACCACATAGTGGCATTCTGGGACATGGTTTAGTGGTCAATATTGTGGTTTTGGGTTAACCAAATATTAGTTGTACTCAATGATCTTAGAGGATCTTTCTAACTTAATGATTTAATGATCCTGGATCGAAGGCTCAACACCATTTTTCTAGTTGTTTCCAAATCATTCAACATATGCTTACTTAGTCTTAAACAGGAATCTGGAGGCACCCAAACTTTCCATGTCTCCTTTGATTTATGATCTGTCTAGATCTCAGAACTCTGAGGGAGGCAGGCTGTCACCCTCTGTATTTTCTACAGAAAGCCAAACCATTTTCACTTGAAATTGAAGTGTGTCCTCTCCACCCTGACACTTCTCACCAACGTCTGCCAAGTCTGTGCCTTTGCTGTTCTTTGCCGATACTGTAGAACAAACTGGCTCTGCCTGTGAATGAAGAGAATCTTCCTGCCTATGTGGTCTGACAGACAGCACTTTCATATTCAACCACTTCCCAGTGCTTATGTAGCACAGAGATTTCCCATGAAAATGGGGATTTTAAAAAACCCCAACATCTTAACACATTCCTACCCTATATTTTTGGTGGCTCCTGAGGCCCCAAAAGGATGTAGAGGGCCAGGAGAGATGACTATGGTAGAGATCCTAAGGGCACCTTCTGAACACACCGTATGAAATTTCCATGTAAATATCTTTATACAAGATCAGGACCCAGAAATCCCTTTATAGATGATTCAGTACAGTTTATACACCTAAGATGTGACTTATTAAATCCCACAGTTGGTCAGAGGATTCATGTAAGTGACCATATCTATTGCCTAAAAAGGAATTCAAAAGAGACTTGACTGAATGCAGACATTTACACTACAGACATCGCTAGACTTCGAAATTCACTCCAAATATCTTGAATCCACCACAAATATTCCAATGAGGTGGTCAGATGCTGCTTTCCTGCTTCTATACAGAAATGCCAGTGAACATTTTGTAAGGTTCACAGTTTCTGGGAACATTATATCAGTGAGGAAATTCCACCACCACTCCCTTTGAAGGAAAGATATTTAAAAGCATTTCACTAATATTTTACAGTTTATTTCAGACCTCATGTTTTAAATGAGAGTGGTTTGAAATGTTAAGCACTTTTTAGTTTTAATAAGTGAGTATGCCTCCAGCTGTTCTGTAAATAACCAGGAAATGAAGGCCAATTCGTTCCCATTTGCAGTCTGAAGCTGGATGAGATCTGCTTGCATGCTTCACAGTTTGCGACATCTTTAATACATTTCCCTCTTATATCTGAATAAATGCACATTAGCTTTTTCAGTGATGAAAAAGCTTGATAGAAAGTAGAATATAATATTTTTTCAGGTGAACCACATTCTTTAGTCTTATTGTCACGCTGAAATATTCTGATGTTTGGCAATTAAATTAATTACATTTTCTTCTTTTTTTTCTTTTTTTTTTCCCTTCATTTTCTGTGAGATGCTAGCTTATAATTAGAACAGACTGTATCTCGTTTTTCTCTGGCAGATACATTTTTTTTCCATTACATGGATATGAGGAATTCTACATTTCTTATGTACCAGAACCCATCTTTAATTAAATAATAATCTTCACAGAAAAGACCAGTTTCTTTTGTCATAGTACAAGTAGGTCTTCTACATTGTTTTCTATGAGCTGTTAAAGTAACAAAAAAAATTCACCTTTTTTTTTCTGTTTTGAAGTATCTGGGAGGACATAGACTTGTATGATCTTCCTTTCCCTTGAACCACAATTATCTGCTAAAATGTGATTACATGGGACAAAAGGCACAGTCTATATGCATGTGAAATTGCTTTTGATAATCCTGTTCTCCTTCTGAGAGAGCAATAACATTGTCAGTATCTTTCTTGGCACTTGTGGCATCACTGAAAATAAAGCATAAGCATCAGAAGACAAATCTGTCACTAACAATGTGTGTTCACAGCCCAGAAAGCCAAGCATATCCTGGGCTGCATCAGTGTGGCCACTAGAGAGGGCCTCTGCTCTTGTAAGACCCCTCCTGGAATACTTCATCCAGCTCTGGGGTCCTCAGCACAGGAAAGCCAGGTGTTGGAGTGGGTCCAGAGAGGCCACAAAGATCAGATGGTTGTAACCTCTCCTAGGAAGCCAGGCTGAGCCAGCTGGGATTGTAATGCCTGGGGAAAGAAAGGCTCCAGAAAGACCTCACTGTGACCTTCCCATACCTAAAGGGAGCTTGTAAAATGTGGAGAAAGAATCTTTTTATACATGCAGTAGTGACAGAACAAGGGACAGTGGTTTCAACCAAAAAAGTGCAGGTTTATGTTAGATCATAGGAAGAAATTCTTTGTCCAGAGGTGGTAAAACAGTGGAATAAATTGCCCAGAGGTGCTGTGGATGTTCCATAGCTGGAAGTGTTCAAGATTGGATAGGATTTTAAGGGACCCTGAGCAACCTAATCTAGAGGATGGTATCCCCGACAATGGTAGGAAGGTTGGTACCAATTGATCGTTAACATCCCTTCCAGCCCTAACTCTTTTATGATTCTTTTTCATTTAGAAAGGCAGAATTTCATTCTTCTGTATTTGTGGAAGTAGGAACCATGAAGACTGAACTCCTAAACACTGGATAGATGATTAAAGCATATGGTTTTGAAAGACAAAATTCCTCTGTTACGGTGGTGATATTTCCAAGGAGTATTTGTGACCTTATGACATTGTCTCTGCAATAAAACTTCTAGCAGAAGAAAACATTCTGTAGAAAGGTTAGTACTTCCTTTAGTACTTCATCCCTCATTTCTCTCTGGAGTAGAAAGAAGTTATAGTTTTATTATGATATTTAACTTGCATGAATTTGTTAAAGTGTTTTTTTCAGGTTTATGAATCTCTGCTGTAGACTGCTTATTAATCTTGACACTGCTGATTCAGAGGGGCTTGTTAGAACCCAGAGGTTTGGTATGATCGCTGTTTTGTTTTAGTATTTGATAAAATGGGGATGACTCAGTGTAGGCTGAAAGAACTTTTCCACCATTATACTTTAACAGTTCAGACTCCTGCCCATTAGTGTCCATGATCATCTGCCCTGGACATCTGGTTTCTCACTGCTAAAATGATCTTTCTATTGTTTCCATGCCCCACTTGGAAGAAAACTACATATTGGATTTTCTCCCTCATTTTCAATAGCTACTTACCAAGAAAGGTTGTGATGCTGTCTAATTCACAAACAATATATCTTGTTTTGCATTATTTGAACAAGCATAATATAAATAACGGAACATTTCTGGTGCAAGTACTCAAAAGTTCTTGTAAAATGTGTGAAGTCACAGTTTGGCAATGTCTGTGTTTACAATAACTTACTGTAAGGGCTGAATGTAGATTTGAAGATATTTTGTCACAGATTCAGCACTAGTTGGACTAGTTTCACAAAGCCTCTTTATTTTCTAGAAAGGAAAATTAGAGTTGTCAAAAATCTCTATTGCAATTTAAACTATCATTATAAGTGAAATACAGGTGTCAAAAATATCTTTTTCAGACAGCACGTTCAGCCAAGAATTTCAGTGGAAAAAGAAGCAATCAATTGGTATTGCCAAATTCCCTGACATGTTTGGTACAGTTGGTATTGTGTGTGTTTTCTTCTTTACCCTGTATGTTCACATCTCTTCTTTCTCTGCTATTGTGACTAAACTCTCTTTTTTGTCTTCAGGCTACCTTAGAAAAACCTCCAGGTTGTATGATGAGTCATCCAGCTTTTCTTTAGGTATTTTATTTGTCTTCTGTAGAAATCAGACAGCACCATTATCCATTTCATATTGCTTTCCTAAGATTGCCTATTCACAGCGATAAAAACTTCAGCCCTTGAAATCATTATTTTACTCATAAAATGTCTTTAATTCACATTGAAAAACGGCAATACATTTTGTTTTGGGAAGATGCCAGTCCTTATTAATTCTCTTTTGTACCCTGCAATGAGAAAAACCTGTGTACCAAGAAATGGTGCAGCAGTTTTCCAAATAACCTTTACTAAGAAAAACAATGGAATTCCCATTTAAGCCATGAAACAGGACATTGTATAAAAAATGTCCCTCCTCCCCTCTTATCAACCAAGCCAGTCACCTCATCATGGAATGTTATCATATACTCTGCCTAATGCAAAATCAGGCATTATATTCTGCTTTCCTTACTACAGTTCCCTTTCATCCTGAACACTGCCAATATCTGTTGTGATTGGAAATCATTGTAGTCCTGGGCAGGGCTTCAGGTGGCCCTGCCAGAGCAGTGAGGTTGGAGCAGATGACCTACAGAGGTCCCTTCCAGCCTCAACTATTGTGTGATTCTGTAATTCTGTGAAAGTCAGAGTATTTTAGATCTTTCACAGTCCTGCATACACTTCTTCTCATTTCTCAAAATCTTTCTTTCCCCCTGGATTGATTATTATTGTCAGATATGTTTAGGTTATGTGGTTGGTTTTTTTTTTTTTTTTTTTTTTTTTTTTTTTTTTTTTTGTTTGTTTTTGTTTTTGTTTTTGTTTTTTTTTTTTTTTTGTTTTTTTTTTGTTTTTTTTTTTGCCTCTGTGGAAGGAGGGAAATAAGAACCTCTATTTCCCTGCAGCTTGCCCCATTTTGGATAGTGAACCTTCCTTTTCAACTATTTGTCTTCAACAAAGGAATAAAAACTTTCCTCAGTACTGGTGCTCTGGAGAAGTCAGATTGCACAAAGCAAAACATGACTCTAGTTTTCATACACAGAGCTGTTTCTCTCTTACTGGTGGCTGCAGGATGGTACTAACCTCCTCATGGACCTTCTGGCTTCTTTTCTATTTCACAGAGATGAAGATTTGATATTCTAACACAACCTGTAAGTAGGCATTGTATTTTCCTGCTCTCTTTCATGTTATGATTTTCACTTTTCAACATCCTGAATAGGAGAAAGCATTTTCCTACAGTCTCGAGAAGGCAGGAAAAAAGCAACAACCCTGTGGTCATCACAATTGCTTTCTTCTGTCTGCAGGGAGAAAATAATGATTTTTCTCTCCTCCTTTAAGTCATGTCCTTGCCTCCATAGTGAGACTTATCTTAGTCCTAAAGCCTTTAATTTTCCACTGTGATGCTACTAGTGCTTGCCCTCCTTCTCTTCTGCTTTACAATGATTTCTGCTCCCACCCTTTGTCACATTCAAATTTGTTATAGCTAATTTTCACCTAATTCCCAGTTTCTCTATAATGGCATCAGAGGTTCTACACCCACCTGCCCTTCCCTCCAACACTCATCTTTCCTTCCATGTTTCCCTTACCAAATCCTTCCCATGACTCATGCAGACTGACCATGCATTCTCTTTCAGGATTGGAGTGAGAAGCTGGCTCTTCTTTGGCGCTTAAGGAATAGATAGAAGTATTTTCCAGTGTTATTTGTCTAGAAAAGCAGAATGGCAAACAGATGATGATGAGGCAGACTGTCAGCTTTATCTTCTTCTAATGAATATGAGGATGCTTTCTCTCTCCTGATCCAAACTCAACTCTGTATGTTGCTGTGACTGGAAGAATTCTCAGGCACAAAGTCTTTTCATAAGACATTGTTAGACCATAAGACTACAGAATGAGAAAAATTACACATTGCAAAGTATTCCCTTTCTCATTAGTTCAAATACTCCAAATACCTGTTTAGGTTCTGCTGTCAGGCATTTTGCTATATATATTTATACATGCATACATACACAAAGAGCGTCTTTGTAATTAGTGAACTACAGGCCAGTTCCATTCTATCTCTTGTCTAACCTCAATATAATGACTGTAACTTTATAAATGGACTTGGTTCCTGAAGTCTGCAATTTTAATGTAGGTGCATTAAAATTGTAGCTGCTTTAGACACAGTCTCT
Organism: Chamaea fasciata; assembly: GCF_029207755.1. NCBI lineage: Eukaryota > Metazoa > Chordata > Aves > Passeriformes > Sylviidae > Chamaea > Chamaea fasciata. The sequence continues at coordinate 34,902,873 of NW_027094087.1, forward strand.
GACTGTCATTTCATTACTTTTTTTTTTCTTTTATCTTAGTGTAGTACAACTACAACTTTATACAGATAGTAGTAGCAAACAATTGCTATAGGCAGAAATGAGATATTTATGACTCTAACACAATAGTCAGTACAGAGACATTCTGGCTGAGCAGTGCAGGCAGGAAATGGGGCAAATACTGGCACTGTAGACTCCACACTATAAACTACTATGTAATAATGAGTTAAAAAAATTCGTATCTGGAGCTGGACAAAACTGGGTTTAGGGGTAATGAAGAGAACAAAGAAATAACATAGGTGAAATGCACCTTATGTAGTGCATTTGGGTGCAACCTGGTTATACAGACCAATGAAGAGAGAAAAGTGTAAATAAATATATATGTGAGAAGTGTTTTCTTTTAGACGGGTATAGTCAGTTTTTGAATATCTTCACGCTAATATGATATAAGGATCTGTTACAATTTTAAGTGGTACTCTGACCCATGTTGCAATGAGTTAAAGATGTAGTAGGAGGCTTAGAATGGAAGAAAAGTGTGTTATTTCAATAAGAATGGGATAACAGGTTCCACCAGCCTCAATTTTGTCTGTTGTTCACTTCTTAACACAATTTAATGTAGATTGTTTTTTGTATCAATTCTCACTATGAAATACCTTCCAGTTAGTGTGAATTCCTATGAACATTTTATCTTGATATACTGCATTTTCTGTGCTGCTCTCTGTGTTTATACCAAATAATCAATTTCCTTATGTGACTTCAGTAAAGATGCATTATTATGATGAACTAATTTGAAAATGGAATGTTTATTGCTTACATTTATTTTGGAACATCAAGACAGAAGCATTTCTGATTGATTCTCTCAATTTTCTACACATCCAAGCTGGGTTGCATTTTTCAGTAATTTCTTCACATTATTTGTATATACGAAATGCTGTATTTTACTGTGCTGACAAGATTGAAAGGAATTTCCTATAATTTTTTCTTCCCAAGGGAAACTGCAACCTGTAGAAATTTTCCATTGCTCAATTTTCATAAAAGCACTTGTCAAAAAAGTTTTTATATAATGGTCTATTATAGTAGATCATTTTATTGCTAGAGAAACAGAAGCAGTAAAGTTATTCAACGCTCACAACTGCACACTCGTTCTATCTTCCTTCAAACAAGCTGAATAGAAAGTATTATTTATTCCCTTTTAAAAAAGTGAGAAGCCAGTCAATTCACATAAAAAAGTAATATTTCCATAGGTGTATAGTGCTCCAACTCATAAATAGCTTGTGCTAATTCATGGAAGGTATATCAGTCGTGTATAATTATTTTATTTCGTGTAATACCTGCATGATGGGAGCGCTCCATTAAACTCTCTGTGTTGGGATGTTTGTACTGCTGTACAATATGCAATCATGAACTGAGCTACAAAAACAAAACAAAACAAATCTTCAGGTCAGTTTCACAAGTAGTTGTATGTATTTGTATGAATCTGTAAATTATATATATATATATATATATATTATTTCCATATGTGTTCAGTAGAAATGACTATACTGTAAAATTTCAATTTCAGATAGAATTCCTTCCAGAAAACGTCTTAAAATATTACTCTTGTTTCAGATGTAAGCTCAAACATTCCTAATAAATGTGACCAGCTTTCATTTTCCTGGGGCTGAAGAACCAACAGCCAACACTCATAGAATGGTTTGTGTTGGAAGGGACCTTTCAGATTATGCAGTTCCACCCCAGACATGGGCAGGGACCCCTTCCACTAGACCAAGTTTCTCAAAGCCCCATCCAACCTGACCTCCCTCTGTCATCTGGAATTCTGGGGAAAGTCATCAAGGAAAGAGGTTGGGATTTTTTTGTTGTTTGTTTGTTTGAAAAGGATGACAGTTAAGAGTGTTGTGACATAAACTTGAATTTCACTTGAGTTTTGGTTTAAGTTTGCTTAACAGCGGCAGAATTTCACAAGATTAATATGAGATTAAGACACCAACCTTTAGACTATGTTAATATTGGCAAGTAGTTTGTCATAGCAGGAGTGGATCAGCAGTATGAAATGTGTCATACCCATCTACAAGAAGGACCCAGGAAACTACTGACACATCAGCCTAACTTCAATCCTTGTGAAAGTACTGGAATGGGTCCTCCAAAAAGTACTGCTAACCAAAAGAAGCAGACTATTGGAAAAAAACAGGAGGGATTTGCCAAATACAAATCAAGACAGACTAAACTGGATCCCTTTCTACACCAAGATAACATCTTGTATTTATATGGGGAGTGCAGTGGGTGTTGCTTATCCTGTTTTAAGCAAGGGTAGAGACTTGATCATTTGACTCTACTCAGTATTTGTCAGGCCATACAGTATTGTCTCCATTTCTGGGCCGCACAATTCAACAAAGACATGGACAGACAGGAGAAGGTCTAAAGGAGAACTAAAAAGATGGTCAAAGGTCTGAAGGACTACCCTGTGAGGAAAAACTGAAGATGCTGGATCTCTCTGGAGAAGGATTAGGAAGGATCATCACAGTTTCCATTTCACAGTACTTCACTGTTTCATTCACAGTACTTCAAGGGGAGGTAAAAAGAGGATGGAAGGACTGTTTCCCCAAGGCACAAGACAAAGGACAAAGGGTCTTCTGTTGCAACTTCTGTTGCACCAGCTGTTTTACCTTGGTGTAAGAAAGTCATTTTTTGTAGTATGAATAGTCACTAACTGGACCAAGGGAACGACCATCTCCAGGGATGTGGTAGACTCTCCATCACTAAATGTTTTGAGCTTCCATTAGCCAGAGACTAGGTCATCTCATACAGATTCTCTTTCCCATGAAAAGTTGTACCAGATGATCTTTCAAGGTCCCTTCCAGCCTAGGATATTCTATGATTCCACAATATGGTGAGGTACCTACAGTATTTGCCACTTGATGGGATTAGAATAGACAAGTTCAGTCAGCTGCTGGTTCAAAACCTTTGGTTTATTTCATGCTGTCATGTCATTTACATTTTTAGAAAAAAGTAAATCTGTTTATTCTGTTTGTGACAAGCACCTGAAAATTCTTGTGACTTATATGTCATGACAAAAATAACGGGCAATTCTATAAATCCACATTACATTGATCACGTCTATGAAAAAGTTATTAATTTTCTGCACAAACTAAAAATAACGCAGTCAAAATGTTATACATCAATTAGACTACTGAACCTTTGTAAAAATAGGTAGATTAACCAATAAAATCCATGAGCATATGTAAGCCATGAGATAGCATAATCCTTTTTTATCCCCACTTATATATCTCCAGAAAACAGTCATATCCTCTCTACCTCTGTCTTTGGTTCGTCTACACTCTAGAAACACAATTATTCAGTCTTCAGGACATTAAAAATTGTGTGGTCATCTGACAGCTGCTTTGCCTATATGAGGTCATGTCTTTAATCTGCTGAAGTTAATTAGCACATCTGTGGAGAAATTCTGAGAATAAACTTTCTGCCAGTGTTATTTAACTTCATTTTCTTACGCAGCTCTGTCTATGTACATTGAAGACAGTTAACTCTAGTAAGTGAGTTCAAGTATACAATTTTTGAAATGCATGAGACCAGCTGGCAAGAGACAAAATCATCCTTGATTGTGGAAAATTTCTTGATATCCTTTCATAACAAAGTAACAGTTATTTTGGCATGGTACCAAATTATATTTTTCAGCTGTCAGTGATGCTTCAAATGAAAAAGCGAAATAGTTGAGACAATCATTATCATTGAATCACTGCAGTTTTGCAACTCCACCAACAATAGCTTGTTTCATAATTTCTATAACTACAAATGAAACATTTGTGAAAGAATTTTTTTCCTAGCTGACTTCCTGGCTCTTCATTGTCTATTTACAAAAGGAAAGGGAAAAACATTCTGAAAGCAGATTTTGTCTACAGAAGAAAAGCATTCTGCCTGACAGCATTACACATCCACATCTTGTAACTTTTCCCTGAAGACCTGCATATCGCCTAAGGTAACTTCTGGTTCAGTAATGAGGATTACTTGGCAAATTGGCATCACTGTTAGACCTTTTGCCAGATGGAGGTGACTCCATTCTCACCTATGAAGAATAAAAACTCTGCTGAGAGAGCTATCTCAAATTCTCATGGTCTTTTGCAAAGTTGGATGAATCATAAACAGATGTCCTCTGTCTTTTGAACTGCCATCTGCTGTAACTGGTTGGAAGATCTCTGGCTATTTCTGTCAAAGTATGCTAACTTTTTTCTGAAAAAACTATTCTTTGGACAGCATGTTTTGAAGAGCAACCCTGGAAAGACAGCAGCTGTTTTTTCGGAGCCTAGCAAGGCTCTGATTCTGTTAATTATTTTCTTTTTATTCCTTTCCTTTTAGAATGACTGGTTGCTAATGTCATTCATCCTGAAAGTTTGCAAAACTGTCCAGGCTGTATAATTAGGATTTCTTCACAAGCATCTTCTGCTGGATGGTTCACCACTGTTGAAACAGATGGAATCATAACAGCTCCCTGAGTCATTATTAAGCTGGTCCAATGTAATCAATGAATTTTTTTGTGTGTTTGATGTCGGTTTTTTTAATCCAAGGGTCATGATTTTCTGATTGAAGGAGCTCCCATTCTAGCCTATAAAATGAGTTTCATACATATTATAGCAGGTATACACTTTTTGTGAATGTTATACATGCTATGTGAAAAAGTGTGTCCACATTATTTCAACCTTTAAAATAAGACCTTCTAAGTGTCACTAACTTTCCAACTTGCAGAGACAACAGCATAATTTTAGCATGTACCCGAAATATTTTTAAGGTTTTGTAACTTTTTGAATCTCATATCATTCTGTAAGAAGCTTCTTACCAATGACAGTGCTCTTATTCCACCCAATCTGGGAGACATCAGGACTAAGTTGTACCCCTGCCACTGGTTTTCCCTCTACATAGGGAATGTGATTGCTGTAGTCTCCACTCTTCTTTCTTCCTTTGCTTGAACACCATAAATTACATGCCAGGGAAAGACAAATTACAGTGGTGCTTTAATTGTGAGTAAGATCATTTGTCATAAAAATTGTCAGTCCCTTGAAAAAATTAGTGATGAAAGAAATCACACCTTAACTGCTACTAATTCTCAGCTTTCAAGTAACAGATGCTATGAATACCATAGGTCCTCTGGGTTTTTAACCATTCACGAAAGTATTGCCCTGTGGTCCAATGACTTTGCAGAGCCACCTGTTTCATTTTCTGAGCCCAGGGAATTACAGGTTATCACTTGCTGAAAGCATAGCTTCACACCATTCTCTCACATCAAGTGGCACTGCTCAGCAAAAAGGTTGATTCTTTACACCAGGAGAATACTTAAAGGACCTTGAAACTCACTTTGTTTCTAATTTCTAGCCCAGTGCCTTATTTTGCCTCGTTGTACCTACTTTTCTTCTTTCTCATTTTAATTTCAAGTCTGTGTATAACAGAACATTTATGTGACATATATTAATATGCAAAACTAAAATATTGTTAATGTGATATGTTAATGTGTATTCTGCAGTGGTCCACATATGCCTATGTATCTGTTAGTCTGTCCATCCATCCATGCATCCATCTCTCCATGATGGAAGCAAATACAAACAACTTGGAAAGAGAAAGTTGTTTCTTTCCCATACTTATGTAATATTATTGCATTTGAGATAACAGCAGTAAATGAAAAACTAAGGATATGTGAAGCAGAGATACGACCCAAGAGTGAAAACTGAAGAAAAGAGAAGGCAGAGATTTAAAATGAGGTAAAAAGGGAAGAAGTAATTCAGTACAGATGAAAAGAACACATTTTGAAATTTTGTAGTATTTTTTCCTCCTACTCACACTCCTGTGTTAGCAAGGTGAATCACTTACTCCAGGACCAAAATCAAACTGTTTTTCTATTGACAAAGCATAATTACAGACTTTCATTTTAAACAACTTTGGATAATTTGTTCAAAGGAAAACAACAGCAAAGAAGAAAGATAAACATCTGCAAGAGATCACAATTATGTGTTTAACTTTGTACCTCCTTCAGAAACCCTCCTTCACATATGACTGACTAATGCCTAGAAAGGCCTGGGGGAAAAAAACCAACGAACCAACCAAAAAAAAACCCCAAAAAACCCACACCAAAAACAAACAAACAAACCAACCAAAAAACCCCACAAAAAACCACTAGAAAGAAAATTGAAATACCAACACTAAGGTCTTCCCAGGAGCTAATGAAAAGATTTGCTTCTGACTCAATAGATTTGAGAAAGAGAAAGAAAAAGAACAATAACAACATGATATAAGTGACGCTGACAGAACTGAATGGTGCTTGACAGAAAACCAAGCTAGTACAACCAGAAAGAATGTTGAAGCAGTGACCAGAAGCAATGAAGTAGAAATGCTGTTTTGTATCCTTACCAACCTAATCAAACCCTTTTTCTGGATTTCCTTACTTATAGGGCAGAGGAGAAGTTTCTCCAAAAGTTCAGATCCTTCCTCATTTCCTGAGATCTAAGGAAAGGTAAGACAGTGTTCTGAGCCTATGAGCCACACGAAACTGTTATTGGGCAGAAGGCTTTTTTTTTTTTTTTGCTAGCCTCATCACAGTTAGGAGGACCTAACCCCCAACCAGCTACTTGAATTTACTGAGGATGCTGCAATAACTTTCAGTCAACCAAATCTAATATTACTGAAGTGTAATATCATTATTAGTTAATTATATACTCACCATCAGCCCAAAGCATACATCAGCAGATGTGAGAGCTTTTGTTTTTGTTGGAGGAAAACATGACTGGAGGGGAATTATCAGCAGAAATAAGTTTAGAATTTAGAGCTTCACAGTGAGTATATCTATCTTTCTGCTCATTTACTGTTGCTCCTAAAGAAAGAGAGAAAATAAATGTTCCACCTTCAGGTCAAACAGCTCAAGAATTTTCCCAGCCTCTTGGCACTTTCTCACCTGCTTTTAACATGGTGTGGTGACGCTGCCTCTGAGGCACAAAATGTCAAGTGCAGTTGTAACTCTTCAACCAGTTGAGTCTACAGTTTATTAGTGTTTATGATCAGCACAGGTTAAGAAAAACATCATGTTGCTCCTTCCTACTGATTTCATCAGTATCTAGAGAATTGTTTAAAACAGCAGGCTTTTTATAGTTTCAATGTTGCCAGGGCATCCAGACAGAATTGAGAGAAATGGACTGGGGAAAAAACCTCACTTTAGCATTTTCTATTGTTTAGAAAGCAGTTTCTAAAGCTTCAAGAAGATAAATGTTTTTTCATAATTATTCATTTCTTCCTCTCAAATGCTGTGTTGATAAGCTTTTTAGATTAGCAGATAATGTAAAGGACTTCAAAGGCTTATGCAGGCATTCCCACTTGGCTTCCTGAATACAGCTGGGAGTCAAACTAATTGGCAGTCTGCAGTGAGGCAATTAGCCACAGGATGAAGTAAATTGGAAACAGAGGCCTAACATTATATATGCATCATTACTTGAATATGTGCTTTGTTTTCTGTGAGTGGAACTACTATCACAGTATCGAGATAGTTTCAATACACAAATAAATTCATGTGTGGGGCACAGGTCTGAACCCCCATTTGTATCTTGTAGGCAAACTGGCCAACCAAGTAGGGTAAAACCATTATTTTAAAAAGTGTTTTCCAATTGCAGATTTTGTACTTGGTAAACCTGTACTAAAGAAGTGATCCTAGGTAGGTCCTGACCTCTACCACAGAGTAAAATGCAAATTACCTATTGGCTTCATCCAAACTTTTCTGATTTTCTTCAGAGGTTAAAATCTAATTCAGCTCAATTATAATCACACACATACAGAAAGAGTTTTTAATTTTTTCTTGGGCATATACTGGCAGTAAAATAATGAGACTGCTTCTGTTCTTTTTTGTTCCTCTGAGATCATGGGGACTGCAGCAAATATTCAAAGATAATAATCTTTTATAAATGAAAAAATGAAGTGATGCAAATCACTGTGACAGATTAAATGATTTGAAAATGACATAGAATCATGCAACAGTATGCTTTGGGTTGAAAAGAACCTTAAAGACCATCTAGTTCCAACCCCCGTCTCATGGACAGGGACATTTTCCACTAGACCAGGTTGCCCAGAGCCCCATCTAGCCTGATTTTGCACACCTCCAAGGATGGGGGAGCCCAGAATTTCTCTGGGCAATCAGTTCCAGTGCCTCACCACCATTATAGTAAAGAATTTCTTTTTTATATATGTAAATCCAGAAAAGGAAGTCAGAAAGTAGCTCACACCTGGGAGTAGGAGGATTGAGAGTCTGCTCAAATGAATAAACACTAGATCAGGATCAAGAACCCCCTCAATTCTGAGTTACCATCCCAAGTGTATTTTTCTCTTGATGTTTCTCTTGCAACCTTCAGTGGTTCACCTTGAAAAGATGTGGTGTGAGCCATATTCCACATGCTTAGTAAACAGAAATATACAGCTGAATCTGTGTTTCTAAGCTCTGGGCTGTGGTACAGAACAAGTTCACTGGTGCTTCTCTTCCTTTTCCATCCTACTCTAAGCCAAAATTAAGTGCTCCTTTTGACCTCTAACTAAGACTCGATTTCTTGGGGTATTCTTTGATTGTATCTTCACCTCTCTCTTTCAAAACCCTTTGTGATCTTAAAACCATAAATTTTCTACAAGTCCTTTTAACTACCTAAAAGGTGGCTGTAGTAACTAGTGCTGAATAGATACATAGGGACCTTGTTTGGATGAGCAAGGAATAGTACCATGAACACAATGAAATATAAGTTGATAAGGTTATGTGGTATCTCATGGTGGCAAGTGATATTATGAGCTTGTCATCACCAGAAACCTAGCTAGATTCATCAGGTGTTACTTCACATCTACTTTGGAATTGCCCTTAAGTGGCCACTGCATTCTGAAATCACAGTGGTGTAATCTTAAAATAGATGTTCTTGTCAGGAGGTGGCTTTGTGCATTTCTGAATTAATTACTTTTATTTCAAAGCAGAAAGCCTACAGGGGTTAGACAGAGAGAGCCAAGTTGGTTACATTATACCATGTATTGTTAATATCCTCATTGCATTTTTCCACTCACTTTTCCCTCTTGAACTGAATTTTATCTGTTTTGCAGTGTTGCTAGGAAAGTTTGGGAAATCTGGTGGAGTATTGGCACAATCTTGCTGCCAAGGACAGGCAGTCATTTCTTCAATTTGTGGCCTGCCAGATGGACTAAACTTATCTAGAACAGGAGAATTCAGAGGTAACACCATGTTGGAGGATCTGATGTAGATATAGAGCAATCCCCAAAAAAGAAAATTAGTTTAAAAGTGCAGAACTCTTTATGCATAAATTACTCCAGAAACAGAAATAGTTCTTTGCAGCATTTTATGGTTTCATATTAAATTATGTCTTCCTTGGTTGCTGTTTGTAGTAGGGCATGACAGGACATTTAATGGACCTATAAAGAACCCGGAGAGGAACCCTTCATCAGGAACTGTAGTGATAGGGAACAGGAGTAGTGGGTTCAAACTGAAAGAGGGGAAATTTAGGTTAGATGTAAGGAAGAAATCATTTACTGTGAAGGTAGTAGGCATTGTAACAGGTTCCCCAGAGAATTTGTGGATATCTCAACTCTGGAAGTGTTCAAGGCCAGATTGGATGGGGCTCTGAGTAACCTGGTGTAGTGGAAGGTGTTCCTGTCCATGGCAGGGAAGTTGTAACTAGATGGTCTTTAAGGTACCTTCCAACCCAAACCCATTTATGATACTATGACCATGCAGACTGAAAGCTGAAAGGCTTAGACAAAACATCCTATGATAAAATAGTAGAAAGAGCAGAGAAAACATTCTAATGAAACTAAATTGTCATCATCACTACAGTTCTGAGGCACTTGCTGTTTAAACCTTCCAGTTTTGTCATTAATCACACAAGAAAGACATCAGCTCTGCTACCTCACTGACTTTTCAATAGCAGCTCAAGGGCTTTGACACTCTAAACTCAGACAGTTGGAGACTTGTAAAGAAAACAACTTCAAAACATATTTACTTTTGCTCAAATCTTAATTGCACCAAAGACAATTGTTGACAGGAATTTTCAATCTGCTGCAGTGTTGATGCATTATGTTGCCGGCAAAATTTTTATTCAACAGGTAATCCCTTATTCTCCCACACAACCATGTTTTTTGTTACAGTGAGTTGGACCTTTCTAGGTTTATGCTCCTAGACTATCACTGCAATATGTGTAACATCAGCATATGTTGCTAAGTCAGTCCACTCTACTTGTTAGATCCCTTTCCATTATGTCTAATTGCATGTATTAAAAAGGCAAATAAGCCATTCTCTTTGTGCCTTTGAAAATATTTTATTGTCCCCAAAACAGACATGCCATATGTGGAGTTGAACACATTAAAGTTTTCAGTAGCAGATTAACTTGTTCTACATTTCCTCGTTTAGCTTTTTAAATATTTGCTTGGATGTTTGTTGCTACAGTGAAAAGGATTTAAAATTTTATAAAAGCAATAATGAAGCAATAAAATGCTCCCCTGTGTAGAGTTCATACTGCATTTAATTGGCACAATGGAGCAGTTTACAGCAAGTATTCTTAGGTGCGTGACAGTTTACTGTTATTGTGCTACAGATGTTTCTACGTAACCTTTAAAAGGAATGGGAAATATAGAAAATTCAGATTGCTGCGCAAGTTTTATGAGCATATTTTATAGAAATCTATAGATATGAGAATGAAAAAAAATAATGGTGACATTATTGCATGAGAATAGACCACCATTAATATACCTCGATAAGGGTCCAATAAAGCCCACGGTCATGGTGCAACTTACTGTGAAAATCAAGTTTGGCTTTTTCAGGCATAGAGACCTACAAAAAATCAGCAGGGGCAAAAGCTTACAGGAGAAATCTTACAGCCAAAGTTGAAAGAAGGAATACCAAAGCTAATTTAGAGAGAATAAATTATATATATTTTCTCAAGGCATTAAACAGCTATATACAATTAGGTATGTACACATACATAGTGTATACACGTTCTAAATACTTTCTAAATGTTATGCCCTTGCTGATAATATCTGTCAGCTGCTTAATATCATCTCTGGAATCAAATGAATGAAGATTTTGCAACACTCTCTTTTTTCTTTCTGTTGTAGTGTGCTCTGAACTGTTAGTAATACCAATTAAACCAGTCTGAAGTCCCTAGAAGTCACTAAACCACTAAGTCAGGCTTAGTGACTTCTAAGTCACTAAGGGATTAGCAGTGGCTAATCTGCAAGTAGAATTGTCTGGGTATCATACAAGAGCTGTAAAATTCTTCAGGTTTTGTGTATTTCTCCTCATGCATTTTTCTCCTGTGGTGTTACATTTTCTTGCTAGCCCTCTTTGTCATATCATCAGTGAAACTCTTTCCCATCACAGAATTCAGGAAAGCTCAGTGGCCCAATGTGCAGGAAGTTGAACTCAAACCCAAAGGACTTCAGTAAAAAAGACTGTAGTCTTGGAGAATAGGTATGCATATGTTCTCCCAGAAAAACATATAAAAACCAACAACAAAACCCAAAGGCAAATAGATGAGGTCCCAAACAAAGAAACAAGGAAGAAAACCCAAAAACCCCAAACTCACACATATACACATACACCAAATAGAAGGCATGGGGGATATCACCTATTAGAATTCCATGCATATATGGTAAATTAAGCACAAGTACAGGCTGAGCAGAAGATAGGTCAAGAGTAGTCCTGGGCAGAAAGACTTGGGGATGTTGGTGGGCCAAAAGAGTAGCATGATTCAGCAATGTGTTCTTGCAGCCTGTAAAGCCAATTGTGTCCTGGGCTGCATCAAAAGAAGGGAGACCAGAGTTGGTTCTTGCCTCTCCTCTGCTCTAAGTAGACCCCACTTGCAGTGTTGCACCTAGCTCTGAGAGTCAGGAATAAAATATATCATATCATATCATATCATATCATATCATATCATATCATATCATATCATATCATATATTTATATCTATTAAATAAACATAATAAAATACAAAAATAGAAAAGGAATGTGATAACTTCCTGGATTTAACTGTCCACAGATACTTATAACAAGTTTAATACAGGAGCAAAATAATTGCTTTATTGTGTTGAATTTGTAGAAGAAAATTACCATCTTGGTTACAGACATCCTCCACTTGAGGCAGTTTTCCTGTGGAAATGAAGTCCATAAGTTTGGGTTTGGATGAATTACCATTTGGACTAGAGAATACTGGCAATAAAAGTACATTTATCTTTAACCAATTTAACAGTTACCATCTTATGTGATGCAACCTAAACTGAAGGCATTTTTCATTGCATTTAACAGTGACAGCCATCCCTAATTGTTTTCACTGAATGTTTGAATCAAGATGAGACAGATATTTTCTGCATGACTAGAGAGACCATTGCTTTTAAAATTCTATCTCCCTGCAATGACATCTTTGTTTCTGTCCACAGTTTACTTCTGGAAAATTGAGTTAAATTTGCTGCCTGAACTGGTCACAGAGGTGTGTCGGCGTCTCTGCAGAATAATTCAGGAGATGACACCCTGAATATATTCTAAATAGTCTTAAGGGAAGTTGTGAAAATGGTGCCAGACCCTTCTCCAAGGTGCACAATCAAAGACAAGCAGCAAGAAACACAGCCTCCAGATTTCCAGCAAGGAAAATTTCTAGGTTAGGTGGTGGAATTGTCATCCCTAAAGATTTTCAAAATTTGACCAGTAAATACCCTGAGAAACCTCCTCTAAGTTTGAAATCAGACCTCCTTTGAGGAGACAGGTGGACTAAATCGGATACAAAGGTTACTTCCCACCTAAATTATTCCAAGTAGGAATCCAAACCTTGACACAATGAAGGCATTTTCCTTGAACAATGTTGGGCCAATTGCTTTCTTCTTGTCATTCCCTTCAGAATTTTGGAAGTCTGATGGTCTGTCACAGTCTGAGATCTCTGTGCATACTTTGAGTAACGTCACAATACTTTCATAGAAATTATTAGCAAACAACCCTGTTCTACTCATTTTTTAAAATTATCATTAAAGGAAGTAACTTTGTTCATAATATTCTGTTTCTTTTCTGCAATATTATCCAAACTGAAAGCCTGTAAAAGGTTTTACACATACATATATAACCTATACACAGGTTGCAATTACAAATTTGAATATGCAACTTGATTAGAAAAGGGATTGATTATGCTTAGGTAGTAGGAATTACATTTTCCTTCAACACTGAGGTTCAGGACCAAACCTTGTTTCCTGCATTATTTTGATTCTGCAGGAGCATACACAATCCAGCTAGGTCAATACAGTGCTAAACATCATGGCTTCACAATCCTCCTTTTTTTAAAAAAAATTGAAGGGTGATTTATTTCAGTCTCTTGAACATTTGGAGTAGCTACCTCTAGAATGAACAACGATGAGTTATTAAACACTGCTTGCTCACTTGATTAGTGCAGCAATTAATGGTGTATATTCTCTGGTGCCTCTTTTGGTTTCATATTTTGTCAGAGATGAACTCATCCTCTCGTGATGATTTTCTTCGCCCAAGGTCTATAGTACTTTCATAATTTTTTTCCCCATAGATCTCCAGCATTTAAATCATTTCACATACAGTTGTTTCCATGGGAAAAAATTAGACATTTTTAAATAGAAATTTGTCTAGCTCTCCCTGCCCCTTCATAAATTGGCACATCCTATATTTAGTATGTTCAATGAATTACATTCCATGTATTCTAGTTAGAGCAGCACTGTCTGGCCAAGGACTGTGACTTAGAGGTAGGATCCCTGGACTGGATTGACATTAATTAGATGTGACAGCCACCCACCACTCAGGCTCAGTGCAGATCCTACAAGTGTCAGGAGCTCAGCACATTTCAGCAGGAGCCTCTATCCTTGACAGCAGAGAATTGTGAGTACTAGTCTAATCTGCTTGAAAAGGGAGTTTGCAATATTCATTGCTTAAAATTGATAGGAGAAATACCATGTCATTAAGAGTGGGATTTTTTTAATTGTTCCTTGCATTTTTAATGTGATAAGTAAGGCTCTTCCCCACAGTACAGCAAGAACGGAGTACAGTAATGCAGGAGTGATAAATGTCTGTCTCTGAGAGTCTGTCACAGATCCAGCTATACAGTACAGGCAACTCAGATGGATGTTAAAAATGCCTCTGCAGGATCACAGTTAGAAATACCTCAGCAGGAACTGCAAGTGCAGACTCCCTGTAAGGCCCAGTAGGTCTGACTCAATGAAGCGTTGGGGCATATGATGTCTGGGGATATCTCTAGATTGAGTGTCTGCTCTGGGTCTTCATAAAATCACTGAGTTTTAAAGTGTGGCTTTCAAAGTAAACATATTTGAGGGCACTGAGAACTGGTTTGAGGGGAATGAGAGGAGGAAATGAATGTCAGAGAGTGTAAGTCCTGGAATCTTGATTTAGGAAAGCACTTAAATTTAAACACAAGTCCAAAGTGCTTTTCTATGCAGGATGTGTGGGATGAATCCATGCATTACAAAGTATGGCATAATGCTTAGTAGAGTGTGACATTAATAAGAGAACATGACTACTTAGCACTTGAAACAAATGTTTTAATCTTTTAATTCCAGCGTTACTAATGGTCTAAAGCATTTTAGGCTGGAATGGCTTCTTGCACTCTAGCCTCCTTTGTTTTCCTGCCTAAGATAAGGAAAGCAAAAAATACTACAGGAAAAACAGCAGCACAAGTTCTTCTATTTACATTGGCCAAGACATATAATCTTGTGTTAATGACCCTGGTAAGAATAAATATACACAAAGAAATATCACCAGGTGGAGGATAGCACACAGAGTGGAAGTCTGCTAGTGCAGTGCTACTGAGCATTTGTTTTTCCATGAAATAATGTAGGACTAGGCAAATGGAGCCACACTGAGAAAAAAGACTAGACACACATCTTGCTGTGGGACAGGCAGTGGAAGATTTGGTTTATTCTGTGTTAAAATGAAGTTGGATATAACTCATTAGGGATGAGGCCCTTGGCAAGCCTGGGTTGTCTCTTCTGGTAGTAATGAGTGTATCATAAGGTGTATCTGCTGATCTAGAGGGCTATCTTCCTCAGGAAATTTGTTTCTTTCTTGAAAGTTTATTGTCCCCCAAAATTCAAATGCAACATGCTCCTAGGCAGATTCTTGAGGCAGTGACAGACCCCAGATAGATCTCAAGGCAATTGTACTGTTTCCATCCCTTCTCCTTGCAGCTCAGAGGCAAAACAGTACAGGAGAGAAGTATATTCAGTGCATCGTAAAGGAAAATATTACACTTGTTGAAACCTGTGGTGAACTGTAACTGAGTTCAATGCTGCTGTGTGTCCTAGAAAGATCTGTCTTGGGTACCACCAGAATAAGGCTTCTCAGGAGGGAAACTGGAAAGAGATTTCTCTGAGACTTTACCCTAAACAGATTTTTGCTTGCTACTCTGTCATATAAAGAGATTTCTCTTTCAGTTTGCTCTTTGTTGACCCGAGACGTTGTGGACTCCTTGTCCCTGGAAGTTTTCACGCTAGGTTGTATTGGGCTCTGAATAACCTGGTCTAGTGGGAGGTTTCCTGCTCATGGTAGGGTGTTTAGACATAGGCGATCTTTAATGTTCCTTCCAACCCAAATTGTTCCATGATTCTATTATTCTGTGACCTGGTGGTATCCAGACATTGCAAGCTGTGTGGGTGGATTGAGCCCCAAGGGCAGACAATGAGGCAGCAGCATCCTTTACAGTTTAATGAGGCCAGAAAGGAAAACCTCGTGAAGTAATCAATGTGATGAATGTCATGAGAATGTCTTTCAAAAAATCTCGTGTCTCTTGCTGCTGAGGCACAGTGGGAGTTAAAGTCAGCATTTCAATGTAGTGCGGTAGATCACTTACAGTGTCAGCATTTCTTTTTTCTACGCTTTGTATAGAGACGTTTTTCCGTCAGCATGACTTATTGAGAAAACCACTGTATTTTACTGCAGCATGTTAAATTGTTCACTTGCCTAGGTGCACAAGTACTTCCTGAAACACATTTCATATTATTCTGATTCACTGCACACAACACATATGCATACAAGATAATTCATTATCAGAAAATACCCTGATCTAACATTTTAATGCAATTTTTATGATTCTGGTAGGTGGAATAATAAAACTAAATAATTTCTGAGAACCATCCACAGTACCTGCAAAAAAAAAATCCACTATGACATCTCAAAAAACATAAAACCCCCCATATTTTAATATACTGAATTATTCTTGTTATTTCAAATGCCCCTGTAAGAGTAGGTCCATTATGAGAACTGTAATACAGAGAGAGAAATATTAAAGCTACTTATAACTGAAATAAAATCCAGCAATGAAGTAGATGTGTAAACTTACTGCTGTCAGAGTTTTGTGGCCCCATACTTGAGTGCAGTCAGTAAAAATACCACGAATCTGTTGAGACAAGACCTGTAACTTTTAATTACCACCCGTTAGGGCCATCTTCATTGTGTAAAGATAAATAATAACAGAGATTTTATCCCACCCAAGCAGGCTGTTGTTTCACCTACTGAGTAATACTCTTGTGTTTGGGCAATAGCAACCTTTGGGTCTGTCTGTGAAGGACTAGCAGATCTGTGAGCTTTGAAACTCTATTGCAATTGAATTCTTAAAACTGCCCTAAAGGAATCAGTACTTTTGCCATTTCTTTCTAATTCACTTAACATCTGACTGGTGGAGTTAGTTATAACCCAGTTCTTCACTAGTTATAATCCAGTGCTTTCTATATCTCTCCTTAATGAGTCTATTTCTAGGACTCCCTGTCAGACAGAACTCTGAGCACTGGAGAAGTTAAAAAGAAGGGATGGACTTAAATATTCCAAGTTATTTTCCGCACATAGGAAAAAGAAAGAACAGTGAAGCTTCCCAAGCTTGCAAGCTGCTGTTAGTAGTTACAATTCAAATAATTTGACAACTTCTGTGTTAATTTCACTTGCCTGTATGAAAATGACTGTTCTTTGTGCATGAAATTTTCATATAATTTGGCTATAACCTGGTGGAAAAAAGGCTAAGTTGCTAGAAATAAAGAGACTGATTTCTAAAGAAAAGAAATGGATTTTGGTGGCTAAGGCTTTTACAGGACTGTTTGTTCAGAGGAGCTTAACATGTGGATATAATTTGCTAAAGGATTTCCCAGAGGGCTAATGTGATAAAAGAAGTCAGATGTGTTACATGATTAATACAGCTGATTTTTTATCAAAATTCAAGTGGTCATCAATCAGATCAGTGTAATGAGGTCAACCGCAGACTGTCAAAACTACACAGATCCCAAATGGGACAACAATTGAGACAAAGATAGGGAAAAAGAGAACGCAACAAAGGTAAAACTTATACCAATTTGTTGGCTGATAGAATGTGTTATTATAGATTAACTAGCTGAAAGCTCATATATGAGTTATGAAAGGATTAACATGCTTATAGGCATTTAGAAATGGTAGTACATCTTCAAACAAATGACCTGGAGGGGACCATTTGTTGCAGCATAATAATTTTGGCTGAAATAGGAAAGGAAAGGAAAGGAAAGGAAAGGAAAGGAAAGGAAAGGAAAGGAAAGGAAAGGAAAGGAAAGGAAAGGAAAGGAAAGGAAAGGAAAGGAAAGGAAAGGAAAGGAAAGGAAAGGAAAGGAAAGGAAAGGAAAGGAAAGGAAAGGAAAGGAAAGGAAAGGAAAGGAAAGGAAAGGAAAGGAAAGGAATCATCTTTATTATCTGTTACTGTCTTTGACAAAAGATAAAAGAGAGGAAGGCAAGATCAAGCCAAGAAAAAAACAATTGACTCCTAATGAAAAACAACCACCATAAACTGATGTCTTACTTCATCCTGTAAAAGGGCATCAAAGAAAATTCAAGGAAAACAAGCCGTTTCAAATACTTACAGAAACTAAGTATATATGATCAAGAAAAGAGAAATCTAAACTCGTCTGCCTAAGAGAAGGTATAGTTCTAGGCGAAAACCAAGATATTTTCTCTAAATATTAAATATACATATAAAATGAAAATGTCCTTACAGGAGTTACTGTTAACCTAGGACTAGTAGAAGAAAGATAATTTTATATGTTATCTAATTTTCCATATTTATGGTATATTCCTTACTTTTTTTAATTAAACTTTTCTAGGTTTTAGTTTTATTTATCGTAGGCAGACTTACTAGAACACTTGATAATATGTCTCACTCAAATTTTTGCCTAAAGCTCAGCCAGATATTTGTGTTGGTCATGTGTGTTTCTGCCACACATCCAGTGTCAAATCGCATCCAAACACTGTTCCTGGCTTCCTAAGACAGACACCTAAACAATGTATCCTTGTCTTGGGATGTCTTGCTTTCCACAGACCAAAGGCAGAAAAGGAAACAAGCTCAGACTAGATATTGGCATCTTTGGAAGAGTTGGGAGTGGCAAACATGAAGTGCTATGAACTGACTGCAAACCCCATTTCCCATCCCACTGCACTACTTGAGGGGAGGAAGTAAAAAAATTTAAAGTGAAGTTGAGCCTGGGAAGAAGAGAGAGGTGGGCAGAAAGTGTTTTAAGATTTGTTCTTACTTCTCAACGTCCTACTTTGTTATTAACTGGCAATAAATTTAATTAACTTCCCCAAGTCAAGTCTGTTTTACCTGTGACAGTAACTTCCAGGTGATGCTCTTGTCCTTAGCTTGACCAATGAGCTTTTCTATCATATTTTCTCCCCCACTCCATGCAGTTGAGAAGGTGAGTGATAGAGTGGCTTGGTGGGCACCTGTCAGTCAGCCAGTATTGACCCACCACAACATGTTATGCATAGGGGCATTTAAAATTATGCTAAGAATTACATTATAAATACTCAGATTGTCAAATTGCATGGCTCCAAAGGGTTACTGGAGAGCAATTTTCCTAACACACAGTACTGCATGATCTCTGCAGGCCAAAAAAATTGTTCCCCAATTACCCTGGATTCCTATTGGTTGAATGCTTATTATCCCCCAACACCAAAAGATTTCAGCTGTCTTCATTTCACTTACTGCATAACGTAAAAAGGACTCAGACTAAGGGTCCAGTGTCCTATTCTCACTAACCATCAGAAAAGCAACAGAGGGAGAGCAAGAAAAAGTGCAAGTCCTTGATATTGCCTCAGCTATCAACTATTCTTATCTCAAGAACACCTAGAGTTGTTTGTGTTTCTTCAGTAGATTCAACTCCCTCTAGTTCTTCTGATCTCTGAATGCCCATACAGTCTTCTCTGGCTCTTATACAGCCTTGCTGCCCTGAGGTTTTTGCTTTATTAAAGCTTATTTTTGTCGTCATTGTTGCAAGAAAATGAGAAGATTTCTTATTTATGACTGAAGTCTTGGAGAGCCTAATGACTCAATCAGTGGCAATGATTTCTGTGGCTGCCAGACCACTTCAGGTTTTAGTGATGATTTCTTTGAGGCCAGTCATTCACTGATGCCCTATATGTCACTGCAAAAAACAGGCACAAGAAAAGGTGTGAAAAAGAAATTCAGCTGTTGATTTGAAGTGTGGCCTCTGGGAGATGGTTATTTAAATGCCTTACCAGGTAATTCTTACAGAATTGGTTCATGTGCTGAACAATGGGTACACTTGAGCAGCTCCCTCTTCTTCTCCCTCGGTATTTCTATCTTCCTTACCAAGGTAAGAAAGATACACTTGAGACCTAATTTAAGAGGGTGGTTTTCATTGATCTTCATCCTGTGGCTTTTGTACAACAGTCACCAAGAAATAGGAAAGAATCACTCTTTCTGTAGCATGCTAAGATTGGTATTTCCCAATAGACTACAATGAACTGTCCTTTCTTACATTTTGTGAAGATATTTTTATCAGCGAGTTATGATGTAAAAAACTACCTTCCACTAAGCCATCTGCTTTCCAGTTTCTGGATCTGTCCTAATTTTATGACTTTGTAGGTCCATCTGAGGGGGCTGTCTTTTCTGAGAAGACACCACAAGCTGCCCCCATGTCACACACATAAACACAGTTCCAGCTGGCTCCAAGGTGGACACACCACTGGCCAAAACTGGCCCCATCAATGATGTTGGTGGCACCTCTGTAATAAGGTATTTGAGGAAAGGGACAAAATTCTGCACAGCAGCTGGGAGAGAGGAGTGAGAATATGTGAGAGCAGCAGCCCTGCAGACACCAAGTGCAGTGGAGAAGGAGGTCCATGGTGGAGTCCCTGGAGGATCCTAGAGCAGGCAGAAACGCTATGAAAGAAGCTTCAGCCTGTGGAAAGTTAGGGCCAGAGCTGGGTCCCGACAGGAACCTTGCCCCACGGAGATGAGTCCACAGAGGAGCAGGTTTTCTATAGGAACTTTCTTTCTCTAAGGAGACTTAGCATCTCTACAACTACAGTCGCATTCAAATTGGCTATGTTTGTACTAAGCAAGCTATATAGATAATACCATACATTCATACTAATGTTATGTGTATACAAAATAGTGTTTCTATAAATATTATATATATGTGTGTGTGTTGTGTGTGTGTGTGTGTAGTGTTGTATGTTGTGCTAAAGCCAACATTTTCAGAAATGACAGTTGAATTTGGACAGTCACTGAAAGCCATTACACAAGCCAAACACAAGCTAGTAGCAATGCTTTTGCTGGGCCTCCCATTTCTGGAATCATATGGATCTGTGGGAATTTTCATTGCCTTTTTTAGAAAAAAGATATTCCAGATTTTGTTTGATGATAAATGCTGGAAGAAAAAAATTGTATGATGCCTTCAATGTTCAGAAATCAGAAAAGAAGGGTCTATATATTTTTTTTAAAAAATCTCATGACCCTGAAACCAACAGGCTTGTATTTGGGGACATTTTTTCCTCATGCCCTTTGAATACTTGAAAAGCATTATTGTTGATTTTGTATTTTCTGTGTCTCCCTTGTGTAACTGTAATACATCCACCAACAGCTCAAGGGGCCCTGCAGGGCTCCCACAGTTCCAGAATTCAGTCTATTTTTGTGTTCTTGGAAGCAGATACACCTTGTGTATCTATTCCGTGGACAATGAGCATATACAAATCTGAGACAAGGCTTAAATGTCTATGATTTTTGGTGCCATCTGCACAAATGCATGGCACAATGATTACTCCTCTCATAACTATCATCTACCTGAGATAATTTGGTATTGCTGATGCAGGTTTGATCAAAGAGTCGAAAGAAGAGCTGCAATACCTTCTTGTTTCCCACGTGAATTTGAAATGTTGTCTTTCTTCTCTGTGTAATTTTTTAAAAATTCATCATGTTATTTCCTATATTCCATGATTTTTTTCTTTAATCACCTCAACACATTGCTCCACCACATTCTTGCTGATAGCCCCATCCATTTGACATATGTACTTGTTCTGATTTCCAATAATTTACTTGATAAGAGTATCCTTTTATGAATCTCCACTGCAAGATTATCCCTTATACCTTTATAAATACTCAAGAGATATTTTGACATGAATTTCTCCCCGTTTGCATTTTAAATTTTTATTGTCCTCCTTAATTTCTTTATTAGATAGTAGATTACATCACAAATGCTTTTATTGTTTTCAGAGCAGAGGACCAATGTGCATCCAGATGTACTTATAGTTTTTGTATCTCTTAAACCAAACTTGGCTGTACAGAAATATAAATTGCATCTATTTCATTTCTATTCACAAAGTTTACTTGTGATGCATAAACACACAGAAGCAATATATAAAAATGAAAAGAGCACTTATAAAACCACAGAGGATATTTTATAGATTTTATAGACCTTGCACCTCTAAATCTTGAGCTTGACTCTCAGCTGTACTTCTACAACAATCACTAGATCAGCAGGCCATGGGATTCTTGACC
This sequence comes from Chamaea fasciata, assembly GCF_029207755.1. Classification (NCBI taxonomy): domain Eukaryota; kingdom Metazoa; phylum Chordata; class Aves; order Passeriformes; family Sylviidae; genus Chamaea; species Chamaea fasciata. Next base: position 34,924,725 of record NW_027094087.1, read on the forward strand.
TGAGGTATAAGGCTCGTAAAAGCTGTGACAAAGCCTTCATCCTTCATCAAGCAGTTCAGGATTTATTAAGAAACAGGAAACCTTTTGCCATGTGCATTTGTACCATGTTGGTTATTGCAGCAGGTCAGGAATGGGAGACATAAGATCCTATGCTTTTTCTCTTTTTTATACATTTAAGTCTTGGCTCAGCCTCAGACAGCAACCAAACACCACACAGCCCCTTGCTCACTGCCCCTACAGCAGGAGGGGCGGGGAAAAGAGAGCAGGAAAAAGTGAGAAAAGGAACCGTGTATGGGAGGAAAACTGAGAATTAGTTGGGTACTAAACTGCTCAGTCTTGTCAGCACAGGGGCACCCATGAGCATGCCAGGAGGCAGAGCTGAGGCAGCTGGAGCACTGCTGCTGCCAGGAGCTGAGGCACTGCGGAGCTGGACACATCAGGGTTGGCAGCTGCCTCTGTGTTTTGAAGACTACAATTGTGGATATTAAACTTTGTCTTCCACTAAGTGTTTATATCCCATTTTAGATCCAGCTTTCTTTAAAGAGTTCAATCAGTTGTGGGTAAGTCTGCATTTAGAGTCCTGTGGAGCTGTGCTATCAAAGTTTAGGTGAAGCTTCACAGAAGTTGTAATGTGCTGCTTTGCCTGGCAGGTTGGACTCATTCCCACATGCTGACTTTAACAGGAGATAGGAGATATATCCTCTTCAACTGCATACTTGGGCTAAGGCTGTGTGGCTGCAGCCTTTCCTTCTACTTGCCAGGAACCCAAAGCACTGCCTGGGGCTTGTATTTCCCTTGGACAAGCAAAGAATGTGAGCTGCAGCAGAGAGGATTTGCCCCAACATCACAAGCCCCCAGTTGTCCCAAGACATGGTGTTTCCAGGTATACTGCTCTGCATTCCCACACCAGACTGCAGCTTAGGGTGTGAAGATGGAGGGTGACCCAGGCAAACAATGCACGAGAGCTTGTTGAGATGGAAATCCTAAAATGATTGCCATTGATAAATATACGTACAGCCAGATGAATAAACACTGCAGGGAGAGGCATATAAAATGTGTAGATGGAGAAGTAGATCTAGTGAACATGATATATATTCATCTTGTTTTATTATGCTGCTCATAGAATTTGCAATATTTCCAATTACTATCTATATCTTTTTGAGTGTCTTGATTATAAGCCTCTTTTGGACAGAGCATTTCACTTTTTTCCATTAGTCTAATGTCTGCACTTGGATAGAGATGGAGACAGGAGAAGGAAGCATAATTCTTGGCCTTGGAGACCTTAGAACATCAAAGGCATCTACTGTAATGTCAGATTCTTAATATTAATGAGACCTAGGAAAGGGCAGACTCCTACCCCTGCTTCTATTTGTGTAGTTTTCATTATTCTCAGGCAACCCCACTCATCAATTTCCCTTAAGGCTTTCTGCTGGCTGGATTTGTTACTGTCTGAGCTACCTGAAATGAAGAGCTTTTATAATCCGTTTGGGATAACCATTTCTAGAGACTAGGTCCGTTTCCTCTCAGCTTGGCTCCTTTCTCAATTTCACCAGCAAGGCTGCTGGCAGAATTCCTCCTATTTCTGTTCCACTGTGACTATATGTTGAGGGTGTCTCAATTTTGTCACCTTTCCCAGGCAGTGAATCTTTTCTGATGGGCTAAGCTGAAAAGACAAGCTGAGACATAATGACAGATCACTTTTGGGTAGTTACCCAGAACCACTGGAGCAAAATAAAAATTTTGATCAGACTCTAACATTAATTATTAGTGTGTGCACATGAAAAAATGCAACAAAACAATTTCTCCATGTGTGAGCATATACCCAGCAAACAGTCTGACATTACTATTAAGCAAAGGCTAAAACCCCCACAATGTTGCTTTTTATTTTTTCTTTTATTGCCTCTTATTGCCTCTGTTTTCCTAACTCATTTGTGCCTCCAGATCAACAATAACAACAATAATTTGTAATGAAAAAGAAAATAACAGAGTGAAATAATAGGTATGGAAAAATAAGTGATAGAAATGAAAATAAATTGCTCACCACCAACAAACCGATGCTGAGAAACTCATCAAGCAGTGACCTTGCCACCACTAACCTTCTCCCTAGTTCATTGCTGAGCGAGATGCCACATGGTATGGAATATAGAATCATAGGATTGTAGAAACATTGAACGCTTTGGGTTAGAAGGAGCTTCAAGATCATCTTGTTCCAATCCCCCTACCATGTGCAGGGACATCTTTAAAAGGATTTGGTTTCACAGAGCCCCATCCAAACATGGTCTTGAGCACTTTTAGGGATGGGGCATCCACAGCTTCTCTGGGCAACCTGATCCAGTGCCTCACCACACTCACAGTAAAGAATTTCCTCCTAACAGCTAATCTAAACTTATCTTTTCCAGTTTGAAGTCATTCCCCCTTGTACTGTCACTACACTTCCTTGTATAAAGTCCCTCTCCAACTTTCTTGTAGCCTCCTTTAGGTGCTGAAAGGCCACAAAAAGTCACCTTAGAGCCTTCTCTTCTCCAGAAAAAACAACACCAACTCTCTTGGTCTCTGCGATCTGGATCAATCTCTGTTCTGGTTTTGGCTAGGATAGATGTAATTTTCTTCACAGTAGCTAGTACAGGGCTATGTGACCTTTGTCTGAGCATGGCTGGCATTTAAATAAATTAAAAAAACTTAGAAATCTGTCAGAAACTAAAAAGTAACAGCCTCAGTCTTAATGACTCTGATAAAAGCTCCTCAGCAAGTTTCAAGTCAAGGAGACAAGATGGCACCAAAGGCCAAGAAGAGAGAAATCCTGAAATAAACTAGACATTTTCAGCAAGGTAGCCAGTAAAGAAGCAAAATTCAAGGCACAGAGGGCACAGGGTAAGAACAGCAATTTGTGCCCTAGAAAACCCAGAGACCTCTAAGTGATAGAAACTTCATGCTGTGTCAGATTTTCATAAAACTTCTTGCTGAGGAAGTCGTCAAGCATGAATGCTTCTTGAATTGGTCCTGGATAAGTCCCAGATGTTTCTGTTCACCCTGACCCTGGATGCTTGCTATTCTTCCCTTCCCCATTCATTATGTTCATATCCTTTGCAGGATTTTGGATGTGGCTCAAGCATCACTGTTAAAGGAACATCTTGCAGTGGCCCTTTCCTTGCATGGTTTTTGAAGGCCATACACACGGATTCATGGAAACAGAAGATGCATTTGCATGGAAGTTGCATGGTACAGCAAATTAACCTTTATATGTCACTAGTTAGGCACCACTGACTTTAAAACCTTTAACAAAGATGCCATTTCTGAAATCAAAACTTTCAAAACTACGTAAACTCTGTAGATGCGAGGTGCAACCAGTTGCTGTGAAATTGAGCTACTATAGCCTAGAAGAAAGCTCATTTCCTGGAAGAAACCAGGCAAATACCAAACTAGAAGTTTCTGTAGTTGACCTGCAGAGAAACCTACCAGGAATTTTTCATTTGCTCAGGTTCCATTTCTTGGCGTACTGTGCTGTGGTTTTTCTCAGTTTAATATCTCATCTTTGTAAATTAATATTTCTTCATTTGAAACATAGGACACAGAGATTCCAATCTTAATTAGGCATCTGATGCACTGCAACTGTAAAGGAGACCATTTTCAGGAAATTAACATTCCCAGATTGTGCAGTCAAATATATTTCCGTGTTGAGAGAAATGGTCAGTGTAGCTGCAACTGTGCCAACAAGTACTGGGGATTTGTTGAGGGTCTTGTAGCACCCTCAGCCATGGGGTGTGAGAGTGTCAGATTGAGTCATTAAAAAAGTCAATGAAACCAGAATGATAATATTTTTGCTTTTTTAGCAGAAAATCTGAAAACTGTAAAATAAATACTAGACCCACACTGGAATAACTTTTTTTTTTCTTTTTTTCTTTTTTCCTTATTTTTTCTTGTTTTTTTTCTTTCTTTTTTAATTAATAAAACAATCTAATATTTCTAGGGAATCATGAATAATCAAGTGTGTAACACTGCTGCAGGTGCAGGTACCAGCTTGTTCAGACAGCTGAAGAAAAATGCAGTTACTATCTCCTAGACATGCAGCTGCCCATTTTACATATTTAGGCCATTTTTTACCCAGACAGACTTTCAAGAATTGAGCCTATGGTTACTAATGAACCTCCAAACTGATGATGCATCTATTTGTTAGCCAAAAATTCTGCCTGTAAAATCAAACTTTCAACTGAGGTTCTTTGAAGAGGTGGAGCCATAAAAGTTGCATCTGGAATTGGATATATAATAGGGAGAAAAGGTGGAAGGTTTCTGTCTCAGATATGTAACTCTTTAAACAAAGTCAAACATTAGCCTGCATGGTTTTAAAGAAAAGTTTTACAGAAAGCAAACAGTTTAAATTAAATTATTTTAATGGGCAAATATACATGTCATAAATTTGCTATATATGAAGAAAGCTGAATGAGCTTATGGCTACTTGTATGTGCCTCCTTTGGTTAATGAACGAGTTTTACAAATTACTCATATTCCATGTTTTGTCAGAAATGCCGACTTTTATTACAATAGAACCTGTGGTCACATGCATAAATATTGGTGTAGTAAGAGATATTTTGATTGACTGTTTCCTGGCAATTGACACTAAATAGATTTCCCACATCTGTTTACCAATTTCACTTCATCCAGCTAGAAAAGCTGTTTCAAGGAGTAAAACAACACTGCTGTTTAAAGGTGCACATTCTCATTCCCTCTCTCCCTCTGTCCCCATATTATATAGTCAGGTAGGTTAAAACAGAAAAAAAAATCTGTAGATAAAATATTGATGTTCAACAATTCAAACTAAATGCATAAAGTACTGTTGGAACAGCTATTCCTGAATAGAAAAGTTATTGAAAACACATTATCTAAAAAATTGATGTGTAAGAAAAAGCCTGATTTTCAGATTTTCAAGTGACTTTCTATTGAAAGCTGACCTGGTCAAATAAATTATGATCTTTCTGGAATAACTGAGTAATTATCTTTCACTCCATCCATTTTCCTGTCACTAATATGTATATGCTGCCAGAAGTATTTATTTTCATGAGTTTTGGTGTTGGCTTTTTTTTTGTTGTTGTTTGTTTTTTTTTTTTTTGTTTGTTTTGTTTTGTTTTGTTTTTTTGTTTTTTTTTTTTTTTTTGTATGGAGCTTCAAATACAGAAAATGAAAGACATTCTGTCATTACTGGTGTTGCAAATGATGTCTGGGGGTGAATATGTTCAACCACCGTTTTCTTTGAGTGTTTTGGGGTGATCTCACATGTCCAGCACCTCCCTTGCTCATAAACATGTGGTTTGAGGTGCTGGAACACCCTGAGGGGTGTATTTGGAGAACTACAATGAAAATTTTAATTCCACTTTGCAGTACCTTTTCCCATTTGCAAGGCAATAGAAAATCATCATTCATTACTTATTGCAAACAGAAAGGGAAAATGTTTAATTTTGAAATGGACGTGTGATTAAGATGCCTGATCCCTGGTGACCAGCAAAGGGGACATTGCACAGAGTGCATCAAAAACCACAAGGAAATCTAGTCTTTTAGGGACTGACACAGTGTAATTAAACTTTACATTTCCTGAAACAGTATTGGCACAAACTGAGCCCATTAATTCTAAATTAATGTTTTTATTCTGACCTGCCAACAACAACATCCTCTAAAAAGGCTCTGTTTGCTAGACATTCAGGTTGCATTCACACATTTATTGTGTTATAGAAAAAGACTTGAAAGATTTTTATCACTTTAGTACAAACAAAAATGAACATATGTAATTATGTAACCTCCTAAGGAGGCCTGATCCTTTGTGAAACTGTTCTAATTCTCATGGTGTAAAAATGCATGACTGTTGAACTTACATCTTGTATAGTCCTTTTCTAGCAATTGGCCACACTCTGTCCTCCATCTACCAGAGGTGGAAAATCTGCCCAAGAAGTGACTGCAGTAGAACCTGACACAACAGAAACATCATGGAACAGACAAAGAGCACATACTTTAAAGCAGATTTATGCAAGAGAGTGCAGAACAAAAACATCTCTATGTTTAATTAAAGTGTTTTATTTATGCAAGGTTGTTTTAATTACTGTTATACCAGATCTTTAGCCATAGCTCTCAAAGCCTTGTGGAATTTCCCATTAGGCTTAGTGAGTATTGCTAGAAGCCATCAAATAAAGGTGATATGAAGATGTGCAAAACATGGTAGGAACTGCTAGGTTTATTGCGAGTTTGGCATAGAAGTATTTTTGGATGAAATGGTAATTTCCTCTGCTTCACCTGAGACCCACAAACTTGTAAGTGAAGTACAGGGCTCAAATCATGAAAAATTAGCTCTTTAGAAACTATCTGAAATATTTAGTTCCTTGTGTTCTCCACAGTGCTGGCTCAGGATATGAATTGTTATCCTTAATAAGGCACCCATATGACTTGACTTAAATGATGTTTTAAATTTGAAATAACTCATGTGGCACTGGTTCTGAATTGCAGTTTTGTTGTTGAGATTATTAAACCCAAATAAATTATGTACCATGACATCTATGCAGCCACAGTTTCCGTTTGCAGACCATCTGCAGCCAATCTGATCATCCCATGCAGTCACATGTTCCATTATAATCTTGACCAGCTTAACTGAGGTGGAATAATTGAAGCTAATTTTTGTAGCACAGGCAAGCCTTTGATAGATTTAGAACACTAAGGCTTTACAGCACCATGCATTTATGCTAGAGGGCACTCATACTTTGTTCTGAGCAGTATCAGAGCTTGGCATTTGTGGAACATCTATCCCCAAAGCACAGTGCCAACAGTAACTTTCAGGGAGTGCTGTGAGGTAGGCGTGTACATAGATCCCTGTTTTACAGATGAGGAAGCTGAGGCAGGAAGCTTAAGTTACTTGACACAGATCACAGCAGGAGTTAGAGGATGTTTAACTGAGGTATTAAGGGATAACACAGCATCCAAGACAACTTGAAAATCACTCTCAAAGAAGCCAGCTCATTACATATATGTATCCATACATCTATATCTGTGCAGATTAATTCTGAATGTGAATTTTTGTTTTTAAAACTAGATACCTTGCTTTCTTATTCCAAAATTCTGTGGGGAAATATTGAAGGCTTTAGGAAAAGCACATAAAGAGCTATGTCTATGTCCCTGGCTCTCCAGGGAGAGGAACATAGCTCTTGTCTGCAGTGCCTATATAGTAACTGAGCATTTAGACAGAGGCACAAAGTCATAGAATCATTTAGGTTGGAAGAGAACTTTGAGTCCAAATATAAACCTTGGATTGCCAAGTAGGATTAATTTTACAGGCACATGTACCTCATAGATCTCACAGTATAAGGTCAGCTTGAGGAATTTTTTTTTTCATTTTTCCTTTGCAGCAGGTATTCACTAGACTGCGATTTTCACTCCTTCATTTCCAACTAAGTGTTTGGTGAAGTACTGCAATGACCTATGCAAACATAAGGCATCATGAGATTTTGTCTCCTTCCTTCCATGCTGTTACATTTCTCTAAGAAGAGGAACCCGTCTCTGAAGGCAACTCCTGCAACCGAGAGTTCACAGCTTAGCAAGGAAGAGTCTGAGTGATTTGTCTATGGCAGGATAGAGGCAAAGTTTGTCTTGAAGGGGCTTGCAGTCAGATGTCAAGACTTGCCTAGACACACTTCTCTGAATAACTCTACCAACATGCATTTTTTGTGAGATGCTGAAAATCAACACTTTAACTTCCACAGTATGGCTCAATAAATTCTTCACATCTTCCAGAAGTGTCTCTTAAGAATCTTTCATTTTGCTTGCTTCCTGTGATCATCCATATATATTTTAGAAGAATGTTTTCAGAAAGCAAATACTGTCCTACTCAACACAGATGGATTCCTTAAAAGTTCTGCTGCTATGTTACACTGTGGATAGTGAATTTTTCCATGAACAAAAACATAATGAAGGGATGCATGTTAGGACTTATAGCATATGCACAGTTTAAATACATGGGAATATCTGTGACATGAGGGATGAGAGGCAAGGAAAAAAATCAATGTGGGCTTTCCAGAGGAAATGCTAGCTTTATAAAATAGATAACCATTTCTGAAAATCCTTCACCCAGGAGACTGTACCCCTGATTGCCTGTTTTGTCACCCCTTACCCTTGACTTGTTCCATTTTGCTTCATCTAAAATAATGCTATCAACTATGAGAATGCAACTTGTAGGAAAGAGGGAGACAATTCTTCATCAGTGTCAGAAACTCAGATCTTCTGGAGAACTGAAGGACGTGAAATGTTCCTTTATGTTCAGTCCTCTCACTACATCCAGGAGACTGAACTTGCAATGGAATATTTAACTGTGAGCATTCTCTGTGTCTCTTTCTGAGCAGCTCAATTTTCATTTTCATCATCATCTTCCTCATATGAAATAAGATCATTCAAGTTTGAGGGGTGACAAGGAGTGCAATGGTGACATTTGCCTGGTCAAGGTATTGAGAAAACACCCTGGAAATCAATGGTGCTGCCACAGTCACATCACAAATATGAATTTTCAGAAACCACATGGCAAAGAAATGGGTTTTGGTATCACTGGTGCCACCCAAACAGGAAAACACAGCCATCACTGTGAGTCTTATTTGACCAAGAGCCAAACAGAGTTTTGAATAGTTGCTATCAATGAACACTTCGTAATAAATTTTAGCTGGGAAAAAAAAAAAGGAAAAATTTAAATATATTTTTGAGAAAATAACAATCTGCTTAGGGACAACGTGGGCAGGCTGGTTTTGTTGGATAAAGTATAAAGTGTGAATCATGGTTGTTCAGCTCTTGTCTGGAAGTCTCTTAGGATTTAAAGCAAGCTGAACAACTGACAATCTTGGAGGAATTCAAGTGTGGTTTTATAATATCTGGTTCAACAGACTGAACTGGATCACTCTCACTAGCAATTATGTGTTTCACCAAGCATCTGGAAGCTTCATTGATGTTTATATTTTCCTGAAAGTGAAAGAGAAAGAAAGGTTGATTAGTCAATATTAATTAAACCATGTTGCATATTTCCTGTGCATAATTCAACTTTTCTCTTGGCAACATCAAAAGTTGACTTACCTTTATAAATAATTTTCAAAAACTGACTGTGTTAAATAGTGCTTACTGGAGTTTTGAAGTTGGTTAAGTTTTATATATATTATGATTCATATATCTTTTAAAATGTACACAGAGCTGATTTTAAATTACCTCAATCTTTTGGTGATTTGATTGCTTCAATAAACTAAGAAAACAAATTCCAGAGAGGTGTTGAAGGCCAATGCTTGAAGTAAAGCTCCAAAGACCATATATCACTGCTTGAATAATGGTTACTCATTTCCAAATAGATAATTACCTACAAGCAATTGCAGCCATGCATAACACTTATTTTTTAAAGCCTTTCCCACAGTTTCAAGATTTCTGTATGCAATGCTCACAATGAAACCTGTGATGGACCAGTTTCATTGAATTAATGATACAATCTCAAATTACTCACAAAACAATAAAAAGGTTCTGTATGATTTGGAGTCCTCCTTTATTTCTTGTTGAGGCTGACTCCAATGCACTACATCTCCAATGCACTGCTTCAGAAGAGATATATCACTACTTGTTTCATTTGTAGGATGGAAATCCTCACTCTAGGGGTTTAGAATGAAAGCTAAAGCACATCTTTTCCTACATGTGCCTGATTTCAATTGTACATTTAGCTCGCAGCAGCCCTTACCCTGTTGTAGAGTAAGTAAAGCTGAAACAGCCTGCTCAGTGACACAGCTCAACACAGCATAGAAAATAAGCAGTAGTACTGAGTAAAGATTTTTTTTTTTTTTTAGTAACAGCCACCAATATGTTTGGAATGAAAAGTCAGGCTTTCTAGCATAGAAGGCACTCTTCTAGTGTAACTGTTGGCATTGATTACTTATTTTATAAAGCAGGAGATAGAAACTCCACTGTAGCTTCAATCTTCTAGGAAGTTGTATCACGCAGCCACATACATCCATATAGAAATGCATACCAATATATAGGCATACATTTGTGTATATGCACAATATACACTCAATAAAGATAATGTTTTCTTTGCAGCCTAAGATTGCCCAGGTTTTCAAGATGAATTACTGAGTCATAGAATAGTTTTGATTGGAAGGGACATTTAAATGCCATCTAGTCTCAGTTCTCAAGCATGTCAAGGTCCCTCTGAATGGCAATCTAGAGCCTGCTGTACTGAGGCCATAAAATAGCTATAAAAGAAAGAAACGTGTGTGTTTCAGCAGAAAAGACACATTTATAGGAAAATCAAAAGCTGAAGGAATGGATTCTGTGGGACTGACATTTTCCAATCCCCTTGAAATTAATGCCAAAACTCCACAATTTCCATCATCCATCCCTTTTGCACCACCCTTTGTAAAGGGCTGAAATCTGTGGATCTAACTGAAAATGTTAATTAGTGCAAGATTTCACACGTTTCTTCAATGACATGTATGAACTTAAATATTTTGTATGTAAAGAATATCAGTAAGTTGTAAACCCCAATACTTCAGAAAAGTAATGTACATAGTAACTGCTAGAAATTAGCATGGAAACAGGAATCGTCTCTGTACTGAGACATTAAAATTCTGCTGTATCACATGGCTCTCTCAGACCAGACTAGAAAATTCCTCAAGCAAGCACTGAAAACCCTTTTCAGACCACTGTGAAATTTTATTAGGAAAGAAACACAATGAAAAATATCTCTCAGCACTGCTTAGAAAACTGAAGCCAAAACAGGATTGTTAAATGCTCAAAACCAGAAATGTACAAATCTTTTGCATTGTGTTTGTCTTTACTGATGGATGGGTGAGCATTTCATTTGCCCATGTGCTGCCCCTATGTTGAAATGGCAGCATGTGTTTATTCAATAATGGGACTGTCTAAGATTCTGCCCAAATTGATTAATGTTCAGATGTATTAACAGCAACCCTCTTTTTAAGAGGCTACCATTTTACAGCATTGGGAAAGGGGGAAGGAACCAAGCCCACAAAAGCATAAAATGGGTATAAGGTGGACATCCCTCATCCCTGCTGGTGATAGATGGAAGTCCATGTGCCAGACATGAGCCTAAAAATGCAGAAGGAAAAAAAAAAAATGCTCCAGCCAGTACTCAAACAAGGAAGGAAGAAAAAAAAAAAAAAAAAAAAAAAAAAAAAAAAAAAAAAAAAAAAAGAGGGAAGGAATAAAAAGTCCTGTCCTGAGTCTAGAGAGGCAGTTTCTCATCCCTAACACTTTTATGAACTGTTTAAGCTGTGTGGATGACAATTTCACTGGGGTATAAGGCAAGGAAGAAGGGTGACCTCAGCAGACAGCACAGCAGGTTTTGAGATTGTGTCTAGCTCCAACCTGCTCCTGTGGTTCAGATGACAACTGGTACACAGTATGGATGAGAAGAAATATGTTAAGTCACCTGCTGCAAGGAGCCTGTGGTCATGCCAGCAAAGCATCTCCTGCTCTCCCAGATCCCTGCCTTGACCACTTCCTTTCTGATGCTACTACTGCCTTTTGTTACAGCCTTAATCCTGTGGTACCTAGACCTGTAGATCAGACATTGTTGTATTCTGGTCTGACTAATGAAATATTGATTTCTCCACCTCTCCTCCCATAGTGTGTTTTGCAAAAGAAAAATCTATATTCTGCTAGGCAGTGAAAGAGCTACAGACAGTAGAAGGTGATAGGCTATCCAAACACAGACAGGAGGCCTGGTGATTTTAGAGCACGAAGTGTTGAAAGGCAGTCAAGGGGAGGGAAGAGAAAAAGGGAAAGTGAATATCCACTCAAACACAAAAAACCCAACAATCAGAGCATAAGATTGGACAGACAGGAATAATTACAGACACCCTACTAATGGCATTGAGACATGGAAACTGCCTCAATTATACCTAAAAAATAAAATTAATTATGTTTCAAAAATCAAGAAAATATAGGTGAGACAGCGGAGTGAAAAAATATCTTTCAATGTGTGTCTATGTTGAAATTCCATTTCCCATATGCTGTTATGTTCCCATATCCAAGTCCCATTGCTGTCACTTCCCATATGGCTTTGTCCTACAAAGGAACACCACAGAAGTTGTGATGATTGCTGAAGTTCAGAATTTTTATCTCTCCTCTCCTCTCCTCTCCTCTCCTCTCCTCTCCTCTCCTCTCCTCTCCTCTCCTCTCCTCTCCTCTCCTCTCCTCTCCTCTCCTCTCCTCTCCTCTCCTCTCCTCTCCTCTCCTCTCCTCTCCTCTCCTCTCCTCTCCTCTCCTCTCCTCTCCTCTCCTCTCCTCTCCTCTCCTCTCCTCTCCTCTCCTCTCCTCTCCTCTCCTCTCCTCTCCTCTCCTCTCTTCTTTTCCTCCCGCACCTGTAGTGTTTGCTATCCAGCATCCTCTGAGGCCACTTTTACCTTCACAGTAAAACCCAGGAGACACACTGTCTCCCTATATTGCTTTTAAGGCTAGTATTACTCAGCACTGCATCTTTGATGTGTTAATCTGGACAGCAGCTTTCTGTGATAGGGAAGTGATGCTATGGCCATTTGTCAAAAGGAGAAAATGCAGAGCCACATGAAACTTGATCCAGCATGTAGGGGCTAGTTGGAAAGTGAGAGATGGCATATGATGAAGTCTTCACAAGATAAGGTAAGAATGCAATATTTTCCTTTCTCAAGAAAAGTTCTCTCCCAAGAAAGAGCTTTTACTCCAAAACCAAAAAAGATCTTACCCATATAATGGTGTCTTTATTAGTCCTGTTTTCTTGATTCAGCATGCCAGTCTTTTTATAAAAGCCTTTCCCAAGTATCTTGCCTTGCCCTGTCCCCTGAGGTGCCTAGCCCATTTCTGTGTGGCTCAGTAAGCCCCAGCATCTGAGACACTATTCCAGTCAGTGCAAGAGCTGAGTTGTGAATCCATCCCTCAGTGATTTATCCTGCATCAGCCTGCCAAAATCTGCCAAGACAAGGAGTAGAACCCTGCTTCTGTGACAATGCCTGGCTACTTGCGCCGGTCTTTCTCCTGGCCTCATCATGAAGGAATGCAAAAGTGAAAATCAGAACACTCTACTCTTTATTCCATTACCAAATAAAAGAAGGCAAAGAAAATAACTGTGAGTAATCTCTGAAATCCAGAAAGGAACACTGGAAGACATAAATGAAATAAGTGTTTGCTTTGTAGATTGATCTTATTAAAATATATCCTTTCAAAGGGCAGTTTTATGGAAGGGATAGCAACTGAGGGCAGGGAAAAGGAGCTGCATTATTTAAAACCCTTGAACTGATTGCTACTGGAAATAATGTCTTGTGAGCAACGATCAACTAAAGGGAAAATAAATACATTATTGAATGTGACTCAAAGCAGCACACAAGCTCAACAATCGTTTTAGCATTCCGGATTACCTTCCCTCTTATCTGCCATCTCTACTGCAGATGCAGAACATTAACATTTAAGGTATTCCATTTTAGTATATGAAATAAGTTCCCACATATTAGACTGGCTCTTAGCTCTTTGTAGAAGAATAAAGGCCCTGGAAATTTTTAAGGGCCTGTCTCCCTTTCAGATGAAAGAAATTTTTGTTTCTTTACCATGAACATATCTTAGATTTGACTATCTGGTTGTTTTGTGACAGAATGCTTTTGCCTTTTTACATTGACAGTTTTTTCCTCTTACTGAATCTGATGCTTCTGAGTCTTACCTTGAAAACCAGGATGAAGAGCTGTGTGTATGCAGGCACAGAGCGCTTGGGGAACTCTAAATCAGCGCTGCCTAGAGACATGACCTTAGACTACTACTGCAGCTGAAGGAAATTGACTTCCCATAAGCAAATATTTACAAATTATGAAATATTCAGGTATTAGATGGGAGCCTAGTGAGAATCTAATAGCTTCCACATTTTATTTCCATACACCACTAAAATCCAGGAGCAAGGAAATGACTTGAAAGATGTTTTAACCTGCACTCTCCCCCAAGCTAGCAATCTGAGAGAATGGCTCCATGTGCTCCCTTAGCAGAACTCCCTGGAAACTGCTGAGAACAGAGCCTTCTTAAGATGGTGTGCTGTACTCCTGAAGTGGTGTTTCTAGGAAAATGCAGCCATACAAGTTAAAAACCATCTGGATGCATGAAGATGAAATTCACAGATGTGAACTGCTGTGACTACAACTCTGAGAACAAGATCATTTCTGTGATTGAATTCTTACAGCTGATTGAATATACTGCAATGAAATTATTTCACTAAATGACTTTCTGATCTCAATAATTTTATCATTCTCTGAATTTCCAGATTTTGGACAGCACTAAGTAATACATTTCATAAAAGTGATCCAGAGAGCTACAGGACAGGTCTAATACCCATAGGACAACCTGAATCAATTCCTTTTAATTACAGGAAACAAACTCTGCAGAGGATTCTGCACAGAGTGACCATATATCTGAAATGAAATCTCCTGCATTAAGTGTCAGCTTTATTTATTGCTTTATGGCAGAATCAGAAATATTTTCTAAGACTGTACAGTGAGATTGGTTAGACTCTTTTTGAGTGAATTAAAAAGATAATCTAGGGAGCCACACATCCCTAAATGGATCTGGCAGTTTCAAATGGATTGCTTGGATTTAAGTTACCAGATCAGCAGATTAGTTTAAAGTGTCAGCCTAATTCAAATACATGTCCAAACCTTGATTTTCTTTATGGAAATCAGAATTGCTTATCTTGTTCCTCTGCAAGTCTACTGCATAGCTTTCTTTTCTCATCTTTCATCATAATTGTCCAGTCAAAAGAACTGAAGAATCTGTGATTTAAACAAGGGCAAGTAGAGCTTGGATTTTTTACAGAATTCCCTGGTAAAACAGGAAGAATTAATGTCCTTGCTTTTTGAAAGGAAGGCTGGAACAGAGGAGAGAATGACTGTCTAAAAGTAACAGAGCAGATCAATGGCAAAGAGGACTTTTGATTGCTAGTCCAGCTTTTGGGCCCTGTAGGGGGTTGGAACTAGATGATTTTTAAGGTCCCTTCCAACCCAACTCATTCTGAATCTATGGTGACACACGGTGGACTGCCTGTCAAACAAAAGCTGAATAAAGGACATCTTATTATCTACATTTCTTAGAGGCAGAAATATTCTATAACACTGTCCTGGTCTAAATAGGATGTATGCAAAAAGCCCAGAGACTCAGACTGCTCATCAGTCTCCAGGCCATGATGCTCAGGAGACAAGGAGCTGTGTGCTTAACCTAGTTTTGTGAGGAACTGAAAAGCACACCTACTAGCCTTTCTGCGAAATTTGGACAAAACATGAATATCTTTTCATCTAATTCTGTATTGCTGACAGCAGAACTACAGCAGCGAAAAGAGGAACTCAGGCATAATAACGGCACAGCCATGGCCAGTCGTAAGGTATTTCAAGTTATTTCTGAATTAGGTACTTTCAAGCACATTTAGTTTTGCCTGACTTGTCTATTTTGTTGCACAAGTTCCATTTCCATTATAAAGTGATAATAAGCTTGAAATTGCTCCTTCTCTAATCCAAGTCAAAAGCTCACCTCTTTGAACTAGGAATGGTGGTGAAAACACTTTAAAGGCTTGGAAATGTGAATGGAGCTCTCAGCTGCTCTGGCCATGTGCTGGATAATTAAATGTGTGACAGGAAGAAGAAATTTCCTTCCTTTAAAAGAAAGAATCTTTCGCAACAGTTGTGGTCATGAAATTTATTAAAGAATTTACTATGAAGGGTTATTTTGTGACTGTCTGGGGATATGCCTCTTAGACAGCAATCAATATCAGCAAAGTAAATATGCAGATATAAAAGAGACCAGGTTCACCACTGGATCCATGGCAATAGTGTAACTTGTGACTAGACTGTGAGGTGGTGTTGCCCAATAAGGCCCTTCTCACATGGAAAACTATCCGAACAAAATCTTCTGTCTTTGTAGGGACAAGAAGACTGAGACAGGGAATTTCCTTCAGGTTAATATAAGAATCAAAAATAATGCATAAAACTGCATTAGGTGGTTCAAATGTTTTATATTGGAGCTGTTAACTTACAAAAATAGCACCTGGGAATAAAACGGTGATTTTTTTTTTTTTTTGGTGTAATCTTCCAGTGCTACAGACAAAAGCTTAAAACCATTGACAGCTTGAAATATGGTGGGTACATATTTAGCATGCTACTTTCTGCAAGGTAACCAGAACTAAAAGATGTTATTTTTATAAATAATCACCTTTGTTTTTCCAAAATGCTTAAATCATATTCAGTTTGCTCTCAAGGCTTTAACATTTCCAAGCACATCTCCAGAAAACACCCGGAGATCTAATTATTCCAGGGTAACAGAAAAAGAGAGTTATTACTTATTTGAACTGCTAAAACTGCTACCTGCAATATGATGACTTCTTTGTCTGTGTTATTCTGCTTCAGAAGAGTTTCTATAGTCTGTAGCAAACAGAGTTAGTTATTTATTTTTCCCAGACCCAGGTTCAATAACGTAAGATGGCCTAGGCTGAAAGAATACCAGGTATGTATAGTATCCACAATTCTAAAATAGTAGTAATAATAATTTTGTTTAGAAAAGGAAGTGTAGGGTTTCGTTTAGAACTTTGATCAAGTGGGGAAATTATTTTGACCTAACTTTGTTTAAATGTTGTGATTCTACCATCTTTACTGAAATGGTTATTTGCAGAATTTTAAAGTCGGGAGCCACCAATTCTGGGTGGAAATCAGGTGTGTAGATTGCAGAACAACAGGTCCTAGCCTCTGGTGTATAACAGCAGAGAATAGTCTGATAACAGCTGTGTGCCCTTGACTCTCACCATTACCTTCAGAGTGGAATGAAAGACTCGAAAACAAGTCTTGTCATAGCTGGATTTTTTTCTATTCCTACATAATTGCAGTGGCAATCTGGGGACTGCTTGGGTTTTGGAGTTAAATAATGTGAGAAGAATTTAGATATTTAGCATGTCTCAATTAACAGAAAATCTAAATTCTATGCAGCTTAGAGAAACTTGGAAAATTTTCATCTGTTATGACTTTTAAAAAATTTATGTCCTTTATACAATTTTTTTATACTTCTATAGTTCTGCCACAGACTGTCTCCATCATAATCATAAAACCTCTTTGTGATCTTTGAAATAATTTGCATATTCATTTTCCATCATGACCTGCAACGGCCCTTGGAGCAATAAATGTGGTTGTCCTTTTTGAGTGGTGGACATATGCTTGCTCGGGACTGATGTATGTAATTCATGACACAGATTCCATTCTCGTAGTAAAATGTAGTTTATCAAAAAGAGGAACACTGGATTCTCTTGGTCTCACCCAAAAGAAATCAGCAGATGAACCACAGACCTGAATAAAAACCAGGTGCTGCACATGAAGGAATAGGAAGTACCCTGTTGTGGAGCAAGATAGGTTACACACTTACCTAGACCAAAATTTCTTCCTATAAATGGCATCTTGAAGAAACTGAGACCCATTCAGTAGGAAAGCAAAGACATTAGTTGCAAAGACATAGAATGGTTTAGTTTGGAATGGATTTCTTCAAGTCATCTTGCCTAACCTGCCTGCCAGGGCAGGGACATCCTCACCTAGATGAAGTTGCTCAGAGCTAAATCCAGTCTAGCCTTGAATGTTTCTAGGGATGGAGCATCCACAATGTCTGGGCAATGTGTTCCAGTGTTTCACCACCCTTGTCAGAAAAAAACATTCCTTATCTGTAGTGTAAATCTACCTTTTTAGTTTAAAACCACTACCCCTTGTCCTATCACAACAGGCCCTCATAACAGGTTTGTCCCCATCTTTTTTATAAGCCCCTTTTAAGTACTGAAAATCTGCAATCTCAGTCCAGAGTTCATGCAATGCTTGAGGCAGTCTGGGATATGTTGCTACTCTCCCTGTTACTTCTGCTGATTACAAGTGAAACATCTTTTAAATATTAATGCTTAAAGAAGGTGTCAAGACAAGAAAAGTAAA
Organism: Chamaea fasciata; assembly: GCF_029207755.1. Classification (NCBI taxonomy): domain Eukaryota; kingdom Metazoa; phylum Chordata; class Aves; order Passeriformes; family Sylviidae; genus Chamaea; species Chamaea fasciata. Next base: position 34,942,688 of record NW_027094087.1, read on the forward strand.
GCAAATATACACTCTAAAAGTTCTTAAGTACCTTACATAAAGTGTTTAAAAGGAATTAAATAATCAAATGTAGCATTTTGGCTTTCAGACTACTAAAAATCTAGGTTAAATCAGAACCAAACTGTTTACATTTCAAACATCTAAAAGTCTCCCAGAGCTGTCAATGATGACACTAGCTTTCTTAATAGGAGGATAAAATCAACACAATATCCACTGAATTTTTGTGTTCAAATCAGTATTTCACATGCCAGCTCTCCAAATCCTCCATGAACTGAAATTATCCAAGACATCTCAAACTTATCTACAGTATCAATGTATTTTCAGCCTTTATAATTTGAAAATCTGAGTGCTCTTTCTCAATATTCCATGCACTCAGGAAATCTGTTCCAAGGCAAAGAATCAAACCTCAGAGCAGCTCATTCAGCACTTTGACCACTGATATTTCCTTCCTCCCCAAATACGTGATTTCTTTGAAAAGGCTTTTGAGAATGAGAGCTTATAACAGTAAACATTGTACAAACACTACAGTAGACTGACTTTATTTCTGGAATCTAAGGCAATGAAGCTCTTGTCTCAAATCAGCATTTCTCAGGCAAAGTGGTTATATAAAATATTTAGAGATAATATTCAATGCCAAGAATGATGAAAAACATCCTCATATCATTCACAAGAGGTAGCTTTTGTGCCTTGCCTAAGGTCATCTTGCTCCCCAGGCTATTGTGCAGTACCCTGTTGTCTGGGTACAGACTTCACTGCTGGCCTATCATATTACAGCAGCTGCATTTCAGAGTGCTGCAATAAAAGACCTAAAAGAAATAGAAGTGCATACGATATATTTGCAAATCGACCTTTAATTAATACCACCAAGAGAGGACCTTTTCAAGGTGCACATTTAGACCAAATGAATTATTTTAGGAACTGGTTTCTCTATCCTTAGAAATATTTGAAAAGAAACAGAAACATTACCTTGGCTGATGTTTCAAACCAGCCCACAAACCCGTTCTCTTTGCAGAACTGATCCATCTTGATGCCATTGTTCATAAGAACATCTATTCCCTGGTCACATTTGTTTGCTAGTAGGACTGCTGGCACAGGTTTGCCATTTGGAAGAATCAACTTAGAGTCCAAATCCTCTTTCCATTTTGTCACTGCTTCAAACGTTGCAGGTCTTGTAACATCAAAGACAATAAATGCCCCCATAGCCTCTCTGTAATACACCCTGGTCATGTTTCCAAATCGTTCCTGTCCTGTAATGAAGAAATTAGGAGGGGGAAAAAAAGACCACTTTGTAAAAATCAAGTCTAGGTCAATAGTCCAAATAGAAGGTTTTCTAAGATAACATTGCTGAAGGCAGGACTTCATTTTATAAGTCTCTGGGAAACCAATCTTTGCCTAAAAAATTATAAGCACCGTGCTAGAATAATTTGTTATGAAAATGCAGGAGGGTATTTCATGAAAAAGGAATTTTCAAGCCAACATCCAAGGAAATTTAATGAAGTTCACTAGAAGTGAATAATAAGTGCAATAAGTGAATAACAAGTGTATGGTCTTACTAGGCTGTCAGATTTCTCAGTCTGTGGACAGTACCAAGAGCCTTTGGATCCATTACAGGACTTTCAACAAGAGTCACAAAAAAACATAGGTACTAGAATGGAAGCTCCTTGGTACTATGGTATTTTGTCTAAAACATCTAACACAACTGAACTGCTCATGCATGAGGAAGAACCTGCATATTCTCATGCAAATGATAATAACCAGCAGTAACAAAATACAGCTCTGGAGCCATATCAGGGATCAGAGTAATTAAAAGTCTACTTTTATTGGCAAACTAAAACACAGAGGTGAGGAAGGCAAATTTAAAGCCTTACAAACATGGAAAGCACCCTATGAAATGGCACAGGAGTAGCAATATGAAGAGCTGCATTGCTCTGGTGAAAAGATCTGTAAGGAGAGTTTCATACTAGATCTGTTCAGAAGCTTCATGGTTTTATTTGCTGAATTCAAAGTGCTTTCTGGGAAACGGCAGAATTTTTGTGAGTTAATAGTACATTAGTATGTTCAGACATGGACATTTGTAAATATCTATCATTTTATATGATTAAAAGTATGAACAAATTAACACATGATATCAGGATGTGGTATGTTGATCAGCGGTGGATTTGTTAATATACTTGCTGTTTTCATGGGAACTCTGAAAAAATAAATTACACAGAAATTTTTGAAAATAAAAAAACAGATTTTCTACTAATGTCAACAGTGGAGCTGTGATCCAAAGAAGAATGATAAGCTCTTGAAATATTTCACTACAATAACAGTTTTTAAGCAAGACAACCCTTGTACGTGCTTCCATAGCTGGGAAAAAGTGCTATGGAAATAGAGGCATTGAATGCAAACCTGTTTCTAGCCTTACTTTCTCACTGTGAGCAATTTTGAGTAGGTTAGGAAGACAAGAAGATTGGCAGTCTGCCTCTGACCCCAGGAAGGTTACCTGGGGAGAATTTATCTGATGGAAATTGTGCTGTCAAATGTAAGCGAGGGCTGAGAAGAAAAAAGTGCCGATTCCTGGGCTTCTAGACCATGCACTTTCATTTAATGGAAATAGCACTGAACCCACTTAGGGGGTCAACGCCATCAGTTTGTGATGTTTATCTTTGGTTTTAAGCACTGTGGCATCAAGGAGAAAGTCATTCACATGATACAGAAACCAAAGAAGCCTGTCTTCTCCAAATTCATGTCAATTTTTTTTTACCTTAAAGAAACACTGTATCCAATTGATAAACAAGATAGAAATAAATTATTTCTGGGAAAGAAGAGGCCATATTCTAAATTTCTTCCTTCTATATTTTATTCAAATGTCTTATGATTCCTATCAGTGGGCTAATCAGATGAATGGCTAAGTCATGTGCTATTCAATAATCTCCTTGTTGAGAATTTCTTTTCTCATCTGCAGGAAGGTGCCTTCCACCAAAAGCCAAGGCCTGATTAGAAACATAGCAGTGATGTAAGCAGCAACATATACAAATAGTTTTTGATGGATATTGTATTTAACAGATACTTTATATTTCTCATACAAAGCTCTTGAGATACTAATACTGTAGGTGAAATAAGAGCAGCTCAACTCAGGCCTTACACATATTTTTTGGGACACAGATCACTAAGATAGGTGGGACATGGTGTCACAGAACATCAACTAAATTATTCTTTTGCAGCAGGAAATCATTCACCACAAAGGAAGTTACTAAAGGAATAAAAGGCTCCTAAGTTGTGATCTTCTGTCTCGTAGTGGCCCACAAATTTCTGACAAACTGTATGACACTGTCTTCCTCTGGCTTCCAGCTGCTTTTTCAGATACACAGGATTTTCACTGCACAGAAAAGCCAACGTATTTGTAAAAGCAGCATTTTGCAGGAGGACAGGGATAACCAATTTCCATCACCAACCACTTCAAAGAAAGAGAAAGAATGGAGCTGCTGGATTAACTATCTAAACTGTTTCTGAAGTGGTCTTTTTCTCCATCAGTTATAATTAATGTATCAATATACTTGACAGAAAGACATTAGGCAAGTTTGAATGGAAAAAGAAGTGCTTTATAAACACGAGTTTTAGTTTTATGACATTTGCATAATGACATTTATTTAATTTAAATTGTGGAAAAAGTGATCTCTAGTATTTGCATTGAGCTTGGAGAACAAAATAATATTTCTAAGGATGCAGAAGTACACTTTTTCCCACAGATTCTTGCTTATGTGAACAAAATCCTGTATTAATAGATGAGGTTCCTAAAACTTTTTCATTTAGCAGAATGACATAAAAATAGGCACTGTTTGACGTATTAAAGATGTCAAAATCTGGCCTTATGTTTTCAGTCCTAGGCAGGAATTAGGCTAGAAAATAGATCAATCATTATGTGTTCAGTGGTATCTCGCTGGCAGCCTTGGACATTAGAATCTGTTTTACTGCAAGAGTGACTGGGGAAGACTGGTTTTCCTTTTCACTGGAAGGGTCAGAAGCTTGGGAAATATTTGACCAGGCCCATTGTACTTTACTGCATCCCTTGCAAGGCCACTGGCATTTGGCATCAAACCCTGCAATTCCAATGGCCCTTGCCCACTGAGATGGTGCTTTATGTTGAGGTCAGCCCTAAATTAGATTAAAAAATTAACTGGGAGTACTGAAGGTTAGGGTCCCTCTGTAGCTGGAGACTGAGAAGAAATGTCTAATTTTTTATTCAGATGGATCCTACTCTTACTTGGAAGTGAACCCAGTGAGATCAAGGTGACAAAGCAACAAGATTTCTGCTAAAGGGAAGCACTCCCTGTCTGAAGGGCAGCTGCCTGCGCATTTATCCTAATCTCAGTGGCACCTCTGCAGTAGGCAAAGTTATCAGTTCATGGGTTTAAAGCAACCAGCAGCTGAACTTACACAGTTTATAAAAATTTCCTCCACATAAATTTGTACAATAATCTACAATCTTCACTAACCACTATCATCTCTAATAAAGGTATAAACAGTAATGATAAAGTGCTGAAACTCAGATAATTTCTATCATCTTGACCACAGCGTCTGATATGTGGCACAAAAATTAAAATTAAAAATTGATTATAACTGCTCAATGCGGAGTTTTATGATGTGTTCTACTTCTTGCCACTGTCCTAAGAGACAATGCTTTTGGGAACCACTTTGCTTTACAGACAGCCTTTAGCCAACACTGAGAAGCTGGAAACTTCTCAGAAGTGGAGAAGATTTAAACATTTTTTACCTTTCACTTCAAAACATCTTTCAGAATATTCACACTTGAATTTAAATAATTGTCTGTATGGACTGAAGCTTAAGGAACGCTTGAGCTGATGTTCACCACCCCAGAATGAGGAAAAGCAGGCTGTCAGCAGGATCTGGCCCACAGATTCCACCACCAATCTCTACTGAAATAAAACCCTCACAGCAAGAGACTTATTTATGTTTGCAGAACAGTAATTTCAAGGTAACTTAGCCTAGAAATCACCATGACTATCGTATTTATGCATATGTGCTGCAATGCTTAGCAGCTGCTGAAAGCCTAAAATGCTGAAGACATGCTGTGCCTGGCATTAGTGAAGTGGTTTCCACTTACTCCCTCTGCAGCATAACAATCCTAAAAACTTTACAACCGCAGAGACACTCACCTGTATCTGTGGGAAGACTGCTGTTTCTGAAGGTGTTTGTGACCGGGAAAGGAAATGGAATTGCTCTTTCCCCAAAGCATCAGTCCAACTCTTTATGAGATGAGAACGAAGCTTTTAAACACAAACCAATATCTTTTTGGTAGCAATGAGTAATCCAGCCCATTCAAGTGCAGAAGGACTAATAAGAAAGATGCTGAGATGGCTGTGGAAAAGGAGCAGGGAGCAGCCTCTCATGTGCTGCTCTCTGCTCTCTGATGTTCAAACCTTCTCCCTGCAGTAAATCTACGGCTAAAGCTGTTCTTCAGAGAAATCTCTGGGCTGTTTGGGCACAAAACACAGACAATAGTGCAGAGAGGAGCCTTGCAAAGAGAGGAATAGCAAATACACCCAGATCTGCTGTCTGCAACAGCTGTTTTCTTCTGAAGCGGTGTGCCAGCCTGCATCTGCAGGGCCAACCCCATCCACAGTAACCTTGTGCAAAATATGATTCAGAGTTTCTTTAAAGCTTTCCTTCTAACAATTAGTTAATTAATTAAAAGGATATGCACACAAAGGCAGCAGAAAAGATAAAGAAATAAAGACAGAAATTGACTGAGGAACAAGATTTAAAGTTGTATGACAAAGCAGTAGAGGCAATGGCACACTTTAACAGGAACAACAAAACTGATAATTTGTGACATAAGGCGAAACAAAATGGAATTGTTGTGAAGAAATTAAAGACAAGGAGAATTTTATCATGTATATCTCCTCCCACACTCAATACTAAACATTCAATCACCTCAAACTTAGGCACTTCACTGAATCAGACATAAGTTCATAATGACAGTGTGTTGTTATGAACACTGTAACAACATACAGCATAAAGGTCAATCCTACTGTTACTGCCTAACACCCACAGTTTCAGGAATATAATATGTGTTAAAATCACTGTCTTAATGTAACAATGTGATGCAGAGCCTACATTATCCCTGAATTAATTTTTGTAATACATAGTTATCCTTGTTTTTTGGCATTTTTTGCTCATCTAAATAAATGCAGTTTCAGCATTTAGCTGCTAGATGATTTCTGTTTATAAAATTAAAAAAACCACAGAAAAATATGATACACAAATATCAACTGCATTTAATTAGATGGCACTAGACAAACAAAATTTACTTTTTCTTCTTATGTATGGTAAGGGTAAATCAGGCTAAACTGCTTGGTCCTACCACAGCTGGAATGTGTCACTCCTCCAATGAAGTCACCATGTACATAAATCCTACTAAAAATGTAGGATAAGCTTGACACTGGTTTTATTCACAATATTTTTAAGAAAATTATTTCCAGATTGTTTAACAATTTACTACTCACTGATCCACAGCGTGAAAAGCTGTAACAAAATAATACCTGATATCTATATTTGCATACATATAAAAATATGTATTAATATATAATTACTGATACAAAATATTATTGATGTATTTGCAGAATTTGCTTGAATTCAAGGTGTTTTGCATGCTAAGCCAACATCCTTCAACTTGTTCAGAGACTGAAAGTTTATTTCCTTTCCCGAAAAGATAAACCTGACCTGATAACAGAGTCCATCAAAAGAGAGAGGATGTTCTTAGACAAGAGATTTTATTTTCCTCCCTCTTCTCATTGCCCATTTGTATTTTACAAATGATGATACATGAACAGCCACAGCCAGGAGAAACCAATTCCATTCTTTCCATATTTACAATCAGTTTTACTTCTCTTTCGTTTTTGAACCTCTTTTCCTGTCACCAGCCAGATGCCTCATGTGTGATAACTTTTATGCCTGCACCATGATCATCTGAATTCAGTGTGTTGCTTACAGAACTTGCTGTCTATGTACAGCCAGCAACAGCTAAAGCTCCTTCAGCAGAAGCCATTAAAGCTAAGACAGCAACTCTTTTTATTATCGACCACTGTCTTGACCTTCACAATGATGCTTTGAATTGGGCAATTCATATGAAATTTAGTACTGTGCTGTAATTCTCTCTGTCATGTGTGACAATTCAGAAAGCATGCTAGTCATTCAGTACTACAACTAGGTGTAATTGCTTCTGCAGCCCGACTGAAAGCTACATCATATGATCCGCCAGCACATGATTAGTAGTGTAATAAATCTCTGAAACAAGGCATGCAAAATACATTCTTTAAGTAGCTGATACATTCAGAATTCACTATTAAATGTTTTTTTTTTCTCATGCAAAAAGGCTTTTCTGGCTGTGTATGTATTTGTTGTTAAAATCAGCACCTGGTGAACAGTAAAATAAATGTTTGTCCCATCATTCCATCTTTTATTAAAGAAAACCGAGCATATATGTATTTAAAACAATAAAACCACAAGACTGTATTAGCTTGTGAAAAAGTGTTTATACATTTTGCATAAAGCAGCGTTGTTACATAAGTTTTCGTACCTCAGTGCCAAATTCAGAGCTCAGACATGAGACAGCTCAGTGCAGAAGAAAAGCACTCCCTCCGCCGATAAGAATGTCAAGAATTTTTTCATTTCACCAGTTCTACGTGGTGCTGCTCCAGACTAGATCAGTGAGCCCACAACTCAGGCCACAAATTGGTACAGTTACCTAACAGCTGATACGATGTTCAGTTTTATTCCCTACTTAATGAAAGTAACTTAATTTAACTGAGTTTTTAAATACCATCCTTTATGCTGTAATCTGTCATTGCAGTTGTATTTGATTCCCCCATTCAGTAAATGAAAAATTATTAATTACAGCATGAGATATATGTCATCAAGATAAACTTATTTTGTGGACTAAAACAAAAATGATTTGTTTTCAGAAAGGGGGGTGGCAAAAAAAAAAGTTCTGTGTTTTATTTGAAGCAAAATTGTAAATGTCTGTAGCACTGACAGCAACAATGCGAAATTCTGTGGGTTCTAATGATGTGGGGGTATCTGGACTTCTTTATTCTTTTTCTCCTTGCAGAGGATAAATCGTCTTTTGTTTTGCTTAATGTTGGAACAAAGGTATTTAAATATGAGTAATTCTGTTTTTAACAATCAGAATTATTGCCATAGAGAAACATTTCTCTTTCCAAAACACCTAAGAAGTTGCTTTCATTGGACTGAAGGAGGGAAGGAAGAGAGAGAAGAAAAGTATTTTGATAAACTAAGTCAGATATACAGTTTCTTTATTTTTTAAAACTATAAAAATAACTTTAATCATGTTACTGAATGCCTCATCTATTCTACCAAATTAAAAAGACTTAAAAGGACATTCTTGTTAGTCTTCCTGCAGTCACAGAGTTTTGTTAGTCCAAGGAGGCAAAACTAAATGCTGTCAGCTGCAGGGAAGCAATTGGGGCATTTGGAGAGAGAGGTATCTGGTTCCCTGAACATATCCAAGGGCTTGGGAGGAAAATCAGGTAGCAGAGGTTCCACTCTGATTCTCTGACCCCCCCAGTTTGGGAGTCTGCTGGTTTTAGGGGTTCTCCAAAACGTCAACCTGCCCTTAAAATTTTCTCTCCTCAATCTGCTCTCTCCCTCCCTGCATAGGCAGTTCCCAGCTTTCAGATCAGTACAAATTTATTGGGGTCTATATTTTGTATTGCTTTTTGATAGATTATGGGGCAGGGGGTTCTCCTCTGTACTCACCCGCAATATCCCAGAGCTGCAGCCGTACCACAGTCTCAGCATCCCAGTTCAGCACCTTCAAAGCAAAGTCCACCCCGATGGTGGCCCGGTAGTGAGGGGAGAAGTTCTGGTGGACATAACGCTTGATGATGCTGGTTTTGCCCACTCCCAGGTCCCCGATCACCAGCAGCTTGTAGAGGTGCTCCTTCTGGTTGTGCTTCTGCATCTTTCCTGTGGCTGTGGCTGCTCCCTGCAAACTGATTGCATGCTCTGCCCGAGGAATCCTGCCAGCCTGAGGGGAAGAGAGGGAGTGAGGGACTGGGGAGGGTAGGAAGGAGAGCAAGGTAGGTGGAGGCTCTTCCCTTTCGTATGGAAGCAGGATAACCAGGTCCAGCAGGCAGTCCTGCTGGGAGATGAAGTAAGTAAGGACTGGGGAAAGGAAGTCTCCCAGAAAGTTCTGTGCGTATGTGTGTAAAGGTCAGCACGAGGTGTGTCTGGGATTAGTCTGGCTGCTAAAGACTTTGCAGGAATATTCGTGCAACAGTCCTGTGCTCTGTTTGGCTCCTTGCTGAAAGGACAGTGTTTTTGTTGTGCACTAGTTTTGCACACAGTAAATTTTGAATCACTGTCTTGGTGATAATGTATCACCCTATGCTTGTTTCCAGATGTCTTTAAGTTGCCAGTCACTGGAAAAAAACCCAGAAAACTCCCTTCAGAGGTTTCATGTCTCCACTAAAGTGCAAAAATTAAACCAGTGTGACTTTAGCTTTGGATGCAATTTTGTTCTAATCCCTGTAAGTTAGTGTGAATGCAGTTACATCACTAGAAGTGGCAGTTATAGCAATATGCAGCAGCTTTACTTGTGTCCATACAAGGAGGGCTGTACAAATTTAATTACAGCAGATACATATTTCTAATTTTCATTACCATAATTGTGATTGTCTCACTATACCTATAAGCATGCTTCTATTTCAGTGCAGTGTGCAGCTCGTGCTTTGTTTTTTTTCACACAACTGGACTCTAAAATGCAAAAAATCCAGGTTTATCTCATTACTCCAATAACCAGAAGTTATGAAAGCGTAACAGCCTCAGAGCATATGAATGCCAGTGTCTCAACAGTCCTCTGTTTTCAAAAACAAGAGATATCAAACTTGCAAACAGCTGAACCCATTTGAGTAAATCATTCCACTGACATGATCATCCCTATATTTTGAATGAAGAACACAATGAATTTTACCTAGTCAGCTCAGCTGGAGACCTCTACCCATTAACTAGAGGTGTTTGATCCTTTTAACAGCTTTGATAGCAAACCCGCAGAATTTTAATATTGTGTGCAACTTATCAGTGAATAATTTTTGTATTTATTGATGTTCTTGATAAAATGAAAACATGTTTTTTACTTATTGTAGTATTATTTGATGGAGTTCTTATCCAAGTGTGGATTGTAATGGCATTAGAATTTTGTCATCTATCCAAAAAGCTGGATTTTAGTAGACAAAGAATCCAGAACATTCATATTATGTAATCTTTTATAATTGGTCCTTAAACTCAAATTTTGAGTTTGTGTATGTGTATATATATATATATATATATATATATATATATAAACACAGAAAGTGGAAATAGGTAACTTGAGGGGGAAAATGTCATATTTACCTTGAACCTTTTTTTAATAAGAGGAATTTTTTTTTCAATAAGATAAATTGCCTTTCCAAAAACAAGCTGTCATTTTTATCCTGTTTGGAGAGAAGTATTAAAGGGCTTAGCCTTGTTAGGTATGGAGATCATAAACCACTACAACTTGACAGGCAAACCAGTTCGATCAGTTAGTATTTTTGCATGATTCAAGCTTATTATTGTTCTTACTGGTAGTGTGTGCTATGTCAATTCTTGCATTTACAGCACCACTGTTTCCAGAGAGGATCCAATACTTGAGTATTTCTAAGCATTCACCATTACCCTCTAAAGCTGAAGTTTTCCCCTTTTAGAGCTCAAACAAAGAACAGGCTGAGAGGATTTGGCAATTTTGGAAATACCAAAATTACTGTTTTGGATAAGGTTTAAACTGCATCTGATGTTTCTTACTTCTTTGATGATGGCCATTGCTCTAGAACAGTGCATGGAAGGACCCTGAAAGCAGGTGTTTGGTAACTGGAGCTATTAGTAAGTGTAGTTGAGGCTGGCCTACACCCAGAAGCATGAGGCTTTATATCTCTTCCAAAGTTTTTGTTAGCATTAGCTATAATAGCTCTGGATAATCGTGTTACTTGTTTAATTCTCCAATTCTTCTCTGAATGTGGCTAAATTCTTGGCCCCAGCAGCACCCTGGTACAATGAGCTCCTCACAGGCTTAATCAAGGTCACCCTGAGTTGGCAGCAGGGCTACAAGTGAGATGTTCAGTGAGGTGCTCAGAAGTGGGGTGAGCATGGAGGAGGGATCATTGCAGTGATGATTTGCCAAGCTAAAGTGAAGCCTGGACTGAAACATCTTGCTGAGTGAAAGCTGTACCCAGATCTCCTAACTTCATGGTGAGTTGGCTTTTATAGACACCATCTGCTGAAATGCTCCCGAATGTCCTGCCTTGCTCCACCTTTTTGGAACTATGTATCTGAACTGGTTTGGCCTCCTTGCCATCCCAAGGCACTGGGGTGGGGAGGTGTGGACCTATGATTAATTTGCAGCCCTGCTGCAGTACTGTCATGGGAGAAGGCAGATAATTTGGGCTGGTTATGGCTTAGAGGATCACTGCCAGATTTGTTTGAGGATGCCAGCTGATCCCTTCATGCACACAAACAGGTTACTGCAACTCAAGGATCTCCTGCAGGCAGAGGTGGCCAGGGAAGCACATTGAGCCTGGAGATGATGCAATGAAATCTGTCTTAGCTGAGAGCACTCTTAAGAACAGGTAATACAAACCATACCAGCATTTTACACCCACAGGTAGGTGGTTAGCAGGGCTCAGCTGACACCAAGTAACTTTTTAGGCTGGGTGAACCAGATGTTGCCTCCGAGCCCTTACTCTGCTGCTGTCCAGGCTATAAGAACATGAAAGCATGCCAGCAATTTGTTTGATATTCCTGTGTTTATATTTAATTTGTCTGTGTTTTCTCTGGTATATGGACATTTTAAACTTTATGAAATTGTAAAAAAAATTGAAATTCCATGTGACATTATGCATATCTATGCTGTTTTATTTTTGTATTTTCTCCCTATCTATTATTCTATTTTAATACTATACTAATATTAATAGTCTATTAAAATTCTATTTTAATTGGTAGAATTGATGATAAATCTATACATCTCGGTTGTAAATAATAACATTTTTAAAAAATTCCATGAAATTAAGGCATGACAGGCTGTGTTGTGCTCTACATAAAAGTGAAACTCATTTTACAGTGATAATTTTCAGAAATTCCTCACTATTTCTCTGTCATTAGTAGAGACCTTTTTCTCTGAAAGAAGTGATAAAATTGAAGATGCAATTACATTGACAGGAATCAAGGAAAGCATAATTGCATCCTGGTTTCTACCACTCCTCTTTGTGTGGCATATACCACAGCAAATACCACAGCAAAGGTTGTTAACCTTGAGCACCAGACTTGTTATCAACATACCTTTTAAAAACGACAATGTTGTCTGAGATAATGAAACTTCAACACCTTTTGTCAAAAGAAAGACATTCAGAGAATCATGGGGGATTCTGAGTTGGAAGGGACCCACGAGGATCATCGAATTCAACTTATGCTGGGGTCCCTGCACAGAAGACCCCGAGAGTCCCCCCACATGCCTGTGAGCACTGTCCAAATGTTTCTTGAACTCTCTCAGGCTTGGTGCTGTGACCACTTCCCTGGGGAGCCTGTTCAGTGCCCAGCCACACTCTGGGAGAAGAAACTTTTCCTAGTATCCCAACCCTGACACAACTTCAGGCCATTCTCCCCAGTCCTGTCACTGGTCACCAGAGAGAAATCAGTGCCTGCCTTTCCCTTTCCCCCCATGAGGAAGCTGTAGACTGCAATGAGGTCTCCCCAGTCTCTTCTCCAGGCTGAACCTCAGCTGCTCTTTATACTGCTTCCCCTCAAGGCCCTTCAACATCTTTGTCGCCCTCCTTTGGATGCTCTCTAATAGTTTTATATTTTTTCTTATATTTTGGTGACCAAAATTCAGATTATTAGAAATGTATGTATTTAAAAGATTGCCATCTAAAATGACGTAGGGTTTTCACACCACAGCTATTAATGTTATATCTGGTAGCTTCTAATGTCTGGAAGGGAGTGACCTACACCATCATATTGAGCTTACCTATAATGATATAAATAACAGCATAATCCAGAGACATACTAATACACATCTCTCTGTGTGTCTGTATATATATACCCACATATATATACAAATCAATATCATAGATCATAACATAATTTTATATCCTACCTTAAAAAAATACGAAACATTGACATTCTACAGAGGTTTTTGCCAGACTTTTGTATTCTGATTAATTCTGGGGTATGAAATAAATATAGAGTTGTTAGCTACATAGTTATCAGCCCAGAAGTGCATGAATCATTGTGTTAAGAGTGCAACTTCGTGGCTCTCTCACAATTGCAACCCTTAGTCTGATAAAGGGACCGAGTTTGACTACTTATTGCATATTCCAATGTAGCTTCCATATCCATCAGCCCTGTGTGAACACAGTCAGTGCTCAGATGCAAATACATGTTTCTACACCAACAAGCTTAAAAATTAATCATAATTTGATATAATTCTCTCTCTCAAGGATAATTTTTTTATATATAGAGAGATTTATATATCCATGCAGCCTAATAAAATCCAAGTTAAGGTCTATCCTTTGAAGCCCGCAGAAAAAATCTTAGATGGACTGAAGCGCATTTCACACCAAGTGTATTTGAACAGCCACCTGGGAATACATGAACACAGTGCAACTCAAAAAGCAATAAAGCAAGGACCAGAATGTCTGCCAAGGGTAAAATCTAATAACAGGGGGGTCAGTAATACTCTGGGAAAAGTAAAACGGCTTGTCCCCAAGGGCAGACAGCAGTGAGAGCATCATACAGCACAGATTTAGTCTGAAATGTGCCACCTCCAAAGGAAATTGTTGTACCTCAGATTCAATAAGTGAAGTGTAAGAGCACTCACTGAGGCTGCAGATGGAAGCATCACACCCATTGCAGGAATGCTACGATGGAGCTACCAACAAAAGCGTGGAACAAACTGACAGTGCAGCAGTTTTAACCTTCTTCAGGTACTGAAGAGTATTTGTGCGATGAGAGTCCAACAGTGCTACACATAGGCATGTCTAAGTCAAGCCAGAATATTTCTGATAATCAGTAGCCTGCATTATGCCCCTCCTATGAGGGTCAGTTTGAAACTCCCACAGGAGGAATTTAGAGAATAGTTCACCCTATCCTCCACAGAGGAAATCTCCTTTAAGAACAGGGATGAATCATATCAGTGAAACTTTTGTCCAATTCATGTAGAATTAAGTTTGGTTCTTAAAGACTATCCGTCTTTAATGGTGCTCATGCAGAAGTACCAACTTCATGTGTAGGGAAATATGTAAGAGTAGATCCCAAATCAATATGCATTGGCTTACACCATTTCCCTTGTAACTGTAAATTGAAACCATGGATAAAACAACAAAAGATGCTACCGTTACCTGATAAAAGTTCATCAGGAGTTTATTTTGTAAGTTGTTTTCATTGTAATTTCAAATATCACAGAAGCACTGAGGCAGGAAAGGACTTCTGGATATCACTGAACCTAACAGTTCCCTGCTCAAAGCAGGGCAGGTAAAGGCAGGCATGAAAACTTCACAACCTCTGGGCAGTGTGTTTTGGTGTTGGACCACGCAGACAATAAAAAAGGTTTTTTAATGTTTAAATAGAATTTTCTTTTTTTTTCTGTATTCTTTACAGATTCTTTGAAAATCTCAATGAACCTTCTCTACTCCAGATGAACTGTCCCAGCTCTCTTGTCTCTCCTTGATGCTCCAAACTCTTAATCATCTTTGCATTCCTTTGCTGGACTTAGTTATCCTCATTTGTTTTACTGGGGAGCCCAGAACTGGACAGGGCACTCATCATCCACTGTTCTCCTTTTATCCACACCCAGTGATTTCATCACAGATGGCTATCCATTTGGTAAGGCATGATATATCCTTCATAAACCTACACTGACTACTCCAAATCACCTTCTTATCTTTTCTGCATTTTGAAATTACTCCCAGGAGGAATTGCTCCATGACCTTTCTTGTGATAAAAGTGATGCTTACCAGCCTGTAGTTTCATGAATTCTCCTTCTTTCTCTTTCTGAAGATACCAGGGGAGGAACCTGGGTGCTCCCACCTGGGCTGAACGTACATTAGTCCATTGAATCTATGTTTTGTGGGACACTGTGATCGAGAAGATGAGAAGAGGATCAATGGGATGCTGTTGGATGCTGTTTTCTACTTAATCTGTCTCTCTGTCACTCTCTCTCCCTTCTCATCTCTTTTTATACTTCTCTCTCTGCCTCACATTTACTGTTAAATAAAATTCATACTATTATTCACTTCAGCATTTGGTCTCATTTACACCTTAATTTGGGCAGAGGCATCTCCCTAATAATTTTAATAATCAGATCTTACCAAGGCTCAGACAGTGGGAATATATATCCAACCCCAGTCACCCGTCCTTTCCATCTCTTTTATATATTTCTTTTTTGAGTTTAGTCAGAAGCTCCTTATTCATCCTTGCAGGCTTCCTGCTGCCTTTGCTTGATTTCCTACAGGTGGAGAGGACCATTCTTGAACTTGGAGGAGGTTATTCCTAAAAATCAATTGGCTTTCCCTGATGCCTCAGTCCAGGGCCTTCCAGAGGATTTTCCCAAGCAGGAACAGGCTGAAGTCTGTTCTCCTGAAATCAAGGCTTGAACCCTGATTTTTGCCTTTTCCCCTCTTCTCATGATCCTGAACTCCACTCCCTCAGGATTGCCAGCCAAAGCTGCACCCAGTTTTCACATTCCTGTACACTACTCCCTTGTTTTTATGTGGTCCAGTAGAGCATCTTCCCTCATCAGCCCACTCATCTGTACAGGAAGGCATCACCAACACACTCCAGAAACCTCCCAAGACACAAGTAAGACACAATAAAGCTGTTTATAAAGACGGTGCTGGGCTTGGATTCCTTCCACCTTTTACTAGCTGTTATTTAGCCTGCTAACAGAGTAGCGCTTCAGGGCTCAGCCAGAAAGGCTCCTGAGTGCTGAACAGTGCTCCAGCCCTGGATGGTGGCCAGGCCTGCTCCTGCAAGCCTTATCTCAACAGGAAAGACAAACCAAAAATAGAGATAAGGAGGATAAGTAACACTGTGTGGATCTCAGTTCATCTGGTGAAGGGTTTACAGACTGGGATTTCTGTCAGTGTTCTCAACTGCAAGAAAATTAAAAAAAACCACAGTTTTTTCTGTTTGTTTATGTATGCATACACAGAATATATTCCTTCTATATATTAAAGGAATGTCAGGGCATGTTATGAAGCTGAAACTTTGCATTTTTCTCCAATCTTCTGTTTTTGTAGCTTTTTTTATGAATACATTTCAAAATAAGAAAAAATCCTTAAGTAATTCAGAAATACCAGGAAGGTTTAGTTTTCTCACATTTTCTTGAACACTTTTATCCTGATTTTAGCACTCTTCTCAAACAAAAATAAAAAGAAAAAACCTAACTGTACCCATTCTGGAAGTTATCTTAGCGGTGAGACAGCTGCCCAGCAGTGAGACAGTCTGGTAACCATTTTTTTACCTGATACATAACAAAGAGGCCCATCACCTGTCCTGGGAGAGGCAGCGTTTCTTTTCTTTGTGGAAGTGGGATTGCAGGGAAGGGTGTAAATAAATTAGAGGGTAAACATAATCTTTGCCATACGTGATTGTCCATGAGCTCAAGACAGCACACAAACTAACATTGAGGAAGGGAACTGTACTTGGAGACCTGTAGTTGAACTCTTAAGCCAGAGATTTTGTGGTAATTAACATTGCTTCTCTCTAGCAGCAGTGCAGCAAAACTCAATTCAGCATCTATAGAAGGGGAAAGTAATTCTATTTTAAAACATACATTAACACTCTGACACCCACCTTCTTACAAGTGCCATGCTCCGTGTTAACTTACCCTGCTTACCTATACCCACATATATCACAGCGCTTTGGGCAAGTTTTCTTGCAGCAACAGGATGGAAATGGATGCCAGCTACTCAGCCCCCACCATCTCCTCATCCCTAGATTAGCCTTCAGGTGCTGCTTTTAGAGGAGTCATATACTGCTTCACATCTGTTCCTCTTCCATGAAACATTAGGTTTTGCTTATTAAAGAATCTAGTCTTTTTTTACCTGGAAGTTGCTGAAGAGGGTTTTTCCTTCTTACCATCACCTCTCATTGACATTTGGGGGTTCCCATCTATGAAAAGCTGGACATAACCCAGCAGTGTGTGCTCACGGTGCAGAAAGCCAACCATGTCCTGGGCTGCATGGTCAGCAGGGCAAGAGAGGGGATTCTGCCTCTCTACTCTGCCCTTGAGAGACCCCACCTGGATCACTGTGTCCAGTTCTGGAGTTCTCAACACAAGGATGATATCTTGAAGTGAGCCCAGAGGAGGCGACAAAGATGACTGGAGCCTGGAGCACCTCTCCTACGAAGACAGGCTGGGAGAGCTGGGGTTGCTCAGCCTGGAGAAGACTTTGGGGAGACTTTACTGCAGCCTTCCAGTACATAAAGTGACCTCATAAAAAAGAGGGAGAGGGACTTTTTCATGGGTAGATAGTGATAGGACAATGGGGAACAGTTTTAAATTTAAAAAAAAAGAGATTTAGATTAGATATTAGGAAGAATTTTTTTCCTGTGAGAATGGTGAGGCACTGGCACATTATGTCCAGGGAAGTTGTGGATGTCCCATCCCTGGCAATGTTCAAGGCCAGAATGGATGAGGCCCTGTGCAACTTGGGATAGTGAGTAGCATACATGCTTAAGGGGGAAGGGGAGGCAGTTGGGTCTTTAAGGTCTCTACCAACCCAAACCACTGAATGATTTTTTTTTTTTAAGATTTCTTTTTTTTTTTTTTGGTGTCCCTTGCTTTATTTACTCTTTGTTTCCTGTTCTGGGTGTCCCAATGTACTTCTTGCAGATGTGGTGGAAACTTATTTGCTATCAAATCAGGGGACATCGGGACCTGCTTTTCCTATAGCTCATCTCCTGTTATCCCTCCTGATTCTTCTACACCCTGATGGTCCCATTCATTTTCCATTTGGAGAAGTTTTAATGCTGGTATTACAAACCTCTACAACCCTAAAGGACAGAATGGAGCTCAAGTTCTGGTTTGCCAGCCTCTTTAAAAAAAGAAAAAGAAAGTCACCCTTTCAATGTTACAGCTTAAAAATCAGCCCCCAACAATCACGAAAATGCAATCACCCTATTACTACTTTTCCTCAAGGCAGCAAACATACAAAATAGATACATTCTGTGAAAAAAAAATTAATTGCTTATATTTTATCATGCCACTGCTGAGCTTTATGCATTTGATTTGGCCTTTTAGTCCATTTGTTGTAATTGATTTTTTCCCCTCCCACAAATGGATACAGGTATTATCCTGCTGAAATTTAAACCTGTGCATATAATCCCAAGGTTAACAGAAGGTTTCAGAAAAGCAGAAAGAAAAGTAACTGAGTGACAAAACTCACTAGCCTTATTAATGTATGAGATTTAGAAGGAAATCTTCATGAAAGCAAAATATAATACAGACTGCAGACTTAGTCACCCAAATGTCAAGCTTTTGGAGTATTCCTGTTTATGCCTAAACACCTACAGGGAGAAGTGAGAGAGTCCCAAAATAGGATCAGGATTTTAAGTGGGCTTCAGATTTTCCTGAGATGTGATGCAGAGATAGGTCTGGGAGCAGGAAGTGGTGCAGTCAGACCAAGAGCAGAGTACTGAGTCAAAAGTCAGGAGACGGTTTGGGTATCACCATTCCCAGGTGAAGTAATGGCCTCCTGTGTGCTTTCAGGAAGATTTGCCTTCTGAGATACTCAGCTTCCTCCAGTCACCACTGTTAATGCGAAGAAAAACTTTAAGGAATTCCACGTATAGTCCAGACAAAAAAAAACCCAAACCAACCCTATTTGTTAGAGCAAAATGCTAAACAGAATGATAGAAGGGGCCATCATTTTATGTTAGATTTGCTAGTGTTAAATAAGAGAGAAATAGAAGAGTTAATTAAATGGAGTTTTAAAAAATCCACATACTGCATTCTTATGTATCCTTTGCTAAATATAAAGGTTCTGTACAGTTATTTAATGTCTTTGGGAAGTTTTTCCCATCTAATACAAAGAACATCAAGTTTGGAACTGCTGAACATTTAAGAATGTTCAATGCTTTTCAAGATTCTGAAATCCTCATAGGGCAAAGACAACCCTTTTAATATCTTTTGGTGGTTATGACAGTACTTAAAATTTATCACCTGTCACATTGCTAAAATGATATCAGCCCTTTTACACAGACCTTAAAAGCATTCTCTATTTAATGAGGTAAGTCAGAGGTCCCAAGGATCACTTCAAGCATAAACGTGCACAAATATCTTAAAGTACAAATAGCAAAATCTACTTGGAGAGGAGTGAGCTAAACTATCAGCCCAGTGAAATGTTACCATGAGAGAGAGAGTTTAATTTAGCACGTGCATCTTATGCTAAATAGCATCAGCTGGATCAAGCCAGCTGATCAAAATGAAACAATTAGGAATAACTGGCAGAAGTACGTTATTTCCTATTACAGATATAGAAAAATTCTGCATATGCACATGCCTGTTTCTCTGTAGGCTATACAGAAAGGCTTCAACCTCTCCCTCCTGTACCACCTGTCATTCAGAGGGAACTGATAAAAACTGATGCTCTGTTAATGTCCTGCACCTGACCACCTGCTAAAGCTGCAGGTTATTAATATAATTTTACCGCCATTAAATGCTTTGTACTTTTTTGGAAACCTAAACATACAGATACACATGCTCACAGTGCATCAGCATATCCAGAAGCCACAGTAACCAGCAGAGAAATTGCAGCCTGCTTGAGCTGTAGTCTCCAAAATCTTCTCCTCGGCAGATAAGATACTCTAGCTCTCAGTGAAACAGAGGTATTTAACTCCAAATTCACTGTTTAGAAGGGGTAGTCAAGTATGTTGCGTTATTTCATTCTGCAGTCAAAGCTTCCACCTTCTTTTGTTTATGACATGCTGCTCATATTGCTCAGGATTTGGAAAGGACTTGTGTTTTCTTTTAAATATGCTTAGGCTCAACCTCAAAATATCAAATTCAGGGTCCAAATTGAGATTAACTTATTTTAAAGTAACTCGATACATCTACATGTGTAATGAATGGACTGCAGTAAGGAAAATGCATGTTAGCCATGAACTGGTCTGGGAACAAGAGTGTTCACACCCACAGGCTTTTGGACCTCACTAACACACTTTCTTTTACAACTCAAGTGCTGTTTTGCTCTCCTGGTGCAAATGAAAGCATCAGTAAGGCTGTGGTGCCAGACACATGGTCAGGACAGATCCCCCCACGCAGCCTGAATCCCCCACAGCTGTCCCTGCCCCACTCTTGCAAAACCCTGCAGTTCCCACAGTCACTAGCATACCTGGGCAAACTCCCCCCAAAACTTCCCTCCTCACCCACTGCTGCATCACATCCCTGAGAAGCTCCTGGTATAATATCATGGTCTTCATTACACTCTGGAGACCACATCATTCCCTAACCTATTTCAACCCAAAGTGAGACAGTTCCAGTGGTATTAGGCAGCTCTATCCCTGCAGGTTGTCTAGAACAGAGTTAAGTAAATCCCACTCATTCAGGTGAAAGTAAAATAAGTCATGGCTTTGATGTTTTAACAGGATTTTTTAACACATACCAGAAATGGCTTTTCTGAAGAAATTACTAACTTGATGGGGAAAAAAAAACATGCTACAATGGGCTTTTTTCCTAAAAGAGAAAAATGAAAAACTGAAAACTGAAAATCTTGGTAAAAGCTGCTCTTTTGTAGACTGAAACCACTGAGAAAATGTTTCGTTTATCTTCCTTTTTGTCTTCTAAAACAAATAACACCCCTCCCTCAGCATCTGTTCCTTTTATAAAATACAAAAATTAAGGAAAAAGGCTTTTCACAATTTTGCATTTGACATCCTTGGAAATGTTCCATCAACAATACCTCCAGACTCACCTACAGCCTTGTTTTAATCACATCTTGATCAAAGTAGTTTAGAAATACATCTTAGTATTTTCAGAGGTCATAGGATGTCTCATGTTAGCAGAACTTTCAAAAGTAGTCTAACATTCTTAACTCCATTTTACAAGCTAGCTTTAAAACTCCAGCAGCAGACAAGAAAGCAATGGATAAAGGGTAAGTCATTTAAACAAAAAAAAACCAAAAACAAAACAAAACAAAACAAAACAAAAACAAAACAAAACAAAACAAAACAAAACAAAACAAAACAAAACAAAACAAAACCAAAAAAAAAAAAGCAAGAAGTTACCAAGCTATAACATTCTCCCGAGCTTGCCATTTTAATGACCTCCAATGGTGCACTGGTTTTCTTGTCTTCCCAAGGCCCCTGGAACAACACAACCTTAAAATTATTCAGTCCTAAATTCAGCACTTTGAACAAATCCAGAAAAAAAAAAATCTCTGCTGTTGCTTTATATGATTTTTTTTACATTGTGAAGTTAGACTGACAACTTTGGAAGTTAAATGTCACATTGTGTTTCAAGTTCTCAGGTCACAGAGCAAGGAAGAGTCATAATGACCCTGCCAAGTCTCCATCATAAACCAATTGCATGGGTCCCTGAGCAATTCTGTTGTTAGGGGCAGTCCTCAAACCAGGAAAAATCATTCCACTCCAGTGATGGAGACTCCACAACAGGTCTTAATTATTTTTAAGGATTTATTATACTCACTTTTAAACAGATGTATCTTACTTGTTCCCTGTACGTACTAATTTTCAAAACACCACATTTTTAATATGTGTTTGCTGGCCTGATGATAAGCTTTATTTCCCATGTAAGCATTTATTAGTCACGACATTATCTATTAACCTTCCATGATAAGTCAAATATATTAGGGCTTTACATGTTCACTACAAGACATATCTGCCAACCCTACAATTATTCTCCTGAGCTATAGCATGTTTTCCATTTCAGCTAATGCATTGTTTATAGGAAGAAGCCACATAAACAACCTACATCCACATACCAGCTCCATCAGGCTGACTGACATTCTGCTGTGCAACTCTGGAATACAGAAAACGGGGACATACACACACTGCAGTCAGCCAGAGGCAAGCAACGTCTGATGACAGTTGCTGGGGGCAGTGACAGTGACAGACCATGCTGAGAACACTCCCATCTTCCTATTACCACCGGTGCAGCTGCCACACAAGCAGTGACAGACAGATGAGGGATGTTATTGCTAAGAAAATAACACAGAATGTTACTCAAAACACATGTAATTAACGTGATACAACCCATGGCGAACAGCAAGTGTTTTATCTTCGTAGGGCCATGAGTGTCAGAAACAGTTTGGTGATAAAGAACCAATTTCCTAACAGCTGAAAGATAGTAAAAAAGAAACATCCATCTTTTATATTCTTATTCTCAAGCTAATCTCATGTGCTACAGCTATTAAAAAAATCAAGGAACCTAGCTCCTCTCCCCACCCCTCAAATCTCTAAGCTAAAACAATCCAATGCACAGTATGACCTATTTCAGAAGTCCTTGTTCCACTTCTGGCAAAACACAAGTTCTAAATTTCCAAACAGGTCTTCACAGAACCACAGAACAAGCTGAGCTGGAAGAGACTCACAAGGAACATCACTCCTGGTCCTGTACAGGACATCCCCAAGAGTCACACTATGTGCCTTTGAGCATTGTCCAAACATGTCTTGAAATCTGTCAGGCTTGGTGTTGTGACCACTTCCCTGGGGAGCCTGTTCCAGTGCCCAAGCACCCTCTGGGTGAAGACCATTTTTCTAATAGCCAAACTAAACCTCCCATAACACAACTTCAGGCCATTCCCTTGGGTCCAGTCACTGGTCACCACAGAGAAGAGACCAGTGCTCGCCCCTCCTCTTCCCCTCACCAAGAAGTTGCAGGCTGCAATGAGGTCTCCCCTGTGCCTAATAGACCAAGTGACCCAGCCACTCCTCATGTGGCTTCAAGGCCCTTCACCCTCCTCATGGCCCTCTTCCTCTAATAGCTTTTATCTTTCTTACGTATCTTATGGATCTTTCTTATATTCTTATGTATCTTTCTCACTCCAGATGAGGCTGCCCCAGCTCAGAGCACAGCAGGACATGCTGTGCCTGATGCACCTCAGGACATGCTTGGCCCTCCTGGCTGCCAGGGCACTGCTAGCTTGCATTCAACTTAACATTTAACATTTTTTGGGAGGGGATTGAAAAAACCATGAAGCTATCCTGCTATCCCTGCCCCTCAACTTGAGCAAACTAGAGTCCAGGATTTCTTGTGAAATTCTGCTACTGAAGTGAGTTTTCCCTTCTAAGTTAAATGCGATAGTTTGATTACAGACAACTGTTTCATTTTTCTGCATTTTATGAATTCCCTTACACCTAGAAAAACCACCCATGTGACTGTATTTTACACAGAAAAATACCAAGTAACTTTGGTCACATTTCAATAGAAGGTTACTGAAGAAGTTAGTGTCTGTGTATGGGACTGGCACTCACTTTATGCCATTTCTGTTTCCTCAGGTGAACAGCAAAGACCAGTGCTGCACTAACAAAGTACTGTGTTGCAGCTGAGAAATGGTTAATTCCAAGTGTTGCAATCCCTTCTCTCAACTCTATGTTTCTACCTTATATATTTGAAAGAAACAGAGCAACAGATTAACAGAAAGGATTTAAACAGGATTTCTAGGGAATTAGCAAATTACTCAATGAATTGTCCTACATCCACAGCAAAGACTATTGCACTTCTGGACTTGCTTGATGCTGCTGTGATAGTCTCAGCTTCAGATGCAAGATTACTAGCTCTTCTGCCCTCTCATCCTTCTTCCCCATCAGTTTAGATACTGCTGAAGTAAAAAGTTCTTGATAGGAAGCTCAAAGCTCATAGGTCACCAAAAGAACTAACTTCTTCCACAAATACAAGCTCCTATAGGAGTGGGGTGTTTTTTATTCAACTCTGAAATGATCAATTGGGAAGCACAGCAATAAAATCCAGAACTAGAGTATTCAGAAACAGCCTGAAACTTAGAATTGATTTTTATTGTCATAAGGATTTGACATGCAGTTTTTGCAGGACACTTAGAGCTTTAGAATTTTATTTCATCAGCGTAATTGCTCATTCCCTCCCCAATACACACTTATGTTCCAAATTGCAGTGATTTCCTGATTTCTGAGAAGTAAGGCACTACAGTGTCCCTTCAAAGCAGTTATGGATTATCATAGCAGACACTTCCCTCTGAGATCCGCAGGTCAAGATTTCCCATGGAAAAAAATGCAATTGGTAACTGAAGCTGTATCCAATGATGAGTAACTAATCACCACTGTTACCAAAACAGCCCTTCTGGGTGATCTACTCTCAGACTTAAGAGGAAACCTCCAGTGCACAGAGCAGAATTAATAAGTGTTTACCTTCTCACATATGGAAACTGGTCTACTGTAGAAAAATTCTTTAAAGCTTCTTTTTCAAGCTAGGGGACAGATTTTAACCAGAAGCTTCGACCTTCAGTATGTTCTTATGGCTCAGGACAAGGCACTGCATGAAGACCTTTACATTATAACTTTGGAATAGGAGTTGCAGCCACTGCAATGCTTTCAATTGCACATTCATCAGTGCCACGGCGGATTCTAAAGTACCCATCTTCTCCCCATGAGGTGCCCCAGCTGTTCTTCACAATCCAGAATTTCTCACCACTTTCTGGGTCTTTACCATAGCCCACCAGCAAGACAGCATGATTGGTCAATTCAAAAGGATTTAAACCATCCTGTAGCCCAGTGTGATGGTAGATCCCCTCTTTATAAAGCATGAAATCGTTATAAACCTCAAAGGCAACAGTCATTGGGCCATGCAGAACAAGCTCAAGTTTCATCAAGGCTTCATTGCAGCCTCCATAGAAACCACCAACATAGTGGTACTCAGAGGTGTAGTAGTGGTAGCAGCTGCGCTTGAAAAGGCATGGAGAGTCTTGGGCTGTGTAGGGGAAGCAGTCCTCTTCCACCACACCGAAGTCTTGGACATACTTTCCACCAATGAGATATGGAAAGCCACCATCACAACCTTAACAGAAGAAAGAAAGAAAGAAAAAAAAGTGCTTCTTCCCTTGGAAATTCCATTATTTGAGGTGGGAGACTCTCCCACTTATATCTTTCATAATTCTTTCAAATACAGTATTGAACACACTTCAGTGACCCAGATCATCCTAATTCTCCAGTTAGCTACTACAGCCAGCTTTCTTAAACACACAAGGCAGAATTCACATCTGTGGGAGCTATAATGGGAATACTAATATTTGGACACCTTCCCATCGAATTGCTCCTGACAATCCCTGCCAGCAAGAAAGAACAGCTAGTTACAAGGATTTGTCCTAACAAGGACACAGTCCTCTAGAAAGCTTTAGTCATTGCTTTTGCTCATCTCTTCCCTCCCTCTGAATATGCCATTGGGAGGATATTTAGTTCCATTCTTTCTAGGTAAGCATTGTAATCAGCTACATTTTGAGCCCTACTCCTTCGGTATTTCCCATCTCACAGGCAGATGTAAAATCCAGTAACATCCTAAGCATAAGGGTGACTTCTCCTTGTTCAGTCCCATTGCTGCAGTGAGGTGGGTTGACAACTCTGTTTTTGCTATTTTTTAATTTCAAATAAAGCACTAATGTTTACTAAAGTACAGCCTGCCAAAGACTTTATAAAAAAACTAACTTGCGTGCGATGGGGAAGTTCCAACTAACCTCCTTCTCCAGCATTATTATTACTTGAAAGGTGTCTTTATATAGACCAGCATCCTTACCCTGAGAATACTGGCTGCAAGACACAGCCTGCTGGGGACTGAAGACCGGTTTCTGAGTGTTGTTTGTGAGGATACGTATCCTTGCTTCCAGCATGCCCATGGAGGAAAATGCGTAACAGCTGCCACATGAGCCTGAGAAGGGGAGAAAAAGGAACCACAAGGAGCAGTCAGTAACACAAACAAGGCTACACACCTGCCATCAGGTACATCTATTCCTAAAGTCCACTGAAAAGAGTTAAAACCTACCAGAAAGTGAATAGAACTTGAACACCAATAGAGAAAAAACTTTAGATCTTCATTTAGCTTTTATGCATAAAATTCAAAACCCACTTCTAACAATTTCTCAGGGAACACTGAGCTTATTCAGGAATAAGAGGCAAAGTACTGCTCCAGTGTTTTTCAGCAGTAGCATTTAAGAGCTATCCAATTACCCTATTCCTTCAGAACGAACCTACAGGGACGGCATTAGCAGGGCTGAGAAGGCTCTATCTACCCTTTATGGAGCACATATGCTAAGGAGCAATGAACTATTTGAAGTAAATGCTGACAATATTGTTCTTATTTCAATCTACCAATGGATTTAGTCTTGTAATTTCCAGTTGGAAAAAATATTCCACCTCTACAGCTACCCCTAAAATAACTGACTTTTAAGAGAACAGTGGTATAAACAGCATGTTTGAAATAATGGATTCATCCCTGCTCCCCTTGCTGCCCAAGGGCATGTAATTGTACACTGGCTTTTCAGCGGGACCTTAATTTCCCTTCTGCTTCCTCACAGAGAGTTAAGTCTCCTTACTTTTTCATTAAAATTTAGTATTGCTTCTAGCTTTAGGTCTCTTCACTCTCTAGGACCTTCCTTCCACTCATTAAAAGCCTTTGGAAATGGAATGAAAAGACTCACAGGAAAAACAATTACTTGGATGAGGTCCTATTTTATCTGCTGAATGTCATCAAGGTGCAAGATTTCCTTTTGTTTCCTGACAGTGGGAAAACCAAATACTGCAGAGCTATAAAAAGGAGTGAGCTTTGAGGAACAAAACAAAATACTTTCTCTTGAACTGTGTAGGTGTATAAAAGTAGAGCTATTACAACAGCAAGACTTTGTGAAATTGCACCTTCACTCAGTGAGATGCATCTCGGAAGAGAAGGGAAAAATCAGCCTGAACAGGAAGACTCTTTTCCAGCAGGGCAAAGTGAAGCAGTGGAAGATGCCTCCTACTCACTGTACAGTCGCAGCATCTGAGATGGGCCATGCAGAACACATTGTTATATTATGTGTGCAAAAATGTGAAAAACACAATTCACACAGCCATTTCAGTCTGAAGTCTGCTGGACTGGCTGCTAAATTTCTTTCCTGTTACCACAGTAGTATTTATAAAGTCCACAGAATGACCTCTTTTGCAGGTTTCTGTTTTGTTGTTGGTTTTTTTTTTTTTTTTTGGGGGGGGGGGGAGGGTTTGGTTTGTTGTTGTTGTTGTTGTTGTTGTTGTTTTTTAAGCCTGAAAGCTAAAATTCTAATTTGATGGAGCAGAATGCATGTTCCACAGACATTTAAAATACTCAGCATGGACCCTCAGATTACATAAAAGGTGTAGGAAGCTCTTTTATTGGAAACAACAGACTAATTCTCATTTAGAGAAATTTTGATGTAACACAACAGAGAAAGTGTAAGTCTGAACTGAGTGTTCAATTGTTTGGAAGATAAAAGAGCCCTTGGGACATTCACAGTTCACACCAGGAGAAAACACAGGACTCACACCTACATAGGACCATATAATTTCCTGTTGCCATCTTCCAGTACTTCTACATAGCCAGATATTCCACGAGCCTTCTTATGCTGCTTCTGCTACCAGGAGTACAGCAGGCAGTATTTGTCAGAATAACTAAGCCATAAATGAGGGATTGGTGATTTAAGTCACCCCTTTCCCACCATGCTAATGCTATGTTTCCTTCCCCCAAAAGCTGCCACCAGATAGCTACCAGTAGATGCAAATTTATGGTGGCACAGGAAGGGACACATTAACGGAGCTCACTCCTGGTCTCTATTATATAAATTTATAGTTCAGGCAACTCATACCACAGTGCTAGAAACACTCCCAACAGAATCAACACATACCAGCATGGTTCTTACCAGTATTAAGTTCTTACCCGTATTTTATCTTTATCATTGTCTGCAATTTTCATAGTGACTAATATCTCCTCTTGCAACCAGCCAGTTAAGTAACACCTGAATTTATCTGGGTGATAAGTTTTGGAGGCAGTATAAACAATTTTCATGGGTTTATTCATTAAAGCTGCACGATAATTTGCCATCAAAAGAAATCAGAGAAAAAATGAAATTTACATCAGATCAGTCAGGTGCAAAAAAATGGACAAGATTGTTTGGACAAAACTTGACAGCTGTGTTTATGCAGGGTACTGTCGTAATTGGCTTTCACTCCAGCAAGCCAGCACTGTCTGGACAAGCCAGTACCACCTCCTATTTTGGTACAGCGTTGTTATCCAGGACTCCACCCAGTTTCCATGGGTTATTCACAGTAAAGGTGCAATCTGTCAGCTGTCAGCAAGACACTAGGCAAAACCTTCTGGTTAGCAGCAAATTACAAACATCAAAGGATTTTTAGAACATTGAATTCAGAGGTTTTATTTATTCATTTTTACCTTGATTCCGAACAGGGCTGACATAATTGACACCATTCACATTTCTCCAGTCCCAGGATTCTGGCAAGCTTGAAACTTTCTTGAGTAACTCAGGTGTTAGAGGTGCAGGCTTTGGTCTAAAGAGGAGAAAGTGCTTTTGAGAAGAAACACATCACACTCTAGGCAAGGAAACAATTACATAACACTCAGTTTTCATCTTTGGCTTCTACTAGTTGGACTTGCTTCACACTATACAATTTAAAATAGCCTCCATCTAAAGGGAGTGGGTGCCAATATGAAGAGATAAGCTTGAGCAGGATTCAAGACCTACTCAAATTGCTCCCTGAGGGAACTATATTATTAACTAACCACTGTTGAGGACTACATTCAGTGCAGGTAGTTCAGTTTGTGAGTTGCAGTGTGAACTTCAAAGTGAGTTCTGGGTGGCAAAATCTTTTTATATAACAAAGGGAGCAGGGACCTGTGATGACAGGGCACTCAGGGAGGACCCCAGACTTTCCCACACTTAAGGCTGGGGTTATAACAGCCCAGGGGCTTCTTTGTTTGGGGTCCCTCCTCAGAGGGACCCAGTCTGGACTACTGTTTTACTATTTAGTTATTGCACTAAGATTAAATTATTTTAATGACCTGGACACCTGAGACTCTGCTATGGGAAGAAACCCTGGTGTGACTGCTAGTGTGGGGTGCAGCTGCAAAGGGGCCTCGGTCCCAGCTCAGGTGGTGAGAGTATGACTGCCAGAGAGGCTGCTGGCTCGTCCAACAGGGGAGTTCCCTTAACATCCACAAGCTGCTGAGGTAAAGTACTTTTGCACCAATCTGAAGTGTTGAGGTAACTGCCAGAGATTATAGCAACACAGTTCTGCAACAGCTATTCTATTGCAATCACAAAGTATGTAGAATATCTGACTGCAGAAACCATCTTGCCTGGCAGCAACTATAGTTTCACTTCAGGCACAGGCATGGTTTACACTGACAATTCACTAACTGCAGTTCCACTTACCCTGGAGATTTCCCTGGAGCAAGTTTTTACTGTGGCTGTTGAAGAAATATTGAATGTTACTTGCCCCCATCTACCACCTGCAGCCAAGTGATGCTCATATCAGCAAGACAAGAGCCTCCTGCATTCAACTTTCACACCAGACACTGGAGTTCATTTTGAAAGCAGGAGAGGGCCAACCAAATACTGTTATGGTACTGCATGGGTGGAAGAGCTTCCAAATAGGTTACTCTATTTAAGATCATCATTATAGATTT
Source organism: Chamaea fasciata (assembly GCF_029207755.1). Classification (NCBI taxonomy): domain Eukaryota; kingdom Metazoa; phylum Chordata; class Aves; order Passeriformes; family Sylviidae; genus Chamaea; species Chamaea fasciata. The sequence continues at coordinate 34,972,422 of NW_027094087.1, forward strand.
CTATCTATACAATGAAACCATAATCTGCATGATATTCCCATGCAAATCAAAATTTTTATTTTATAGTAGGACCTTCTTCAACAAACATATGATTGCCACAGTTAGGAAAAGTAAGTAGCAATCCTACTCACAGAAATACCAAGAGGTGAAAAAGCAAAACTATGAAAAAGGTAAGACAGCTATTAAAGAAGGGAATCTTTAGATCAAAAATCTCTAGTTCTCAAATTCTGTAGAGGATGATGTACCCATTCACATTACCACTCTCAGCTAAGTAATCTGCAAGACTCTGAAGGCATTCTCAGGGCTACTTTCATGCTTCTTCACTGAGACACTCTACCCCTGCTAGAGGATTCTTGTTGCAGGCATGGCAAATTATGAAAGTAACCAGGGGATTTCCTCAGAAATCTTTGATATTCATGTTTAGGAGCAGAGAAGAGTTCACAGCTTTTTAACTGCAATTATGAACCAAGAGAATTGAGACGAAGCACAAGCAGAAACTCTCGACTATGGCAAGCAGCTGAAGAGCAGACAGCTCAGTGAGATGATAACTGAGACTGTTCCCACTTCTTCCTGGCACATATGGGTTCAGCAGCGAGTTATTGGGCAAGACTAAAGGGCAGGTGACTCTATTTATGAGACAACAGATGCTCTGAATAATCAAATGAAAAATATGTTTCCACCCATGAACATGAACTGGAAGGCCTTGAAACTTGATTAAACATCTGAACTAAACACAGCTAAGAGCTACAACAAATACAAGCAGACTCTTGGCAGCAGTGGGGTTTGTTGCAGAACTAAGTGTCTTATTACCTTGGAACTCTGGAATAGAGACCCCCAGCTCTTTTAGTTAGTTCTTCCAGGGCAAAATTCTCATACTCCTTGTATCTTGTCGCTCTCCATGACTTCTGGTGAGCATTGATAGCATTTACAAAGTCGAAGTTGTGTGCGTAACGTCTGTGGGAGAGTCTGCGAACAAAAGGAACCAAGTAAGAAAAGGATAGGGATTGAAACTAAAGGTGTTCTCTAAACTGAATACGTAACTCTGGAAGTGTCTTCTGGTATGAACTGATAAAGAAACATGGAATTACTGGATCAAGGCAAGGTTTCTAAAACTTGAGACAGACTAGATATAAGCAGCTTCCTTAGACATGCCAGATTTATGACAGGGCCTCACCACAGACCGAAGGAGAAACTGTGAGGCAACAGGCAAACCCTCCTCTCTCCTTGTGCATTCAGGTTTATTTCCAACATTAACACTGGCATTAACTTTGCCCTCAGTACTGGAATTGGTTCTTACAATTTTAGCTAAAACTTCAAGCACTGTTATGAAACATTTTATTCCAGTAAAAGGTCATTTATCTGTTCCTTACCTTCCCCTGGGCTTCTGGAGAGGTAGCTCATGGATGTGAACATCGGACGGAGATGAAGAAATCTTGTGTCCTGTGAAACAAGCCCAGTTGTGGCCAAGTACATCATGCACCCACCCTGGTAGGGTCTCATTACAGTAGCTGGTTACATTCTGGCCTTCCTTTTTGTACTGTAATGTGAAGAAGTTATGCTTGTGTTGAGCAGATGCATTTGTTAGCATACCCACAGTCCCCCACCCACTCACAGCTGCTTCTTCCTGCCTGTGTTTCACAGGAAGTGGCCAAACACACCCCAGAGGTTAAGATGAAAGAAACTGCTATTTGCCAAATAGCAGATAAATGCAATTGGGTTGTGACTTGCACTTTTAGCAAAAAAGGATGCATTCATACCATTATCAACTAACCTATGGTAATCATTTGGGTGCAACAGTTACTTTCTCAGCAAGATGTGAAACACCTCCTAGTACTCAACCTTCTCTTCAAGGCCCTCAGATTTCTTATGTCAAATGTGTGACCAGTAGAGGTAATCTGGATGGCCACAGAAGTTTAAGAAACTACGACTCAAACGGGGAGGACGGCAAGTTTGTCATCCAGTAACCTCACAAAAAAACATGTACTATTTCTGTTTTACAAATTATGTACTACTTATGCACTGTTATTGTTTCACAAGTCAAAACGAAAGATGAAACTTCCAGCCACATTTTAGGTTTGAGCTGTGATGTCAAAGCATCAAGAAACAATTTCACAGGAACTATCAAAATAAGACATTAAGAAACTATGCACCCTTGAGAACATCTCATTTAAAGTTTGCAGCAGAGACTGCTACTAAAGCCTCAGGTCCTGAGTCCTAATACTTCCTTGTTCAGCCATACAACTCTTCATTTTACCACTGAAGAGGAGCAATAATTTAATAAATTCAGTAAAATGTGTCCTCATACAACAGGTACCACTAACACTTTGCCCAGCTACATAAATTTTCTGGATTAGCAACTCTCTGACAACAGAATGTCTCACTATGGGGGTGTGTGTGGCTCTTTACTCATTATTCATCTCTTAAGGTTAAAGTGTTTTGTGTAAGGTTGTAGTGTTTTGTATTACACTACAAAGGCACCTGAAAATCCCATGCAACAAAGGCTTTAACTTTACTCTTCTAATCACAGAAAAAAAAAAACCAAAACAAACTAAAACACTTATACAGAATTCAAGTTTCCTAGTCCAAGAAAACTTCATTAAATGTTATCCTATTCAAACTGTACATGTACAACCATAGAGGGATTCTGTAAATATATTTCAACAAAATGTTTGCTCAGCTTCTTTACGGAAGAAAGTGGTGGCTTACATGAAGGAAATGCCCCAAAGTGGAAAAGATTAATTAAAGAGACTGGGAGGTTTGTGACTGTTTTGAGGTTTGTTGAGGTTTTCTGAGAAATCCAAAGGAGAACTTACGGTGAAATATTTAGGGTTATTGATCAGAAGAATAAAATTAGAGGTTAATCCTCTGTCTGTTTTGTAACAATGGGAATTTCCTTTGTGCCCAGTCTGGAGGATGGAAAGGCAACATAAACAAGTGTGTTTGCTGGCTGGAGCAGGGTGGGGGCACTAGAAGGCTGAGTGGTTGCCTTGTCCTATTCTTTCTTTATTACTGTGCAAGACTGCCCAATGTGGGAAATAACCACACTTGGCCCAATACCAAGGGCAAGGTCCAGAGATGACTTTTGAGAAACACTCTCTTCACAACAGCAAAACTAGAATTCCAGACACTTCCAAAAGCAACAGGCAGTGACTCTGCATCTAATTTACTGTGAGATCACTTTTCCGTCTCTACATGACTGTAAAAATTAATACCTGGTTTTATTTTTTCCTATCTAAATTTTAATTTTCCAGATTAAAACAGTTCAGCCATTCTCAATAAGCATAGGCTTTCAATCTGAATACCTGAAGATTACTGGGGGAACTGGCCTGCTTCCTGCAACAATCTTGCCTTGCATAGCGTTAATCTGAATTAAAACCAGTAAGAGAGATTTGGGGCTTATCTTCACGGAAAAAAAGGCAATGGGTTATCTGCTAACTAGCAACTTAAAACACCAAAAAAATCAAAAAATGTGTTTTTCTCCTAGAAATCCCTCTCCCTTTCCAGAGATAAAATTCATTGTTTCTTTTAAAGACACAGAGAGAGAAGCAGAATAGCATTCACACCATCTGTGCAAACTATCTTTCAGGAAAGTGAATGTAGAGAATTTCTTGCACTGTTCTTTCAGTTCACATGTATCAACAAAACTAAAAAGGAGGTGAAGGGACAGCCAGTAGCAATGCTTCAATATAAAAAAGACATAAAAGCCAATTTCAGACAATTTTGTCTGTGTAGAAGCCTAAAATTAGGCAATTCAAGTCCTCTGTAGCTACCTTTTTGTACAGTGCCAGACTAAGCTATTACTACTAAAATGACTTTGAAAAGTGGGCATGGAGACTTTGAGAGCATAACACATGAATGACACTTGGATAAGGGGAGTTTCAACTCCAAAGAACAATGTATCTATGAAATGAAAATATACCTACATAAGGACACAATTTGCCTTCCCCTCACCTCTGACTTTTAATCGACAGTCACTGATGTAGACAACTGGCAAACAAGCGTTAAAAAAAAACCCCAAAACTCATCAGCGCCCTAACAATGATGCCCACTGCCTACCAGAAGGTACACCATAAAATCATTGCTAAAACAACTTCACTAAGAAATGCAGCATTCATTTCTCCTAGTGAAGGACTGCCAGATGAGATCTAGGAAAACTGACTGTACCAGCTTTAGAGGACTGACTACGAGTACACCTGCCCAGCTAACAGCCAGTCACATGGCAGGGATATGGCAGGATTGCACAAGCTACAGCTGACTCAGGTGGATGTGAATTACAATGGCAGACTCAACAGCAGCTGTCAGCACAGTACCCAAAACATCAGAGAGCCCACCCCAGAACAGCATCCTTCATGGAGGGTAACAGCCAGACAGCTGTGACCACCAGCAACTGCTGGACAACTGCTTGCACACAATTCTCTGCAGCTTTTAAAGACGGTTTTCATTTTTGAGTTAAGACCACTGCAGCTGTGTTACGAGATAATTTCATCAGCCAAGGCTCACATCTGCAGCATTAACTCAATCCAGCCACCTGACCAATCTAGGATAACTCCCTTAGAAAAGCACCTAAACTACATTCATAGTTCCAATTCTGAGCTTAGAAAACAGTAAAATTTAATTCTATTTCAAATGCATATTTTTCTCAAGCCTGACAACTCATGTTGTTTTGCCTAACACCAAAATTTAGCCAAGCCATGCCAACATTAATCTTAAAAGACTTCATGTATATAAACATATAAACCTTCTAAGCTTTATATTAGATATCTAAACCCAGGTAAGCTTTTCAGTGAAGTACACTTTTAATAAAGTCTCTCCTGTGTTGGCCATCATGACATCATCTAACTACATGTTCAATTCTAGTCCTCGTAAAAACCATAATTGTTTAAAGCTTTTTTAAAATCTTTAATCTTACCAAGAGGAAAGCAAGAAAGGATGGAGACCTTATTAGTCACAGCATTTTAATGGGAATTCAGCAGTGCCACATAGAGAGGCAATCATGCCACCCTCTTTGAAATCTACTGTTCTCAATTTAAGCAATGCCTGGGCAATAAGCCAACCTGAGCTCCAGGAGGCAGGACTACCCTAGACATTAAACCTGGTGGAATGAATTATCTCTCAAATTTACAGGTGTGCCTATGCATTTTACCATGAGAAGCACACACTGAATGAGAACAGAGCTGCAGATTTCCAGATGCCCTAATACACAAAAAGAGATGCAGATGATGCTACCAGAACCAACTACTGCATCTTGCTGCCCAATATAAAATGTAAGCAGACATCAACTCCAGGTGGATTTTCTTTTCTTTCTAGGAAATACTCTGCAATTCTGAGTTTTCTGCTTTCAGATTTACACTTCAGGAAAGCAGAAGCTGCTCACTGCCAGTTAAGCAAGCCCAAATTAGACAGGTTAAAAGCTGACTTTCAATTGATTTGCAGGATGATTAAATAGCATTAGCAACTCTAGCACTTCTACTTTAGCAACATGAAATGAAATGCATCCAGGTTTGGGTTTTCTTTTTTTTTCATATCCTGAAAACTTAAACATTAACTGCTATTACTTATCTAGGCTGTTTGTTTCAGAACAGCAGTCCTTGATTTTAACCAAATTTGGGAGCATTGGAGAAGAGAGAAAAAGATATGCCAAAGATGTCACCAAGTCAGTTTGGAAAAGATTAGTAACCAGAGTGGTGAAATATTCTAAAATCTATCTCTGTCTCTTTCTCTCTCTCTCCCTTTTTTTTTTTTTTTTTTTTTTTTTTTTTTTTTTTTTTTTTTGTTTCCTGAAGTAGTTCTAACATTTCAGTATGAAAAAATGCCAGACTTTTGGTATTTGCTAAAGAACATCTCAGGAGTCAGAAGTAGAACCACTTCGCTTAAGGGACAAACAGTGAGAAACTTATGAGACTGTCTCATCTCAAAGTGGTAGTCTTAACAATAAATAAATACCTCAAAGACATCAAGTAATTGAAACAAGCTGGCCTCAACTTTTCTTTCAGCCTCACTCCAGCTTTTTATGTTATGCTGTTCCTATTTCTTTTGCCACCCCTAGGGGGTAAAAAAAAAGTCTCTTTAACGCTTTATATATATTACATAACTCTAAAGAATCCTTGTATCATCCAGCAGAAGCACATGATCAGGCTTCTGCCACGAGTAAGTACACTAACTTCACATCCAAGTTCAGTACTGGGATGTCTTAGAAGCACACATTAAACAAGTTATTTTGTGCTAGAAGCAGAACGCAAGAATGCAGAATGCAAGAATACAGTAGGATGCTACATTTAGTTCGGCTAACTTTAATTCTGTGTACAACAATAGTTAAAAAAAAAAATGCTGTTAGAGTATCTTTACTTCAGATACTAAAGTAAACTGAGGAAAAAATAGAATTGATAAGCTCAACCAATCCACTCCTTTGATGTATAAAGTCATTTCCCCACAGGCCTCAAGTGAAAGAACAAATACCTTGTAAAGGCAATGAGACCCTACAAGATTTCAGTGGTTGTCTGTTCAGTAAGCCACAGGAACAAAAAGCTACTAAAAACTCATTGGAATATGCATAGCCAAACAGGCTGTGTCCGTATCTACAGAGTACAGTAGCTCTGATAAAGCCAACACTTAGACAAGCCCACAGCACTCTTGTCAGTAACTAACAGCTTAATTATTGAACACTAGGAAAAAACCACATTGGAGGTTCAATTAGAAGAAGTGGCACTTCTATGCCTGAAACTCACCAAGTACTATATTAGCTTAAATACTGCTGCTCATTCCACCTGGCAAATCCTCCCTCTGCTGAATCTCAGACTTGTTGTATTTCTATTTCATATGTAATCCAATATTTACTGAATTAAAAGTGAACAGATATGCAGTTAAAAATGTCACAAGGTCAAGCAGTTTGTAAGGAACCACTTCCTCCCTCTAAGTGCCCACTGATAGTTGTGAAATCGGGAGTTTTGCAGACAGACACATTGCGTGTTCTTGCTCCATAACAGCAAGTAGTTGTCTGCAGCAAAAAATGCATTTAGTAAGTGCTGCGGTATTTCCTCATGATTCTCAGCAGTAGACTTGCATCTTGGTAATCTGTTGTTTTTTTTTACAGCAGCAAAATTATTAGAGAGGGTAACTGAACTGGGCTCTAATCCTCTAACGCGTCCCTATGGTGTTTAAGGAAAGAAGTCTTTAATTTAAATACATCCTGCTGATGAATTCCCCATTAATGAGCAATGACCCAAACAATTGCTATTTCTTAATATTGAAGCTAACTTTAAAACTAAGAATTAATCCATTAGCTAACAAAGGGCAGAGACACATGCATGACCATAAAATGCAAGGTATGGTGTACTGCTACTGCTCAGGTGTATATTTGACTTATATTGTTTAGAGCAGCAAGATGAATCAGATGACCACCAGAAGCTCTTTTCAGCCTAAACTATTCTGTAACAGTTTTGGTATGCTATTTTAAGAGTACTTTTGCAAATCAATGCAATACATGAAATCAATGCAATACATGATAAAAGTGCTTATGAGTCACTTGACTTAGTGCTCATCTTCTGGGGATGTATTTCACAAGGTATGGACAGCAGCAGCCTTCAGTGACTCTCAGCTGTCTTCAAATTGGCGACTAACAGATCCATCTATATCCAAGAGCAGGCCACACTGTTTCTGTGATTAAATTCCACACACACAGGAATTTGACTGATAACCAGCAACTCTTTTACTGCCTAGCATATTGGCTTGAGAAACAACTCTGTATTTCCATGTAAAACATCAGCCCAAATTCTGCTAGTTCAACTACATTCTCCTTGGATGAGTCCAACACTGACCGCTGAATCCTCCCAGCCAGAGATGACACCTCAAAACCAAGTTAATGGACAACACTACAGCACACAGTGCTCCGCTGTCCTCACGTAGGCAGCAACTCCTGCCACTTTTGAGACAGGTCCTCCCACTGTAGGTGAGCTCAAAGACCTGTTCCTGCCTGAGAAGTTTCAGAGTAATTCTGCTCAGTTAGATTACCCTTCAGTGTCTGTGCAATTTCTGCTGTATCACCTGCCAAACCTATGAGGAGTGCACATCACGGCAATATAATTTCAATATTTTACAAAGATGAGAAGGTCCATCAGGTGTTTCTCATATTTTGCTTCTGCTCAAGTACAAGACCCTGTCTTGTTTAAAAAATTGCATTCTTATTTTCAAAATTTCCAGTTTTAAGAGCGCACTAGGTCTTGACAGTCAATTTTATTTATATTTTATTTATTTATACACATATCAGATTTGTCACGAAAACAGTGCTGTTAATGCAGAGATGTTTTAGTTTAGCTGAGCAATGTTAACACAGCACCAAGGCCTCTTCTGCTCCCCAGACAGCTCTGACAGCAAACAGGCTGGGGGTGCATAAGAAATTGGGGGGGAACACAGCTGGGAAAGCCAACCCCAACTGACCAAAGAGATATTCCATGCTGAACAATATCATGCATAGAAATAAAAGCTGGGGAAAGGAGAAAAGAACTTCTTATGTAACAGTTGTCCACGATGAAACCCTGCTTTCCCAGAAATTGCTGAACAACTGCTTACTATGGTGATAAGTTATCCTGGTGGCAAACAGTGAATGAATTCCTCATTTTGCTTCACTTGCATACACACACAGCTTTTGCTTTACCTATTAAAGTACCTGTAAGTTTTTGCACTTCTATCCTTCCAATTCACTCCCCCAATGCACTGAGTAGTGCTTTATTTCCTGAAGTTAACCTACAATGAGCATGTAAAAAACTTCCCCAGTAGTTGTGCTGAACACTCTGTACAGTCCTTTCCCTTACATGAGGCCAAATCAGCACAGATGAAAGCTGCAAGGAGGTTGCAGTTAAACTGGAGCCTTCTCTGTAATTTCTGTTCAGTAAGGATGCCAGTTCTGCTGAAAGAGTGGATCACTCACTTTTGTTAACACCTCTAAACACTGACTTTAAAACAGTTGCTGTAAAATAAGCCACCTACCATGGCTCCCAGAAAGATAATTTAGAGCAAAAATTATTTCTTCACCATCAGCATTACCCAAAGCTCAGAGGTTTTATGCCTGGCAAGGCCTGAATGTTTACTGTTGACTCATCCAAAGTCAGACACGAGATTACGCTTCCTGAAAGGACCAAAAACACATTCATTGTTCCTGCCCAGGGCTGCACTCACCAGCTGAGAAGCCCTGCTGCACAAAGCATCTGTCTTCCAGGTAGTAAAGCCATCCTGCAGAGATTACTTCAAATCACCCTTCAGATTCATCATGTCACTCATCAGGACAGCACCAGAGCGCTCCTAACAAGAGTGTTTTCTCCTGTCTAAGCCCTGCATACCATCACTGTTTTCAGCTTGACCTGAAGGCATTTACAGGGACTGAAGAGAACAGTATTACTCCTAAGGAACAATTAGAGGCAGCAGAAAGGTTCCTTAGATATTAGAGTAGTATTCCAAAATAAAATTTATAGATCCCAGAAATCCTCCATCAAGGAGGATAGATGGCTCTAAAGTTTCCATGCATTTGACAATATCTGTAAAGAAAAGATAAAATCAGTGGTATTTCCTATTTGATTTGGGTCCACACAGGGTTAAAAAAATAAAAAAATAAAAAATTCCAGGCTACCAGAAAAGTTAGTTTCATTAAGGCCTTCAATTGCTTTAGGCATGCCCAGAAAGGAAAGTATCAGCACCTGTATTTTTTTCAGATAATGGCCAGTGTGGAATACTTTTCCCCTCTCTCTGCTCCCTACCCAACCACTGATCACTGTTTCCATATGTTCAACACAAGAAAAGAAGAAATCCTTTATCTGGTATTCCAGGAAAACCTTAGAACCAAAGATAATCAAATGTCTGAACTGACCCACTGTGGCATGTAGAGACTGAAGAGCAACCTAACTACAGGACATTTTGGCAACAGCCAGTGGAGTAGAACACACCAGGTTAACTCACCTTAAAAAATGCAAACCATTTGTAGTCATTTACCACAACTTCAAAGCCTTGATTGTAAATCAAAGTGAAGAAACCATAGTTGCCCAGACTATCCTGAGCCACATCTAGCTTCTGAAGATTAACAACCACCTTTTTCTCCACAGGCCCTAAAAGAAAGAAAGAAAACATCATGGCATGATTACTGTATGGAAGAGACAAAAATAATAATTAAAAAAAATATAAAGGATGTTGTAACATTTATTTTATTCCTGAGCATGCTAAAATACACTAGTGGAATACAGTCTTCTGCAAAAGGGCATCGAGACACTTCAGAACCTCCACTTCAGTCAGTGGGTCTACATGTTCATTTCTTCCACTGCTAGACAGTATCTGCATTTTTTATTAGCAGCAGCACCAAACAGCTGTGACTGGGAAAAACCAGCTTGTCTAAACAGAATTTGGTGTAGAGCTACAAAGGTTTTGGATGCTGTATCACTCAGACACTGTGTCTGCAATGACAGCTCTTCCCCTACAACATCTGGGATGAGGCATCCTACACTCCTTCACACCAATGCTCCAACCCTACCACGCACCTCACCTCCACTGCTGGTACTGCCACTTGTCTCCTCTGATCAAAAAGCAGATGACACAGGAAAATGCGAAGCATCTACTATTTTTAAAATGACACCGACATAGCATCATTAAATAGTAACTCCCCACTACTATTATCCCCTCGAGGGAAGAGCTATTTCCATCTCTCTGGATCCTGTCGGGCTTCCCCGACTGCCAGCTCTGACAGCCTCCCAGGAGGTGCACAAGTGTCACCCTCTCCTGCTGGGAACAGCCACTGCCCGGGCAGGCAGAGCCTCGCAGGATGGCACCTGTGGGAGAGGGGCAGTGAGCCGGCATGAGTCATGGGGCCCACGGAGAGGCCTAGTCGGAACAAACAAGAGAAACAAAACCGCACGCTAAGGTGGAACTGCAACAGCGCAGGAAAGCCGCCTCCCCCGCCTTTGCCGGCTCCGGGGGCTCCGGGCCCGGAACGGCCGCTGCCCCCGCCCGGCTCCCGGGAACATCTCTAGACCGCCCGCGGCCCCGCAGGGAGGGAGCCGGCCGGGGCCCGCCGCGCTCTCACCCGCCTGCGAGCAGTTGCCGTGGCGGCCGCCGGCCCGCCAGACGCGGAGCTCCCAGGCGCCCAGCAGGTCGGCGAAGGAGCAGTTCGCCGGCGTGTCGCCCAGCACGGCCGCGGGCAGCGCCGCCAGCAGCACCAGCGCCAAGCCCCACAGCGCCCAGCCCGCCATCGCGCCGCGCCGAGCCGAGCCGAACGCGCCCGGCCGCTGCCGCTCCCCGCCCCCGCCCCTGGCCCGCCCCGGCCGGGCCTCCTCCCCGCAGGGTGTCCTTCCCAAAGGTCGTCCTCTTCTGCAGAGCACGTACGCCTCACCAAAGGGCGCCGTCCCCGACAGTGGGCGTCCTCTTCCCCGAAACCCATCCACCTCCCCAAAGGGCATCCTCCGGCCCAAGCTCCCCTGCCCAAGCCTAAGGCTCGGCAAGTCGCCTCAGGGCTCGTTCCCGCTGCCACTGCAGGTTTATGTCTTGCTGCTCTGGAGGACGAGGCCTCTTGTTCGCCATGGGTTTAGCAGCACGAAGTGACTCCGAGTTTCCGCAGCAGTCACGTATCACAGCCAGGAAACCATGCGGCACGAACCCTGCTCGGGTGTCCCCAGGTATCCCCAGGACCCTGCGCCACCTCTGAGACCCTTGTACTCATGAGCAGTTGGCAAAAAGCAAAGAAAACCCATCCTGAAAGTGGAAGCTTTGGTGACCTGCAAAATCTTGCGTAGTCAAGAAGCAGAGTGTTTGCCGGGGACAGGTGCTGTCGGGGACAGAGATGTTCCCACCGACCCCTGAGACCCTGGGCGCATGGCTGGGTGTGCAGGCTCTTTTCCCTCTTAATCTCCAAAAGCAAAATGTGCCTGCTTTCACGTTCCCAAAGATACATGTGCAATCAAGAAGGCTAAAAGACTTGCTAATGAGTAAATACACCCTCATTTAAAAAAGAGTTACATAAAAAATAACCCCTTCCGGGGAACAATAAATGCATATAATATGAAAGTTTTGGCTATGAAAATGATGCAGTAGCTTGGCTGTGGATATAAATTTAAAATAAATGTTGTTAAACTGGTATAAATCTACACATGGATACTCATCACAGATTTCAAAAGTGTAGCTTTAAATAAATCATGAGCTAAACTAGGTTTAAATGGTGAGTGTCCCAATTTATTTTGTATTGATTTAAATCAGGAGATTAGGAGTTTCATCAGTAACTTTAAACTGTTTTAAGTAATACATTATTTTGCCACCATCACTTTCTTTTTATGCCATCTTCTCAGCCTTTTGGAGAAGGATTAATTTGACATTTTGCTGCTGATTCTTGGAGCAACCAGCTAACAGATGCTTTTACTCATACCAACTAAGAGATAAAAACACTTGTTTAAGACAATGTTTTGAGGATTCTAAAGCACTGAATTAATTGGAAAAGCAGAATTTCCTCTGTGTTCCACTCAAGAAGATAAATGCTGTTTCTATTTGCTAAGATTCTGTTGTCCAGTAGTGCTATGGTATTAAAAAATTAGTTCTGGATTAGTTTTTTGCAAGGGTAGCTGGACATGACATTACAAGCTGGCATTTTGCTGGTCATGCCTTACAAGTGTGTGTACCTTACTGTGTGTGATCAAGCCTCTCTGAACAGATGTGGCTGTACCATTCTGTCTCCTCTCTTACTGATGACTTTTTTTCTTCTGGCTCCACATTTTCAGAGATCAACTCAAAAGCTCCTAACGACCTTAGGAAAAAAGCCTCTATTACTGTTCTTCAGGTTTTATGTGCAGGAGCAGAAAAGGTCTGTGGTATCTCTGTCTCATCCATGTGACACTGGTTGGATGATCCTGCCTCTGCATTCTGCAGTGCTTTGAGTGTCAATTTTCAGTTTCAGTTTGTAGCCACTGGAGGCTTTGCACAAAACCGTATGGGTTTCTCTGTAATTGCCTTAGAGTAACAATAGGTTATAGAAAATAGAGGTGTATTCTACTTAAAGAGGTTGTACCATGGTCATTGTGACCAGGCAGAGCTGGTTCAGTGTGACCTGTTGAGTTCACTCCAGTTCTACTCATCTGTAGTTCAGTTCATCTGTGTAAGATAAAGGGACTCCCTGTGCCTTCTCTCTAATAGTAATTCTAAGCTAATTACTTCCATGGGAAAAAAAGTCTTCCTGTCTCAAAAGCACTGACATACCTGGATTTGTCAGTGAAATACAGCCTTAAATTAGTATCACTCTGTGTGTGAGACACATCAGATGGGACATCTGTGTTTGGATGTCAGACTTGTTCTTTGTTTGCCATGCTGTTACTGCTTTCTTGAAGCCAAAATTTTATCACTTATATGACCTCCCTAAACCTGTCCTTTATCAGTGTTTTACAAAGCTCCTGAGACTGAGGAGAGTCAGACAAAGGTTAACCAAGTCATTGTGATGGTTTATTGTCCCCAAGGGGAGTGGTTGGTCTACTAACCTCCTGATAGCTATGGTATGCACTGGTCTTATTTGTAAGGTAATTGAAATCACTGTCACAGGGAGGGAGGAACCTCTCAAAAATAAACAGTGTAAATCTTCCCTCCAAAAGGTGAATAGCTTTTTACCAGTTGGATCAGCTCAGCAAAGGGTCCAGGGCTCCTTGCTCACAGCAATCAGTGGAAATTACATGGGGAAAAAGGCAGATTTTCCGTTGGTATCAACATGTATGAGGATGGGCTCACCACATGTTGAATGCCTGTAAACAGAATTTTGGCAAATAATGACAAATAAATCTTTTATTTCTAGATGCAATCCTGACCACTTTGACTTATCACTGTCTGTATAAGTGGAAGTGGTATGTGACCGTATGGTGAAGTGCTGTGGGAGATGAGCTGGCTGAAGAGAATCCTGGGAGCAAAAATCCCAGGGGTGGTTGTTATTCAGCCCAGTCAGTTCCCCAGTCTGGGAGCTAACCATCACCTGGATGGTAATCACCCTATCACCCAATGTTTTCCACTTTACAGGGGAAAACACAAACATTACATGCCTGGAGTGGCTCACAGAAAGCTGATTTTAGGGTGAACAAAATTAAAGAAAAAGGATCCTTGCATACAAGAGCTACTCATTTATTTCAGTGGTATCTGTTTAACACAAAAAGTGATAAATCCTTATAAACCCTGCTGCACTTTCCTTGGTATGTCATTGTCCCTACCTCTGATGAAGCTGTGAGCACAGTATAATGGGAATAATTTTAAAGATTTCAGAGCCTAAACATAACTGAAGACTGCCTTTTCCTTTTCTTGTTTCGGAAAGGTGCAAGAATATGAGCATTTGCATGGTCCTTTGTAGGTTCTGAAATTAACTCCTTACTGAGACAGTAAGTGCTGTTCTGCAGGTGGCTTTGCAAGAGCAATGTCCTACTTACCTGCCTTTAGAAAGTGAAGGGCTGTACTCAAAGACCTATTTTTCAGAGCATTAATTCGTACGTGATCATTATCTCGCTATAAAATTTGACCTTTTTTTTTTTTACTGCAGAGTACTTATGCCAGCTTAGCACTATGCACTTCTATGCGTGGTTCAATGCATCCTGTTTACTTCACAGTGAGACTGTGTCTGGCTGTTTCTACAGGGTGGGTAGATAATATGTATTCATTTGTGGCAACTATAAACTTAAGATTTTTTTAAGGGAAGACACTTGCTCTATGAAACAATTCTAGCAACTATATGAGTTATTTTTGTGAACAGAATGAGCGTGATGTGTATGTACAGTTTGATGGACAGCACTTCTAGGGGATCTAAATTAACAACTGAAGTTTGCAGCTGTCTGTAAAAGAGGTTTTTTTCAGAAAGTTGGTTTTGAAGGTTTTTCTGGGAATTCATTATTTAATTAGACGCAAGAACTAGTAATAAAGCAACCAAAAGGAGTGTTGATTAATTCTATTCACATTTTCTTTTAAGAAACAACCATACATTTCCTCATATTTTTTGGTGGTTTTTTAATGCTTTTCTTCACTGGTTCTAATGGGCAAAAAGTTACTTCCTGAAGTACAGCATAATGAGTGAGATTCACCAGGAAAATATTACAGCTTAGTAGAAAACCCACAAAACAAAACGGAAAGAAAGAAGAATAGGAGGATAACTTAAGTGCAGAAGATCAATTCACTAAGTGGGACTTCAGCACATCTCGAAACCAGTTGTGTTGGTCCCCCTGGAAAATCATGCTGCTGAAGCACAGAGGTGGGAATAGTTGAATTAGGGGAAAAGAGGGTTTTTTCACTGCAATTGCTGTGGAAACATCCAAATTCTCAAAGGATGTCAGAAGAATCTGTTTTTTATTCTCACAGCATGCTGCAAAGTATGAAATCACAGTGGAATCTGATTCCATAAGTCAAACATAAATATCACCTTTCAGTTAGTTTACCTGCCTTGTCCACTGAGGACATTTTTTCTGCCAACTTTTTCTGAAAGATGATACAGAGAATACTTGTCTGCATAGCCTGTGTGTATATGTATTTGTGTGCACGAATACTAGTCCTTTGTTCCTGGAAAAACATGTTATAATTTAAGTGATGTTCTTTTCTCCTATTTAAAAACTTAGGAAATTTATTGGAAGCTTCCTGGAAACTATTACTTTAGTTCTTCTAATGACTATTAACATAACAATGTTAATTCCTTGTTGGTTAGGACACTATTAAACTATCTAGATAACGTTCCAGTTGGGGTAGAATAACAAGAAATGTCACTGTAATTGAAATCAGCATGAAAATAGTTGATTACATGAAAATCCTGTTATCTTCAAAACTGCCAGGAACTTAATAAGTTTAAATATAAATAAACTTGACTTTAAAAATGTTCTTTTTTCCAAGTAATTTATTGTATAGAATATTACAGGATCAAGGAATCAAGAAGGTGTCAGCTGGAAGGTTTTGGAGTAGCCACTTGCAGAAAGATGTGGGTGTGATGCTGAAAGTTGACAAACATTGCCCCATACCACATCATTCCTGTACTGAAAGACATAAGCTGGTATGGAATAGAAGGTGACCTCTTGGAAAGTCCTTCTGCCCTGTGGTTCACTGAAAGAAGATGGAGAAGATCAAAAAATTTAAGTGACCTTCTCAGAGTTGCCTTCTCTGAAAGAAATACTATTTTTCAGAAATATCTCATCTCATAAACAAACAGCTTTTCTGTCTGTGTGCTTGGTACATATGAGTATTTTAATCTTCAAACGGTAAAAGATTTTACAAACTTGAAATAATTCAATGTCTACACATCCAATAGTAAAACACTAATATTTCTACTGTTAGGAACTGAAAAAAAGAAAAAAAAAAGAGAGAGAGAAGTTAAATTAATTTCGTGCCCTTGAAGCTGATTTTACGGTGTTTAGATCAGATGGGAAATTGGGTGGCCATGTAAAGTTGAAATTCTGATAGCAATACAGCTGTATTATGTTGAAATAAAATGAGAAAATCCATTATACTTAGGCTTTCCAGTCGACTTTTAAATAGGCAAACAATTAAAATGGTAACTCATTTCCCTTTCCTGGTGTGTGTTTGCAGTTTGATGTTCGGTTTAGCTGGTATTATTGTAGGCTGCCAATGCAAAAAACCAGTCCTGATCTGCCTGTTCCTACCTCTTCCATCCGACCCAGCAGGTGCTTTTGTGGCATCAGAGCCAGAGATTGAGCAGTCACAGGCAAACAAGGGGATCAGACAAAACAACCCTAGCATGCCCTCACAAAAAAATACCCCAAAACAACAACAACAACAAAAAAAACCCCAAAAACAAAAACAAAAAAACCCCCAAAACCCAAAAATCACACACACACAAAAAACCCTAAAACACACACACACACACACACACAAAACAACAAACAAACAACAACAACACAAAAACCACCAAAACACTAAACAAAAAAAAACACCAGAAAAATAGAAAAAAAAATTTTTCTATTGCATCAGATCACAGAACCACTCACTGAACCCATGTCCAGATAATCCCTGAGCATCATGGAAGGCAGGAGCAGAAGGGGAACAGCAGCATCTTATTCTGTACAGTAACAGCGGTGGACTTGAACTGCTCTCCATAATAGGACAAATTAATTAATAATCTAACCCATTTCTCCCAGTCTTCTGGCAGGTTTTCCTATTCTGAGATGCAAGTCAGCAGTTTTCTAAAATCACTTATTTGCACATGGTTTTCCTTATTCCAGGCAAAAAGGTCATCATCACTTGAGGTGAGGTTTATATTCCGGCACTTGAGGAGTGCTCTGCTGTCCATTGCAAAACCAACTCAGTTTCATGCCATGGAGTTTGAGTGCTACCTCAGTCAAGGTCATGCAAAGTGTGGTAGTCATAGCACCCAGAAGACTGTCTTAGGTGCTAGCTCTGCCCAGCTGAGCACCTGCAGAAATCAGAGACAAGGGCATGTTCAGTGCAGCAAGGTGGGTGCACTGTATGTACTTGGCAGGTAACAAGGTATTTCCAATGTGCCACAGGCTGTTACTGCCCAGTAGGAGCTGGGGAACTGAAGACAGTCAAAAGTCATTTCTCTATCCATTGCTAAAGCGAGATGAAACAAGATAAGCTCCCATGCAAAACCTCCCCATTCTCTGTTTATTGCTATGTATTGCTGCCTGTAGGCCATGAGAAACTTTCCAGGGCTGGATCAGGTATGCTCTTATTTGAGGAAGGGTGAAAACCAAAAGATATTTGTAATCAGAAATGCTTAGCAGCCATCCTTTCTATTATTGCTACCTATGACTCAGATGAAGTCCTGCCTAGTTTTGAAATAGGTCTGCAGGGGGTGAGTACATGTGTGACTGCCAGGTGTGACTTTGTGGTGTGACTTCAGAGTTAAATGCCAGTTAAACTATATGTTTACCAAAGAAACCTGTGCATATGACAAGTATTTAGTATTGCTTTTCCACACTGAGTTTTGAAAACAACCACTGAATACTGTTGGGGTTTTTTTTTTTCTTTTATTTATTCCCTTGTCACTCCAAGATGCCTGAGGATTATACAACCGATGAATTTTAGTGTGTCGAGAGCTTGTCAGTTTGTAGCATTTTTTCTGAAATGCTGACAACCCAAAACCTTCCAATTTTTGATCAGACCTGAAGTCTGGCAGGAATGAAATGTTGTGTCTTCTCCCAGAAAACTTTCTGTCATTGTCTTCCTGTTTATCACTAACTTCATTTTCTAATTGTTTTTCACTCCTTTGATACCATGCCACAAACAAAAACCAGTCTTTCTTGGACTCTTTCTCTTTCACCTTGTTTTACATATGAAATTAAATAGCTTCTTATCTGAGACTTCCTTAGCTCTTTTGAGACACAGATGCAATCAGACTTCAATCCAAATTGCAGGTTTTCCAAGTGCACTTTGCTTGTCTCCATTTACAAGAGGATAAAGGAGCCTATTATCAGCTCTGCCATTCACTCCTTGCATCCAGACAATTATGAAATGCAGGACACACCATTTCTGGCTGTTACTGCATTGGAGGGGGTGACACCAGAGACAAGGGCATATGTAACCTGAAGCCAAATGACTGCTGGCAGAGCAGCAGATGGGCACATTCTGGTCAGGTCAAAATTCAGTTTGGAAATCAGAAGGCAGTTCCTAACCTGAAAGCTGTTTGGTTATCCTAAAGAAGGGGGAGAAACTTGGGGTGCTTTGTTTTAGGAGGATTCCAGGGAGCCTGTTTGCCACAGCCCAGTCTGAGCTCAGTGACCCAAAGGCACATCTCCAGGCTTTTGATTCTGCAAGTATATAAAACATATGAAGAGCAAATAGCCTAATTTAGGCTCCTGTTTTGAATTACCCTTTGAAAGAGCCTCTTTCTTTCTGTTCCGACTGTTTCCCAAACAGGGAACCTAAAGAATCATGCTAACTTGTGCCACTGGGTTTAAAATTGCCTACTTTCTAAATGCATCTAAACTAAGAAAATAAGAGTAGGCTGTTCATTTCTGTTATTCAATAGCTGATTCTTTTTTCATTTAAAGAGACCTAATTTTCTCTTCAGGGAAAATCTTAACTGAGTTAGTGTTGGTTTTAATGGAATAAATTGAGTGTCAGAAGGTGCTGCTTCTGGTTTTAATCTGAAAAGTCACTCAGTTAGTTGTCTTGAGTCTATCTCATCTTTAAACATGAGATTTTTTTAGCTTCCAATACACTTGCAGAAAGCCATTCAGTGAATATTGATTCATTTTTCTTACAGAAAAGGGGAATGGTCCCATATTACCTAAATGTATTTTCTAAAATATCAGCAAAAATGTTATGTCTGGGTTAGTTAAAATAAATTTCCACCTATTTTGAGATGTCAATCATCTTCATACATGCCAGTGCTCTGAATTTGTGCCACAGAAGTCTTTGGAACATCAGTGCACACACAAGATTTTTGATAATCACAATACACACAATTTTGGATAGTGTCCATATGAGTAGGGGTGCTTTAACTGTTATAAATGCAAAATTACATGAATGTGTTGATTTGTAATACTATGAATTAGCACATCTACATTGTGTGGCTAGAGGTGGCAGGAGTCAAAGGTGATTTGCTCTGAAGTCATCATAAACAAAAAATACAGCACATATGCACAAGAAGCCTGTCTGTTAAAATCAACATGGTTGCTTAGTCAGGGCAAAAGGAGGCAGGGATGGGCCAGAGGAGGCTCCAGGTCTCCAAATTTGAGCCTGTTTTCCAAACCATGTCAGGTGTGAGCCAGTTCAGGAGGTGGAAGTTGGTACCATGTCAAAAGCAGGGGAAGTGCTGTGGACCCTCACTTATCCACAGTACAGCAGGGATGTGTTAATCACCACAAAGCAGATGTACCACCTTCACTGAGATAGACCTCTGCCTTTTTTTCGTTCACTCTTTTAGAAAAAAATGCAGAAATTATGGATTTTACATAAAATTTTTTTGTTGTTGTTGGAGTTACATGTCACAGCACCGTTTTAAGCCTTAAAAATTATACAACTGCCATCTCCCCTCTCCTGCCTTGTGAATTTTGTTTTCTTTTTTTGTTTGTTTGGTTGGTTCAGTTTGTGGATTTTTCTTCATCTTGCTGTTCTAGTTTTCCACTTCTCATTTCTGCTTTGATTCTCCTTTATATTGCTCCCTCTTGCAATTTTTGCTTTATTGGAAGCAATATCAGACCTATTACAGAGCTGCAGGGCTTGCATTAACTTTAGGATTGCTTCACACCACTTTGGGTAAGAAACTGAGAGATACTTTGCCACTATATCTTTGTTTGTACTCCCCGTCTATTATCCCTAGTTTTTGTCTTTGTCAGGAAAATCCACAAACAGCTGAGGTTTATGTCCAAAAAGGAGACAGAGGACTCCTGTAACTTTATTTAAATAAAGGGAGTGAGTCTTGTGGGGCACATGCCTGTGGGGTTTTCTCTCTCTCAGTTTTGGAGGGTGCAGCCTTCTTTTATCCTAAACTCCCGGTCACATGTTGCCCTCTTCCTTTCCCAGTTGCCTGAGGTACTCAGAAGGTACAGCCTTCCCAAACTTCCTACCACATATTTCCCCCTTGAACCTAGTATTTTACCCCAAAGTTGAGAAGTTCAGGCTTGTGCAGTCCCGCTTAGTTGTTTCAGGAGCAAAGCTGTCTGGGCTCTGCAATGAACCTATTGCCCAAAGTCAGTAGAGACATTAAGACCCATTTCAAAGACATTGACACCCATCCCTTCACCCATCAAATTATTTATAAAGACACTAGCTTTCCTCTCATCTTGTCTAACACATGAATAATCACAAGGGTAGAGAGCACAAAGGTTAGGAGTTGTCACTTTATTGTGTTTTTGTACAGGACCTCCCCCACAGGGTCCAACAACTCCTAGGTACTGTTGTACTATGAACAATGCATTATTTAATTCACTTTTTAAATTAGATAAGATATAAGTTTGAAAATTACAAAAGAGGAAAAGGAAGTTTCTATAAGAGTGCAAATCCATAATTTTTCCAGCTTTTAGCCCTGCAGTTCTGATTGTTTTCATAGCGATAACATTCTTGTGTTGATCCATATTCAGCAGAGATGTCTTCAGAAGGCATCCCATACTGGAAACTCCCAGTGGCCTTTGGAGACATGTGCAGTGATGATCTTTTAGTGGATTCACATTTATTTACACTTGCCCTATTTTCTAAAACAGCAGTGTTGAGATGGGAGTAAAGGAATGAGGCCTGAAGCATTGTGCCACACCCTGGTACATTTTCTGTGCTTCTAACTTCCATTTTACAGGAGTATAAAGAGATTCATGAAGCTGCAATCTGGAGCAGAGTCTGGCCCATCTGTTGAAGAGACAGTATAAATCCATCTTTTCACTCTGCCTCACAGTATACGAATACTTGCATGAGAAGTAAAAAATGCAAAATACATTAAGGCAGTCCTAAAATACTTCCCATCACAGAAACCTCTGAAAAGCACTGTCAGGGACATCTTACAGCCTTGCATCAAATATCACTTGTTTCATAGTTACCCCAACTGATGATGATTTCAGTATGGTGGTTCCAAGGGCATGACTGATTTTAGTACATGAGTATGGTGGTTCCCCTCCTGAACACTGACACCATTTAACAAAGCATAGGGATTTTTGTTCTGATGAAACCAAGTCTTGCTTAAATTATGCAGACCTCATTTCTGGTTTTACAATGTGTGCATTAAAATGCCCCTCTGATTTCCTGGTCACCAAAGCAGTAAGAAATCAGACATTCTCTCCAGGTAGTCCACAACTTTGCTGAAAATCTCTGTTCACAGAACATGGAAACAACTTTCTTTTGTGTGCTGAATGCCTCTGGAAAAAGGCACTTTCAGGTTTTTACATTATTTGGAATAATTTGGAATTAATGTAACACTTCTCCATTCAAGAGGGAAAACCTCTTGTCTCCTTGGATCAGCATAGTAGTCTTTAGCACTTCCTCAAGGCAGTATCACCTTCTCTCCAAGGAGGTACCAACAAATCAGTGCTTCCAAAATAGCAGCAATAGTCATTGTTCCAGTGCTCTGGGACTCGCAACCTGAAGACCATCTTGAACTCCTGATCAATAGCAGCCTCAGGCCAGCACATGGGACATGCACAGAGGACACAGGAGCTGGCCCAGGCACAGGGCTTGCAATCACCCTGCTCAGCTGTGCAGCAGCCAAAGGATGCCCTTTTGCCTCTGCTCCCGTGATCTTAATACAGTTATCTAATCTTGCTTTTAAACCAGGTGTCTGCCATTTATCAGCACAGCACAAATACAAGAATGGGCCAACCTTTTCTAGAGAGGGTAGAGAAGATGAACGTCCCCAGAAGACAATCAGACTACCTAATGGTCCTATTCAAGGCAATGGCTAGTTCACATCCAAACAGTGTAATTTCTCACTTAAATTAATGCAATGCCTGATAGGGTGTATTTCAGAAATTACTCTTTGAAGCTTTATTTGGGTTTTGCACTGCTTTGATGCCATAATTTTTGGAAAAGATAATTTTAAAGAATAGTCAAGCTCTGCTCTGGAATTACGTGCATACAAGGAAACACTTGATTGCTAAACACTATATTCACCACCTCAGAGCAATACTTACATTCTACTATGCATAACGTTGCATCCGTGCCTCTTGCATTTGTGGCCCGAAGTCCTTGCTGTGTGTGGGAGGAGTGAGTTTCTATAGCAAGGAAACAAGGAGAGAAGTTGTGTTGTCTCCTGCTAACTTCTGCTGAAGTCACTGCTTCTAAGGGTTGTGACCACTTGGATAGACTAAGTTGGCCTCTCCTTGTTCTCTCTTCCTTCCCAAATATATCAGACAAAATAAATCTTAGCAGAAGTTTCTCTGCTTTCTGCTTGAACACTGTGGTCTCCTCAACATTCTTCAGGTAGAGATGGAAATCTGACAATAGGTTCCTGCAGGAGCAGGAGACCATGTCCATGCACAGGGAAGGTTTTCTTTCTGAGCCACAGCATGGACAGGGAGATTGCAGGCTTTGATGAACAGCACTCAGGGACTTATCTTCCATTCCCTTGGAAAAGAAGATGTCTAAAATTTGTAGAATCATGGAATGATTCAAGTTGGGAAGGGCTTTTGGCATCTCTACTCCCAACAATCTCGCCAAAGCAAAATCATCTCTTATTGAGGTCAGGTTGCTTAGGGCTTTATGCAGCTGGATCTTAAAAACCTTCAAGTACAGGGTGTTCAGAAACTGCAGGCCCCTGTCCCACTGCCTGATTGTCCTCTTGGTAAAAAAAAACTGTTCCTAACATCCAGTCTGAATATTGTCTGTCATTCTCCCACCATGCACCCATATGGGGACCTTGGCTTTGTTTTAATGAGTACACCACAGGAAAAACATTGCCCATCGTCTTTCTGCAATGCTGTAAGGGGAAATGAAACCATTCTACTTAGGCCACTGCAAAGGCATGGGGCATACGATTCCTGCCTGATTTAGAACTGCAGTCATCTCTTTACCCTATAACCATGGGACAGTGACAGATTGAATGCATAAAGAGACTGTAGGAAGGCTTGTAGGTTTTAAGCAGTCCTGAAGTGGCCTGAGGATATGGAAAAGCAATCAGGTCTCTTTCACTGTTGTTATCCTGTGGACAGAAGAGTGCTTTCTCCAGTGCTGGGAGTGGAAACAGAAGACACCTGAACTTCCTGCACTGCTCTCCAGCAAGGTGTCCAGCTGGCCTCCGAAGCACAGCTCTCTGGAAGTTTTTTGGTGTGTCCTGCCAGCCTAGTGGGATTATCCTGTGTGTGATGCCTTGATTTTGGTTGGTCTGAGGCCTTGAGGTAGAGGGGACATTGTAAATTCCATACTGCAAGGTATTTTCTCTGTGGCAGGGAGTGCAGATTTGTGCAGATGAGAACAGAAGGGTTAAACTTCCATATGACACGGTTGTAAAGCAAAGAAAGAAACCCCAGCTGGGACCTTTGTCTTGAGATTAGCAGTGTTGTTGCAGCAGTTTTGCAAACCCTCAGCTTGGGTGGTAATTAAGCTACAAGGTTGTCCTCTCCTATTCACAGGACAGACAAAGTGCAGTCCCAGGTTTGGGATCTCCATGGACTGTTTCATAGCAGAAGGCAGTGAATCTGGCTGTGTACTTCATTTATACAAAAATAAATGATACTTCTGTCCAATGAAATGCCACATTGAGTGATCTTATTTCCTCTTTGCTTCACTAAGGCAAAAGGGATCAGCCTTCTCTTTCAGTGTGAAGTTCATTGCTCTCATGCTCATTCTTGCCTTGCTACTTGTTTCTCTGCCTCTGGAGTTTGTCTACCTCTCTCACTTAGATCCTCTTCTCTTCCAGGCAATCACCTTCTTGCCCATGGAAGAACTGCTGAACACAGACTGCAAAGAGCCTTCACTGCTGAGTGTGCAATGAGAGCAAGTCCTGCTGCAAACTGGTGTTCGCATAGGTACCCAAAAATATGGTTTGTGCATGTGTGTGATGTATTAGAGTATTTAAGCAGTCAGGATTACTTTTACAATTACTCCTTACCTACTTGGAAGTATTTGTTTATCATGGGCATTAAAAACTAAAGTCCATGAAACCCAGCATGTGCCTTCATTTTAGGAAGATCATAAGGAAATTTTTTAGCCAGCTGGACACGTACTTATTGAGCAAAATCTTGCCTAGAAAAACATGCATATTGCAAACTAAGGGCATTCTCCTTACTAATTTTGCAATATATTTTTTTTCTCCAGGATGGCATTCACTTCAGTGTTTCCACTACACTTATTTCGCAATTGCTGGTTTTGACTTGAGTTTTGTTTTTAAAGAAGCATGAAAAAAATGAAATCAGAAAATATGTAAATGTGTTATCAACACTAGATCAACTTCTTCTTTATCAGTCATGTATAATTTTCCTGGGTATTAGCTTACGGTTGAGGCTTTGGGGTGGTGATAAGGTTGCATCCTCTGCCTAAGCTGCCCCTGCAGAGAGCTCACTCCATCTGTCCAGGACAGAGTCACCAGAGCCCAGGTCAGAGTAGTTACATGATGCACAAAATGAAGAAGAACAGGAAATTCCATAAGGGCAGAACAAGAAAGACTAGTATTTTGTTTTTAGACATAGCCTTCAAAGAAGTTTGAAGGTTGATTATTAGTATCTTGTCAGAATCTGGATGCTGCAGGCAAACTAATATACCCAGATATCTCATTACCTAAAGAGGCATTTGGGACAAATAACAGGTGGGAGAAGAAAGGAAAAAGGTGTAACTCAGGGCTCTGATGAATGTCACTGGTGCTACTGTTGCTGTTTCAGCTGAGCTGGCAGGACAGACATGTATGATACACATGCCTGGCACACACAGAGCACAGGCTTGCTCGACAACAGCCTGGCATATGAACTTGGGCTGAGGCTGGAGGGGCAGGTGTGGCTTACCCAGGGCAGAAGATTTGACACGAGCATCAAGGAAAGTGGCTGTCGTGCTCAGAAAATCCAATCCAATCCAATAATGCATATTAAAACTTGCAGCTCATCAGGCTTTGGGAATGGCTTAAAGCTTTCAGATAGATGTGAACCCAAGCATGTTTCCATGGATTTAATGTTCAGTATAATGGCCCTTCTCAAGAAGGAAGTGCATATCAGAGATTTGTTTCCTTAAAGCAGTCAGTAAAAACGCTATGCATTTTTTTTTCCATAAAATACTTTGTAGCGCTGAAATGCTAAAGTGGTGCTCAATGATATTTGATATCTGAATTCGTGAGTTTTCTAGGCACAAAACTGAGCAGCCCTTAAGAAGCACACTGATATTTATGTGAGCAGAGAATTACCCATGACTCTGTCTGAAGAGATGCTCTCCTTACCTGACCTGGGCTGAGCTCTCCTGTTGCTCCCTCCTTTGCAGGGAAAGCCTGGTACAAGTAACACAAAAACAGAGTGGAGTGTGAAGCTCTGCTCGAAAGTCTTGGGCAAAGCAGAGCACTTGAGGTTTAAAATACCATTCCCTGATCATGGAGAGAGGTGCTGCTGAAAGGGCAACAATGCATCCAGTGGCTCCCACTTCTTTTGTGTTCTTGGCTTGTCAGAAACAGCTGTAGTTACCTAGCAGCCAGACTGGACAAAGTCTGTAAGGTTAATGTGAAGTTGACATTTGCAGTGGGGGCGGAGGAGTTGGGGAGGGGAAGCAGAGTCTTGGAATCACTCATTAACACAGAGTAAAAAATTCTCACTATGAGGAATAAGCCTGACTTTTTTTTTCTTTTCTCTCTTTTGCATGCAGGAAAAAACAAAACAAAACAACCTAATTCTGAAACAATCTTAAAAAACTTCTGAACTGATTTCATGCAATCTTGACAAATGGCTTTCAAATTGATTTTTGGCAGGATGTTTGATAGACTGAACTGAGAAATGAAGCACTCAAAGAAGATTTTGGGCTATTTACACTAGAAAAGCTGAACTCTTTTTAGTAGTACATGAAAGCATGTAATTAGCTTCTTCCCTAAATTGTTATTTTTCTTTCTAGTGATTCCACTTTTTCTGTTATGAAGGTTAACAGTGGATGATTCTTTGGATAATGTGTTTTTAAATTTGTTTTATAGTTAAAAATAGTGCTTGTGCAGTGTAACTCCCTTGGTCTGGATGCTTCTATGCTTTTTACTTTCACCAATTCAGAGAATATGAAACATGAATCTGGTGAGATTTTAAATTGCTACTGCAGAAGCAAAAGACAGCATGGGTGTTGGTGCAAACAATTAAGTATGAAGTTTCTTGTTGCTGCCCTGCTGATTAACTGCCATCTCAGAGGGCTGCGTGGTTTTATGGTTCATGTGGCTTGCTGAGAAGGTCTCAGTGCCTGATTTGCTGCAGGATCTTTTTCTCATGGAGCTGGAACCAGATCACAGTTATTGGCCATGCTGACTTCTATCAAGAACACAATCCCAGGGTACCCCTGTGAAAGATTGTTTTCATTAAAATATATTTTGTAGAATCACAAAATGGCCTGGTTTGGAAGGCACCTTCAACATCATTTAGCTCCTCCCCCCTGCCATGGACAGGGACGTGTTTCACTGAACCAGGTTTCTCAGAATTCTATATTATCTGCCCTTGAACACTTCCAGGAATGGGAATGGTTATCCACAGCTTCTCTGGGCAACCTGTACCGAGGCCTCACCACCCTCACAGTAATGATTTTTTTTCCCTAATATCTAATCTAAACCTACTCTCTTTCAGTTTGAATCCATTCCCCCTTGTCCTGTCACTACATGGTCTTGTAGAAAGTTCTTCACCTTCTCTTCTGTGCAATGTCTTCAAGTACTGGAAGGCAGCAATTAGATCACCCCTAAACCTTCTCTTTCCTAGGCTGAACAGCTCCAATTCTATCAGCTTTTCTTTGTGGGAAAGGTCCTCTGTCCCTCTAATCATCTTGGTGGCCCTTCTTTTGACTTGCTCCAACAGTTTGATGTCCTTCCTGTGCTGGGGACATCGCTGGTTACATTTCAAGAAATCAAAATGAACACAGTTTTTTTCTAAAGAATGAGCTGCCTGCCAAGACTATAATGACAA
This sequence comes from Chamaea fasciata, assembly GCF_029207755.1. Taxonomy (NCBI): domain Eukaryota; kingdom Metazoa; phylum Chordata; class Aves; order Passeriformes; family Sylviidae; genus Chamaea; species Chamaea fasciata. The sequence goes on from NW_027094087.1 coordinate 34,999,907, forward strand.
AATGATTTAGTTTTAAGATAAAATGTGCAGTGATGTAGCACAGAGAATCATTTTTGAAAAACAATTTGGAGTAAAAACTCAGGGGATTTCATCCTCCTTTGGAGTGCTCTGCCAATTCACATTCACAATAATGAGAGCTACATACACACCTGCCATGTGTTTAGCAGAGCACAGCTTCCATGGCAACTTCATGTATAGTGAAGTCATCCTAATTTGGATGGGTGGAGTAAGTAGGAGAAGGAGGTCTGTCTAAGCCACAAATTCCTCATGTGACCTTGTACAACTCATATATAGTCATGCAAGTTTGCCATTGGTGGAGCTGGGAAGTGCTTTAACATTTTGATTCATCAAGGAAGAAACTAAAAATGTTCTTATAGGTGGGTCCAAAGTGGGAAAAATGATAGGGGAATGTGATCTCTGCCTGTTACTTGAGAGCTGAATCTTCCACAAGGATTTATCAAAACCATTGTGACACAGCTGGAGCCCAAGCCATTACCTCTGCCTCGAAGAGACAATACCAAGCATTTAATGTGAGAGCTGAATGGCCAAGCCACAGGCATGCATGGCATCTCCACTAGCCAGCTCTGCTCAATAGTGTTCATGGATTTTCCTGACTTGTTGCCCATTTTTTTTTTTCAAGTAGCATTTGACTGTCTTCTGACAGTAATAGCATAAAAGATAATGAAATTTATTCATTCACCAGTGCTTCAGGCATATACACAAGCTTAGCTGCAAATACAGTGTTTCTTGTAACCTGATGACTGCCTTCATGCACATTGATGATCGTTGCTGTGTAATAATAGAAACCAGAGAAAGGAACAAGGGATGCACTTGAAATAAAAGACAATAAAGAGCAAATGTTTGTTATAGTCGTTTTGCAAAATGAGAGTTTAGTAATGAACAGAGAATAGGAAGGGCAACTGAAACCAGAGAGTAATAAATGTGATAATATTCCTCTTTCAGATAGTTTTTTAGATTTTGTAAAAAAAAAAAAAAAAAAAAAAAAGGTGATCCATGCATCCTACAAACCCTGCATTTACAATTAGTAGAGCTAATTACAAGAAATATTGCTGCTCAGTTTAAATGACTTCAAAATAGGCAAGGGCAATAAGCTAACTATCAGCCAGGTTTCAGAGAAGATCTCTGAGCTGAGGTATTCAAACCACAGCTTAATGCCTTGTGACTGACTTTAGAAGGGTGATTAACTGACTCTTGATTCATGGTTCTGGGGACAGCAGTCAGCAACCACTTCCTCTGGAACAGTGCTGATATGCAGTGCACTGCTTCTAGCAGAAAGTGCTTATTACGTGTTTTCACAGAAATGTTGCAAATGCTTTCTACTGCCCTTTGCACTGGTCTTGCTTATGCACTCATATGGAACAGCTTCTTTCTTATGCTTACTACAAGACACAAAACTTGTGTAGCACTGCTGGCAGGTGGTTGCTTGCCTGCTCTAGGGGATCTGCTGTCTTTAACTTTTTGGTGAACAACCATTTGCTAAACGGAAGATGATATCTGTACTTTTTCTTTATTTTTCCTTCCAGTGCATTACTAACAACATGATTGATACCAGGTTTTAAGAAGCTGTAAGTTTGTGTGCTTAAATAAGCTATGTAGGTTTGTTAAATAAAGCACCATGAGAAGGTTAAAAATTCACTGTATTACAGGACAAGCAAAATAATGTATGAAAAATGAAGGAATAACCAATCTGCAGGAACCAAGAGCCATGACCCAAGAAGTAAGAGCAGGATAACACTGTAAATAAAACTATAAAACCAAAGAACAACTTTGCTTGACCTTTGTGTTCATTGGCTCAGTATAGCACTCACTCATAGGGTATCCTTGCCCCTTTTTCACATAAGCTCCTTCCTCTTAGAGCATACACAATAAAATCAGTGTCCACTGTATCTCTATATTTAAACAGAGACCACAGAATGAAAAGCCAATGACTAGATTTAGATTTAAGTAGATTTAAGTTGTTACGTATGCAGGAGATAACTTTTTTTATTGTGGAAATGTATAAAAATGAGCACTTGGCATGCTGAAGGTGTGCAAACTTTGTGGATTCATCACCTAGCACCCATCTCTGCACAGATATTAAATGAGTTCAAATATCTCAACTCTGTGCGTGGGATGGCTTCTTGTACAGTGGAGAAAGAACCCATACTTGGGAATACAGGTTTGTAAAGTACATTCCTGTCCTTTGTCTGTGGAGAAACCATCAGATGGGAACTCAGATCCTAGAATCCTGAGCTCCAAAAGAGCTCTTTTTTGACTGTCATCAACATGTGATCACCTCAAGTCCACAAATGAAACAGTACTGCTAAATCATTCACCTGTTACTAACTCATCTTCACACTGTTTGGATTTGGCTTTCTCTCTGTTGCAGATATTTCATGGGGACACCTGGTTGGAATGGCACAAAAGAAACGCAGGAGGAGAGAGTCAGCCAGCAGTGCATACCATATTGGTCCAGTGCTTCTACTTGCTTTTTCACACTCCTTGTTTAGCTTCACAGATCTACTCTTAAGAGTTTGAAGATGGGTAGGATGGATCCAGGGGCTGTGTCTTTCTTTTTCTAGGGGGTTTTCAAATTTTTCTATCAAGGAGCTTTTTGCTTATTACTGAACTCTACCAATGGTGCTAATAAATACAGGATGTTTTCCCCCCATCAGAGCTATTTCAAAGGCTATTCCAGGGGTATTTCTTCGGCATGTCTTTCTAATGTCCTTAGTACGGTACTAGTTATTTAAGATAAGGAAGTAGGAGGCCACAGGCTCTTTAGCAGCCTGTGTGGCTGATGCAAAGTCGTTACAACAATTGTGTTGCCAAACCATGAAAAGCATAGGTCACCTCTGAAGATCATATTTCTTGGTTATTGAACCTACTACCACTGGATGTGGCAGAAAAACATTTCACTCAATCATACCTCTGCTAAATCAAACTGAAAGGTCATTTGGAGGAGTTTAACATTTTTTAAAAATAATTTAGTCTGGGGAAGACTTGTGGCTCATTATATCAGTGATGCGGTGGAAAGAAACCACTGAACATACTGATGCAAAATTTGTCTATCAATATTTTAGAACAAAATAAAGTTGATAGAGTTTCCTTACTTAGAAGCCTGGGGCTGTACTGGTTATCTGATAATAAGAGTCTCAGAGCTGTCTTCACATGACCTGCAACCGCAGTTCAGAGGGAGGAGGAACAGAGAAGTGACACAGTGAAAGAAGAAGAGAAGTCCTAATCAGTGGTTTTAAGGTCAAATTTTAAGTGATCTTATTGTTCACTCATGTTTCTTTTTTTACCAGTTTCCATCATGTGTTTTTGTCAGTTCTAAATCTTGCTCCTAAAAAGGACAAAGTGCAGATAAAATCTAATCTTCTGATGTCAGACAGCTTCATGACTTTGCATCAGACTCTGTCTCATTTCTAAAGATTAACTTACCTTTGTGAGAAAATTAATCCTCAACGCTAACTTTTTTTCAATATAAATGTCCCTGGTTAGGATGGCAGGCTAAGTTCCAGCCTGAGACTTAGCTGAACAGACCATGAGAAACTGTGGGGTGTAACAACTAGCAGTGAGAGGAGATGGGTATGGGTATGGTTACTATGGGTAACACTATGAAGGATTAAAGAAATTTGATTGAAATCAAATTTTACAAGTGTTTAAGGGGAAATTGTATGAGAAGCAGCCTGACCCTACTAACATTTGTAGAGAGGTACTGGAGACCTCTGGGAGCTGAGGTCCAGGAAACCCTTTCAAGTAGTGTCTCATGTGGCTGAAATGATTGAGGTAACAGCATCACAGATACCAAATTTGGGTACAAAGGTAGCAAAAATGGGATCAAGAGAGAAAAGTAACACATGGGATTATTTATTTGAGGGAACAGGAAGCTAGAAAAAGACAGATGAAGATGAGCTGGAAAAGAACAAGCTTGGGAAAATGGGGAGAAAAGAGAGCAAAAGGAGATTGTTTTGTATAAGCAAGTGGCTGGTTAGCACCCTGGACCAAAACCCATCTTGCAGGCTACCCCATCTTGTTAAAATCTGTTTCAGTTTTCTGTGTGAGCTCACTTTCAGTTCTGTGTGTGAGATGTTGGATGCTGGTCTTGTCCAGTTCTAAAGGAAGTGAAGATGTGAGCCTAAATAAAAGGAGGTGAGACAGATAAGTTAAGACCTATAAACTGCTGTCAGAGGGCAGTTTCTGGTGGACTTTATATTGCAATGGGGCAGAGGGAGCTAGGAATCATTCACCTTGTTTTCTGGAACTCAGTAGGCACTAACTCCGTTTTGAGTCCCTAAGAAATAGTTTACTACACCCCCAGTCATCTAAAGGTCCAATTTTTAAGTCTACCTGTTCTTCAAAGTCCAACCACTTCTGACACGATCTGTTTAGTCAGGAAGTTTCCCATGCTTCATCCAATTCTGATCCAAAAAACAACTTTTGCAAGTCACTGGGGTCTAGGAAGTTGACTGATCTACAAAGTAAATGAGCTTTCAGGACAAGAAGAGAACCACTGGATGCAGAACAAAGTATTTTAAAGAAGAAAGGATCTCAGTTTGAGATGAAATGCTTTTTTATACAAGTTCAATAATCTACCTCATTACATACTGTTCATTTAATTTATTTTCTTTTTTTTTTTTTCCCCTCTGGAATATTCAGTTTTAAATTTGGCCTTGAGAGAGCTAAAGAAAAGCACAGAGGAAAACGTGAAAGACCACAGATAAACGCTACAAGGATGCAATACTTCTATCATAAGTCAGTTTTTTTTTCCAGGACAGTATCTTACCCTTTCTTAAAGAAAAGAAGCTTATTGCTAAAGCAAATGACATTGGTAGGTTTAAATGTCATCTATTTTTTTTTCCTCTATGAGTTAGTATCATCGAAGGTCTTCAATACGCCTGCTTCAAATGTGCAGTAACAAACTATCTGTTGAAGAGACCATTGTATACAGAAGTGCTTGTTTATCACCACTCTTTCCTGAAAGATGATACCTTACTAACTTCTGTTTTAGAACTTTTAGGGTTATTCCAGCCTCACCTTCGTGGTGAGAAGTGGAACTAATTTTTCACTACACTCTGCATGCAGTGAGGTTGAACATTTCACAGGCTCCCTGTGCCCTTGCACTCTTTGGAGAAAGATCAGGACCTGTGGGTTGTTACTGGCTTGGAAAATTTATTTCTCAGTTTTGAGGAGGTGTCCTACTATGACTGAGCTCTAAGCATTGACTCTAACTCATTATTGGGTCCAGCTTTTGACATAAAATACATTCAGTTGCAACGTATTTTGTTACCAGCACACAGGCCAGATTTACTTCAATGTAAAATTGGTTTCAGAGACTTGACATAAAACCTTGTAAAGATGCTCCTAATTCACGTCAGTGATTACAGCAGCAGTCTGGGACACAGGTGTTCAAAATTTTCCAACTGTCTTTGACAGAAATTTTTGTGGAAGCTTGCAGCTATTATGCCTTTCAGCAGAACAAACATCAACAGCAATCACTTCCATTCAACAAAATTTATAAAAGCAAAGTAATCTCACGTGTCAAGTCCACGGACCATGTGGATATTGACATGTTCCAGTGGGAAGAAGAAATACAAGGCACTTGCTTTCTGATACTTCATATTTCAGCTGCAGACAAATATTTTTAGATTTTCCATTCAGATCATGCTTCTATATACACTCAATTTAAAAGGAAAACAGAAAACACAGAATTGGAATAAAGCGAATCCAGGTAATCTTGAGGGGTAGGTATCTTGTAAAGAGATCAGGAAACGTGCATAAATATGAAAACCAATGACAATTTGTCACGATTTTATTTGGTGTCACAATTTTATTATGACAGGTCAAGGAAATAAATCCCACGCTTTTTGATGTATTCTTAAACTGCTTGATGACCTATGTAGTTTTGAAGAGTCAAGGCACACAGCAGAACACTTCAGAAGCTGTAAACCACAAAACCATATTTGAGGAATGTGGGTGGGATTTTAGCTTTGGAGCAGGGTTTTCTGATCTAAGTGTCTTTACTTAAGCTCATCTCTTTTACACATTTAATGGTGGCAAACCTGATAATCAGTGCTTACTTAGAGTTCTCAGCAACCTCAATATGAGAACAAAAAGATCACCTGCATGTTTGTAACAAGTTCATGCTCATTCTGAGTTTCAATTTTAATGTGTCTCAGTTATCAGTCATCTGGGAGGACTAACCCAGTTCTGTTTATTGTATTGGAGTGACTGTATTGTACCACAGATACCTAAAATTACTGAATCTTATGTATGGTGTGCAGGTCTGCTGGAATTACAGCCACTTCAATTACACCCTGAAAAATTTACAATATACTGTGCAAAACATGTGGACGTGACAGATGGAGAGAATGCAATGTACCAATGAGATCAGTGTATTACTTGTATTTCATCTAAGTCAGACACAAAATGTTTCGTATGTAGAGGTGACCTTTGGCAAAATGTTTGCCATGCTTGTGGTGATTTACATAGAATTGATAGTAACACTTCATTAGACTTCTAAAGTTCATGACAGAATATTGAGTGCTCTGCTGTATTTTTACCTTTAGTAACCAGACTTGCAATAATCACTCAGCAAATGCATCTGCTCACCATCAACATTTTTCTATCACATTCTTATTTCCTAATTAGTGGATTCAAGCAGTAGAAGAAGCAATATGTTTATATTGTTTTCCCTGAGGGCTACTTATAATGCCTTGATGGCCATGTCAAACTCCCATTGCTTTCATGATAGCCATTTCCTATCCAAGGGTGTCATTTAACTCAGGGAATTTATCAGCTACAAAATAGACATAAACATCTCAGAAGAGGCATTAAAATGATATTTTCGCTTATCCCATTTTCATCATGCTTGATGAGCTATTTTCAGGTCTGTCACGAAAGGAAATGTCATAAAAACAAAAGGCACCAGATGTTTGAAGCTCATCTGTAAAATGACTTCAAAGAACCAAAACAGTCTAGGCATTATGGGACAAAATTCTGTGGTACCTAATTCAACAAAATTATTAGTGAACCCAAAAACTTTCTGTGGATTTTTTCCCCACATAATTTATTTATGAAAAATACTGGCTGCTTCTTCCTATGTCCATGCATCACCTGTAGCTCAGACTCTTGAGCAGGCAATGACAAAACACAGATCTTCCTTTCCACTGCACCTGGCAGCAGTTGCTGCAAGCTCTGAGCAAAGACAGCTGGAAAAATTAAAGCCAAACTTCTGATCTTGCAGGTAACAAAAAGCAGAATATGATTTGGATGTAATGCAAATCTAGTAAACACAAAGAGAACTATCTGTGTTTATAGGTGTAGGTTGATAGGTATAAAGGTATATCTATACCTCTGGAGAAGTATTAGCAAGCTGCTTAGACAGTGGAAATTTATAGAAAATAAAATGCTTTCTCTCTCAAATCAAACTGAGAGTGAGGATAATTAGTATTAAAATAATTGCTTCCTGTAAGAGATCCAGTCCTTTTGTCTTCCTACAGGCATGAGCTCCAAAGTGCAGCAGAGCCAGAACAGATCGAAATATATTATGTCTTCAAGATATAGACAGAGAACAAAGGTACAGGTAAGAAAGTATAGACAGTTCATAACCAAGAATCCCAAACATTTTTTTAATCTGATTTTTTATGACCAAGAGCAACATGTTATAGAGAAGATTTTTAAAAAAGCTTTTTAACAGAAAAGGAAAGCAAAACTTGGATAAATAATGCACTTTAAAGAACTTTTTACTATATCTAAGACTTTAGGGTAAACTAAGATAATAGACCATGCAAATGATGCAGTCATTAGTGAATAATTAAATAGTTTTGAAGAACCACACAAGCCAAATTATTCTTGCTTGGCTGCTTAGCTTGTGCAAAAGCATTTAGAAGTGCAGTTAAAAACAGTCAAACTAATTCCTCTTAGAAATTCTGAGTTGCATCTTTCAAGGTGTTTTTTACCTCAAAGCCTATGGTTTAAGTGAGGACAAAAGAGGGCTTTAGTTTTTTTTTCTACTCTATGAACTTCAAATCATAGAACAGTTGAGATGGAAAGGCGTGTCTGGAGACTGCCTAGTCTCCCTGCTCAAAGTAGGGTCAGCTAAGGCTGGTTTCCCAAAATCTTGCCTAGATGGGTTTTGAAAATTTTCAAGAATGGACACTCCACAACCTCTGTGTGCAACCTGTGCCACTGTTTGACACAGTCACTGTGAAAGAGCTTTGTCTTCTTGTTAAGTGATTTTCCCATATTTCAGTTTGTGGCCTCTGTGTCTTGTGCTGTCATTCAGTGTTATTGGGAATTGTTTGGTCCTTTTTCGTCCATCTCTGTTTCTTTTATATATTGTCAGGATTCCTCATGAGCTTTCTCCTTTTTGGGCTGACTAGTCACATCTCTCACAGCCTGTGTCAGATTTCCAAAGGTCTCAGACATCTTCATAGTTTTCCCTGAACTCACTCCAGTTTGTCCATATCTGTTGCACTGGGAAACCCAGAAATTAACACAGAATTGCAGATATGGCTTACCAGTGCCAAGCAGGGGGAAGGGATCACCTCCCTCAACCTGCTGGCAATACTCTGTGTCATTCAGCTTGGAAGGCTGTTGACCTCCCTTGCTGTGAGGGTTAGGCTGTTGACCTCCCTTGCTGTGAGGGTTGGTTACTGGCTTGTGTTCAGTTTGGTGTTCATGAGGACTCCCTGGTCCTTCTCTGCACAGCTGCTGTCCGGCTGCCAGCTGTGGTGCTCAGGGTTATTCCTCACCAGAAACAGGAGTTTACATTTTCCTTTCTTGGACTTCATGAAGATCTCCTTGGTCCAATCCTCCAGCCTGTAAAGTCCCTTTGAAAGTTAGCACAATCCTCTGGTGCATCAAGCCCTATTCCCACATTATATTGCCTTCAGACTTCCTGAGAGTGCATCCTGTCCCATAACCCAATCCTAAATAAAGCTATTAGGCAGTGCTGACTTGAGTACAGACCACTGGGGTGCACCACTGGTGACTGTTCTTCAGCTGGACTATGTACTGCTTATCCATTTGAGTCCAGTGTTCAGCCAATTTTCAATCCACCTCACTGTTTACTCATGCAGTCTTTGCTTCATTAGTTTGTCTGTGAGGAGTTAATGGGAGACACAGTTGGAACACGTGCTGAATTCAAGGTAAAAACCATCCAATGCTCTCTCCTTTGAAGAATCCTCTTCACCACTGAAGCAGTCAATTCAGTCACCTGAGTTATTTCTTCTTCCTCTGAAAAATACTGAGTCTTTCTAATTGATAATTTAATGGTTTGGGAATTGCAGTCAGATTTATATATTATCAGTTCCATTCTCATTGGTGCTACTGTCAGATTTTGAGAAGGGCCGCATTTATTGCTGAGTGAAAACTGATAGTAAAAATAATTCTCCTCACCTGATTTTAAATGTCTAAAGACGAATCTTTAGTTCAAGTCATATATTTTACCTGTTATGTGGAAAAATGGAGTGTGAGAATGAGTCTCTGGACAACAACTTTTCCTGTCCTGATGTAAGTTTCTAAGGTGAGAGAATGAATTTATTTCCTCTTGGAAGTAGTTGTCTCTTAATACTGCTGATCTATAGAGTCCAAACGAAATAACACCTACAGTTTTCATAAAGATTAGTGAAATTCTCCACTCCCTTACATAAAAATAGCTTTAATCGTGCCTAGATTCTTAATGTTCTACTGTTGTAGGCACCATGCTGTAGCAATAGCTGGGGCAAACAGGGAGAAAGTATCAGTCTTGGAGACTTAATCCTTGCCACTGGCATGGACTTCTGATCCTGTAGAGGAACGGTTTTCCTTTAGGAAATATGGAGAATAATCCCTCCACTTATATTTGTCCAACCCTGTGCAGTGCATGGGAACAAAGGAACAGCAGAAAAATGTTTCCCTGCAGAGCTGACTAACAGCATCTGCAGCAGAGATGCTGCCAATAAAAGTGTAAGTGGCACCCTGGTGATGCTGCTTTTTTGACAGAGAGACATCAGACTGCCTTCGTCAACAGAGATGCTGTCCATACTTTTGGATTCTTGTCTGCCTGTTTTACTGCTGTGCTGGAGTTAATTTTTTCCATGGTAGGTGGTATGGGGCTGTGTTTCAGGCTTGTGCTGGAAACAGTGCTAATAATACAAGGGTGTTTTAGATACTGTTGATCAGTGCTCAGAGTCAAGGCTTTTTTTGCTCCTTATCCACCCCACCAGCAAGGAGGCTGTGGGTACACAAGGAGGAGACACAGGCAAATTGACCCAAGGAATGTTCCATACCACATGGTAACATGCTCAGCAGATAGAGTTGAGGTGGGGGAAGAAAAAGGGGGAGGTTCAGGGTGATGGCATTTGTCTTCCCAAGTCACTGTTACAGCTGATGGATCCCTGCTCTCCTGGGGATGGCTGAACACCTGCCTGCCCATGGAAAGAGATGAATGGCTTCCTTGTTTTGCTTTTCTTGTGTTTATGACTTTTTCTTTCCCTATTAAACTGTCTTTATCTCAATCCACATGCTTTTTACTTTTATTCTTCCATCCTGGTGTGGTGAAAGAGTGAGCAAGAGACTGTGTGGGGCTGAGTGCCAGCTGGGATTAAACCATGATAATGGCTTACTGCTGCTCCTTTTCCCCTTTATTTACAGTGGCCTTACTAAATTCAGGGCCATCTCATCATAAACATGATTTCTCCTCTGGTATTCATGGTAAAGCACAATTGCACCAATTGCATCATGATTAGCAGAAATATTCATCTCTGGCAGAGGAATGATAAGAGCCCTTATTGCAGTTAGATCAATTAATCTGTGAAGAAATGCTATGAAAATGTTCTCACTCTGCAGACTGAGAATGGAATACATTAGCATAGATGAGTCTATAAGTTTTTGTCAATATAACAGTTAATAGTTCTTTATTTGGAGGAACTAAAGAAAGGTTTTCACCAATTTGAATAAATCCATTTAAATGTTACATAAATGCATGAGATTGCATCTAGTGTCTGTTATAATAGGTCAGCGTTGTAGATAATTTCTCCATTGCAATAAGGCTATGACAGATCTGGAATATATTATTCAGGAATAGCTGAGACTGGAACACAATAATACATAAAGATTAAAGAAGCTATAATACCTAATGTATTTCTATATGCTGCAGAAATCTGTCTTCCACATAAAAATTAATGAAACCTCTTTCCCGAATATTGGACTGTACTGCCCCGCAGTAGATACTTCCATAAGTGTGTAGTTTGAATGGTAGAGCACACAGCAATGCCCTCACCTTTTAGCAGAAGTGATTTCTGATTCTGATATTGCAGTTACCAGCCATATTGTCTTAATTTTAAGTAATTGTAGTAATTGCAATTTCATAGCTATATAAAAGGGTTGTTTTTTTTTTTTTTTTTGCAGGGGGACACTTGGCTCATACTTATTTTTGAGAGCACATTCTCACTAGGTTCCCCTTTACCATGGGCCAAACATCCTGTTGATTTTTTTATATTTATCCTGAGACATTTAATGCATATTAAGTTCTGCTTTTCTGTGGATTCTTGTAAATAATTATGGTCATCTTCCAATTTTTGACTGTCCTTTTTTGATATCAATTTCAAGACTCTGTTGTCACCACAGCACTTTTTTTGTATCTCAATACTGATAAATATTGAATGCCTAATGGTCTGAGTGTCTGATACACTCTCTCAGTTACTGGTAGCTATAATAGCTTTAAAAGATCCGAAACAGTGAAGCAGTCATTCTTGAGGGATGAGAGTGCTTTGCTGTTGCTTCGACTGCAACTTCCATAAAAACTTAACTTTTCTTACATAGATGTTAACGTAGGAAAAAGTTGCTGCAAATCATTGCCATCACTATTGACCATTATAGTAACTTATATTCTTATTTAAAGCCAAGAAATACAGTATAATTGTATTTATTAGCCAGACATTTTAAGAAGTTTTTTCTTTACTTGACTTTACTAAGCTTTCAGTAGTCTTGTTCTTCAGCTGGGAAGGAAGGAAGAAAAAGAAATCTTTCTTTCTTCACAAACCAGTATGATGAAAGCCTTTCTAACAAGCTTGACAGATCCCAAGGTTCTCTTGGCACCGAAGAAGAAGGATGTTGCTTTTTATAATTTGATTTTATATCAAAGATCAATTTGTTTGCTGATAGATAGTGCAGTTAGCCATAATATTAACCCACAAAAATGATAAAAGGTGATTTTAGATTGGAGAAAAATATAGCCAAGTAAAGAGCATATAAAATGCAAGCAGCCTGAATCTGTTAGTAGAAAAAATAAAGGGGAAGAGCAGTAAACATTAAAACTGCCTTGAAGTCCATAAGGGATGAAATGGAGGAGTACCAACAAGTTCAAAACACGTCTTCAACACAGCTTATTACTAACTAACTTTCAGGTTAGTTATTAGTTTAGTAGTGTAACTAAAATCTTGGTGTGAGAGAAGAGGGGGAAAAGTCATGGTAAGCTTGGTCAAAATTTTAATAGAATGTGTGCTCCAAGAGGGAAGGAAATTCAGAGGTCAAACAAGAGTTAAAACTCCACAAACTGTCCCTGGGCTCACTCAAAATAACAATTCCTTCGAGTCTGAGGGAAGCTTTAGTGTTTACAAAGTGGTCACAGTGCACCTGTAGAATTTAAAACTGAGCATGACAGCAGTGTAACATTGGACAGGTGTGTCACGCTGGTGGGAAGACAGTTAACATACAATATGAAAAAAAGCAGGGCTTATCATGAGCAACTAAAGAAATTCCACTAAATTCACCCAGGATAAAATCATACAATATATTGAATGAAAAACCTTTCTATTTGTCTGGAAATCTTTGAACGAGAACATCTGGATGAAAAAGTCTGTGGTCTCATCTTGATTGTGGAGGTGGTCAGTGTAAATGGAGGAACACACTTATACAGAGAAAACTCAGAGTTCTGGGATTTTTACTGGTGTTATTTTTACCATGAGAAAAGAAATATGTTGCTGTGGGTTGTAGCTGGCATCAAGAAGCTGAAGGCATGCACGACAAGGACAGCATATCCCATCCATCCTAATGAAGCTCTGAGTCACAGAACCTGCCACTAAATTTAAACGGCTTTACACCACATGGGAACATGAGCACAAAATGTCCTGTTTTGTGTACTCACAAAAACAACATGAAGATGGCATAGATTGTAAAGTGACTGATGGAACAGCAACACAGATAGGAGTGAAGAGGCAGTGTTGACTCATCTGTTGGATCAGAGAACACAAACAAGTTCTGTGGTTGTCTGTTTCACATGATGGACAGTCTATTGCTGCCAAGGAGAGTTGTGCACTGGGAATGACATCAAATAAAAACACAAAGCAAACCCAAATCCAAATACTGTGCAATGCACAGCAGATGAAGTCGAAACAAATAAGGCCACAGTGTAGATATGATTTCTATCTGAAGATAGATTTTCAACTTTCTCAAACACAATATTAACCTAGAGGTAGAAGAAGACCAGGATTTCAGCAAGACTAAAAGAGAATGGTGAGGGCACTGGAGCATGTTTGTGGACTTCCCATCCCTGGAAGTGTTCAAGGCTAGATCGTACAGAACTCTAAGAAACCTGGCCCAGTGAAAGGTGTCCCTGTCCACGGAAGGGGGTTGGAACTAGATGATCTTAAGGATCCCTTCCAACTTGAACCATTTCATGATTCTATGATTCCATGACATTTTGTAGCACATACTGAAAAGAAATCTCATTTCAGACTAAACAAGGCACCCAGTAAAACAATCTTGGGAACAAGGTCAGTGTCTCTTCACACCTTTGACATTTTTTGAAATATTTGGTAGCTCTATCAAGCTTTTTTTACTTCACCTTTCATCAGTCTCAAGATATATGGGGTTTAATTGGATAATTCACTCAAGTTTGTCAATTCAAAAGCCAAACAATCTCTCTACAAGTTGTCTAGGTTCTTTCTGAGAGGAATAAATAGACTCTTCCATAGTATGATCAATCTCCATGCAGAGTCGTGTAATGAGGCATAGAGGACTGAAGGGACGCTCAGAATTATCCAGCAACAACCATGGAACATTTGTACTAACTGAAATGTCCAGTGAAGCATCAGGCAGAGGTATTCTCAGTTCCTCAATGAGTTAACAACTGTATATAAATCATACAAGCATTGTTTAAATTTCCAAGTGAAATCAATGAAGATCAATTAAACCAGACTACCACCTGATTTTAATGTATTCTAAGATTCATTCTTGCTTAGGAATATGATAAATCCCAAAATTTTGGGATATTTTCACTTTCCCAGTTGTGGACTAGAGTACAGTCTCAGCTGCAAAATGAGAAAGGATCTTGTTCCTTATCATTAAGATTGTTTTTTCAGGCCTACATATAATTCCGAGTCTGTGAAAGTAACGTTTTTTGAGGACTGTTGATTACTTCACCATAGTTGAAGTTCTGATAATTGGATGAGTTGTTTTAACAGTGGCAAAAGTTTTTCTTTAAATGAGTTCCCAGTCCCAGTATAAGAAAATCCAAGAAAAAATGTGTTGCCTGTAGCAGTCGGGTTAGATTGTATGATCAGGTAATCTTAAGTAGTCCTAAAATGTTGAATGCCACATCAGGTTGCCTGTAGCAGGAAGAGAATGGTAAAATAATAGTCATTACACAGTTATATTCTCAAGTATGTTAAGTGCTTATATAGGTATTTTTAACATTCAGAATATTTTTCAAACACCTTTCTAATATCTTTTAGGTAGATAAGTACATGATCATCCCATATTTGGAAATGAAGACAAGAAGATTTAGGGTTTTGAAGTTTCCTTAAGCTGTTACTTTTGTGCAGAGAGTTGATCATGTCACTTACTGTTGATTTTGTCACAGAATTAATTTTATGAGGTTAGTAATCTCTGTGATGGTCTGCTGCTTGTATATCTGGTCCTGCCAAACCCAAGTGATTTTCTGTAACTTTCAGTAACTAAAACTATCCAAAAATCCATGTTCGTGAAAATTCACCTTCTAAAGTGTCAAGGTGGAGGGCTTTCCAAACTGCTTCTTTTGCATTTATCTTCTATGGCTCCTGAGAACCTGCCACTAGTGTTTCTTGCTATTGCTTATGTTTGATTTACAGTCTCAGTGAAGCATGTTTAACCCAAGAGAATGTCATCCTCATCCTTATTCCTTTAGTTTAAACCATCAAGGATTTACTTTGCTGATTCTCCTAACATCTATGAATTATTTTATGACAGCATATTCTATGCAATGGATGATCAGGAACTTTCACTGTTTTTTTCAATTACTTTTTATCACCTCACTTGCAATCAAGGCATTAAATAAGCAATAGCCATCCGACGTCTCTCCTCACTAGGTTTCCTCCTCTCTCTGAAAAATTTTGATGATTGCTGTGAAAATTGTTTGTTGCTTAGTAGCTGAAATGAAGAATTGCATTCTGTTTTATTGGTAGGAAAATGAATCAGAACCAGAAATCTGATATAAATGTCTTCTTGTTTAAGAGACACAGTCAAATCTTTCTGCTATACAACAGTATTAATGTCATGACATAAGGAGACATTTCTTAGATGGAAGGCATTAATTTCAAGGAATAAAAAAAAAAAAAGTGAGAATTGAACCTTCACTTCAAGATGGCTTGAACCTCAGCTATCATAGTTTGTTATCCAAACAAAATGATTTTTATACAATACCCATGATAGTTGCAGAAAAAATATTGTAAATTAACATTTTATCATAATCAATAGATACAATAGTTGAACACTCCTAAAAATTTCCTAACAAGTCTCTATGGGATAACATCAAAAAAATTGTATTTGAGTCAGCATTTTCTGCTTGTTTCATGCATCACAGGATGTTCTCCACAGCTAAGAAAACAGTATCTCTGTATCTGATGTGGCAGGAGTTGTGACAGGGTCCATAATTTGCTTGATGTTGATATACTATCTTCTGGAATTTCCAAAAAATTCAAAGGCAATTAAATGGGACTCCTTCAACTTCTCTGTTAGTTTTAATACCCATTATTATTAGAGGTCTGGGACTTACCCATGTTATTTTTCAAAACACTTTTTTTCTTTCAGGATTTGAAGATGAAAGTGATAGTACACATGCTAAACAGCAGATGGAGATAGTAAGATCTGAGATACCATATTATCACAGATGAATGTATGCATTTCTGTTCCAGGCAAAAGCCATGATGTGAATAAATCTTCAGCTCAAAATTTTTTTGATTGTTCATATTGGGCAGATTTTTTGGATTTTTT
Source organism: Chamaea fasciata (assembly GCF_029207755.1). Taxonomy (NCBI): domain Eukaryota; kingdom Metazoa; phylum Chordata; class Aves; order Passeriformes; family Sylviidae; genus Chamaea; species Chamaea fasciata. The sequence continues at coordinate 35,016,146 of NW_027094087.1, forward strand.
TTTTAAACTGAAAATGCAGTAGGTTAGACAATGGTCTGCTTCTTGATAAAGTATTTGTTGCTGTGCAAGGATAGGATTTCAGGCATCTTGTTCTGTTAAATGAGGGAGAATCTCTTTGAGATGAACCCATGTGGATGCAGAAAAGGCAGAAAAATTCCCAAATGCTTACAAATCAGTTTTCAAAGCTACTTGGACATCAGTGTTTGTTGCTGGAAATGGGAGATAGAGCCCCACCTCATTTTAAGGAGCTGATCTTCTGACATGTGTCTGCAGCTCTTGGCAGCATCACCACTGTACCTGCTGTGAGGTACAGCTGCATCTGTCCTAGATATAAACCACCTCAGGTTTTTTCAATACCAGATGAGCTGGGGTGATGAAAAACATGGCATGAGCTGATGTTTAACTGCTTGCTAAGTTCACAGATAGATCCAGTGGTACCTGTGATGTTCTGCTGCCCGTCCCCAGGCTGGTGTTTTAGCTTTCTCAGATACAGCAACACCTCAGTGCTGTGAGCAGCGGGGGACTTAGTGCTAAATGCAGCTGTGCTTCACAACAGAGGATATAACACTTCCCCAGAGTGAGCTTTCTATTTCTCCTCCTGAGTTTCCTATTTATGTATTACGGTCTTTTTGGCCAAGCTGTCTTGAAAGAAACAAAAGTCAAACTGCCTCTCACTAGAGCTGTTAACAAAATTGAGCTCACTTCCTCCTCCATTACCCAGCTGGTGTAAATCAATACGGCTCTGGTGAATTAAGTGGTACTTTCTGCCATTTCCTCTAGTTACAAACTCAATTCAGTGTCTCCCTGATAAGTGTCATGGATGAGAACAAAGAATGTCAACAGAACAGCATTATATCTTGTATTTCTTCAGTGGGGATGGTTTACTTCTCAGCAGTCCTTTTTATTTTTATTTCATTTTAAATTTTGTTTGATTTCTTTGCCCCATTCTGCTGCATTAGCAGCTGTGTGGAGAACTGTGAAGTAATCTTTTTGTTACACTGGCCTTTCTGAAGTTTTTTCCCATGTACCAGAGAGACAGGCTAAACAAGTTCCAGTGGCCCTTGCTTCCTGATCACTGCAGAGGCTTAAGCAACAGTTTTACACAAGAAGGAAAGAAAAGACTCCCTGAATGCTAAATAGCTCTGTGTGGTTTGCTACCCACCCACTCTGCTGAAACATCGTCCATTAAGTCTGTGTGGCTGATGCAATTTGAAAAGGGGCAGCAATTCTTACAGCAGTCTACATTTGCCAGTAATAACTTCATAGATGCAGGGGAAAAAGAGGGGGGCACAATATGATGCTGTACAGAAATATTCTAATTCACTCTGAAAAACATATAATAACTAGCAATGTCTTCTGAGGTGAATAATCTTGAGCATGATAGACATGAAGGACAATGTACAAAGTTTTTAGAAGTTTGGTTTTTAGGATTTGAATTTCTGGACCATTTAGATGACACCTAATAAAAGTACATAGATGAATAATGGTAGGTGCAACCTTACTGCTCTCCACAAATACTTGAAAGGAACTTGTAGTGAGGTGGAGGTCAGTCTCTTATTGCAAGTAATGAGTGATAGGAAAACAGGAAATAAATGGCCTCAAGTTCTGCCAGGAGAGGTCTAGATTGGGTGTTAGGAAAAATTTCTTCAGTCAAAGGGGGAATCAGAATTTGAAACAGGCTGCCCAGGAAAATGGTAGAATCACCGTGCCTGGAAGTGTTCAAAAAACATATGGATGGGGCACTTACACACATGGTTTAAGTAGTGGGCTTGGCAGTGCTGGGTTAATTTTAGGACTTGATGATCTTAGATTTCTTTTCCAAACTAAATACTTCTATGATTCTATGGATAAACAATACATCTACCAGGATTCAACTACCCATATATGTGTTTGCATTGAAACTGGAGTATTTATTCAATTGTGAAATGGTAATGGCAGTATTTCCAGTATGCAGAACCAATCACAGTAGCTAAAAGGGGGTGAAAGGGAGACATAATAGCTGCTGATCAGGATATAGTCTTTTTAACAGGATTTTGCTGTATTCCTTTGTAAAGTTTAAATTGCCAACTCTAGAAGTGTGTAATGGGAAAAAAAATCTCCTCCTTTAGTAGGGCATTCAGTGATAGCAGGGTCCAAGCAACCAGAAAGAGCCAAAGTGTTATTGATTTATTTGGGTTAGAGAAGAGATTTTAAGTGTGCTGCCTAAAATTTGGGATGGATTAAATTCTTTCTTCTGCATAGACTTTGTAAAGGATTTGGGGGAAATAACTTACAGTCTTGTATCTCATTAGAGGTTTGATGGAAACACAGAGGAGATGCTGAACCTCATGATCATCCAATAAGTAAAAAGGCATAAAAAGACTTTAGCAGGTTAGACGGAAATGTATCACCTGAAAAATTGCTGATATTTGCAAGTTTCTCTACTCCATAATGTGTTGTGCATTTAATTTCATTTTTATATTTCTTGGTTTATTGCTTTTCATTTTCTTTATCCTTATGAAGCAAGTTCAAGGAAGAAATAATAAGATTATCTCTGATGTGGCAAGACAGTAAAATCCACAGAGCTGACAGCCAGCACCATTCTCGTTTCACCAAAGGGATTTTTGACATTTGGAAGTAGGATTGTGCTAGACAGAAGAAAAATAGTACTTAACCCTATTCAGAAATAAAACCCTCAGGAAGAGCTTTGCAAAGACGTTTTTAGAGCTTTGCGAAGATGTTTTTCTTTACAGGCCCTTTTTTTTTTTTTTTTTTTTTTTCCTCTCTCCAAATACTTAACCTAGTGGCAGTTGAGAAAGGAAGTGTAGAAATGACAAAACTAAGGTTCTAGCAATAAGATTTATTGCACTGGGTCAGAAACTTTACCAGGGGAGACAAAGCTGAATGTAGTTGTGCTGAGGAAGTAGGATGGATGAGATGGTTTCAGACCTTTTAAGCTGACCATTAAATCCTCACCCATTACTGAACAAGGCTGTCTTTTTACAAGTCATATAAATAATTAGCTAAATCCCACTGAGTGAGAGGTATGAGGGGTGGCTCACAGCATGTGTTCAGGGTTAACCTTCTATTATCCACCATGGACTGACCTCAGTGTGCTGCAGCACATAAAGTGCTATCACTGCCTTGTCTTCACTCAGATTTTGTAGTGCTAACTAGATCAGTGCAGATCAAAATGTTATAGCCATTTTTAGAAGCAGAAACACAGCTAATGGAATTAGAAAGGCAGAAGTTACATATCACACTTTAGTCATACATTTTCCTCATGTTTTGGTCTCTTTTATGGTGGAACAGAAGTCTTCCTTTTAGCAGACAGTAATTTGGAACTTGGTTCCTCTTTGCCAGCTTATTTTTTGGCTTTCCATAATGTTGAATATTTAAAGAAAGGGTTTTATTTTTTTTTCTTGTTAAAAGAAATGCTAGAAATAAAGAAATTTATTTGTTCTGCTTTCTGGGGGGTTGTCATGCACCAATCAGCTTGCTGAGTTGTGTTATTTTGGCATGTATAGCAGACCATGTACCTACTTTAAACTTGCGATATAGCTTTGAGTTCAGGAAAGAATGTTTGAAAGAGTACATTTTACCACTTAGGAGCTCTGTGTATTGCTGTTAGTGGTGAAGTAATCTTGCAGAGAAATGAGCTAAACCCTGTTATCTTTTCCATCCTTATGACTGAGGGAACTTTGTGAAGACAAAAGTACTAAAATACTACTAAACCAAGGAAACAGTCCTTTTAAAAACTCTACTACTTTGTCATGAGATACAAATCCACTTTTTGTATCTATCTACTCATGCAAATATATTTTTACAAAGAATGATTCAGAGATACAGATACAAGCAGCCACTGAAAATACCAAACTCTGTTGTTATAGATAGTATCACAGTGGCTTTGAATATCAGAAATGTTATTGTCATCTGTCTGAATCAATAACTAACAAACTGGAATGTTTGAAGAATGAAACCTTGTCACACAAACCATAATTACATCTGATCTATTCTGGGCCTTTTTGTTTGATGTGTGGGTGGAGGAAAAAACCCTGGGTTCTGAGTATAGGTCACATCCTTTGCCTGTTGGGTGCTGTGCAGTGTGAGATGACTGGCTGTAGAAATACAGCATCAGAGGTACCAGTCTGCTCTGGTAAGAAATTGTCAAGAGAGATAGGAAAACAAAGGGCAGTGAACAAATGGAATATTTTCACTGCTGTCTAGTGTAAAAAAAAAAAAATCATAAATTAAAAAAGGTCAATTCTAGTGTTTGCATAAATGACAACTTTGGAAAACACAAAGTGCTGTAAGACTAGCCATGGTTGTTTGGTGAAGGCTGCATAAAATACCATATTGACTAGTTGTGTACCAAAACCCCCAGTGAAAAAAAGCATGTAAAATATAGGGAAGTATGTGTTTATGAGTGAGCCAGGGGTAGTAGGAGTTATTAATATGTCTTTAACCCAGCTAAAATCCCTCCCACAACCTGAAAACTGTGATGAAAACACTGTCATTCAATTTTTGTACTGGTGACTGTGATTTTATGTCCCAGCAGCTGCAGTAAAAAGTCCTGCGTTGGAGCTCTTCCCCTCTTTCCCACAGGACAGAAGAGATGAGACATGAAATTTGTTTAATTGAGAAAGATTTTGACAAGAGAGTGATCATTCATTTTTGTTCCAATTGTGTTGAACACTTAGTGTTCTATCCTGATTCTTTTCATGTTTCAAGTGTAAGTAAGTTCTGAAACAGAGAGCATAGCTTTATATCCAGTCTATTCTAGTAAATTTAAGATTAATGGGAACATTTCCTGACACAGAGATTGACTGGCATGAAGTAATCTTTGATTATTCTAGTGAACTTACTCTCCCAGCAAACTGTATTAAAGATAATTGGTGCAGAATAAAACAGTGTATTAGTCAGGAGGAAGTCTAGCTCTAGTCAGGAGCTGTATTTTTGTGAACATGCAATCTGCAGAAAATTACCCCCTTCAGCAGTTATTGGCCAGGAACTGTGCCCCTGCTGATGCACATGGGCTGTTACCAGCTCCAGCATGGAGAGGGCTTAACAATGAACTCCAGGCTTACTCATTGGTTAAGTAGTTCTATGGCTGAATTCCCATTCGCTTAATTAGAGCTGGGAATTGTTTTTCTGTGGTTTTGCTTAATAAAAAAGTAACCAGTATGGGCCATAATAACACAAAATTACCAAGGATTGATTAAAATAATGCAAGTAGAAGGTTTAATGGGATTTTTAGTGGAATTCAGTCACCGTGATTTTTGTAGATAACTTTTAGGGGGAATTCAAAGCCAAGAAAACTGAAAATAATCAAATATAGAAGCTGGGAAAAATAATTCTAGTAAACAAAAGATGCACAGTCTTTGGAAAAATTGTGCTATAGAAACATACTAAGAAAAAAAATTGTGAGGTATTACACTGCCAACCATCCTGACACAGCCTCAGACTCTGATCTGCTACACACTCGTAAGTCTCATTCACACTCATCACCAGTATTTTCAGTGAAAGTATTCAGGGTTGATATTGCTATAATCAGAATCTCTTTTTTACCTTGTTTTCTAAGACATGTTTTCCTTCCTTCAGTTGGATTCATGTTCCCTCTCAGCCAGCACTGATGCATTGCTTGTATCTCCCAATCTATTTGGAAGACAGCTGCTGTCGATGCAGTGTGAGATGACCAAACACTCCCAGTCAGTTACTGGGTTGTGTATTTTTTGTATGATTGGGGTAGTGAAAGGATAATGAAGAAATTATAAACTCACTATTCCATGGTCTGTCATTCACATAACTGAGGTATAGTAGAGGCAAAGGTAATTCCTATATTTTCATGTAATCTGAAGCAGCAGTGCTGGAATTTTCTATGTGATTTTATATGACTCCTTTCCTTTCCTTTGGCATTCAGACTGTTCTAACAAAGCTACAGGCAGAGTTTTGCTGTGTAGTACAAGAAACGTGCACCTTTCGGTCTGAATTAAAGCTGTCATTGCCCAGTGAGCTCCCCTTCATTTCTGTGGGTTTTTGCAGCAGACGCGAGTTCTCTGTAGCTGTGTTCAGCTGTGAATTGTCATTTGTTATTGGGAGCTTTAATTCATTAATGAATGTTGTGTTATAACTGGGCTATTGTTGTGCTTTTCCCTATCCTGAGCAGATGCAGTTTGCTGCTGGAGCAGCAGTGCAATCAAGAAGACTGGTATTCTGTGACCTAATGGACCAAGCCTCCCAGGGCTACTTGCAAGGCAGCTGGGATAAACTGTAAGTAGCACAAGTCAAGGCACTCTGTTATATTGCTCTAAGATGATTGGTGAATCCTGTTTGGATGAACACTCTCTGATATTTGGTAGTCACATGGGGGCAGTGCTGGCCAGTCTTGTCTTACCAAAGAGCATGACAGGTCCTTGTTTTTTTCAGTTCTGCTGCACTCACTTGGTGCCAGATTTTCCTTTACCAAATATCTAAATATTCAGCATCTTTCTGGTTATCAAATAAAGACTCAGAAGAGGAAATGGGACAAAATAATCTATCAGGAAATAATGTCATTTCACACAGTTTATAACTGTTGATGGGATTTCGGTATGACGCTGGCATGGAAATCCAGTGACCTCAATAACATCTTTACATTATTTCTTTCCTGCTCTTTACTGCTCTCCCATCCATAAAGTCTGCTTAATCCCAATGTGATACTTAGCACTTTTGACTGATCTACTTTCAGGTGGGGCTCCAGAGTTGTGTTGGCCTTTTAATTGCTTCCTAAATTCACAGTTTCATGGTTACTCCTCCAGTAATATCTCACTTCTAATACAGTCTTGAATTTTTTGTTTCGGTGTACTTTCCCTTATTTGTCTTCCTCAGTTTATCTCAATACTCTATATGCTGTTTTCATTCTTTCTACATAGATACAGGACATCTCCTTTTCATATTTTGCCTCACTGGCATTTCTTTCGTAAGCTTGACATTGACCCCTATAATTTGGTGTCCCCATCAGTGTTCATCTTCTACTTGGAAGTAAATCTTATCCTCCCAGTCTTAGACTGAGATTTTTAGGCTTCCATATCCTCTTGGCATCTGCCTCTCTGGGTTCATCAGTGGTGTGTCTACACAGTTAGTTAAATATCAGTCCAAAGTGATTTTTAAGGTGAGATTCAAGTGACATCCTTGGTGCTTACACACACCTTTAAGGGTATTCAAAATGGAAACTCTGGAGCACCTCAGGAGTGGCTTAGGCAGAAGGTGATCAGTAGAGAAGAACCAGGTTCAGGGAATTACTGTCCTGAGAGCCAGGGACCAGCCCACAGTGTGTGTGTAACACACCACGCCAATCATGTGACAAGCACTTGAGCCTACTCCTCACCTCACCAAAGAAGAACAAATCTGATGTCTCGCTCCTCATATACTTGTGAACACATTTCAAGCGTTGGAACAGGCTGCTCAGGATGTGGTGGAATCATCATCCCTGGAATGTTATAAAATACACATGGATGTGGGACAAGGAGGTAAGATTTACTGGTGGACTTCGCAATTCTGGGTTAATATTTGGACTTGATGATACTAGAGGACTTTTTGCAAAATAAAAAATTATGTGATTCTATGACACATATGTAAATGTTTTCATTTGCTGATCTTTGGGAAGAAGTTAAATATAATAAGTTATGCGGAGGTAAGTTTTGAATCCCTGTTAAACGAAATCATAGTGAGCATGCTGATTGCTTTGTTTTAATCTAAAAAATTGACTAAATTGTAAGACCTGGTTTACGAACAAACAAATAAAAGCAGATGGTGATTTGAAACTACTCCCCTGAAAAAAATGTAGATACACCACAAATCTCTCTGTACATGTAAAGGAAAGCTCATCCATTTCTTTTGCAGTAATAAATGCCTCATGGATTCCACTGTGATTTGGTCTAAAACTCATACAATAGGAAAACAAATTTCTTAAATAGTCCCTGAGCAGGCACAAAGGGGGATTGTAGTTCTTAAAATTCCAGCCCTTTTCCCAATGTTCTGTGTGTGGACTGAGGACATGAGAAGGAAAGGAGCACCCAGTCCATGTATTAGTTTAGCTGAGGAGGACAGTACTGGCAGTAAGGCTTCTCTGGTATCAAATAGCAATTGTGGACCAAACGTGAAAGAAAGATAAAGCTCCAGACAGACAGAGAAATTGGACTCTAAAATTTTAAAGAAATTGACCTTTTGCTTTTCTCATTACTAATTGCCCTGATATTTCTGAAGACGTTTTGTGGAATTGCACCCCTCTCTTTTTAATCAGTGTAAACATTGATTTGTGATTTAATCTGGAATGAGATTTGTTAGTTTAGATGATTTTATTAGTTTCTAAATGTCATCATTCTGTAGTGGTTACAGAAACTTAGAAGAAAAAGGGCTGAGAGGTGGTAACAGAGCAAGGCATAAATTAACTGTTCTTTCAAATGAAACAAATTTGATCTAGTGTTCCAGAGACTGCTTTTAAAATATTCTGCAATGAAACAAGATGTAGCGTAGGGTTTTCAAAGTCCTTATCTTCAAATTTCAATGTAGCTGCAATGCTTCTTTTGGTAAAATATTCTTCACCTAAAGCAGTATATTTCACTGAATCAGTTGCTGTGGATTTCTACGCTGAAAGAATTTACTTTGGGATGTAGAGTTTTAGGTGGTTCAAAGACATGATGTGAATTTACGTTGTTTTTTAGCTGGAGTTGGGCACTTTACCTGCCATTGTGTTGTGTATTATTCCCCTTAATTTGTCAACAGAAAATAAATTGATTCAGCAGTATCTCAAGAGATGTGCTTAAAAAAATCATGTGTATAAGTTTTTCATCTGAGTGCTGCAGTTCATATTCTGCATTTCACTGCATGCAGTGTAATTCTTCCTAATTCATGCCAGTCTATGTAAGAATATTAAGACTATTACAAATCCCAGATTTTGGAATGGGAAAGAGATTTCCAAGCTAGAAAGTTGGCTTTGTTCTGTGGGGTTTATTGCTGTGTGGTTGGTTGGGTGGGGGTTTTTTGTTTGGTTTTGTGGGCGTCTTTTGGTTGCTTTTTTGCATGTGTTGGAGTTTATTGAGTAGTGACTTTGCTGGTGGACGGGGGTTGTTCGTTTGTTTATTTGTTTGTTTGTTTTTAGCATTTAGCAGGGAAGGTATAACAAAATCTATTGGCTGGAAACAGAATGTAGCCAGACCTGAGGAAAAACATTTATTCCTAGTGGTCACAAAGACAGAACCCTAGAAACCAAATTGTTAAAGGATATAAAAAGTTTTCTCTAATTTTTTTTTTTTCCAGTTCAAGATTAGATGTGAATCTACAATTGTAGGAGTAAAGTAGTTTCTTGCAACTTCTATGCAAATAATATTTTGGTATATGATTCCAAGTTGAACAATTTCATCTTCTGTTGCTAAAGACTAGATTATTTTACTGTTTTCTCTCAAATCTATATAAACCTCATCAATGAGATTGTGTGTGCTTCAAAAGACAAAGATCAAACAATACTAGAATGTTATATAACTATGATACCATTAATGCTAAATTAATCCTTTAAAGCAACAGAGAGGGAGGAGTAAAAGAGAGAAAAAGATTATAATTCAAGGGTTTATGTATAGACATACCTGGTTTGTAGAAAAATGCACTGAAAACATAGCTGTAAGTGTTTTGGAGAAAAAAACAATCCAGTTTTCAGTCATATCACAGATTCTTTTTAATACTGTTCAAAAAGTACCTGACTCTACATAAACACCAATTATAACATGATGTAGACAATTTTGAAACAAGCAAGTGTATCCTTCAATGCTAAAATAAATTACATTTGTACAGGTAGAAAGCAAACCAAAGCTGATAAAAATGTTAAATTTTATGAAAAATCATTTTCATTTCACATCAAAATAATAACTTTACATTCTCTATGTTTTAATAGTATAAGCAGCAACAACATAAAAAAGAACAAACGGTCACAGAATGTTTGAAACCAGTTCTTCATAAGTTATTAGCAAATTAAAAAAAATAATTACAAGCACTTGTAGCCCACATAAATCTTTTGGAATTGGCACCATCTCTCTAAAACATCTATATTCTATATAGATTTCTAATTACAAATACCACCAGCAGCTGCCATATAATCCTAATAGTACATGTAATATACATAGTATATTTGTTCCCATTTGGCAGATCGGAGTGACTTAATGTTTATTGTTTGTTAGTACTGTCATTGCTCAGGTGAGACAAAACCAGCCATATACATCAATTCATCACCCAGATGAATTTCCTACTTACCTTTATGCTTCACTGGCCTGTATATCTTTTCCTTTTCACAGCATAAAATTGTAAATGGCAACTGGGGAGATTTGAACTGAGGATATAATTACAAACCAAAAAAAAAAGTGAATTCAGGCAGTTCAACTTCAGTCTATACTAAGTGAAGTGCACACTGAAATGGGTAGCAGATGAATGATTTTCTTTTGTTCATGGAGAGTACTGACTTCATTTTTGGAGATTCATTAAACTGCCAGAAAACTGTGACTGCTTGGGTGTTTTTCAACATGTTCACTCCCATCCCTTACCACATTTAGTTAGAGGATGACTTCTTCACTGGGATACCAGATAGAGTAGGACTGATAAAGATGAATGGTAGGAAGCACCTATGCACCAAGCCTAGCTTCAGGAATGAACCTAATAAAATCCATCTGCTGTTTGATTCAAAAGAGAGTGGGAAGAATATCCTGTCTTTCTCATTCTCTGCAGAACAAATAGTCAAAATCTAGACTTCAGTGGCCACTATCCAACTTTGATTGTCTTTATACAGATATTAATCTGGAATGATTCCATTGACTCCAATAGATTGAGGGCCATTGTCAACAAAGGACTTCAGCACCCTTGAAATTATTCAGTGTAATACATAGGTTTTTTTGCTCTAGTGTGGAGGTCAGGACCTTTTGTTAAATATCTAACCTTCCTGCGGAGTTTGTGAGAAGAGTTAGTGCCCAAGAAAGCAATACAACAAGGAAAGACATGTTTAGGAATACTCTATTTGAGCCAGTATGGAAATGCAATGTGCAGAAAACGCTAATTTTCCGCTAGGATCAATTTTTGGAGACAACTATACATTTTGTTTCAAAGATGGGCCAGGTCACCTTTGTAAAAGGTGGCTGGAGGAAAATGAAATGGGTTCCTTTCTCTACAGTCTCAGAGAAGTAGGAACCTCAAATTTAATTCCTGCACCTATCCAAGGAGACTCAATCTCTTCTTTCCATGATGTGGTCTGAGAACTTCAGATGGAAGACAAGATTTCTTCAGATAAAAAGTTATCTAAGGGCACATCCTTCGCTCCTGTCGCTTAAACACTTTTCAGGGAAGCATTTAATTTTTTTTAGACAATATGCAGCACAGACAAAAGGTTGCCTCCACTTCTTTGGAGTTAAAATACCTTGTCTCTGCTACAAAGATTTTTAAAGTATTTTATATTAAATGGTCATATATGATGTCTAATTTTATTCAGCGTGTGTCTTATCAGGTTGCACTGTTCCTTTTTCACTGCAGTGCTCTTGAATTTGTTCCCATCCCATCCTCATTACCTTAGGGAAATGAACAGAGGGTATCCCAACACTGAGTCATTAGAGCACTTTACAGCGAGGAATCTGTACTATGCATTCTGTGTATTCTCTTGTGGGATATGCAGGGATTTAACCTAGGAACCCGTGCTTTCTGCATCCCTGATGGGTTTTAACATGAGTTAGGTACAAAGACCCTTAGATGTCTGATGATCAGGTTTGTTTTGAGCACACACAAACATACTGTGATAGATGCTGGAGTAAGGGGGATTTTGAATAGTTGTTTTAATATTGAGTTTAAAAATGTAGGTATTAAATTCTACTGAAATACTTAATTTAGACTCCAAAGTCTTTTTTTAGGTGTCAGCCCTGACACTGGTCTCCAATACAATAAAAAATTCATGGTCACATTATTAGTCCTGAGTATAGTCCTCGGATTTCCCTAAGGAACTGACTCTTTTTTTGCTGTCTGTTGCTGTCATCTTTTATCCTCTCACCTCATAAACGATGTATTAAGCAGAATAACAAGGTTGCACACTTTTCTTCACAGAACTTACACCCACAGCTATGCTGTCTTTCAGTTTGATCTTGCACAATAAAGAAAGCATTAGCAGGGGAACTCCGCTATCCAGAGCAAGAGTCATGGATTGACCTTCCCTTTTACTCTCTTTTGATATCTTACTCTCTGTTTTTAACAAAAGTTTTCTTTTTACAAACACAGCAACTGAATAAACATCCAAGCAAACTAACATAACTTTTTTTTTTCTTTTAGAACTTATAGCAGTTTTTTAATTAGCATTTAGTTTTTATCGCACTTTTGTATCTGGAAATAAATGGAAGAAGCCAGCACCTTGTGATCAACCAGGCTCCCATGAAACATCAACAAGTGATTTGTGGACTGTGGTCTAAAAATATCTGGTCTAAGGTATCTGCATGAGTCTAGGCACCAAATGTTCAGATAGAAGTACAGGGAAGCACATCTTCAAAGTCATGCAATCATTTTTCAGAGACAATTTAAAAATACAGTTCTTTAGTATTGCAAAGACTTCTTCCCAACTGGCCTGCCAGAGTGACTCACTTTATTTCAAATGCACAGATCCAGAGGTGATTACACCATCACTCTTTCGGGTTGGCCTCAAGCACAAAAGAAATAAGAGATTTTTTTGAGGTCCCTGTGGTCAAGAATGACAGTAGTTTCAAATTCTTTAATTCCCTTTGTGGCAGCAGCACTAAATTGGAAGGCAAATTTTAAGCCATTCAGTTGGTACTTGCACATTCTTTAGTTAGATTGAAAAGTGTTCATGATTGTAACTTTTGCATTTATGTCTGAAAACCCTTACCACTCTATATTGATGTCCTAAACAGAGACTTGCATACAAACGGCATAATGAAGTCATCATGTCTGTCATTCATATTTTTTCTTCTCTTATGTCAAACCTATCGGCTTCTCCCAAGGAACTTTCCAGTCTTGCAAATCTCTCATTGGGCTCATTTGGATTATTACTACAGGCATTGCACCATTTTTGCCTTCTTCTCCACAAAACCTTTCCCCCCTTTGTTGAAATTCAAACACATAATAAAAAGATGACGTTAATGCACTCCAGTCTGCACAATAAAGTGGATTCTGCCTTTTTTAAATGCCTCTAAGGTTGCCTATGTTTCATTAAAGATAGACTGACTCCAAGAGGGTACTATCTCAGCGGGGTTCATCCATGGTTCCTTGTGCATATAAAATTTGTGCTGTGGCTGATAGATACACAAAAGATACATGACTCCACTGAAAGTAAGAGTAAACAAAACTTTTAAAAATTTGAGTTGCACAACATTTGGGTTTTAGGCTCTTAAAACATGCATCCAGGGCACATGGTGCACCCTCATACCCATATTGTCATGACAATATACATGAACATTGTCAGGAAGCTCTGAGCAATAGCTATGGCCAGGATGGTGCAGTTTGAGAGCAGAAGAGGTATATTTATACTGAGCTTGACAGTTCCTATTTTTCACTCCTTTTTACTAGTTTTGTATTTAAGGAAAGGTTTTGTTTGTCTGTATAATCCTCATTTCCACTGCTGATTATTTCTCAGTGCAGTGAAACCCACAGATTTCAGCAGGAATAGAATTATATTAATTGTCCACCTACATAAGAAAAGACTACAGGAGACCTAAAATGCTTGGGAAAGATCAAGGTGGACGATGTTCTTGTAAGAATATTGGTCAATACTTTGAAGTATAAGAGAACAGGTAGTAATAGTAATCCCTTTGAAATTCACATTAATTATCTCAGTACACTGTGTTTATATTAAAACAATATTGCACTGATGGGAGACAAATATTACCATATAAGTCTTCCACAAACAACATTTAAGTGGTCTAAACTCCCCTAATAAGAATGTTTCTATCACAGACTGATTGGGCATGCTTCTCTCTTAAATGTGGGTTGTAACCTGTGACAGAGGATGCTTTCGCCTGAAGACATGGACTGCTAGGGAATGATGAGACATGCTAGTACTGTGAAACAAGAGGGCAAAACTGAGCTCTAGTCTGGGAACCGTGCAGCTGCACAGAACTAGGTCTGTGCTGATCACTCGTGCAAGGAGGCAAGAACTGCGTATGGGCAACAAGGACCTTCAGTCATGCCTTAGTGTAGGGATCTGCCTTCTGGAGTAGAGCTGTTTTGTGACCTGCCTGTTCATGCTATAGGCAAAGCTGATAAATGACTGTACCTGACAAGACAAGCATGCCCAGACTGCAATTGGATAACATTGCCTGGCTCTAGAGTCACTAGAGTATCTCTGTGAGGTGCTGGTCTGGATTCAGTCATCTATTACTTTTCGTTCTTAAATGTTGTTGAGCAGCAAATTGGGGTGCAACACATAATAGTGAAATAAGCATCCCAAAGGAATAGAAAATGCTCTCTGCTAAAATATGTGAGTGTGCTTTCATCTTTTACTTGTTTGATCAAATATTTATTTTGAACATGGGGGAGAAAAAGGAGGTATGAATTTTGATTACAAAATATTTGTTATCTTCGAAGAAACAAGATCTAAAGATTTTGAAAATAAAATATAGCAGCCTTATTTCAAGGCTCCCTTCCTTGAGGCTGTCTTCTATATAAGGCTACATCAACTCAACTTTGAATTGAAGTACATTACTCATCACATCATGCTATCCTTCATTAAAATAAAACAAACCCATAAAAGTTTGGCACCTGAGGACAGCTATGTCATGAAGAAGAGAGCCAATACAGTGTGCGTTTAGGGTCCGACTTACAAGTTCTATGTAACTACACCTATCAAAAATTATTTAGCTACTATTCAAACTTTAAAACTCTTCCCTGCCTGTATTTAAAAAAGTGCTGTGACAGTATGAAGTGCACTAAATTGTTCTACCTTGATATAAGAAAAAAAAAAATTTGAGGAATCCCCTTGTTTCTTCTGTCAGTTGCTAAGAAACAAAGATTCTGTTGGTTCATATCTCATTAAGTCTTCTTTGTTTTAACCTTTACTCTGTATTGCTTTGAATGTAATTTTTCGTCTCTGTTCATAGCTGCAAGGCATCAGCAGCGAAACAAAGTTTAAAATTTTTGCTTATTTAAGAGTAGCTTAATCACCTCTAAGCAGACTTTGACACAGGGTTTTTTCCCTATATATATATATATATATATATTAATTATGATTATGACAACCTTTCCCACTGACAGTTAGCATTCGTCATAATCCAAATTAGTCTCCTAGAATTCTGTCATTTAAAGGATGGAGAAAATCCTTAGGGCGTTTACCTGTTTGTTACAAGCAAAGATGAGAATCTGAGTAAATATTTTAAGTGGTAACATTATCATGAGGATGCCCATAAAAATGTGTTAATTTCAGTAGGGAGTGCAGCTATAATATAGCTTGGTAGTGCTGCTAGAAAGAGAATATTCTTCTCAATAACTTGCCCTGATAAGGGAATTACAAAACAGTACTCCAGAAAATATTTTTTGCTACTTCGTTATTAGTTGGCAACATGGTGAAATAGTCAGGAAATCTTCCTTGGGGTTTGTCGTTGTGAAGGTGAATCCAATGTTAACAAATCGAACTTTTGATACTGATAGAAGAGAATTTCATAAACAAATGTGTAGGTTGAGAAGTCACTTGTAAAGCCCTCCATATTGCAGTCACTCACTGCAAAGCCTCAGCTTAGTGTTATCCACGTGTAACGTATCACAGACACAATATTCTTCAGCAAAAAGTTTCATAGTTTTTGAACATATATTACTGCTTTTTGAGATCTTCATAGAAAAAAAAAAAAAGAGAGAAAGTTTGACAGGTTGGTCCCAGATTTGAGTCTGTTAGAAAATGTACATTCAACGTTTGGTCTTCTATTCTTGATAAAAGATCAAGGTTCACTTCTGGGTTTAGGGATCAGAGTAAACAAACAAACCATTGTACAGTTGTTTACAATCTAGTTCCCCCCATTCCCTATATTGTACACACAGTTCATTGTAATACTAAAGCAAAGCACTTGGTATGTAACTGGATTAACAGACTCCTTATAAGCCC
Organism: Chamaea fasciata; assembly: GCF_029207755.1. Lineage (NCBI taxonomy): Eukaryota > Metazoa > Chordata > Aves > Passeriformes > Sylviidae > Chamaea > Chamaea fasciata. The sequence continues at coordinate 35,032,224 of NW_027094087.1, forward strand.
TCAAAAATAGATTCAGTGTTTCTGAAAAGCCCATGTTTGTTTAAGGCCACGATAATCTGCCAAGAGTCATTTTGTCTTTAAATCAGCATAATTAATCTGATGTTTCCACCTCTCAAGTGATTCCTCTTGTTCCCTTCCATTTCTCACAAGATGACCCAATACCTCTCACTCTGTCTGCGTAAACACTGGAGATCTTGAAGACTTGGCTGTCTCCTCACTACTTGCTTGTTGTTGTTGAGATCCAACGTCATCTTGAACTACATTCACAGAGAAGAAGAACTTTGAGTATAATCTCTGATGAGGAGCGTGTCGAATTTGGGGGAGGACGGGATACAGAGAGCTGATTCAGAAGCTGGAGAGCTGGGAGATGCACTTCCAGAATCGATGGAGTCTCTAAAAGGAGAAGGAGGAGTTAAAGCCACCAACTCCTCCAGGTCTTGCTTGGCTGTTGGGGTCTCTGAAGTGCCTTCTTTGATGCTGTCGTTTGAAGGTTTCCTAGCAGGCTGCGAAGCGCCATTGACTTCAATGGCAGGAAGCGGTTGGATCTCTGCAAGCGTGGTCATTGTTGTAGGGAGCTGGATTTCCCGTGGAATCAGGTATGAAGAGCAGAGAGGAGCAGTCCCCATTGTCCCTGGAGTAGGTGTTGAAAGCATCATAGAGTTCAGCTCACTGATATTGGCTGTGAAGCGAGTAACAACACTACTGATCTGCTCCATGATGGAGCCTTGAGAGGAGCTACTCCGCTGAGGAGGCTCTGACTGGAAGGTAGGGGCTTCATCTTCTGTTCGGCTGACAGAGGCAGTTCTGTGGCTCAAAGTGCTGATTGGTGAGGGAGTCTGTGGTCGGTACTGAGCTGGGTATTGCTCTTCAGCTTCTGAAACGTCATAAAGCGTTTTGGCACTAGCCTCGGGAAATGTAGCACTGCTACTGTGTCGGCTACTATCTGTGCTTTTAGAAAAAGGCTTGATCACTGCAGTTTGGTTGTGGTTCTCTTTTTTGTTGATGTGGACTGACAACCGCTGCCAAAGGTGTGCTCCTCGGCTGCTTTTCTCGTTCTGAGCCCAGGAAACGGATTTCCCATTAGAGCTGTAAGCACAAATGAGATAAGATGGTAACTTGCAACAAAGTTAAAAATATACTTGCTGTACCTATATCAAGGGTATATGGTATTTCAGAGTTTATATTCACCATAAAGCTGATTCTAATTTCAACTATATCTCTTTATTGCAATATATCTATATCTATCATGTGTACATCTGTATGTTCTAGGAAAACAAACTGTGTGTCATCTCGTTTCACAGGCCAGTTGTGCACCCAGCCATCACCCATCCTGTGCTAGTTCATGGCCACTGCTGACCCCTCTGTTGAGGCCCTTGGGACATAGGCACTGTCTATCCTGGGGGAGAGAGCAGCTTGATGGCTTCCCTTCTGTTGGACTGGTGTCAGGAAGGGGGCCTGTGGGACTGAATGATGCACAGAGGAGGGAGGAAGAATTAAATGCTTGAAGAGAATGAGAGACTTGGACTGGCTGGAGTGCAGGGGCATGTGTGTGGACTGGCCTGGGAGCTTTCAGTGGTAAGGAGCTTGGTATAGTGTTCTGAACATGGATTCCTGGTATGAGGCAGGGATTGTAGACTGGGAGATGAAGAAGTGAAATCTGTTAAGGCTGGGGATGTTTATGTCCCACTATTTGGAAGCATTGGAGCAATTCACAGAAAGGGGCTGTACTGGTTGTAGGTAACGGGCAACTTCTTCATCAAGGTACTTGGCTAGCTCCCTGCCACTAAATTAAAGAAATATATTTTTTTTTTCAAATTGCAGGTCAGCTCAGAGAATGTAACTCTGTTCCTAGTAGGAAAGAAATACCAGACAGACTATACAAGCAGCTCCTCATGGTAGCATGACTTTGGAGACAGCAATAAACATTTTGCTCCACTTTTCTGCAAAACAAGTCCTCTTAGGGTAAATTCTCTTTAGATCCTGTCATGATCTTATCAAAGTTACTTGTTTGTCACCTCTTGATACCTAAGAAAAAACCAGCTGTGGCCCTTGAGCTGGTGTTCGCACATACATTAACATATAGTTCTTGGAAATAAGGAAGATATTAGAAATACTTCTTGGCTGAAACAGACAATGACTCTGAAATGATGTCAACAGGAAAAACAGGCTACACATACAAATAAACATGATTTATATATAAAATGCGTCAAAACTTTAGACAATTTGCTTTGGTTTCCAAAACACTTGCTATAGCCATTTAGGATTTTTTAAAAGAGCATTGGAGACCCAGGCAGATTATTGCAAATTTGTTTTTTGTTTGCTTTTTAGATTTGCAATATATATCCTCACATGATAGCCTGCAGCATAACAGTTTGCAAAGCACATACTTTACTAAATACAGATGACTTTATACCAGCCTTCATGTGGAGGCTTCCCTCAAACTATAAATTTAATAGCTCTTCTGGACATCAAAAAAAAAAAAAAAAAGAAATTGCATGCTGAGTGTAAAACCAAGCCTCCTGTTGGGTTCACATCTGTGGTTACGTTACATGAAATTGCGATAGGTCATGTAACACAACACATGCCAACGTATTTCCCCTTCAAAAACAGCATGACAGAATCCAGTAGACAAACACAATGTAAGACAATGGGTACTTTAAGAGAGGGAGGACTGGGAAATTATGTGTATAAGTACATGTGGGTAGACCTCTTTGCTGCAATGGTCACCAGGATATTGTCTTGGAAGTTGGCTGTTTGGCCCCTACCCCCAAAATGCCAGGCAAAACAGCTGATGGCTTCTACCTGGCTGTTCAGACAATCCCTTCCATCTGCTGTACCGCAACCAGAGTAAGGAGGAAAAGCAAACTCTGTCCTGTAGCACTGCTCACTTTGAGTGTTTGAATCTCTGTGAGCCCAGTTCTGGACTGAGTAGGAGCTGGCACTAATGTCCTGAAGAGTAAAACTGTTCCCTCTGTGGACCATGCACTTGTTTCCATGCAACACACACTCCGTGGGTGTTGAGAACTGTTTGAGAGCCCTGGCTCACTGGTCATGCTGAGTCCTGAGCTCAGTGGGAGCTCAGTGACAGCAGCATGAGCAGAAATTTGTTTGTTTGGCAGATGAGACCTTGCCTCTAGTTCCAGAATGATGACTATGAGACCTTGTCCCAGGTGCTGGTGTGTTTGACCTGGACCTGGAGGGAGAATGATCCGGCACTTGTAACTTTGATGAGGTGGAAAGAGAGGACCCAGATCCAGTCACAGAAGCCTTCCTGGTGAGGTCTTAGAAGAACCTGTGACAGATCTGCCTGCCACAGGGTTGAAATAAATGCCATTACCGTGAAGGATTAGTAAATGCAAATAGAAATACTTGCCCACAGAAAGTGGTATGTTCTAGCACCCCTCCTGACTTCAAGCACTGGCTTAGTACAGATGTTCAAACCCTTTAAAAGAGTACTAAATGCATGTAGATATTTTCATGGCTTGAAGGTCAGATTATAAGGGTTTGTGAAGGCAACATGCAACTCCCTCCCTGGTCACAGTTAAGGAGACAATAATTAAGGAGGGATATGAGGCTGAAGAACCTAGGGAAGGGATGAAATCTGAGATTGCATTGAACCCTTGGCTAAGATAGTGAACAGTAAAATCTTCAGTGAAGCAAGTCACCAGCCTCTGAGAATCTCCATTTGGGTTTGGGTCAGTCTTGGCTGATACACTCACTTCTTTTGTACTCTGCCCAAGAACAATCTGTGCTTGTGCCTCTCATGTTAATTCTAGGGCTCCAAAGGAGACCCAGTATCTGTTTAATTAAAATTTTGTGCAAAAGTCTGAAAGCCTTGACCATTATTCATTGCAAATTCCTTGATATTAAAAATGGAATAGGACATAAACACCATTCACTGAACAGGTGGTGGGGCATTGGAATGGGCTGCCCAAGGAAGTGGTAGAATCAGCATCCCTGGAAGTGTTCAAAACACATTTGAATGTGGCACTTGGGGAAATGTTTTGGTGGTGAACATAGTGACCTTGGGCTTACAGTTGCACTTGATGATCTCAGAGGTCTTTTCCAACCTTCTTAATTCTATAATTTTTCAGTAAAGAGTGAGCCCTATAGCTAAAGAATTTTGGTGTCGGAAATGTATCCTATGCTTTATCATGTTGCATCTACTTACTCAGAAGTCAACACTGGACTGAAGTGTGCAATCATTTATTGCTTCTGTGAAAGGAGCACCACTTGTTTTCTTATATTGGCATGAAACTGGATTGTGGATAAATTGCTGTGATAATACTTTAGGACCCTGCTCTAACTGCATATGGAGTGGTACTCTGTCAAGTTAACTGGAAACCACACAATGCTCACAACTTAAAAATAGAGAAATAAAGATAAATCACAGACAGAGAGTATGACGTCTAGGAATGGAATTGTTTAGTTTTACTATGCCCAGCTCTTCCTTGACTCTTCAATGATGGGAAACTTTAGGACAGTGAAATTTTAGATTTTTCTTGTAAAGAGATTTTAGCTCCATCAGTTGAAAACAGAAGAATTACACTTTTGAACTCCCAAAGAAATTCCGCTACAAAGTTTGGCTGAATGCAGATTTTTCTGCCCTAGTCTGCTCTTCTGCTGGCACATTGCACTGCATAGAGCAGAGGAGACTGCTGCAGACTTCAATCAGAGATACCAAAATGTTAGGTTTTTTTTCCTTTTTTTTCCTTTTTTTTTTTTTTTTTTTTTTAAACAAAGCCTTTTTTAGCACATTTTTTTCTTTTTAATTTCTTTTGCTAGAGGTTAATTAGTTCAGCTTTATGCACAAGAGAGATTTCCTGAGAACCAGACAGTAATTATTTCTCCATCATCTTTACTAAAACCTGCTTTGATTTTGATAGACTGCTTTTTCCCTGCCTGCTAGACCTGCATAGTATGTACAAGAAATGAAATTGGAATAAATCAGAGAACTTTTGAAGTAGTTGATATTTCAAATATTTCTTCTACAGTTGTCCACTTGATGACAGAATACCAATTAGTTTGGTTTCTCATTTTTTCCCATTAATGAATCTCTTTAGAGAAACTTGAGTTTTGTCTTTAAGGATTTTTTTCTGTTCATGAGAGGTATTAACTGCTTTTCATACATTTAAATGTAAAAAAAAATCCTCCTCCCTTTACACATATGTTTTTAACTGTCTAGAATGGATCACTTTGTCTTTTTTTTTGGTTGAGGTAGTAGAAGGTTTGTTGCAGTATTTTTTCCTCTATGGTATGATTATTTATGCCATGAGGCATTGGTCTGCCACAAGTGTTTCTTTAGCCAGGTGTTAGTGAAGCAAATTTGTTTTGTAAGGTGCTTCAAAATGCAGAAGAAATGAAAAACAGGAAGAAGAATTTACAGACATAGCAGCTGAAAGCTCTCATATTTTAACAAGGGCGCCATTGTCATTAATTACCCAGAGTTGCTAAAATTAATTCTGATGCTAGATGCTTAGGGACTGGAACTGGGAACAGTTACTGAAAGCATATGTAATTTGAAAATAAGTCACTTTTTCTCTTAATATCTTTGACTGAACTAGGAAAAAATCAGTTTAAAATTATGGAATTCATTATTTTTAAAGAGAGCTTAGAATGCTTAGCTACATAGTATTATTCAGCAGTGGAAACCAAAAGATAAGTGGAACCATAAACATGTGAGGGAATTTTTGTTCTATGTCACGTACTAATAAGGGTATCTAACTCCAAATTTGAAATGGTACAACTGCAAACACACACTGGACAATAACTTGATGGAGACATGTATGATATATTTGCTATCTGTCCTCATGTGACTACAATAAGGAATGATTTCAAATTCTTAAATTTAAAAGTCTATGAATGAAAGTTCATATTTTAGGACACTGGTCTAGATTTTATGGAACTGCAATTGGTAACAATTTGTGCCCAGATGTTTCAATGGCTGAAGTATAATTCCGACACTGTGCAGACTTCTTGTGTCTTTAAGGGAGAAGGCTTTCTGTGTTATCCCCAGAAGCAGCTGGCAGTGATAAGCAGGATAAACTTCTGTGCTTGGCTCAGCCCATATAACTTTCTGCCAAGGAGAACTCTTTTTATTCGAAGTAAATAGTAAGAACTTGTTCTCCTTTTAGACTCCTCTGCTGAAATCTTATTAAAGACTCAATGATATAATTACTCTGCCTGAAAGGGATTTGTGTGCTATCTGTAGACTTAATTAAAACTTGATTCTTCATAAGGGATGGTGTGTGTGTGCCTGTGATAAATTCAAGTAGGGGCAAATATGCATTTTCTTTCATCTTGTCTTGCAATCTCAGATAATTATTTATTTTGCTTGTAGCAACCCGAGTTCTTCATCCCTGGGAGAATGCAGGTGCCTTGCAACATGCTAAAAACACTGAAATGAAATAAATGGTAGAATTGGTGAACTTCAGTATACAACTATGAAGAAGCAAGTCATAATTTCTCCCAGAAATAAAAGACAATCTGGATAACTGGATGCGGAACCAAAGATGTCTAAATTAGGTCAACTCTACCACTGGAATGTTTTATGTTGTTGCTATCCTTCTGTTTTTAAAAACTTTTAAGAAAACCTCTACATGGCTATATAATTGTTTCTCTACGTAAAAGACAATTCTGCCACACGCAAATAACCTGCTAGTGATGTATCACTCAAGTTATTTAGTAAAAATTAATCTCATGCTGCTTTTTCTATGGAAATAAATGACAACAAAACAGAAAAGAATGATATAGGGCAAAAAAATTTGTCATGTGCTGAGTTCTAGAAATAAACAATGTTTTGCAATTATTCTTCAGAGTAGTTTTCTGTTGTGAAGCGCAAGAACAATTATTTATATTACTTCATAAATTGTAATCTGTTGATACTGCCATTCCTCATGAAAATCTCAGCTGACATTTATGTGAGTGATCTTAATATGTTAGTATGAAAGAAACTACAAAGTGAGAGAGAGTTGATGGACAAAACCTGTGCCAGTGACCTCCCAGCGCAGCCACCAGTGATGCTAATTCTGGCAACTACTTCAGCAGCATGCCTGGTTAGATTGGAAAATGGAGGGTCTGGTATCTGAATGTAACGTTTCTAGTACATCAGTGATCTTTGTCCAAAATACAAAAATGATTCTGTATGAGATGTATCTTCTTTCCTCTACTACCATGACCTCATTGTGATTGTTAATTAGGGTAACTAGAGCTGTGTTATGCTTTTTGTCTGAAAAATGCTCTTTCAAGCACCTCTGATCATATCTCTGCTACACTGGTGCATTCTATTCACAGAACAGAGAGAGGAAAATGACACCTCTTGAACTCTGAGTTCTGCTTCCTGATGCAGAACATGCTTTAAGGTGTTTTCAGCATTACTTGGTCAACACAATTTTTCATTGTTTTCATTGCTAAAGGTATGGAATGGAAACTGGGAAAAATAGAAACCACTACCTTACCTAGTACTGAAATCAAGTGTACAAACAGTGCACAAGAAAAGGAAACACAAAAAACACACACACAGAAACAAAAAACCAACCAACCAACCAAAAAAAATTTACTCTCATTTCTATCTCCAAAGTCAAGAGTTGATTTGACTTCTATCTTCTGCAAAGAGCATGCAATTGGAGGAATTTTACATGTAAATGGAATGTTACATGCCTGGTAAATAATTACAGAAGTATTTTTGCACATGAGATGTATCAGCAGGAAAAATTGCTCCTGTGAGTTATTAAGCAGTTTCTTTTTCATTGCATTTAATAAAATCAAAAATGTATATATTATGCAAGAAATGCAAAAGAAATGATGCTGTGATGCCTGCTTTGTAAAATCTTCATAAAACATCTCATTCCATGGTTGATTTTATCATATACATGTGAATGATACTCACAGGTGATGCAGAATGTCATAACTTCCCTAATCAGAAATAGCCTTACAAGGCATCACATAATGTATCCACTACTTCTATTTTTTATGTCATTTTTCGTCTTGAAAAATCCAAAGCCACTTGTAATACTAGTATAAAGGGATTGTTAGGCCCTGATGTGGAAAATGTCCACACTAGGGTTGGAACACAAATATCATGTTGCACGAGGGATTTGAGGACATTAGCTGAACAACACTGCCCAGTATGATTTGCATGACATTATTTAGACTGAAAGACTGTAAGTGGGATTTGGTCAGTATCATGGGACCTCTGTCCCAGGAGATGATGAGTTTTTATAGCATTCACAGATGGTCAGGCTCCTGTATGTCTTTTTCCATCTGCTCTTCATCTCAGTGACTTCTAGCACTGGTCTGATTCTTACTGGGACACGAGAATGGTACCTACTTTTTGTCCTGCAATGTCTGAGTTTTCTCTGAGAGATTCCCAGGCTATTCAGAGTGGCAGCTCTGCTGAGCTCACAAAATTGGACAAGGACCATTGGCCAGGACATTGTGGCTGGAGACAACAAAACACAGCCATCAAATGCAATTGCACTCTCTGTTAAGCAGCAGGTGTTCTTAACTGTTTGAGTAGGTCTTGCAGCTGACAGTCTTGCTGTGGAACTATTAGACTGACACAGCGTCCAGTCTTTTTGACTGTTAGGGCATCCTCTTTAACAGGAACCTTTTTCTCCTCTCTACTTGACTCAGATCGATTAGAGTCTGGAATGCAAACAGATTCTTCACTGTGAAGATATAAAAAAAGAAGTTTTTCAAGTGTGTATATATGACCAGGTAAAACAGAGCTGAATACTGTACAACAAAATACAGTTGTCAGACAATTATGTGTACTTTTCCTCTCTTCAAAGTTCAATTATATATTAATTGCAGATAGCTTTTAAATGAGTAATAAATATTTCTGAAGGCAATGCAATGTAAGAAAAAAAAAATCCAGATGACACATAGACAAGAAACCATTCCAGTTGACAAAAAAATATACTTTGTGTACAACACTCAGCAATCAATATTTCTGATGGTATTTTAACTGCAGGTGTGTCAGATACGTGCTATATGGTTTGAGTGTTAATGGCCCTGTGTATGTGTGTGAATTCTGCCCAAGGGAAAAAGCACAGCAAGGGTCTCACTGAACATCCTCCTGCAATGATAAAATTTCCCAAGGGATGTAACACTTGGGAAGAGTGATGGTATAATTTGGTCACCCTGTGCTCTAAGGTAACATTTATGAATATCCTGCAGGGCTTGATAAGGAATGAGTAGATCTTTTAATACATGGTAAAATGGTTCTTACACTTAGCAGAACATAACACCATGACACTATGCTTCTTAAGAGCATTGTTTTATGAAAGATGTATAACCATCTTTGGCATGTATATGCTTATTAATTTATAAAAGAACACGTATGGAGAAATAAAATTTCTGTCCCAATGGAGAGTTCAACTTTTGGAAGTCTGACTGGACTCAAAATAGGAAGAATTGCTGAAATCTCCAAGTATTTCACAGAATTAAGTAGTTTGAAATATTTCAATAGAAAAGCATCAAAATGGCCATACTAAAGCAGTTAACCCCAGGAACATTGAAAAAAATTTAGTATCTGATATTTATTAAATTGTAACATTGGTGCTTAATGTCATGTAAAATATAATGATAAAAATTCAACATAAATATATGAATTAAATTAAATGAAGAAAGTTATGAAAAAGATACTTTAAACTGTATTTAAAACTACTTTAGAACCTTTCCTTAAAACTACTGTAATACTCAGCACTTTTCTATAAGATATTTTGATTGAGAAGAATCAACATTTTTGTAATGAATATGTTTTCATCAATCAGTTTTTCTCTGCCCTTTTATAAAGTTCTTTTGGTTAGACTTAATATAACCCCTAAATGTAGCAGACCTACACTTACTCCAGGTACGAATGCTGCTCCTTTTCATCTGCCTGACTGGCTTAATGAGTCAGGTGTAAGATTTCTTCTCCCCAAAGCACCATTTTACAACAACATCACACAAGACATGTGGTTGAGATCACTGGAATGAACATGGTGCAGGGGTTTTTTGGTAGTCAGATGGAACACAGAAATCAGCAGTGGCAACATGTTGTCTTTTTTTTTTTTTCTTTTTTTTTTTTTTTTTTTCTTTTTTTTTTTTCTTTTTTTCTTTTTTCTTTTTTTTTTTTTTTCATTTCTAAACATACTTTATGGGATAACACAGGAATTACAGACAGAGGATCTAGCCTGGAATTATCCAGGGCTGCTCCTTCTGTTCACAGACATATCACACTGACCTAAGGCCACTTGCTCTTTGCTTACCTGGTCATTGTAGCTCGCCCACCATTCCCCATACTCCCTTTTGGGGTGAAACACTCTATTTCCGACTTGTGCGGGGGGGCCAGTCTCCTGCCTTTGTACCTAATAAATCACGACAACAACAGGAGCAAACAGAGAGAAGTGATTGTGTGCTCAGCTTTCCTTGACAGCTGCTGTGCAAAGGGCCATGCACATGGATGTTACTGTGGCAGTGGTTGAGAAGAGTGCAAAGCAGCTGTGGGAGTGGTGGAAAATCTGCATAAGACCCCAGACCAGTGTTAAAGCAAACAGGGTTATGCAGGACAGGTGCTCACAGTTTTCTTTATGCATATCTATATCTGTACCTCTACATAGGAGGAGCCAAATAGTTTTAAAGAATAAATAACATACTAACACTTTAATATTTTTTGGAGTTAGACCAAAACAGTTAGAAACATATTTAAGGAAAGCAACACATAAATTAAGAATCAGTGGGAAATCAGCTGGTGGCCATGTTCTCAATCTTAACTTATTTCCCTTATCCTACATCCCTGTAATACATGTGTGGCTTGTTCCACTTTTCAAAGCAAGCACCAGTGTAATGGACTGGTTGGGTAAAATTTGTGTGGTCTTACAGTTCATTTTATGAATGGGACTTCCTCTCTCCACTGACAACAAATAGAAGTTAGATGACTTACTGAGATCTAGACATAAAGTCAAGCGATATCAACCCCAGACTTAGAGCCCAGTCTTACTGAGATCTAGACATAAAGTCAAGTGGTATCAATCCCAAACTTAGAGTCCAGTGTGGCACTATGCGTGTTTTATGTACAAGACCTTACACTTTGATGAAAAAAATCACTTGGATAAACAGTTTAATACTTGATCATCTAATAATTCATGGATGGGATACAAGATAAGACCTGGTCATTGTTTACTCACTGAACACTCAGTTGTGATGTGAGTAGAGATCTCATACTGTCTCTCCTCCCAACAGTGAACTTCACCCTAATCATACAAATTCTTGTGCTAAGTGTTGAAATACCTATTTAAGTCCACTAAGAAAAAATTGGGCAAAATACCTGCATGTGTCTTCTCAAAGAGATCATGATATCCCACCCCCAAATCCTATGACCTGCACTATGGGCCTTTAACACACTTCTATGGGGAAGCTTGTGCATTTAACACTGTTAAAATCGCAGAATAATGGACTTTTTTGTTGCTCATTCATTAATATGATCTAGATAACACAAGTGCCTTGAAGAGAATTACCCTGTAAAAGAGAAAGAACCTGAGTACAGAGAAAATGAACTGAATATTGGATGCAGTTGTAGTAGACCCTCAGATGCAGTGGATTGAATAAATCACTCATGAAGAAGCTGAGTGATTCTGAGAGTGAACCAGAGACAGCAAAATGAGTTGCATAAGTGCAAAGTCCTTTGGTTTACAAATTACAACCTTACTGAAAAGAGGAACATCAGCAATTTTGCAGACTGGCTACCAAGGTTTTAGACAATCCAGAGCACTCCCAGATAGGCACGAAACTCTCATGGGACACATACGTTCTAAATGGAAGTCAACTCCTAGAGCAGGGGAAAAAGTGGATGGGCTTAGAGAGCAGATAAATTTACTGAAAAATGCAAATAAAGTCAAACTGGATTTTACAAAATTAATTGGGATAGCCAGAGAAAAAGAGGAGAGAGAAAAGAATGTGTAGAAACTTCACAGGAAAGAAAAGGAAATAAACTTGGAGTGAAGGAGTTAGACATTAAAGAAAGTAGAATTTAGGAGGAGCAGGATGGAAACACAGGTATGTTTAGATGAAATAATCAAAAGAGATATTTTGTTCTAAATAACCGCTAGACTAAATAACTAAAAGAGAAAGGCAGAGAGAAAAAATCAAAACTAGGAAAACTGGGATACTCTAAATGCTCTACAATAAACAGAATTCTAGAAAGTAGCCAACAAAAGGAAACAGGAGGTAAATGTCCTTGGTAACCCCATCCTGAAGAACCCCAGGTTAGGATGGATGTGACCCAGATAAATGAACACCCACAACTATCCATTTCATATTAGCATAAATTTCACTACCATGAAAATCAGTAGAGACACTGCTATGAATCTCTCAGGTTTATCCATCCACTCAAGAGCAAATTGCATCATTAGAAACAACACGTTGTCTCATAAAACCTCAAAGTCTTGAGCCATAGTATCTGCCACACTGCCATTCATTCAGTGCTAAATGTCCATGTAATTATGAAAACAGTGACCAAACTCTAATCAATCCTGATGGTGTGGAAAGTGCATCTAACTGTTGAAAGGAAGCTGCAAAACTCTTTGAGTGACTATTCTGGAAGGGCACACCAAAGGTTCTGCATAAAATGTTTTCAGCTCTCAGAGCAGACACAGGAGATTACTTTGGCTCAGAACATCTTGCATTAGTAAAATGTCCTCTTCCAGGTTGTTGAAACCAATGATTGCTTTAAAAGAGCCAATCTGTTGAGAGGGAAAACCTTCAAGCATTTCTTTGCAGTTGACATAAGAAATACTAATGTGAAAAGTAATTGGGTGTTTTTTGAGGAGGCATAAAGCACTTCAGTGTGAGCAGTATTCGCAAGAACAAGTTTATTTTCTCCTTTTCTCCAACTCCAAGATTATATATTGGTTAGAGAAGAGAGAGAGGACTTTGATTCTGTGCAGAAAGGCAGCTACTAAATTCTGTTAAAGGATTTAAAATATTTGGGTCACCTGTACGAGTTTTTCTCACATCTTTTGGTGGGGAATTATGATCGGTGTAATTTTTATTTTTTTACAAGAGCAAGTTTTCTTTTGGAAAATATTTAATGATAAAAACTAGCATGTTTTATAAGTGTTGATCAGTGACAGGAAATATGGGAAATAATTCCCAGTAACTCAATCACTGCAGAGCTTATCCATTTGCCAGATTCTTGGTCACATCACTCTGTCTTAAGCAGCAGTGCTGTGCTCGCCCCAGAGAGCCTCACTAGAGAGAGAAACTTCTGGGCTGAGAAACCATGACTGTACTGCCTTGGTTTTTAGTGAAGTCAATGTACATGTGATACATGATAGGAAACACCAGTGAGACTGCTCAGGTTTGAAGGACTTCTAGACCTTTCTCTGGCCTTCTTCACCTTCCAACAAAACTCCTCTTGTAGACCAATATTAAGGAATACTATGGGAAACAAAAGGGGTCTATGGGTTGTCATCAGCCTGAATGAGATCAGTAGTGACTCACTTAAATCTATAGAAATCACCATTTATGTATGTGTAAGTGGAGATCCCTACATAATTTTTGTTTTTTTTCCTGTGCTGACAAGTGTCTAGATAAGGGCTTTTTTAGACTATGCCTTCACAGTAGATCTAGTTGCTGGTATCCTGGTGGTTTTGACTTCATGTTAGGGTGAGACACGTCTTTGTACATGGTCCCTTGTACCTCTTTTTTTTCCCAGTTTCCACGCAGAAGGTGTTGGATACCTTAATCAGCAGCGCATTTCAAATGGCTGTACACCCCCTATCTGGAGGATGTTGGCAGGCCAGACCTAGAAGTTGTGCCATAGCCTATATTTGGGAATAGTATGGTCAAAGAAGTTGAATCCTTGAAAAATAATCTATGGATAGAATGTGGATGGTAATGCACAGGTTCTGTTAAAATGTCCACACTACACATTTTGAGAGATTTCTTGAAAGAAAAGAGCTTGCAATAGCAAAAAGTAGTTTTTTGAAACAATCTATTCTCTGAGAAAAAAACAAAAAAAAGAACAATTATAACCTGGTTTTTACTCTTTGACATAAGGGGTTTTCTTTTCTCCTTTTCAGTAGAAAAGTTTAACTAACTGAAAATGTCTTAGGGTATCTTCAGGTTTTTAAAATGCAAATCAAAGGTAATTTATTATGTTGAAGATGGAGAGCTGTCATAAATTCCTATTTCAAATGCAATCTTATACTGCCATGTAGAAGTGTTATTAATTATTACACACCCAATGTGTGCTTGACAATGCTAACTTACATGCAAGCAATATATTTCACCTGCAATATTCCTTGGTCTTGAGATTAAGAAATGATGAAGAACTTACATTTCATAGCAGCAGAGCTAAAGCTAGCCTTTCGGTTAGGTAAGGCAATATATGTTTAAAGATTTCTGCATAAAAGCTAAAGAATTGAATATGAAAAATATTTAGTGTTTTTACTGTAGAGGCTGCTTTGAGATACAAACACACTATGCTCTTGAAAATCGATTCTGTGAGATTGGTCATGGTATCTTGAAATTGCAGCTTATTGCACTGAATATTTTGAAAGGGTCTTCGTTTATTGTGTGAAATTTCCCCATTTATATAATGGCTAAAATAAATTGTATATTCTTAAGCATGCCACTTTTTTCATTTTTATAAAAATCAACATATAAACATTACTTGCTTATCAGCACAATTTCAGCAAGTAGAATTGCTTTAGAGCCAAACTTACAATTTATTTTTTTCAAGTGCAACATAATATTTTTACATTTTTAAAAAGCTTGTTCTAATTAAGCAATCATATGTAATTGCAACTGGTGAGTTAAAATGATGTTTTTGTTGGAATGATATACAAAGCATTATCCTGGCTTAAGTAAAGATTAGACTGATAGCAAAATATTACCAGTCTGTTTAATTCCCTTGTTCCAGAAAGTTTTTTCCTGAAATGTTGGACAAACTGTTGTACAGGATTTTCATACACTAGAGTCTTACCTATATAAATGTTCAATATATAATGCTATAGTCAAAACTATAGCAGATTAAAATAGCTATATATTATAAATTTGTATAATGTTCATATATTTTAGCGGATATCTGCCTTAAATTTCAGTAACAGTCATGAAAAGGTATCTGTCACCAAACACAGCTCTCAGCCAGATGAATTGCTATGTGTTCCATTAGTCCACATCAACATTCAGGATACAAGTACAAATACTATTCATTATAATTCATGCAGGTGTTCTCCCAGTAGCTGACTGCTTTGTGACTTGGTGGACCTTGGAAGGACGAGGGTGCATGTCCTAGTCTTCTGTTTATCAGATTACAGTGCATCAAATTCATTACAATGTCAGTTTTTATCAAAGTTTGCTGTAGAAAGAAGCAGAAGCTCCTGTGGTAGACAAACCTGGTAGACAGGATCTACATCATGCATGCTAATGAACATGAGACCATCTGCATTGGCTTCTCTGGGTGCTCTCCAGCATATGAGATAAGGACAGTAGTGATATAGTTCATGGTGGCATTTATTTGTCATCAGAATTTTGGGAGACAGGCTTGAAGATGAAAAAACAAAAGAGAAAGGGATAAACACTGCTATTAAAAAAATAGAAATTCTTCTTTCCCTAAATAAATATAGAACTGTTGGGTCTCATCTTCACTGTGCCTTCCTTTTCTTTTTTGCAGTACAGTAGCAAGACTTCATTTTGCAACCTAAAACCTTTGTGGGTAACAGTAGGTAGGGAACTGTTCACAATATATTTAATTTGCAGTCTTCAGTGATGATATTTGTTTCAAAATGATGGTAACATTGTCTTAATAATATAAATAATGCCAAATATTATGCTTGAAGACATGTGCTCAGTTAATGCAGCCAAAAATTATATCAATCAATCGACCAATCGATTAAACAATCAATATTTTAATTAAACTTGAGGGAAAAATTCAAAACAACACTAGCACTGCACAAAAAAACATTGTAATAAGGTCATTCAAGAGTATAAAGTCATTATACAGATGGAATGTTTTAGCAGCAATTTATCCAAAGATTTCAGTTATACCTTTCACTGGGTTTTATAAAATATTCTTCAGTCATTTCAGAGTATTTGAAGTTTATTAATCACATTATCAAGCTTGTCCAAAAAGACACCAAGACTAAATTATTAAGAGAAAAGTGAAGGACTCAAATCATTCAGAAATCTCTCAATCTAAATTTTAGCATATTAGATTAAAATAGCTCCAAATGATCTATTTGGGAACGGATTCATTAATAAATGCAGACTAATCCATCAAAATGATAATGGCTTTTTCTGAAGAGTCAATTTTTTTCTATCCTGCATGTATCAAAATTCAATTGCAGCAAGGCTATGAAGCAAACAAATAATATCTTGTATCACTATGCCTAGATTTTCTTTTTTTAAATAAGAACAATACTCGTTGGGCCAAACCTTCACGTCATGTAAATTGTTATCTGCTCTAATTACATTAAGTCATGTAAGAAGTTTAGCCCTTATGTTTTTGCCATCAAGTCATAATACAGATGCATTTGACCACTTTTGTGCAATTTGTAGCCAAGGGTCCCATTAAAGAGCATCTGGAGAAATTAATTTTTTTTTGGTACACAGCGGTTTTTCTGTGACATTTTTTGCCCTATACTAATAAGTGGTCTGGTTTTGTGCAGCTTTTCCACTTTTCAGTTTCCACAAGGATTTATTGCATTGAGGTGGGCAATGGCTAAAAGCTGGTCACTGTTACATTCTAGAAATAACTGGCACCACCTTTGAACGGTAATTTCTTAAGCATTAGTTCTCCTAGTTCACATTAATATCCCAGTTAATTCTCTGTACACACAAGATCTGATCAGAAACACTAAAAATCACCTCTAAATAATTTCTTTAGTCTATAAAATTTCAGGATTCCAAATAATGTTCCCCACATCTTTTTTATTTTTTTTTCCCCTATCAGTGTTTATTTTATACAAGACAGAATGGCCCTAGCAAGCTCCAGTACGAATGCAACCCATGTTGTCATATATCACAAGCCACTGATATAACTCCATACAGCAGGTTACTCACTAGACTTGAGATCAGTCTTGTGGGGTTACAACCTCTTCTATATTCAGTTTCATGTTTTCCATGTTTAAATCTGTTCAACTACCTTCAGAAGCTGCAGAAGCTGCAGAACCAATGACTTTTATGAAATCTGGGAGTGTTAGTCTAGAGTTTAGCAAAGAAGTGTTTTGCCTCATTTTGCCAGGCAATGGACCTGATGGAGTGTTAGTCCTAGTGTACTGCATGACCAGTCAGATCACCAGGAGTATCTCAGCCTTTGGTTATGAAAATTTTGAGTATGAACCCATAGGCTGTGTCCTGGAGAAGTCTGGTAAGTAAAAAGTTTTTAAAAATTAGTTTGGAAGTGACGTGTAGTGTTCTTTTATCATGGTTCAAAACGTGTCAGAGAAATTCTTCAAGCTGCATACATATGAAGACAAAACTGGCACTATAAAAATGTGTCAATAGGATATACTGTGGAAGAAACTCAGATTTCTTTTGGTCTGCACATAAGAAATGGGAACAAACTTCAGATTTCCACAAAAAATTTCGCAGTTTTTCTTGTACTCCATCTTCTTTACAGGACTAAAAGTTCTGTGTCAATCAACAGGCCTGTTTCATATCTCAGGCAAGATGCTGAGGCATAGGGACTGAACCTTTCCATTTATGTTTGAAATCCACATGCTGATAATGCACACACGGAGTCTAAAAAAATTGATCACAGCTTCATGCCCATGACTTCAAATCTATCTGCTTATACATGTATGTGGCTTTCAGCCAGTGAAAAGTTGACATCTGGACAATGGGAATTGCATGGGTTGCACCTTGGGGGCCTTGGCATGGTGTGTGTAACAGTGGCAGAAATTTATTCAGTTGGGGATTCCCATTTTTCTGGAAAATCAATGTCTTCCCAGGACTTTCTTCATAATGCAACATAACAGTAGTGAAACCTTGAAAAAGTTTTCACATTTTCTATTCACTTGTTCTCTTTCAGTACTTTATATGGATTTCAGTCATATTCAACATTAGAAGTACTGTTTAAAATTTTCCTGTGGAAAAAAGAGTGAACTTTTTGAGAAGCTTCAATTCAGACTTCTGAAAAAGCTCATCCCAAGATTTCAGTGCTGAAATATGGCATTCAGATGCATGATATAATACTTAGACTGGAATATTTCTAACCACAAATGGCAGATACTAGGCTGATCCAAGCATATTTTCTTGTTTCCTGGTCCAAAATAGCTCCTGCTTGAATTGTAACAAAATAGCTATAGTCAACCATAAGCAGGAGAAAGAATAGAGAAGCGAGAAAAGCAGCTGTTCCTTGCAGAAACAGAGTATGTGGTGTGATGGTAGATGCCTGTTTCCAAAATACTTCATTATGGCACAGATTGGGAACTGCCTGATGTCTAATTATACACTGACTATAGACACTGATGGTCCAGGACTGAATCCAATTCAGTGGAAAAAAATTTACCTTGCTTACCATGTTTTCTTCATAGGAGAAATGGAATGGCAATTAGCATGTGAGCCCAGGCAGCTGATGGCTTTTACTGGATATATCAGTGCTTGAGAGTGAGAAACCTGATTCTGAGGTGGATGAATGAGCATCTTTGTTTAAGTTTAGTAAGATAAAACAAAACTATAGTCATTTATATAATTAAATATAATAAAAAAATTTCTGGTTCCCCTAACGGTGAGTTTGGCTCACCAGGACAAGGAATTCCCAGTCCTGGATGGAAACTGCCAGTACTATCACTTCTGCAGGTGCATACAGAGTAATGTTCAGTTCTGTAATCCCACAATGCAGGACAAACGTCTTAAGTGGACAAGAAAATATATTAAAAAACAGGTGAGTAATCTGTTTAGTTTGGCAGCCAATAGCTTCTGTTTAAATATTTAGAAAATACTTCAGCACTTAGTAAATCCAAGTAGAATAAAGTATCATTGCCACACCAAGTTATTAAGCTTTAGTCTCAAAAAGATTTGTGACAAGTGTTTAAGATAAGGTGCAGAAATTCATGTGCATAGCTCTTCTGTTGCCTAGTATTGTGCTGTTGACAGCTGTATGGAGCAATTAGGCACAAAATACTGCCAACGTATCTTGAATATACCTAACATTATCTGGCTTAGCTGGTGATGATTCTTTCCTTTAGAGTGATCATAGCTACCTGCTTGGGTTGCAGACTGAAAGTACTGCTCAACCGTCTGTCTCATTTACTCATTAAGAAGATGGTGATCTGTCTTGTTTTGTTCCAGGAGGGTACTTTAGGCTTGTGCTGGGCATCGATAGGTTTCTCTCTTTTGAGAAAAATACTGGTAGGATTTTAAAGACTTAGATAGCATATATATATATATATATATATATATATATATATGTATATATATATGTGAAAGACTGTATTTAGGGAGGTTTTTAATACTTTGCTAGTTGCTCAGAACAGTTTATTACTTGCTTTAAAGGCAAGAAATCTCTCTGTTCTTCAGGTAGTTGTGGGGAGATGAGTGTGAAGCTTGGAAAATGGAGCATGTGTGCTGCCCCATTTAAAGGCACCTTCCCGAGGACATGAATGGTTAATTTTTTGTGTGAAATCCAGGGCAATGATATTAGAAAGCTAGGAGGAGCTTTTGAAGCCCTGCACTATTCTCCAGGTCAGCGTAACATGACTGAGACCCTTTTTTGTGTAGTCCTGACTAGAAATATCGTAATAGAAATATCACAATAGCAGCTCTTGCAGCAGAAATATACAGCCTTTATGCTACATGGAATAGCAAGTTATTTGAGAGTGAGGAGAGGATAAATTATACCTGTATTTTCTACCCATGATAAAAGGGTACGTAGCATATGTGATAATAATTCCTGGTACCTCAAGGTAGGATTTACTCACTGTATTTATGTCCTTCCTAGTCTCTCTGAAACTAACAGGTAAGATGACTGGAATGAGAAATTCCAGATGCCTCTCTCCACCATTTATATGACTTTGACTCCAGCTATGTAATACTCTCCTTTGTGAAGTCACTTCTGATAATGTCAGGTTCTTTTTCCCTACTCTAAATGAGGGCAGAATACCTTTTGGTGAGTACTTCTGAATCACAATAGCCTACATGAAATGGTTTTCATTTCACCGGGTAATGAATAGTATACTGTCTCCTTCTACATATTTCAGTATGTGAAAATTCATTCCTACACACAACCACAGCTTGCCTGAGTTTTCTTAATTGAAGAACATCCCATGCAAAAAGTCATTTAGGACTGTAACAGATGCATTGCTTTATTTAGGCAGAATCAGTCTTGTTATCTGTCATTTTGTGGCTGATGTGAAAGCTATGAATGGCGCGTTGGCATTATCTGTTTGACAGTGATTTGATGCAATACTATGCTGTGCTATAAATTAGTGTCAAGAACCAAAATGCTAATGATAGAGGCCCCTCTATGCACTGGTGACTTAAATAGCATGTTTCTTTAAAATTCAACAGTGACTCACTTTCTTTTAAGTAAAGCCCCTCCGAGCTATTTAAATGATGCCATGAAGTTCTAGTGCATACTTCCTTTGATTCTGGATACTTTGGTGTTTACTTGAATAACTACCCAAATAATCTTTTGAGCATTGTACTGGGTAATACCTTGAAACCTATTGTTTTGTGTAACCAGATTTTTTTTCAAAGAAATTTTTGATTATCAAGTAAACTGGTGGAACTCTGTTTGCTCATTTTCTACATGAAATTGAATTGAAGCTGACAGTGGTTTTCTGTTCTTTCTTGGATATTATACTAGACCTAAGTGAAGTCCTGAACAGCATTTTGAATGTACTCATCACCTTTTAGGACTCTCTTTCATGTAATCAAATTGGTATTGATTAGACAGAATTTCCCAGGACTGATGAAAGGATTTTACTCTTGGATGCCTAGACCCTTCAAGTACACACTGACTGAGCACTACTAAACTCAGGGGCACCATCACAGTTTAATCAGCTGGGGATTCAGACACATATATCAGGAGGATCTTCTTTGTCACAGTTTTGTGCATTGATGAACACTGCTGATGACATATTAGTTTTTCTCCAAGTTTCAAATTCATTTTATCCAGGCAAATATGTCAATGTGTCTACTTTCTGCTGCCATTTTCATCCCTACACACACATATTGAGCACCTCAAAGCTCTTTTGGATTGAAGTCATTCCCAAGACAGTGCTATTGAAAAAGAAGTCTTTGTTGATGATGATCTATTATATTCTGCTAATATGTCCCTACTGCAGATATTATCTACACACTGAGGCATATAGAGAAATAAAAAGAGAGACCTCAAAAAGAAGAAAATGCATCTTGTCATTTAGAATATTTAATAATGGGGTATGCTCTTTTCTTTTCAGAAAAAAACAAAGATTTTAGAGTAGCATTTCTCCAAACCAGACCTGAACGGATGACAAAAAATTCTTTCCCAAGCCCGAGATCTTTCTGTCATCTGTAACTTCATCTTGTTGAGTAAAAGGGTTGCAAGGTGGCAAATGAGTTCTGCAGCAAAAGTGAGGGAAAATAATAACGATCTCAAAGAAGAATGCCTTCTACTGAAGATATATTTTGAAGAATGACTCTTTTAACAGTCCTGAAAGTTGCTATAGGGCTTCTAATTCAAATACCTCAGGTCATTTATACATAAAGACAGAGACTGCAGAAAAGGATATTTCAGGTAACCATCACTTAATCTGAAAAATGATTTATCGTTTGAAAATATCATCCTACTCTGCACCTGGAAAGAAGCTGGATAAAACCTCTTCATTAACTATTCATAAGTATAAAATATCTCATAATAGACTGACCATTCTTGTTCCACTTCAAATTCTCTGTAAGAGACTCATTAGTAATATTCTGACAACAACAAAATAAATCAGTTTGGCATAATATATCCTGCAGGTATTGCTAATAAAGTCCTAAATTGTGGTTCACACATAAATGGAAGTACAAATTGTCCTTGTTCCATGCCAAATGCAGTTGTGAACAATGACATGTCTGGAAATATTCATATCATCAATCCTGAAATCCATGTGTGTTTCAGTGAGGAGAAAAATCTAGTTACATGTCACTCCCAGACTAGACATACGTAGCTGAGGAATGACAAAATTGCTTCTTTTCAGTTTCATATTGACAGAATTTTTTTTAATGCAAGCAATTACATAACCTAAATTGTCCTCAAAGCTCACCAAAAGTGAAAGGATCAAAGGATGAAAACCAACCACTGGGCAAGGTGCGCACCTACAGGTTCTGTCTATGGAGCAGGGCAATTTCCACTCCAGAGCTCTCCTTTCTCTTTTGTGTTCACTTGAGGTAATTTTTATAAATTGAGCATACAAGTTGTCTTCATGATTGCTGAATTCAAATAATACCTTAGGAAGAAACAAAAAAAAAAAATCTCATAATGGAGTATCTGTTCAGTGGCAGGAAGGGTAGACAGAGCAGGGCCTGTGAGTAGCTGAATTTGTTGGAGTTAGGAGGATGTTTACAGGAAAAGGTAAGGAAGAGAAGACAGGT
Source organism: Chamaea fasciata (assembly GCF_029207755.1). Lineage (NCBI taxonomy): Eukaryota > Metazoa > Chordata > Aves > Passeriformes > Sylviidae > Chamaea > Chamaea fasciata. The sequence goes on from NW_027094087.1 coordinate 35,054,772, forward strand.
GAGGACAAAAAGAAAGAAATTAGGAAGTGATAATATAAAAAAGGAAAATCAAGGGAACAGGAGATAAAAGGTGCAACAGAAGTCATACAGAACAAATCCTCTGATGCCTTAGAGTGGCTGCTCACGATGAATCTTGTGTTTAACACACCACCTCGATTATGGAGCTCTAGCAGCAGCCCTGTTGTCTTACTGCTGTCACTAGAGGCAAAATACAGACACTAAGAAGTTCATTTAAGGGAAAGAAATTGTAAATGGGCACATTCAGGATAAGGCAATGAGTTGTCTTTCTTGTTCTCTTGGGTTTTTCTTCCTCCTAAAATCTTGTTTTCTCCCTAGATTCATGTACAATTGTCACAGCCAGTACTTCCAACTTTGTTTTCCTGTTGCTTTGTCCCCTGTTTTTGCACAGCATTTTGACTAAATCAAACCCAAAACTTGCAGAGGTGGGACAGAGGACTCACCCCACCCCCAGTGCAGTGGCAAAGGAAGTCAGCACGCTTCCCTTTGTCTTTCCACTGTTAGTAACTCTCAGAAGACCACAACTGCCTCCCCACACTCCCACATGAGAAAACTTTACCTAAGTGTTTCACCGGATGATCCCCTTCTTTTCCACAGGTTCACCAGACTGCTGGAGCGGCTGGCGGCCGAGGATGACTTTCCATCCCCTACATGCATGCGGACTACCGTTGATGTGGTGAACGCGCTCCGCACATTCCTCTCCGGCTTGGCGAGGATGATGTAGACCTTGGGCACAAACATACAGCCAAGGGCCACCGTGGCACTCAGACTCACTGAGAAACACATGGTGATTATCTTGTAGTTGCTTCCAAAATATATTGGCACAAAAGCCAGCCAAATGATGCAGGTGGTGTACATGGTGAAGGCAATATATTTTGCTTCGTTGAAATTAGCTGGGACATTTCTTGTCTTAAATGCATAAAAGGTGCAGCTCAAAATTAGTAGCCCATTGTATCCAAGGGGAGTCACAACACCCAGGTTGGTGGTGTTACAAATCAGGTAGACCTCTCGGATGCTTGGGTAATCATGCATTATATCTGGTGGCTCCATTATAAAGAGGGCAACTATGATGCCTAATTGTATACATATCAAGATAAATGCAATAACCAGCTGGGCACAGGCACTCATGAACCTAGGTTTCTTTGTACAAATTTTCTTCTTGCTTCCAGCCAGGATTCTTGCGATGCGATTGGTTTTAGTTACTAGAGCGGAGTAGCTCATAGCTGGTGAGAGGCCGATGCCAATTCGCTGAAGGTAGCAGTAAATCTGTTGAGGTTTTGCAATCAGACAGAAAGTGCACAGGTAACCCAAGCAGATGCCGGCCAGAATGATGTAGCAGAGTTCTCGGCTGGATGATTTGACCACTGGAGTATCACGGTACATTATGAACACGATTGTAACAAACAGCGTGGCCAACAGACCCAGGCATGCAAAAACAACGGCTGCAATTGGCTCGGGATCACCCCATCTGAGATACTGGACTGGGATTAGGTCACAACCTACAGAAAAAGAAAAAGAGAGAGGCAAATTGAACTATGTAGATATGAGATTCTTTAATGATAGTTAGATTTTTCCTGGTATTTTTTCCTTTTTGACTTTCAGGGAGCTGACATTGTCTTGAGTGTAGGCTCAGATTGTATTAAAATAATGTCAAAATAATGGCACAATAAGTACATTTCAGTGATAGCTTATTTCAGTAATACAGCTTATCTGGAATACAACATGATGACCAAGCTGATTAGGGTAAGTCACCTCTCACAGTGGAAATTTACCTTTTAAATTCTATGAAATATAGGAATTTATGAATGAATTTCCTCAGCAAGTTACACTACCCCAGTACAAAGTGCTTCAGAGTTCTCTGCATACTATTTGCACTTAAAGGACGAGATGTGAATCCTACTAATTATACTGTACACTATGAAGGATATTGGTATTTTCTTAATGATTGTGGAAAGAAATCTCACAGACTCTAGCTGTCAGAAAAAGAGAGAGTGTTTCTGATATGTGCTACCTTTTTTCTAACAAAAATTTTCTAGAATTGGACTTGTAAGTAATAGGTAATTTAGAATGGGACACCGTACTCACTTTTTTTTCTGCCATTCATCTTTCTGAATTTTCTAAAAAATTAAAACCTAATCTTGTGAAATAAAAATGAAGTTAATAAAATGCAACAAAGCAGAATTAGCAGTGAACCCATTTAAGGACACATTTTTCAGTTTTGCATAGGTTTCAGTAAATCATTCTATGTGTCTGCATCACAGGAAGTCAAAAGGCTTTTAATTCTACAGTGCACAGATCAATAGACAGGAGTAAAATGTGTCAGAAAAATTGTTGCTGGCATTCCTTCTTCTCCCCTCCTTTGTGTTTGCACTGTTGAGGCTGGATAAGTATTTCTACTTTCTGGCCAGTCTGTGATCTCTTCCAAGATTTCTGGGCAGACATTGTTCCTGACTACAGCCAGAATGACTAGGCACATGATGGCATCCATCCTTGCATTTTATTCCCAAAAACTGAATCTTCTGTTCAGGTCCTTGGACCTCGCTTCTTTTCATGACTTTCACTCAAGATGCAGATGGGTTCTGTGCCCTGTGGCACCAGAGTATACAATACCATTCCCTACAAACAAAAGATTTGTTCTCAGGTGATATCCAGGCACTTCCTGGGAGGCAGGGCTTCAGTAAACGTAGCAGTTGCTCCAGAACAAAAATATAATAAAAAGGGGCACAAAACCACACCTTTCTCTTAGGTTTTATTGCTGAGCAGACATCATGTGGTGCAGGATCTTCCTTTGGACAGTTTGGGTCAGCTGTCCTGACTGTGTCCTCTCACAAGATCTTGCTCATACCCAGCATACTGGTGAGGGAGGAATGTTGGAGAAACAGCCTTGATAAATGACTGCTCTGTTATCAATGTGTCTCTAACTACCAATGCAAAGCACAGCACTGTGAGGGCTGCTGTGGGGAAAATGAACTCCATCTCAGCTGGACCCAAGACAGTAATAAAAATGGGGAGGACCTTGATGTTCTGGAATATAACTTCCTGAAAACAGTGGACATGCTGGCACTGCCAGCTAGGGCAGGATAGCCGGGAGCGGATGATGGAATGGAGAAAATATAACTAAAAGCTTTTATTTCTCCTATAATTGCAATGAGCTTGACTAGATTTGATTGCAAAATCTAAATTACTTCAAAATTTGTATTTGTGTAATCATGTTGCTGTCTTCTACTTAGGTCATGCAGGAGAGTGTCATCCTGACTTGTGGCTCGTGACAAGGCACTTCACGCTGTGAAGATCGAGTGCCAGGTGCTGACATCTGCAGTGAGGATAGTTAGGACTGTCTGCTGGGTATGTGGATGCACAGAAATTTCAATTAGTTAGGCAACCTGGGATCTCAATGGTTTGATGAGCAGGAGTAAATGTACATATCAGGACGAAAATTTCTACATGCGAGATCTATTGTATGCATTTTCCTGTATTTTAAGTGGAGTTTCGAGTTTTCCAAATCAGCCACTAACATTCTTGGTAGAAAAAATCGTTTCATGAAAGTATTGGGTAGATATTAGGCCTAACTCCTTTCTTCTCCAAGTATTTTTTCATTCTGTATCTCAACAGAAATAATATTTTTGAAGATCTTATACCTTCAATCAGGTGACAAAAGTACAAGGCAAATATTTCTGTGTTCTTGTAGAGAGTGGAAAAATCAGTAGGATTGGGGTCAATGAGTCTTTGACATTAGTGCAATTAAAGTATACAAGTTTGCAGTCACTTTAGTATAAGAGAATTGGGCTCATTACTGACTACAGATTAATTTGCTATCCCTACTTGCCTGCTTTGATGTGAAAAGTTTTCTCTTGCATTAATAAAATTATTACCACACCTAAATTTAAGAAAGACATTGGATTTTTATGAAACATTCTCACTGCATTAGTTGATGATAGCTTTGTAACTCTTTCTGGTTTTTTTGGTTTTCTTATTCAGTATTCAGTGTGAGGGAGACACTATATTTCTTTCTGACTTTTTAAAGTTTTAAGTAGCACAGTAATCGCATCATTAAAATCAACATTTTACACAAGTGAGAGTAGTGAAAAAGGGTGAAAACAAGAAGGAATCCTCTGTAGTGTACAGATATCCCACTGTGGGGTCTTCCTCAGGAAGTTTTATAAGTAAATGACCTCTAAATATATTTCTGATTTTAGCAAGATTTAATTAATATTTTGTGGAAACAAATAGTTTCCAGCTTCTAACACTGCTACGTATTCTTGACAGGAAATTTGAAGAGAAAAGGTCTCTATCTGGCAGCTGGCCTTTGCATGCAGACAGTGATATAGGGGCTAAATTCTGCCTCATTTCTAATGTTGTAGCAGAGGTGAATCATAAGCAAGTTTTTCTCATTAGTTTCAGGCTATTTCATGCCTTCCTTGCTTTATTACTCTTTTTACATTTTCTTGATGAAATACCTGAGAAAAAAGTTGAAAACTTATCCTATTTTTCCCATCACTGAGTGCACTTTACAAGGAGATTGCTAAACTTTGCAATGATTTATTCCTCAATTAAGATTTAAAGACTGGATCATCTTCATGAAACAATGATTGGTGAAGTTTTCATGTAATAATTTTGCAGGTAATGGTTTCTGACAATGGCACCTTTTAGAGAAGGACTACTAGATCAAGTAAAAGAAAGATGGGAAAACAGCACTGTGAGTGTTCGTGTTAGACTGATGGCCAAGACAAAAGCTGAAGAATGGTACCACAAAAAGAAGTCATTCCTGTCAATGGTCATGACAACACCCCATAGCCTACCTCTTACACTTTATCAACAACTCCAGACACCTGGAAAATTTTCTCTCCTAGCTGGCTCAGAAACAGGTGGAACAAAGCCAGCAGACTTGTCTTACGGTGCCTATAGTGTGCTGAGGCACTAAGGTGGACTTTGGCTTGTGGAAAGGCTGTTTGGCCTCAGTCCAATTTGGAGCAGGTGTCAAGTTGTTCTGTGATCAAGAGTGCCTGGAGCCCCAGTAAAATAGGCATAAAACTGCCCTTGTGCTCTTCTGGCCAAAAAGACAGCCAGTGTGGAGCAAGACACCAGATACACATGTGAATAGCAAGATGAGCACATAGAAAAACATCAGAATTCCATTTAACAAACTAGGGAAAGCTTTTCTCAAAAGACCAGTAAAAACCACAAAGAAAATACAGATAAGGATGTCTAAGGATCTTTTGAGAAAAATTGTAGTTTCTGGTATTTTGGAAGACTCGACCTACTTTATGGATGGACTAAATTTTTTCCGTGAACAAGGAGAGGAAATGCTCTTGAAGGCCTGACCACTGCCATAGGCCTATAGTAGGTGTATTAGTACACTGTCCTCTTTCTGTAGAGCCAAATTTGTCCCTTATTTCTGGTCTTTCATATTGCATTAAAATTAGTTCATCTGGGAGAAGAGTTTAGACATATAAAGCACTATATTATAGACAATATTTTCTGTGGATTTGTTTCTTAGCACGGTTTTAATTTGTAATTATAGCCTGGACACCTACAAGATGCTTTCAGCATCCATAAAAATGTATTAGCTTAGCACTGAGAAATCCCTTCCATGGTAACCGATAAAAAATACATAACTAAACTATTTTCAAAGGTAAACTTGACAGAATAGGGATTGTGGATAGGATTGACTCTGAAAAGTGAAGGTAATTTAATGAATTCTCCTAAGTTAACATGATGAGCTAAAGCTCACTGAATCTGCACAAGGAGACTAAAACTGTCAGAAAATTGCTGCTGGTTTAGTTAGTTCTAAATATTTTGCAGTTGGATTTGGCATCCCAGTCAGCAAGTTTGACCTGTTAAAATAGATTTGATTTTCTTGGTAATTTTTCAGACATCATTCCAAGGTTATTGGAAGCCTGAACACCAAGGTTGAAACTCAAACAACAATCTAGCCACATTTTAGTAATGAATGTGCCTTCATATGGTATTTAGCACTCATTATTCAAAGTCATGTTATGAAATTAAATATTTTATATTGATGCTTCTAAATTTTTCTCTCATTATAATCCCAAAAGATGGGAGAGGGATATCTTGATTAGTTATTTAGGTTTCCATATATATCGAAAGCTGAGATGCAAAAATGTCGTCATCAGAATAAAAATCTGCATAAAGCTCATGGGGTAGCTTTTATAATTAGTTTATTTTTTTCAACCCAAACATTACCCAAACAGAGAATTGCATTTTCCAGAGTCCTCATGGGCATATCAGACCCCTGACCTTCACATGAAATCTGGACCATCTGAAGGGAGAGAGGACATTAACATGTCAGAACTTTGTTCTGGTGCTGTGGTAAATTATTGTAGTTACCAGTTCTTTGCCCTGTTCTGGTGGGACTTTTTTAACCTCTTACAAGAGCAGGACACGTAGAGGTGTCTTAGCTGCTGCAGCTCCCACACTGGCACATTTACTGAAGCTATGAGCAAAGATAGCTTTGCACAGGCAATGAAGGCAGCCGATGATGGTGCATGTCACCTCTGCAGGGCAGTATTTGGGATTGGTCACATCTTACTCCATGAAAGCTGGAGCACCTGTAGCTCAGGGGCCTGAATCCCCAGTAACTGGAAAATGTGGATTTAGCTGTGCACTGAAGTACGAGGTGAAGCCATGAATCTTAGAATAGTACAATAAAGTTACGTTGAGACTATATGGGAAATTATTCCTTAATTACACAAGTGTGCAGAAGGACAGGAACAACTGATGAATTACAACAGTCAGCTCTACTGTTTTGATTTAAGTTTCACTAAAAATTGCTGGCTCTGTGTGTTGCAAATGTTTTGTTCCAAATTCCATCTTTCTTTTATATAAGGCACAATTACAAATGGGTTCTTCTGGCTTTGTTGGCAAGTTCCCCTTTGTCCAGCCCCGGAGCCTCTGAGCGCTGCTTGTTGAGCTCAGCAATACTGAACAAGCTCACCTGAGCCTAAAGTGCTCTGTGGCTCATGCTGGACTGGAAGCTGAAGTTCACACCTTACCTGGAACAAGCAATTGAGGGAAGAAAATTGTGCAAACCCAGAACCAAAGGAGAAGAAAATGAGATCCTGGTCATAATATTATGACCTGAACCCTTAACTCATCCACATACACTTTTTCCAAGAGGAAGAAAGTGAAAGTGACTTATGGCAAGGGTTACATTTCATTTGGAGTAAGAAATGAAAAGGAAAGAGAAATAAAGGGCACGGAAAACAGGGTGAAAACTGGACATTATCTCTGCTGATGTGCATTTCTATCATTAGAAATAATCAGATTAAAATTGTGTTCTCCTACCCTCAGTCTCAATTACAGCCTTAACAATTATGATCAAAAGCAAAATACTAGTAACGTTTCAGCAGAAAAATCAATGTCAACACAGACTAAATTATGTTCTGACCTGTGTCAAACAACTGCTGAAATCTCCCATGGCTGCAACATTTTTGCACGAGGGAATGCAAGAAAGCAGCCTGATAGGAGCAAGCAGTTACCCTTTGAAAATATTTTGGGTATAAGATGAATTACTTTTTGCTTGGGTGAGGGGCAGAATCCAGTCTTATGGGACAACTGAGACTCTGACCCCCATGACTTCTGCCATGCACAGTTTTCAGTCCTTTCCATCCAAGGGCTTTTTGGATAATCCATCTCTTATCTGTCACTTCCAGATGGGCAGCAAAATCATGACACTGCTATCCTGGCTTTACTGTACTTTATTTGGTAAAAGCAGTTTTGTAGTTATAGTAAAAATATATATTTCTGATATATACTCTCACCCTTGATTGGCCAAAAAAAAAAAAAAAAAAAAAGAAAAACAAACACAAACAAACAAACAAACAACCCCCCCCCCAAAAAAACCTCAAGAGGTGTAAATTGTTAAGCTCCTATTTCCATGGGAATCCAATTAAGGAAATCAAATAGTCTACATATTTGGAATACAGAGAGACTGAGAAAAATGTCAATACAACCTGAAAATAATTCAATTGTCACTGGAATTAATATAATCTAATTTTCTTGCCATTCCTGAGGTCACTAGAAAAAACTTTGGTTTTGGTATTGTTGTATGCTGTCCTTGAATGTCAGAAAGAGAGAATAATAGCTTCTTTCTCACCTCAAAAAGGTCCTTAAATGCTAGTGGTAACTGAACCAAGATGTTCATTCATACGCTGCAAAAGCTCTGAGACATTGAACAAAATTTATTTGGTCTTTCTAGAGCATAATTTTTGAATGCAGAAAGCCACATCCTCATATTCTCCTAAAGCTTTTTTAAAAATTAGTGCCAGTGTTGATTATCAGCACTAAGAAAATCCCTCCGTTTGTATCTAAACTTGTGTGGCATCTATTTCTCTTCCACCTGCTGTGAATATAATACAAAGAAGGGCTTTGATGAAGAGTGGATTGACCGGCATATACTTAAACCACTGAGTTCCGCCTGCTGGAGCGGAGTCCGTGGCTCAACCTTGCTGGCCGCACTAATGTGTAAATTGGTGCTGTGTTGTATGAATGCTGCCAACACAACACATGGGGACTTAGGGGAGCCACAGCAGATTGATAACTTGATATTAAGCCAGAAGGGAGAAAATTACTTCTGGTATGTGTTGGGATAGTACATACAAGTCTTTAAAAAGGAAACAACTTTCTGTCCAAGGTTTCTGCCCAAGGAGGAGCCTGATCCCTGGGGAATATTGATGCAAAAGCAATCTGAAATTAGTAATGAAATAAAATATGGGCAGTTAACATTACTTTTCTTGCCTCAACTTCAGTATGGAGTTCTAGATGGAGACATTTTCCAGTAACTGATTTAATCAAGAGAAACTCTTGTTCTCATTTACCTTTTCCACTACCTTTGAATCTGCTGTGCCTTCAATGTCTTTTTTGTGTTCTGAGAATACTTTGTTTTCCTACACATATTGCATGCCTTCTGTATTTCCCCCCTGCTGCATCTGAATTCTGATATTCCATAGGTGGCTGAAAAAGTGCATTAATCTGTCTTCCTTTCTGTCAGCAACATTGCTGCCATTACATGTTTTATTTAGTGACTTTTGTGGCACAAAACTCATGCTAATCATTGAGCACAAGAAAGATGTAAGCAATGTTTTGTTATGTGAGCCAAGAAAGGACTCCAAATAAGTTTTTATCCAAGATCAGATCTCTGGCAAACAGTGAGGTGCAGCTCCATGTTGAAAGCCATTTCAGGTACGTGGCTGATAAATTTACAGGACTCTCATCTGAAGGTGATCATACAGGAAAGACTTATTCTAATGAGTTTTTTATATGTGTAGCCTTGTGGAGTTGACATTCCCTAGGAAATGGCTTTATCAGGCAGCAAAGAAACTTAGTATGCTGCAGTATCAGATGTAGGGACATTTCAAGGAGATTGCTGTATACTTTAATAAACTGAAAGGAAATTTCCTTGCCAGAATACAAAATACATCAACCTCTCCTTACTTTTAATGCACATTTATTACTAAATCCTATGTTGTAAACAAGACTGAGAGGCAGTTTTATTTATAAGTGTAAAAGTTGGCACTAGAAATATGATCATTAAAATACAGCTCATTATTTTGTATGGATAAGCTGGGAATGGATTTCTTAAAATCTCTTTGTGATATAAAATTAAATAGGACAAGATCCAGCTATCATGCTGATAATAAGTTGAGTGGGGAAGTTGTGAGATGGCTGTACTCTTACTAGGAGGGCAGATTCCACCAGCTGTGCTCATGGAGGCCAAAGAGAGGGGGTTTGTTTTCCAAATAGGGCCTGCCAAATTTGTGCCTGGCTGAGAAGCAAGTGCTATATCTACTGAGGAAAATTGCTTGGCATTGATATCAGTGGTTCCTTTGTGTACAGATTGATTTTGGTCCCCATAAAGGCATAAAATGCATATCTGAAGCCAGATTAATGGTTTGCAAAATATAATTTTTCAAAAAAAAACACAAAACATTTGCTCATGTAACACACAAATCTGTTGGCTTGAGTAAAAATACAACTGATTTCCTTAAAAGCAATCACTGATGGGTGGAAAACCATTGACTCAACCCTATGAAAGCTTTTGAGGGGCCAACCCATCCCGCTCTTCCATTCTGAGGGTAAATGAGACTTTCAGAGGGTGGATCCTCCCATGAGACCAAAACACCATGTCATGCTTGAACCATGGAAATTTGTATATCCTGGGGAACCAGCTCAAAGCACAGAGCCCCTGGGGGTCAACTTGGTGGCCTGGTCACTCCACTTTGCCTTACATATGGTGCTTAGTGCCTAATTACACAAACTTCACCAAGTCAGTGGGCAGCTCCTTCCCACCCCTGGTTCTCTGGCTTCTCTGTTGGCCCTTGGAACAAATACCTTCCTAACTGACTTGTAGCAGTTCCTTTTTCAGCTGATCTATGCTGGGTAAAACTTCAGGTGTCCACCTAAACAAGGGCATGAGCTGGGATCTACAATATCTCAGACAAAATCCCTGGAGGCTGATGAGCTGACCAGTTGCACAAGCTGACCTTCATGAACGGACCAACCTGTTGCAGTAACATGGCCTTTGGAAGCTTCTGAGAAGCGTCCCTCACATTGTAACCATACCCTCAATACTCTGCTTTTGGGGACACATTCACCCTGTTCTCTTTTTCTCCCCTTCTCCTTTCTCCTGGCACAAGAAATCTTTCTCTGAGAGAAGAAGGCTTTGCTGGCTGTTTGTTGGTTGCCCAGGGAGGCAGAACTGGGGGCCAGGGATATAGGAGCATAGACACAGCAGAACTTGAAAGTCTATTTTACTGCTATTTCAGTTTTCTCAGTTGAAAGATTTTTTTCTCAGAGAAAGTGTCATGTTTGACATTTTCTGAAAACTACGCCATCAGTTTCATGGTCAAATGATATTCTTGCAATAATTTGATAGCCAAGCTCATTTATCGCAGCAATGCAACAGTCCTTAAGCAGGAAAGGATTAACTTTATAAATAAAAATCTGCCTAGAGGCCAACCCTTGCCTTACGCTCTCCCACTTGCATAAATTTGTGCAGCAAACTGTGTTTTCCTTTGTCTTTCCTCACACCTCAAAGTTTTTTCCCTCATGCATAGAAACTATAAGCAAATCAGGTCTGTGACCTATTCTGGAAAAAAAAAACCAAACCAACCAACCTGTCTTTTGTCCCCTTGTCTATACAAAGCCTGGCACAGTGAGAATATGATCCCTGAGCAGTGTTTTGAAGAGGTTTGTGCTCTGAACGTTTGAATATTTGAATTCTGTTTATTAGCCATAATGAAGAGAGGCTGTGGGATACAATGTTGGAGTAATTTATCTCCAAAGAAGCCTAACTGGTATTCTGCAAGACCATAGAGATCTATCCCATGGTAAGGATAAACACTGTGTTCCAGATGACTCTTATGAAAAAAAGACTAATGCAACCCAAAATCTGTTTGGAGCACTCAAGCTATAGCAGCAGTAACTACAGCAACTAAATCAGAACTTTGTCAGATTAAAAAAGAAGGTAGTGCACTATTCCTCTGCTTGGGGGGATAATAAAACTCTTAAATTTGATCTTCCTTAATAATTTCTCTCATAAGCACTCTCTCATAACACTGAATACAAAACTGAGACTTTTTTTTAATTTCAAGATCTAATAATTCAGGTCTTTAGAAAGGACTTGAACTATGTGAATAATTCCTGGATCAGGTTCAGCAGAAAAATACGAGCTTCAGTTCCAATTTTAGCTTTATCCCCATGTTCCCTCTGACAAAAACCATCCTCATACTCACCTGTATCTGCCATTTGCTCCTTCAGCCCATTAGATGAGAACTTTCATTGACAACACAAGCACTACCTCAACTCATTTACCTGTGAGATCCTCATTAGGCCAGGAGCCAAGCTGGCAGGCTTTGCACGTGTATTCATCGGAGACATATTCGTTTTCTTTACAAGGAGTGCAGGTCCAACAGCAACTCACTTCTCCTTTACGGATCACCTGATACAAAAATTGACATTTTGTTTTAGCATCATAAACATACATTCATGCTGACCCAGTTGCTAATTTAATTTTTTGATTTTTTTTCTAATAGAAGTTTTTGAAATTTTAATATTCCTTTTCATGATACGTTTTCAAAGACAAAATGTGACAAAAGTTCTCAGTTCTCCCATCATGTAGATACCAGAAGAAAGAATTCACCAATCGCAGAGAAGGAGAGGTGGAGAATGACAAAAAAGATATTTTTTCCCCCTTAGAATTTGGAAAGCTCCATAGATGTCAATGTTTCTCCAGAAGTCAGTGCATGATAGTGAAGACACAATTCACTCCAGTGTGGTCCATACAGAGAAACATGTCAACAGTATTATGTCCCTAAGGGTTGGTTACCCATAGAATTTTGGGTGCTTATTTTTCATCCAGTAGTGAGTGATTTATAAAACTGATTTTTCTAGACATCAAACTGAACATGCCTTTTCTAGAATTATTTAATTACTACATTTCTAATCATCCATTTCATGGTTAGAATCTTATCTTTCTCCATTCTAACATCTGACCTGATTTCTTCTTTCATAATTTACTACCAAATGTTATTGCATGCTTAGGATTGAAATGCAGATATTTCAAGATCCATATTTATCATCTCTGGGAACACCTGTGCTTCTTGTCAAAATGTCTTTCTTTTCACATAAAGTATTCCCAGTTTCTTTGCTCTTCCCAAACAGTTTATAAACAAATACTCCCAACTGCAGCATAAGAAATAGGTTGACTTTTTTATCTTTTGCAATGATGAATTCAGAAAGTGTATTCAAAGCCAAATATCTTTATTGCAATTTTAATTTAAAAACCAAACATGTGAAGGAGCATAATCAAAAAGCATTCGCAATGCTGCAGTAAAAATATATATTATATTATCTAATTTTCCTCAGCATTAATATGGGGACTTCAAAAACTTCAAATTTTGTAGGTTTTTTTTTTTAATTGTAGAGTATGAAAAGAAAAACAGCAACACCAAAACCAACACCAAAACAGTTAAACTGATAGAAAGGCTAGAAATATTCTGCAAGAGTTGAGACTAGAACTACTTGCAAACCAGAATATCTGTCCTCCAGAACAATTCATATCTTGGGATTTCTTTCATTTTGAAAGAGAATGAAAAGTAGAAGAAATGAAAAAATTTATTGTATTTGGGAAAATGCAATTTTGTACTAATTTTTAGAAATGTATTTTGATAACCTTGACACAATATAAAAATCCATAATTTTATTTGCATAAAATAGTCAAGAAAATTAAATGGCAAAATAAAACTCCTATGTTGTTATCAAAACACTGAAAATTCTAATGAACAATTAATTTACCCTTTTCTGTGTAACTTTCCAGCAAATGAAAATCTTTTGTAAAATACTTGGAATTTGACAAATCAGTCAGGACACTAGTACACTGATAATTTCTTACCCAGCACTACCACAGAAGGATTTTGTATCCTTCTCTAGAAATCAAGATAGTTCAAATTGTTCTTCAAAACTCAGAGTAAAGTCAGATTTTTTGTGTGTGTGTTAAATTGCTAAGTTGGCAATTTATTCATCTTTTTATTTTTCTTTTCCCTTTTTATCTGGACAATCCTTTGAACCTGTATTTATTCAAGTAATCATATGTCCACACCATTTCAAACGCATAGAGTTGGGTTGTATTTGGATTTTATAAAAATCTTGTGCATGGATTCACCAACTGTAGCTGAATGTTGGATAGCATCACATTTTATGTTTCAAATTCCTCCTTAATAAATCAGTCACAGAGAAGTTTGCAGGAAAACCACCACAGAGCTTGGTAGGGTCAAGGTCCCACCATCATCTGTGAAGACCATGAAGATAATGACTGTCAGGTAAACTTTGAGATTTGTGATCAATCACCTAATGAGGAGCAAACAGGTCTTTTCAGGCACTGGACTTCAAGCATATATCTAAGTGTGTGATGACTTGGCTTCATAGTGAAGAATCCTCTTGAGAGAATCCTGGGGAGCATGGACAGAAGGTGGAAGGTGACTGTGTTAATGAATATCACAAGATACTTCCCTTTACCTTTGTTTTGATAACAGATCATAAAGGAACTCAGAGCCACGCACTTCTGAAGGTGTTAGCTGTTTGCCCACCTCTGTCCTCCCCATGTGTGACTTTGTGCCTGGAGCAGGTGAACAGACCCGAGTTTAGTGACTGCGGGAGTAAACCATCCCACCTGCATTTATGTGTCTGCCGAAGGTGTGTTCTCATCAGAACCAACTATCCTACTTGCATGTCTTTTATCACCAAGGAAGAGAAAGAAGTCATTCTACACCAAGCTTCATCTTAACTGTTTTCAAAGCCTACACAAGGATGAGATGACTCCTCATCCGGAATAGCATATTATTCATAAGTCTGACATAATTCCTCATGTTTACACTGGAGACAAATACAATAGGTCTGATAAAACTCACTTAAATGATTCTGCCAAAGACTAATTAGTGAATTAAACAGGGTGACCATGTCCTAAAACTCTGTAAAACTCAGACTAAAGAGATTCACTTTGTGTTGCAGAGATTGGTCATGCCCCCATCAGCCCCTCTCTGCAGCTGCTTCCCAATTTCCAACCATGCTGTTTTAAGACATGAGAAAATTGAACTTCTAGTGAGATTTGTCAGAAATCACACCTAATTTTTTTTATTGGTTGAACATGCCCATCTCCTCATTCCACTGGCCTTTATATAAATGACTACAAGGTAAGCTATTGACTTGCAGAATTTTAACTGTTCTGCATGAAGCATCATGGAATGCTGAAGAAAAATAGTGTATAATAAATACATGACACATTCATCTATGCTTCTCGCTTGCTGCAGCATGGGAATGGAAGAAGGAAAAATAAAAAACCTGGGAGACAAAGAAGCAATAAAGCAGGTATGATTAAAAAATATGTTGCCTTTATTTCCTGAAGTTTGAATTGGGGTAGTAGTTGATGTTCTCTGGTGATACCACAGACTTAAGGTCTGATTAATAACATTCCACTCTGGCTGACTATGTCTGAAATAGTAGCAATTATTATTCATAATTTACCTGCAATTGTACTGGCAAGTCCCAGTCAGGGATTTGCACTCCACTGAATCAGATGCTGTAAAAATATGCAGCAAAAAGCCTGCAAACAATACCTGTTTGAAAGCATTCAGAATATAAGTTAAAAAAAAAAAAATCAGCAGTCCACAGATATAGGAGTCAAGAAAATGGCAGCTTATTAAAATAGTGAGATGATTATGATAAGAACTAAATACATAAGTCTGTGCATTTTAATTAAAATGTGGGATACTGTCTCCATGTAGAAGTCAAGAAAAAACTTGCTTTCGAATTTCAAGGCTGTGCATACTACAAGACTGAAGCAAATTAAGAAAATATTTACCTTTATCTGGCCTTTTTCACAGGGTTCACTGCACACAGATCTGATGATATTACTTTTCTCTGACCATATTTCATCATCGTCCATTTTCAGCTCACCATTGTCCCAGCTGCCAACATTGATATAATCATAGTAGTCCTTCCCCATTTGCTTAAAATTCATGATTTCATATCTTTGGAAACAGAAAGGAGAGACATATCTAAGTTGAAGAGAACATCCTGAAATATTTCAAATTAAAGGAACACCATACAGTCAAAAATCAAGCATGTTGAAATGAAGAAGAAAAAATTTAAAGAATTATGCTTGCCGTTGAGTATCTCACAAGAGTTTCATTGATTTCGTAATCTTGCTTTGCCTTTGTATGTGAAATTGGGGTGGTTGGGTGTTTTCTTTGTTTGCTTTTTATTAAGTTCTTTTTTGGGTTTATTGCTGGGACTTTTTTTGGGTGTTTTTTGTATCACCATAAAAAGTTCCCTGAACACCCTGGGGTTGTTACTGTGTTTCTGAGAATGACTATTTATTTAAGGAAAACAATAAAATGAGTCAAACAGAGTTAAATCTCTGCAACTTTCAGCCCTGGAAGCCAATTGCATATGGAGTTAAAGTTCCCTCTACAGCAGATGCTGAGTAATCTAAACCTATACGCCAATTCCTAACACTATGTGCTCGTCACTATCTGCAGGTGCTTATTCTCCTTCTGAGGGAAGAACACAACAGATAAACTCTCAAAATGATGTAGAAACAATCTCTGTGTGATCATGCTGTAAGACTGCAAGATGAAATTTAGTGAGGCTCCCAGAGAAGAATCAGGCATCAGTCTTCAGGCACAGAGTGCAGGAATATTTTCTTTTTTTTTCTTTCCCCTTTCTCTTCTCCAGCACTGCATCAGCAAATGCTGGTCTTTCCCATCCATACAATCATTTTTATGTAATACCTCTGTGACTGAAACACATTTAATTCCTTATACAGTATGGTGTGGAAGAGAAAAAGTACTCATGATTCAGTCCTAGGCTTTGGGTTAAAGACAGAGCTCATCAGAGTTTTCAGTTTCATGTTCCTCTTCCTCCTACTTTCTCTTCAGTTCCCACAGAGTCTTGCAGAAAGTCTGTGGAGCCACACTGGTCTCCCTCCTACAGCTGAACACCAGCCCACCTTTCTGCCATACAGGCCTGTTCTTTCGTCACTTTTTTATAAGGCATGCCTGAAAAGTTGGGCAACTCCTTGAAGAAATGATGCCATTCTTTTCTTTGCCTCCTCTTTAGAGGTTTTGAAATTATTATGTCCAAGCAATATGAAATTTACTGATGGAAAACAAGAAAACAATATAGATCAAAAAGGTTAAGAAAGTCTTGGCTTTAGAAAATCTGCCTCGTTCATAAACAAGGAGACGTCTTTTTCCTGTCAGTAGGCACCAAATTAATCCTGAAGGCAAAGCATATAGACAGGGTTGCATTAAGAGTGGTATTATAAGAGTGTAATTTGTGAAGTGCAATGTAAAGATGAGGAAAATAACCTGCTCATTAAATCAAACAATCTCTTAAGTAAGATACCCTGCTGGGTTTAGTTGGAGTTGATCTAATTTTCTTCACAGTGTTTGGTATAGGGTTATGTTTTGGATTTGTGCTGAAAAGAGTTTATAATATAGAGATGTTTTTGATATTGCTGAGCAGGATTTACACAGGGCCTTTTTGCACTGTCATGTTGGCAAGGAGGTTGGGATTGAATGGGAAGTTGAGAGGAGACTCAGATGAGAGGAGACTCCAAGTGACCCAAGGAGTATTCCAAATCATATGACATCATGCTCAGTTATATAAAATAGGGGGAAGGAGGATGAAGGAGTGGGTGTTTGGAGTTAGGGCATTTGTCTTTCCAAGTCACCATTATGCATGGTGGGTCCCATTCTCTTGGAGGTGGCTGAGCACCTGTCTACCTAGGAAGAAATGAAAAGATTACTTGGTTTGGTTTGCTTTGCTGGTGTACATGGCTTTTGCTTTTCTTGTAATACTGTCTTTATCTCAACCCATGAGTTTTCTAGCTCTTGCTCTTTCAGCTCTCTCCCTGATTCTGTTGATGCAGGACTGAGCAAGCAGCTGCAAGGTACTTGATTTCTGGCTGGGGTTAAACCCTGACAGCTGCACAGATATTTCTCTTAAATTTTGAGGGAACACTTTTAAGACTGACAAGCAGCAGCCATACTATATCTAACATCAGGATTTTTCCCATGCTGATGTGACAAACAAAATTACAGGAAAAAAAATTTATAATATTGTCCATCCATAGATCTCAGGATGCTTTGCATCCTGAAAAATTCTGTCACAGTGGGGAAACTAAGGTACAGCAGGGATTCAATGCCAAAATCACACCCAGGGCAGGAGCAGGACTGCAAGCAGCCTCTAAAAGGGAATGAAAGTGGAATCTGACTGACGGGACAATTTGATATTACACACCTTATGTTGTTCTTGCATCTTTGCAAAGAAGAAGAAATAAGCACACATAGAATGAAAAATACTTCTGGATTTTGAAACATTTCACTTTCCATATTGTATAAAGAAGGAAATGTCCACGGCTTCAACAACGATGTCCTCAAAGTTAGAGATATGAATGCCAGATTGACACAAAATAATTGAATCCAGATAACACAAGCACAAATCCAAAGAAACAGACTTCTGTTCAGGATTATAAACTTTTTTCTGAGGCTCACAGCTGTAGTAACAGTTTGTCAAGGATTAAACAGACTAACCAAAAAGTTAACACAGAAGCCACAGTAGAGCCATTATTCAACATTGTCAGGCACTGCAGCACACCTATAAGTACAACTTTGTTAAAGCTTTCAGTTTAAGGTTTCATGGACAGGCAAACAAAAGTATTGCCAGTGCTTGTTAGGCCAAAGGACCCAAACCAATAATCTCCCCAGCAGTAGTTCCATGCATACATCACAAGGGGAATACTGGAAAGAAACCTAACAAATTTAGTATAGTATTGTCTCAATAAGTCTTGTCTCTCTTCTCTGTGGAGAGCAGCATTGATGGATGGGTAGAAATAACCAGATTCAGTAAGTCCGTTGCTATAGCGGAGGCTCATGAGTCACTGGTTCCCTGGAGGTTCCTTGAAATTTTACAGGGACAGTTTATCACTTTAGGATAGGAGAGACCAGATGGTATAATAGCACATTTCCAGCAGTGCTCTAATCACTGTGCAAAATACTTGTTTCAAAACAGAAGTACCATGAAGATGCTGGGAGTACATATTCTACTGGTAGCAGAGTCAAAACATCAGCATCTTGTTTTTTCTTGCCTGTTCTTCCCTCATCATTTTTTTATTTAGAGTTTTTACAGTTATATTTACAGATAATTGCTATCTTCCTGAGAAATCATAACTTCTATAGTCTTTTTTTTTCCCCCATATCTTTTGTCTCACATTAAACAGGCCCTACCTACACTAGACTGCCTGCCTGCTTAAAACTCAACACACATAAAGGACTTTGGAATAGGACCAAAATTCAAAGCATCTTGTGGGATTAATCCTCTGTTGTATAATATCAAAACTTTTTTGCTATACATTGAAATCCTGTGCCATCTAGGTCAGAAATACTTTTTATGTTCTGGTTGCCTGCTTAACACCACCATCAGAGTACAGCTGTGAGGATTGAAATTCCTGTTTTACAGAGTGAAGATCCAGTTATCGGGGCAAGGGAACAGGGCAGATGAGTTGTTCTAATATGAGTGCACCATCTCCAAGTTCTTGCAGATAGTGTTTGACAGTGCTTAAAAGACTGTACACTACTCAAAACCTGGAAGTTAGAAATGGATTTTCCTATAAAATCTTACTCATGAATGAGTACATTTTGACTCAATGTTGTCTGACTTAAGCAGATAGACTGGATTTAATGACGTGACTGTTGTTGGACAAGAGGGAACAAAGAATTATGATAAAAAATAAATTAAAAAGAAAGCAAAGTCTAGGGCCACTTTGTAGGCACACATACAGTTCATTAGTTTGAGTAGACACAAATATCACACAAATCCAGGGAAGATGGACTTTCTTAAAGTTGGGCTATCCTGAGCTACATGTTCAACACGGTCCCCATGCTCCTCAGGGAAATACTTACATCCAATTGTGACTGAGCAAATGACTGCACATGGTATAATTTCTTCATCATCTTTCTTAGAATTTAAAAATATCCAAGATATTAAATTAAATTCCTTGCAACAAATGGGGTTAAAATATTCTTGTTAAGAATGCCAACATAAGGAAAAGGTAAAGCAAAAGATCTCTTTGCAATATTTAGACATAGTTATTGGTGTGGTGTTGTTGTGTCACATATTTGTTTTTTGGCAGGCCACACATTCATTCATTACAGTAATTTTTAACACAAAAAACCCAATTGGAATACGGTAGGAGGCTGTCCACTGCTTCTGAGCTCCTTTAAAACCAAAAAAATCCATTTAAAGAAGTCTGAAATAAATCTTTTGAAAAGAATTTGACCAGAAGAATTCAGACTTAACACCTTTCTTTCAAATTCAGCTATTTGTAAAAATAGAAACGTATAGCAGAAGACAGCCTTGCTCATGCTAAAAAAGCTCTGAAAACAAATTTCCATCTGAAATTTTCCTAGGTTTCTGCCAGTTTGTGCCTGGGTTCTCCAGCTAGCTCACAGTGCCCTTCCTTAGAGTTTGCGTCTGAAGAATTCGAAAATTTATCTCCAGGAAGAGACACAGACTGCTGTGTAGGTGGCTGTCCTGCTTGCTTTTGGGTAGAATGCTGACTTTAGAGGTTTGCAAATAGAATGAGGAAAAAAATCAAGTTTGAAATCATAGAAATTTTTGGAAATGTCAAAATATTTTGACCAATGAGTTTAAATTTTCCAACCCATTTCTTCTAGGAAGTTACTGATTTCCTTTCAGTTCACATTAGTGGGAGAAGTCAAAATTTAAATGAGTGTATAGGATAAAAATTTTTCCTCTAACCATCTGTTAATATAGCACTATAACAAAGATGTTTAAAACCTTCCGATAATGTGGACATAAAGGGTTATCTCAAACAATACCGGAGAAAAAGCAGGGAATGAGACAAGAAATACATCAAAATATAGGGAATAAATATACTTTGAATACTATCCTACTTGCTGTTCATCCTCTGAAAATTCAGTAGGCAGAAACCCAGAAAGATACCTGCCTCATGACTCCTTCTAATATGCATTTCTATGGATACATGTGTCATGGAAAAACTTGTCTTATATTTCATAGATGCATGTATATATATATTTATGCATGTTATCAGAAAATAAGCTTTGTTTAAATTCAATTTTTCTTAGAGCAGCACAGTATGGATTGATAGCTTAGTGTGTTATGCAAGTGGAAAGGTTTCATTTGGAATATATGTAAGCAGGTTTTTAATAATTCTGATGAAATAAATCCCAGATGCATCAGTACAATATTTCTGATACTGTTTTGGCTTTCTTAATAAAAGGACTAAGTCTGCTATGACTGTTTATAGGTCAACCAAACACACACACACTTAAAACACCCACATAATAAAGAGAGAAATAGGCTGTGGTGGACATCATGGTCTACAGACATAAAGGTCTGATAGTTTTTTATCAACAATAATATAAAATGGTACAGATGAAAATGCAAATTTATGCAGGAAGTTTTACACCTGAAAGTCCACATCTTTAATTTGAAATGCTATTAAAAAGTTGTATAAAAATAATTTCACAAAATAAGCACAGGAATCAGGAAATGTAGAACTAGGATTATGAGATCTTAGCTCTGTTGTCAAGTCTGCACATATCTACTATGTACTGTTGGCATCTCTGCTATTAAACAGTTTGACAAATGTCAACAATTACCTTCCTGGTGAGTCACCATTCTCATCAAACAAGATCATGTCCCCAGAGACCCCAGTAAAGTTAGTCTTCATGAGGGATTCCAGGAGTTTCCGACCATCTATGGGCTTCATGGCATCACAGAGGCCCACATAACCTGGGCACAACGACAGCTGCATGTTGTGGAGCCCATAGGCCATGGAGTATATTGCATTGATTACAAAGCCCATCTTGGAGTCCTGAACGTGCTGTGTCCTCAGAGTCATCTGGCCTGTCAGGGAACAAGCAGAGGGTTTAAGTGAATAGGGCTGGGCTACAGTCAGATCTTCAGACATCTGCTGGTGGCTTAGTTATTAACAGTGGAAAAAGTATTTTATGCATCTTAAACAGCTCATAAAAGTTGTTTTATTGATACACACACTGATCACGTTAGAATAAAAATGAAGAAATGAAAGTGGACGCTCTCTTTAAATATTGTACTATCCAGATGATGTCTTTCTCTCTGTAGCTCATCAGCTCACCTCACTTACGTTGGTTTTAGAGTGATGCTCTTTGATGTGCATTTTTAAAGCGTGCACCATGGACATTATAATATTATGTTTTAGGGAACCCAGAAACTTCTCTCAACCTGCAGAAATCTCTTCAAACCTTCAGAAATATTAGTTGAAGTGTAAATGCTAATAAGAGGTTATTCTCTGGAAACCTTATAAATAATTTTTGCTTCTGTAAAATGAGTGAACTCTGTTGCCTGGAGAAGTTGTCAATGCCCCATCAGTGTCAGTGTTCAAGGCCAGGTTTGGGGGGGGGGGGTGGTTCTGAGCAACCTTGTTTAGTAGAAGGTGTCCCTGCTCATGGCAGAGGAATTGGAGCCACATTCTCTTTAAGGTCTCTTCCAATCCAAGCCATTCTGTAATTCTATGAAAACCCTTTTGTTTCAGAGACATGGAACTAATCCTGTGCAAGCAGAATGATCTAGACACCCCTTTACTGTACCAAAATTTCCCCCCAATAACTCTTCTACATCTCTTGCTCCTCTCTATGAAGTGAGGATAACAATGAAATACAGGCAAATACATTAAAATGTCTGTGAAGGGTTTGACAGTGTCGGTTGGGCAATGACTCTCTTTAGCCAGAATTGGTGAATCCTAATTTTTTTTTGCTTTTAAAACATGATGATTGTATTTCTAGTCTCTATTTATGCTTCTGTGAAATGCACAGAAAAAGAATTCATTCCGCAGCACCTTGAAGACCTTTATTTTTTGTAACACACTGTTATCACTAACACAGATTTCCTCTGTTGACAGCACCAGGCAAACCAAGGAAGGGTAGGTTGGAGTTTTTCTTCCCAGCTGCACTCTGATCACAAGATCTTTAATACTGGGGAAGTGAGAAGAGTCATAGATAAAACAAATGCTTCAATGATGCTGGATATTTATCCGACACCTAGAAAGATTTGTCTCTGGAGGCAGGACAAACAAAGAGCTCTGTTAGAACATTTGCTCTCCTTTTATCAACCAAACAGCAGCCCTAGGAGCTAGGGAGTCCTTTCCTTGTGTGGGCAGCCCAGAGCAAAAGGAATTCAAATAACCTGCCCACTCCATGAGAATCTGCCTGCCATGAAGGTATTGGTAAGCGGCAGGGATGGTGCTCACACCTGCCCGTCTGAGCTGCAGAGGCAGCACAGTCTGAGGAATATTTTATACCATAAGAAGATTGAGGCACAGACTTTTTTTTTTTTTTTTTTTTTTTTTTTTTTTTAAGAAATGAAGACTAACACATGACTCTCAGGGTGACACTCCTCTAGTTTTACAACATCCATCCAGAGGACAAGAACCCATTCTGATGTGTAGGCACCTTTAGTGGAAAAGGGTAAGAATCCCCAGCTGGTGATAACTTCTATCATAAAACAGGTATGAATACATGCAAGCACATCTTTTCAGTGGTGAACAAGAACATCACCCCACAGTTCTAATCACTAAAAATCTATCGCAGCACTGGAAATATCAGGAAGGGTAGTAAAACACATGGTTTGAACTGAAAAACGCTGTATAGAGGTCAGAAAGTGAATGAGAGAACAGAGAGAGATTCCTTTTTCTCCTCTGTTTTATGTGGAAGCTGGCAGCAGCATTTCCAATCAACCTCAGGAGCAGTGATTATTAACATCTTGGAAGGCTAAAAAACATGAGCCTGAAGTACATTAATGGTAAAAAATAAAAAAAAAACCTTTGAAAAAGCACAGAATGCTGCTCATTTGTTATGTTCTACCAAGGTATTGCTTTTTCCTAATTAAAAATAATAGGCATAAGAACTGCAACAGTGAAATACATGTAAAACGCATATTAATTGAAATTAAGTGGAAAATTGTACAAGTGTATTACTGTGCAATACATAAATGTTTTAACCAATTATTCATCCACAAAATTAGCAGCACACACACCATGCAGTTTATTATAGTAGCCATTAGAATGAATCAGATTTGCTTTGGTAATAGTATTTATCATAAAACAGTATTTCAGCTGCTTTATTGCATATGATTGCTTAAAAATCTAATAACTTACTTCTTAATTCTTACTCTCCACTGGGCTTTGTGCTTCAATTTTATGAAATTATTATTCTGATTTCCTTTAAACACTGAATCTCATTCCATTCACCTGATGATTTATAATGAGGCTGCTTAGCTCTTCCTAGAAGCTGCTGGCTATTGTCAGTGGAGTTGTGAGGGATTTACCTGTTGTGAGAATTTTAATATACTTCCTGCAGCTGGAGAATATGTTCACCTGGGATATTAATTGCCTTTCTTGCCTATGTAGGGGCAAATCCAACCTGCCAAGGTCAGTTTATAGTACCATAAGATTCTATATTTAAGGGAAAATCACATAAACTAAGATAAAAGAATGCTTTTTCTCTTTAGTGTATTTTAAGAAAGCCTTAAAAATACCAGTGTTAAAAAAAAACTCCAATAAAATCTAAGGCTGAAAGATATTTTCAACCCATTTCACAAAGTGTTTTGCCATGTCAGACTTGAAGCATATAAGCAACCCTTACTTACCTCAGTAACCCTAACAGTGGTTTTAAGGGAAAGCTGAATACACAAGCCAAAAGGTAGTTTCTCACTCAACAAAAACAAAATAAAAATGCTTTAAATCTATCTCTGCAACAATTATAATTTAGGTAGCCTTAAACACATTGCTCACTTAAGAGTTATTGCATATTGTCCTTGCTGGAACTCTAGCACATTTTTACCTATATCACTCATCCATGAGTGCTGTCTTCAGTCAAGAACTTTTCCTGGCACAAAGTGATCATGACATGGAAAGGTGGCATGGATGAATTTAATGGGAGTGGCACTGTTTGGAATGTATCAACCTATTTATGAATCTATGCTGAAGTTTTCAAAAGGGCCCACATAGTGATAGGACAAAGGGGAATGGCTTTAAATGGAAAGAGGTCAGGTTTAGAGGAAGAAATTGAAGGCTGTAAGAAACTGGAACAAGTTGCCCAGAAAAGCTGTGAATGCTCCATCCCTGGAAGTGTTCAAGCCAGGTTGGATGGGGCTTTGATCAAGTGGAAAATGTCCCTGCCCATGGGAAGGGGAATAAAACTACTTGATTTTTATAGTCTTTTCCTTTCCAATCCAAACCATTCTATTCTATGATTCTGTTGTATGTTTAACTGTAAGGAGATGGCCCAGCACTAAACTACCCATCCAAATTTGTTATTTTCTGTTGTCAAGTCTCCAAAGAACAGAAATATGTAGATGATGGAAAAGAAACATGTTCTTTCACCAAGAAAGTGACTCCAACTAGCAACGGTTCATTTCTTGGATCTATTTAGAAACAATTAGTGTACTTATAGGCAGTGATCCAAGAAAGCTCTTACGGATGCTGTTAGTCCCTGTGCATGGTGAGCCAGCTCTGGACTGCTTCCTATGCTCCAGAGCTCAGCAACTCCCAGAACTGGTGGTCCTGGCTACAGGTGAGACTAATAAAATAGTTTTTCCGAGACTGACTCCCTCCTTTAAATATGGAAAACCAAACCAAACCCATATCTTCACAGCAAATTCTGGAATTTGTCTATTGTTTCTAGTACTGAGCATGAAAATAAGCATTCTTCAATAGACTTCATTATTTTACAGATATTTGAGTGAAAACTTGTCATTCCTCTTTTTTTTTTCCGGGTGTTTACCCTCAAGGAAGAAGAAATACAATTTTTTCTGCTTACCAACCTGTGAGACTACAAAGCCTCATCAGGCAGCAAAGTTAAAGAGTGCTAAATTACCATGGTTCAATATGCTTTTTCTGCTTTCCAACTTTTCCAAAGATGATAATACTTTGCATTTTAAATAATGAATAAAGGGTAAAAGGAAGAGTGAAAATAGTTTACATTCTGGGCAATCCCTCTACCCCGTTATTTCATTCCCTGAGGAGAAAAAGGAGAACAAAATATGAGAAACAATATGGGAGAATATTTTTTTCAAAGTGCAGAGCAGTTTGTTTGCTGAAATGAAGGGAAATTGTTAGTGTTTCTTTACTATTATTATTATTATTATTATTATTATTATTATTATTATTATTATTAAAATTCTCAGTGATCAAAAAGCTGTTTATGGAAAAGTCATAAGAGATATTAACATGGAAACCACAGGCATATCCTGCAGCCTTCAATTATTTCATAATGTTTCCTATGATTATATCACAATTTAGTTTCTATACAATTTCCATAAATATGCCATTAAAAACATCAGTGTTTCTTTGTGCTCAGTTTTGTTTTGAGGGACAAGAGGCTGACAGAAATGAGTTCTAGTTTTGCTGGCAAATATTTCTCACATTCACATCCTGCTCACTGTACGTGAACTCCATCAACCAATGTGTTTTCCTGTATTTTCTTTCTTTTGCCTTAGTGAATGTCTTAAAAAAAAAAATCAGGACAAGAGGGTAATCTTTCCAACGAAATTGTGGTAGTGTCTATCTTCTGCAGGATATAGTGTGTGGCTTCTTAACTCTGTCAGTAGGTCCATGTTGTCCCTGTTGTGCTCCTTGGGAACACGTGTAACTTTCCACCAAGTCAGTCATCCCAGAAACATGCATGTCTCTCCAATGAAGAAACGTGTGGTATCTTATGAAACTGAGGAAAAGTTGTACATAAGAACCATATTGTTCATATCTAATTAACTTGTCATTATTTAAAGATATAGGAAAGTCTGATTTCGGAACCTTTTCCAAAGTCCATTGTCAGAGCTTCTATCAAAGCAATATGAAATGATAAAATAACTGTCAATTCTGTGTTATTTGTAAGGTTCTGGGTGTATTTTCTGCTAAAAATCAGTTGCAGTGGTTTGTTTATTTATTTATTTGTTTTCCTATTTTAATTTATTTCAGGCTTGTGGGCTGAAGAAAAGAGGTATTTTTTGCTCTATGGGAAATTTCATATATTTCAGTTCAAATATCCTTTTTCTCTAGGAAGTGTCATTTTGGTGGTGAGGCAAAACACATAGCATAAAACTGAAACAATGTGAAGGTAAATGAAAAGCCTGAAACAAAGCTTTTCAGTATTACTGACATAAGAAAACAAAAATGATGCATTTCAATGCTGCTATGGAACACTTTTGAAATTTGAAAGGAATTCCATTGAAATTTCCTCACCCAATGCTTTTGACAAGTTTTATCTTTCACTCTTCTTAACTGAAGGCCAGTATCAGCACTGTTCTATTTTACATGTTGAGTAGCACCAAAATGTGGAGAATGACTGAGAGACCAAATTCAATGTACTGAAATCCAGAGATGACTTCCAAACGGTTACTTCAGAGTACTTAGTTGACTTTGGTGATTTACATCTATTAAACCCTGCACAGCCATGGCATTCCCAGAGCACTCAGAAATCTGATGAGAGCTGAACCTTTATCCCTGGGTGCCCACAAAACAGTGGCAGTCTGACTTCTCTAGTCAAGTTCAGTATAAAGAGCAAAAAGGGTAACAGCAACAGGTAGTCCTAGGAGAAGGTAAGGAAATAGATACATGTTTCTCCATATAATTCTCTTAGCAGTACTATTAAAATTATAATTCTCTTAAAACTATTATAATTCTCTTAAAAATACTATTCTTCTTTCTCCAAATAATTCAGTTTCTTTGGTCACAAATTGTAACAAAGCTCAACCTCTACAGGGGCAAAAGGACATTAAATGGTGGCATAAAACTCTCTGTACTTGCAAATATGCTTATATGAAGTATTTTAATCTGTATAGGAAGTTGAGCATCTGAGAGGAAAGAATGGCAGGAGCTACTCCAGTTGAAACATCCAATATGAAATGTATAGAATCTGAATAGATTTAATCATAATTTAATTTTTATGGCTAGAAAGACTAGGTGCACATAATTTCCAAGGCTCAGAAAGGCAGTTGGAAAAGGAATTGTAATATAAAGAAGAAAGTCACGTTAGGCGTATCATCACAGACATTTATTATATTGAAGGAAGAAGTCATGGAACATAAATGGAAGGAAAAACAAATGTAATTTTGTAGTCAGATTTTCGAGGAGTTTGATGAATTCTATAACAAATATTCAAGCTATTAAAACGTTTGAGATTTACAGATATGTTAAATTCAGGATCAATTTATATCAAAAAGGCTTTCAAAAATATAAACCAGAGCATATAGCAGTTTCTAGTGTCACACTGCTTCTTTCTCTTATTCAAAAAAATAGTAACATGTCTGTGTGGGCTCCTGGCTCAGATTATATCAGGCTGCTAGAAAATTCAGATCTGGATTTATACCTTACAGCTGATTTGCCTTTGGAAATTTCTGGATCTGACCCAGCATCACTGTAAAAGTAGTAATAACAGTGTTTGAGCTCCAGGTCTGAAATGTGAGGCATAAAAATGAAGGCTGGACCATAATTCAGCTTGCCAGTGCCTAAGCATGAGTATCAAGCTGAATGACACACAGGATTTATTCAGAAGAATAAAAGGCTTTCTAATTCACTGTTTAAAAAACAGAAATGAATTTTAACTAAATTTGTTCTGCTTTTATTTGCAATCTAAAAATAAAAGTATAGGAATGCAAACTTTGAGGAATAGGATGTTTAAATGTGACACATTCCTTGAAATATGGAAAATACTTTTCCGTTCTGAGAGCACTTATGTTTTGTTGGCTGAGTTCTGACTAAACCAATTTTGGCATTAGAACTTACATTTAGTCACCAGATTTGCATGTTGCAGTGCAAAAGACTAGACAATCATGTTTTATGCCTTCTTTCTCTCTGGAAACTCAAAAGGCCTATTTGTTAAACCAAATTTCTGTTCATCTGAAACCTATATGTGTGTCCTTTTGTACTCATTAAAAATAGATGGAACTGGATGAGATTCAGCAAACAGGTAGGTATTTTTTGAATTTTCATTTTATGTGCACATTAAGCTGCAAAACTTTTTTTTTTGTACTTACCCCAAATTTCCCTAATCTCCCTTTCTGCAAATAAACTCATTCATTCTTAATCCTCTTCTAAATTGCTTGGAGATATATTGGTCATCCTCCTTTTATGAGAAATTTTACACCCTCGGAAAAAGCGCTTTTATCTCAGAGAAGCCACATGGTTAAACCATGGATGGAATTTGGGATTTTTGCATCTTTTTTGCATTCAGAATGTCACTGCAAGTTTCCTTTTCCTGGGAGCTGTAACCAGGACACCTGTACATCACTGTGTGTTCTTCTTCTCTATAAACCCTGTCACTGGGCCCTTGCTCCCAGCCATGTCAGGCGTAAGCTGCTTTCCTCACTTTCAGTGCCCTCTTTGTCTTGTTTGAGGCTGACCTTTGCCTGTGATGACCCAGCCCCATAATTTCTCTTTTGTTTTCTACTTCCCTGCTTTGAACCACAGTATTTAATGTCAGGACCCTGCTGAAAGTACCTAGACAAGTGACCTATCACCTCCCTCCAGATTCTTGTTCCCACTGTTCCTTTACATGAAACTGCTCTTTTTTTCTTAAGTCTGTAGTCTCTGCCAGTCAAAGTAAGATACTGCTTCAGCAGCCTCAGTCTCTATTTATTTACTCTTTATTGTCTATGACTTAGGTCACTGATACTTGGGATGTGTATTCTGGTATTGCTCTGTGTTTGAGTATCACCATAAATAATGCTGTTCCATCCATGCCTCTAGCTTTTGCGCAGCATGGGAAAAAATAATATCACTTAACAGTGCAGGCAAAATAAATAATTTAACAGACTGGTAAATGTAATAAATATACTTCTGCTCCTGGTGACTTTGAGGACTAGCCTTTTTCCAGTACTGTCCTTTGAGCCAGAGCTTCAGCACATAATTAACGTGTTGGGTTCTGTTTCTGCTCGGTGTTAAGATGTACTATTTAAAACACCCTCAGTACAATGAAAAGGTACTAGGAATTAAAGGTTTGGTGGGAGCTATGTCTGAAAGAAAGCAATCACATAACTGTCTAGTCTTCAAAGATCTAAAGACAATCAGTATCAAAGGATTAGATTAGCCTTTTGAGACCTGAAGCTGGTCATTGACTGGAGTTACTCATCTGGATCAGTTTGCACACGTGTTTATGAATATCTTTGAATTATGGTCTTAGATATTAAAAAAATCTCTGACTGGTTCTAGAGGTGAAACCAGCCCCAAATCTTGTAAAATCCTTAGTGTTTGGAGGCCATTAAATGCCTCCTTTTACACATGCATTTTAAATTCTTTGTTCTGACTCTTGTTCTTCAGAGGTAGCTTGCAGCAGCAGCTCTCCTGTGGCATGGAGCTGATTACACTGAAAATCAAGTCAGATAAGTCTGTGAACTTCTCACTTTCTGTAGTGCTCCAGCTGGGCAGAAAATCAATGTTCTTAGCAACTACAGCAGTGACACCCATTTGGATTAAGCAAGTATGTTCTAATCTGCAAATGAAAAATGCGCTGGATGCTGAAATTTTCATCTCAGTGTGACCTAAGTGTATGTGAAGGGATGGAAACTTTTCAGTGCTTAATAGAAACGATTTGAGAAAAAAAGTTCATTTTTTTTTGGTTCTCTTTGTTTGGCTGATTTCATAATTTTATGAAAAATATCTTGCTAAATCATGTATTCTTTAATAATAATATCTGCCCTGAAGCTGTGTATGACTAGTTTGTGTTAAAAAGTGAGAAAAATTCTCACAAGTCACTGGAGATGAATACAATGATTTATGGCTTCATGTATTTTCTGTCCCAGAGATAAACGTAACCTAATATTCTACTAGGCAGGATTCATCAAAGCAAATTCAGAGATCTTAACAGCTAAATTTGTAGTTGGTGCATAGGTGAAGTCAGTTGTTACTTAAATTTCAGCCACATCTTCCTGTGTTTATTTTCTTATTGGATAAACTCGATTATACTGTTAAACATTGTTTATGCTTTTGTGACAGCACAACTAGATTACAAAGAAAAATTAATTTTGTATCCCACTAATATAATTGTTATTGCCTTTTATATAGACACATTCATTTAATAATGACCTTGTCTATTAATATCAGCTCTATGTTTATCTTTTTATCTTTATTCCAAGAAGTAAAGAATTGCTTGACTTTTGTTGTATAAAATAGGTTTTGATTTCTCTCCAGCATTTCTTATTTAACCTAATCTTATTAATTGTAATCCTAAGAAGCACCTGTAGATTTTTTTTTTTTATTTTAGTGTGTTGGGGTTTTTAATTTTTTTTTTTTTTTTGCAGCTTCTGGAGAAGACCACGTATTTAGTTAGATAAACCAAAGGACATAGTCCTGTTTTCTTACCAGGTGAAATCAGAACCAATACTAGTTCCTCATCATGCAGAAACTCTTAAGACAATCTGTGAAATTATTGTAACCACTGAGGGCAAGTATCATCTTCAAAATGGTGAAGTCTGAACTGAGCGAATTTAGGACTCACAGTTTTGAGTGTTTGAAATAAACAAATAGTAATATAGGAATTGAAAATACATAATTTTCAAATTTGCATGGGTGATAGGAAATGAGGCAGAAACAACAACTACCATGACAATTACAAATATTCATGGTAAATTTGATCTTAAAGTCACAGCATCAAAATCTCTCACTCTTGCAAATCTCAGTGAATATATTTATGTCTTTCTTGCTGGTTAATTCACAGAGTTAAGTAACTTTAAGTTTCTTCAGTTTATCATAAGTTCTTGCCAAGATTTGGAACTATTATGAGAAAAACAGCATAGGTGTCTTAGCACTTATGGCACAAAAAATGTCAATAAGTATCTCTGCATGTCATCCTTCAGGCCAAACTTTGAATTTCCTTTATATGAATTTTGTTAGATGGTCTAGATAAAAATCAAAACTATAAACCCAAGTAATATGATGACTAACATCATCCTATGTGAAAACCCTGACTAAATGGACAGTTTCAGCTGACTGCTGAGCATAAGGTTGTTAACCTGGGAATTCCACAATTGAATTAACATTTTTTTGCCATACAGCAACAAGAAAGAATTCAAGCTTTTATAATCTGGTTTTCATTCTTTTACTGTACGTACCATGGTCCAGCACTGAATATTACAATAAAACTGAAAAAGAGGAAATTAGAGCAATCTATTTGGAAAAAAACCTCCTTTTTCTCTATTCATGATTTGCAAATCAGAAGATTTGGATTTTTGCACCTGTTTTTATGTCTTTGACCTTCCAGGTTTTAGCAACCAATTTGAGCTGTGGTTCTTTGTGAGAAAGCTTCCAGCCATGAGTGCTGTCCAAGCCAAACTATTCAAGTTTCATGATTAAGTTGTCTTATATCCATGACTGGGTGAATTCGTGTATAAAATAATATCTCCCGGCACTCCCATGATAATTTTTCTGTGGTGGTGAATTTTATTTCAGGTGCTATAAAAGACTCTCTAGGCATTTACATTTTATAGTTCTCAATCTTTTCACATAAAACATAAATTAGATTCTCACATTATTGGTAAAAGGTAAGTTAAAAAAGAAACAAACAAAATTCAAATTGAAATGTTTTCTACATGGGACACTGATGGAAACCAGGTCTTTATTAGCCTGCATCCAGCTATGCCCACTGCATTGACTTCTCAGGAAACTGGTCTACATTATCATGGGGAAATCAATGAAGTTTGCTGCTCAATATGCAGTATCTGTCAATAGTGCAAATAAAACCTGTCTCAGACTGTGTTGGAAAGGTAACAGAACAAAAATAATGGGGAAAAGTCAGTTGAATGTGACAGGTGTACAGCGAGATTTTGGGATTCCTAGACTCAATTTCCATCTCACTCACAAACTTCCTCTGCGACCTTGTCCAAATCAAAAGGAATCTTTGAGATCATTAAGTGAGATTTAGGTAAAGGTTTGTGTTGTATAAATCCAAGACTCTGATCCTTTAAGGCATTTCTTGGTCTCATGGGTGTGTGGAGGATATTGACATTTTTAGGAGGGAAGAACCCAAGGGGTTTAGAGCTGTGGGTTGGACTAATGCCCAGCACAGCACCACCTTATCCCCAATGCTGCCAGAAAACCCATCGTATTAGTGACATCTCAAGGGTCAGAAATTGTTCAAATTTACCCAGAGAGTTGCAGAGATTGAGAAGGGGCTTGTGAAACAGTCCTTCTAGCCTTAAAGGGAGGACTCTGAACAAAGGACTCCTTCCAGGTAGTCTGGGGTCACTTGCTGAGGCACTGAGTCGTTGGTTCCTGATGTGCCTCTTGTTGTTTGACTGGTGCCACAGGTCCCCATGCCCTTTGGAATGCAAGACATGGGTGCCAGTTCACAACCTAGACAACATTAATACTACTTGGCATCTCATGAAATAAAGAACAATTAGCATAAATAATAAATAATTAAAAAAACCCAACAAAACCCCAGAAAAAATGTACCACATCTATCTGTAGTGCAGAAATGAAAAAATGTCATGGAATTTTTTGCTAAAATTAGTAAAATTGAATAAAAATAATCAGATCAAAGTGGCATATTCTGAAATTACCCATGGCTGAAAGAAAACCTAATGACATCTTTCAAACCATGTAGTGTTTTATATGAAGTCCATAAATAATCATCACTGCCATATGCACTTCAGATAACTTTTAGAATGTTAGCTCTCTCATTGCTTTGGTGAGCCAAAGCAATATGATTAGCCCTTTTTCTGAAAAGGCACATTTAATTTTTTTGTTGCAGCATTTTTGAAAGTGTTTGCATGCCTATGGAGGTGGAGTGGCAATAAGTTTTTCGAATACAGAGAGCAGTTAGGTACTGAAGCTCTCTCTTTTTCTTTAGAAATCTGAACACTTTTCAAATTGTGCTTTTCATAATTATGAAAACAGCAGGCATTGCAATTACAGCTTCTTTTCCTTCCAGTCCAAGTCACTATTTCACCAGACCATGCTGCATCAGACCAGACCTTCATTCACATTGTTTCACACAGCAGAAGTAATAAATTCACTTACTTGTGCAAGTCTTGTTGTATTTAGGGTTCTCTTGAGGAAACCCTTCCAACCGGCACTGGAACCTGTGCTGCCAAAATTCCTGAAACCATGGGTTCCGATGATTGGTTTCTGGCCGAAGCTGTAGGTAGTAATCATCAAACCATTTCACGTCTGGAGACTGCAGCTTGATTGTTATCCCACCAACAGCTTCATTCTGGTACCCTTCTGTCACATCATACCTGTCTGCCCAGCCGTCACTGCAGGGGTAAAGGAAAGGGACACAGCATTGACCATTCAAAGGAATAGAAAAAGAGCTTCCTTATCTCTGAAAGTCAGAGCCTGAGAGCATGCACACTAGCAGTTGTGGTTCTGAGTAGAGTCTTGTAAAGCACCTGTCATTCTTCTGGAGGTAGAATTCACTGTTTTACTTACATTTGCTTGATATCAGTACCTTCTAGTTAAGTGATCTATTCCTCATCCTCCACATCGGGTAATTGAAACAATGTAAAAAATCACAGATCCTGAAATCTGCTGTATATTAAATGCATCTCTCCATCAATCAACTTCATTGAGCTGTGTGGAGAAAACCTTGGATTCAGTGTTTCCCTGGCACTGGGTTGATACTACTCTTACCTGAGAGGATGTGACTTGGAGGACAGGACCTCTCACTGTGCAAAGGGCAGGTCTGTGCTGCAGACCATGTTCATACTTCTTGATGAAGCATGGGACAAAGAGCCAGCAGCAAGCCTTGAATAGGCTGGCACTGCTCAAGCAGATACACTGGCACAGTGACAACATGGCATTGTATCTGAAGCAACTAACCCTCTCTGCAGACATGGCTATTGAAGCAGGGCAGAGCATTATGCAGATCCAGGTGTTGCTCCTTTTCTTTGTTTCTTGGGGCTGGAGTTTTATGGAGTTGTGGGATACTGCACTGCACACAGAATTTTAAAACCCTTCTGTTAACCTTTCAGCTTGCAACACTCTAACCACAAGGAGACAGAAGCAACTGAAAACCCCATTCGAACAAAATGTCATGAACTTCTCAGGGTAATTTCCTTCTCCCCATTTTTGCAATGCATTTTCTTGGAAGTACTTGCATTTATGAAGTTTCATTCAACCCTAAAAATGTACATATCTCATT
The DNA here is from genome assembly GCF_029207755.1 of Chamaea fasciata. Taxonomy (NCBI): domain Eukaryota; kingdom Metazoa; phylum Chordata; class Aves; order Passeriformes; family Sylviidae; genus Chamaea; species Chamaea fasciata. Next base: position 35,089,529 of record NW_027094087.1, read on the forward strand.
AGAGCATTTCAGATTTCTTCTGTTTAATTGTGATCATTATATTTCAGTTTTTCAAAAGGTCTTACAGTCAGAGACTTGGAGAAGAATGTCAGATAAGCATTTCCCCCCCCCTTTAAAAAGTCTTTTATATTGACTATAGAGTACCTTTAAATCCTAGAAGTAGAATAATTGAAGGATAAAAAATAAGCTCAACTTGTCTTACTTTAAAACTTCATGATTTTTTTAAAGCTAACCCTTCTGTAAGTTAGTCATGCTGCAAGTGATGTAGGTGACTTTTATGTTTGTGGATCTGTTGTTCTATTTTGATCGTTCACTGCCTGTCTTAAACTTTTCCTGTGTACAGCAGAACAGGCAGGAATCCTGCTGCAGACACCTGGTCCCCAGCACATTCCTTATGCTGTGCACTCAGCTGTCCTCACACAGAGCAAAAGCCCTCAGAGAGTGACTCCTTCACAAGACACTGTTTCATCAGAGCCTGGACTCTTGACTACATCTTCTTAGCACAGCTGCAATGTCAGTAAATAGCAGCATCACCAGGGGGAAAAAATATCCAGTGTCTGGAATCAAAATGAAGCAACTATTAAACATGCTTCAGATTTCAAATGCACTGATTTACTCAGAACAGAAGAGTAAAACATGCATCACAAAAGGAGAAAGATAAGCATTGCTGTTCAGCTTGAAGATACCACTTGGAAAATTTACCTTCCATCTCAGGGATTGACACTGATGTTTATATCCCTAACTGTGCTCAAGTTGCTCAGTAAGACATCCCCCACTTCCACCAGGAATATTTACTGGACAGAGTTAAAACCCATTATGGGTTGTTTTATGATAAAAACAAAACATATAAAGCCCCAGAAGGTGTTTTAAATTTATGACTGATTTAACCTTTCTTTAAAAGATTCATCTTGTTCTTTGGCAAGTTTTTAAGCTGTTTTATCCACCCTCAGGAAGCCTGACAAGTTTTTGAATGCAGGAAGGTTTGATAGGATTTGTAGTGTGGGATTTTTTTTTTTAACTGAGTAGAATTTCAAAGAATTAAAGCCATGCTGTCAGTATCCCAGCTTTATGAGTTGTCTCATAGAAAACCTAGAGAAAAAGCCTGTTTTCTTGTAATTAATTTCTTTGTCATTTTCAAAGGAGCAATTTTGCAGATCTAATCCAGCAGGGTGCTATAAAATTGACAGGATTAATTTATGATTAGCGATCCCATCTAAGATTTACAACAGAGATACCATTTTATACCTTTAAATTATTAAAAAAGATGGAAATGGTAACTTCATATTGAATAGCCCTCCTTCTTAACTTTTCTGCAGGAGAGAGCTTCTTAATTCAACAGAGCTACTTCTCATTCAAAGAAGTGTTTCAGCTTAACTTCTTGAGCAAAAAGGGTTTAGGAATATTATATAAAACCTACTCAAAGTGTGTATTGTACAGACAATGATGTAGAGATAAAGTCTCAGATGGACAATGTGGCAAAGCAAATGATAAACTACTACCCCAAAGCTGGTGAAAGTGGAGTAGATACACAGGAGAGAACGAATATTTTAAAAGTCTAGCTATTAGTTTCTGAGATGAAGGGTGAACCAAAAACTGTGATGATCTAGATCTAGGCTTGGTTGAATTAACTGAAGATTTATAGCCTAAAGAACCAAACACATTTTGCTGGTATTTGTCTTCAGGTACATCAAAAGCATCAGCAAAAAGATCACAAATTGTTTATCATATTGAGATAAGCTTTCAGGACTTAAACTGAAAAGAGAATGACTTATCTTAGACACCAGGAATGTTTCCTCACAGTGAAGAGAATGAGGAACTAGAATAGCTTGAAGTGAAGACTCTTAGGGGTGTTAGAGAGCAAGACAGACATCTGATATAAAAGTCCCTGCCCTGGTGAAGGGATGACAGCAGGCTACCTGACTTCTTAGCACCCACTATGCATTAGTAGTTGTTGAGATTTGACATAAGTCTGGGAATGATGATTTCGTAAAACCCAGCAGATTAGACAAAAAATTCAAAGAAAGTTAAAACAATAACTCTCCTTCAGAGCTTCCCCAGCTTCTTGTAATGTTTTACTTTATTTATTTTTTCATTATTGTATTTTTTCTTTCTCTATGGTTGCTATGGGAAGCAATAAGAAAGAGGAATTTATTTAGGCTAAATGATGTGTTAGGCTATACACACAGCTAACTCCAATGTTGCAGTCAGGAGTGTGCACTGGGTCAAAATTACTCTAAATGAAAATGAAACTGTTTTATTTCTCTTTTGTTGGGTTAAAGGAAGGTTTTTACATCTAATCCGCAAATAACACCATCTCGGTATAATTAAGATAATCCTTTGAGGTTTTAAGACAGAAAAGAAATTCTACTTTCACTAATTTAGTCATTTTGGTTGACAGTCTGAACTAAAAACAGGTCTGACAGTTTAAGGCCACTTGCTCAGTTTTGAATATCCATGACATCAATCTATAATTTTGGCCCTATATGTAAGACTTGTGACTCCCATAGTCTGAATGACCTTTGTCAAGGGATATTAAACTTCAAAACTAATGAGTCAATGATGAGATATCATATTTGAACAACTACAAAATTATTTGCACAAACTGAAATGCCTACACACTAAATAGACACAGATTTAATTTTTAAATATTACAAGTCTGTTATACTGTTTAGGATATTTCTTAAATCTCAGCTATAGGGTTTATAATATTGATTTCAGTGAATATTCTCAGATTCTTGAGAAGCCTTTCAAGGAAGTAGGGAAATTCTGCCAGATTTTAGGGACAGCTGGACTAAAAACATTTCAAAGTTGAAAAGCCTATGCTGATGAAGAGATTAAATAAATACTATAATTGACTATTTTTCCATTCAGTCCCACAATATCCTTCAAGTTCAACTTCAGATAGAAGTATTCCTGAACAATGCCAATGCCTGTTGTGGTTTTGTTTCATTCCTTTTGTATCCTGACAGAGTTGGAACTTTGCTGTTCTGAGAATCAAATTATAGAAAACAATATACAATCTGTGATTAACTATGGTCTGCTTCAAAATTTAGCAAGAGCATATGTTGGATAATACAAGAGGGGCAGAACAAACAGATACACTGTGCAAATTGACAGTCCTTGAAACTACTGCAGTCCTTTACCATCACTATTTTGTGAATATTAGACAATCATTTTAATTTAATTGTACTAACAAATTAGGCAACAATGAGTTGCAAATATGATTTTTTGGCTATTGGAGATATTTTTGTTTGCTGCTCACTTTTAAAAAAAAAGGTTGTCATTGGTAAGCTATCAAGGTATCAGGTATATGCTATCAAGATCTATCGAGTACTATTAAGAATATACTACCAAGATATAAAGACTTTTTGGGAACTGACTAACAAACTAACTAACTAACTAACTAACTAGGATGGTGGAGTTGTCTGCTCTAGGCTGCTGCCAGTCCTGGGTAGGAGAAGGTAGCAGGGAGATGTGTAATGCTAAAGCAGCTACAATCTGGCGGACATCCAGAACACCAGCTGGAAGTGATGTTCCTGCAGAGGGTCCTCCCCATGTTTCCTGGTGTCCTGTCTTTTTATACCAGTTCTTTAGAGCATAGAAAGCTGAAGAGATGTCTACTAGTTTGGTCCATTAAGTGATTCACTATACTGAAAGAAAGTTTTCATCTCTTGGCTCTGGACAAATTATGGTCAGCAAACCACTGTGAGTTAGTAGTACCAGTGAGCTGGCAAACATAGCTTTAGGATTCCTATGAAAACCACCTGGAAAATTCAGCATACATTCTAAATGTCTATTTCTAAGATTAGACAAAATACGAAGAGACACGTGTACAACAAAAATAGACTCCCTTTTGCAAACTGTTCTACTTATTTTCTACACTGAAAATGCAGCAGGGTATTGGAATCAGTTGAGCTGATTACTTTTTCTCTGAAGTCCCTTTCAAGCTATAGCTAACATTATTACAATTAATGAGTGCATTCATTAGGCTGTAGACTGGTCTCTTTTTTGTTATGCAAAAATCTGTTTTCAGGCAGGCCACATAATAATGATGGCAACTGCTGTTCTGCCCACATCTAATCACTCTCCTGCCAAAAAATCTCACCGATAGCATTTGAAAATATATTTTTCCACCTGTGTAGGAGTTTTTGTCTAAGTGGCTCTCTTTAATTTTCATTTCATTCTATTCCTCTGCTCTTCCAACATTTTTTCTATATATTTTAACAGCTCTAAAACTATTAAAGAGTCCTCACACTCTTCTCAGAGCATTACTGGTCTTGATAAAGCAAATTTGTTTGATTAATACTGAGGGGAGGGTGGCATTGCTTTTGATGAGCAGCTGTAAACTGATGTATTTTGATGAGTTCATTTTATAATAACTATGCCTGCGATTAATTCTTGTTTTTCTGCCTCGATTTTTTAGATTGCGGATCCTAATTTTTTTTCTTCCTTTTCATGCATAATATAAAGAGAAATAAATTTAAGGGTAATTCAAAGGAATGAAATGACTTGATGATTTTTAGGCAGTATGGCCAACAGTTTTCTACACGATGATAGAAGTAGCTATGCAGTGAATTTGGCAGATATCTTACACAGGGGATTACTGGTACTAATTACTTGCTGAGTATCCAAACTTCCCCAATCTGAGAAAGGTTGTGATGGCAACTTGAGGGATCGGTAGCCTATGGCAACATCTAATTTGCATGAAAACAGAGAGTTTTGCAGCTGTGTTCATCTGTAGCTCAGATGCTGAACTGCAAAGTAATTCACCCCAACTGTATTCAGTTTTACAACAAAATGCAGTTTCCAATGAGTGATTCCTCTTTCTTTACGTTTGCTAGGTGTCAAAGCTGATCATTTTAACTGAAGTTCTTTTTATACATGTAAGTCATATGAGGTGTCCCCTAAATTGAAGGGAAATTTGCCTGAAAACTCCTGAAAACACCAAGAATACTCAAATTGTGCAATATGCTCTCTTGATTCTCAAATAATTCTTTCATGAGGAGAAGGAAAATATTTGACGTATTTCCAAGAAGAAAGGCATTTTGGATGGCTAGACAACTTGGTTTCCCTAGGATTAAATGCTAAGCTGTGCTACAGTTGAAGTCCCTTACTTTTTTACTACATTCACTCTAGATCAATTGTTTGTAAGGGCTTTGAGGTTTGTCTAGACGGAATAAACCCAGTTTTATCCAACTTTTCTTTGACAAGCTGATTTCTAAATCTGCTGTCCTTCAGGGGATCATTCTTCCTGAAGTGCCCAGCTGTTCCTTGTCTCTAGGGACTCAGTGCTACCTTGGGATGCTCTGAAAATGCTGACAGTGTCATGACTTGGGTGCTGCTCTCAGTGAGAATCAAAATGAGGGCTCTGTGGACTAAAGATCAGAGGGCAGTGATGGAATGTCTTCCTGTGATCTGTATAGACATAGGGATGTTCTATCCCAAGCTAATTCTTGTCCATGTTCCAAGTAGGCAGTTCCCACACTGTGTGCAGTCTCCTGGCTATAGCTACCAGGAGAAACTGATAAGCCTTTAAAAAGGGTCAGGGAGGGAGGAGAAAGCAAGCTCTTCATGACAATATATTGTGAAAAGAAGAGTGGGAAGCATTGTTCTTCAGGTTTTGTATTAGATAAGGATGGTCAAAGGAGAGTAAAACCAAACGAAGGGATGTGCCCAGTCGGAAAACCTAAAATGTGTTTGGGAATGGGCCATCAGACATCAGGACTGCTTCCATCACTGTTTTTTTGCAGGGTAAAAAGATTACTTCATATCCTTGAAGTGTATTTTCCAAATAAGGCAGCAGCTTTTCTTTTCAACAATATTAATGCTGTTGAGTCATATTTATAATTCACTCTAAGCTCCTCAAACTGTAAACTTCTCCTAGTGACAGCCTAAAAGCCACTAGTTACATAATGTCAGGACCAGCAGAAAAACAGGATAGAAAAAAGAATGGTTCATGTCTAAGCCACTTCAATTTCATATGTATTTACTGTGAAAATTCTGATTCTTATCTCCTCCAGAATGCAAACCTTCAGGATAGCTTCAGGGCACAAAAAGTAGCATCCATTGCTATATTATGTAATCTACAAAAGATATATAAACAAATATCAAAAAAAGTCATGAACAGAAATCAGGGCTTGGCAGAAACTATAAGAGAATATCTACTGTCTTGAAATGCTGTCACAAAGCTTTTGCTGTATATCCCATGCCTCTGGAATGGAAGCAACTCTGGGATGACCCTGTATGCTGAAAGATCCTCAGTTTGTCCTACCGCAGCCCAGATATATAAACCAGTGCTGCATTTCTACTCATGATTGCTTGCATTGATTCAGGGGATTTTTTTATTACGTCGGGTCCACCAGGAGAAAAATAACCTATTCTGAATCAGAGTTATCTTATGATAGTAATTTACTAAGGCTGCCAGTGGTGGAATGATTCCCCATTAGACATCCAGCCACCACTTTTAGGTACATACAACACCAGTTGATAAGATAAATTCAAACATAGTCATATGAATGAACATATAACTGTGATAGTCTTACTACTTTAAAAATATTTCAGAAACGGGCAAAAAAAAAAAGGTTTATGTGAAGCCATTCACTTATTTGACAGAAAATGTAACACATATAATTATATGATTTATATATATATATATATATTTTTTTTTCCTATGAGTATTTATTTACAGGATTTTCAGCCTGAAAAAAGTAGCATGCAATAATCTCTCATGTCTGTACACCAGTTATTATGTGCTTTTAATGTGTATTTGTGCAGTTATTAAACTATACTTTGAAATATAATTCAAAACAACACTTAAGATGTTACCTCCTATAGTTGTAGAATAACACTTCTAGTAATAAATAATGTACTTAATATATAAACAAGGAACAGTATGACTAAATCATTATAAATGAATGTATCTAGGTATTTTATAGAGAAGTAAACGTTAAACAAAAACGAGTTTAAAAGTTGGACAATGCATTATAAAATTTAAAGAAGAATAAGTACATTTCATATTTCAGTAGTTACTCTTAATGGCAATGTATGTTAACACTAAACCTTATTTTTTTGGGGCGGAGAATTTGTTTATGACTTATCAGAAACTTTAGGATGAACCTTTGAACATGCAACAGAAAAGTAAGGGTTGTATGTTAACAATATTATTTGTGTTTTAGGACCTATTTTAAAACAACGCCTACATAGAAGGTTTCCACTGGTCTAATAGTACTGAGGAAAGCAGAACATTACTTTGTAAAACATCTTAAATCTCCAGACTTTGGTAAATAATCCAGTAAATCTAGAGGGGCTAATATACAATTTCTGATTGAACAATGCATAACAAATTCTGCATGTGCAAAGATGTTATGTCGGATTTTTTCAGAGACAGAATAAGTAATTTCAATCCCATAAATGCAATAATTAACACACAGTTATATAAAACACAAATAAATTAATATTCACAGTTCCCCAGGGAGTCAGTAATTTCAGTAATTTTTTTTTAACATCCTTTTCCGCAAATGGAGCCAAATATGTCAGAGGAAACTGAGCTAGACCTAGAATAATGACACAAACAGTGTAAATATACTGAAATTCTTCTGCTGCTGAAATCAGCTGAAGCTTTGCCACTGACGTCAGTCAGGACTGCCTCTTGCCCAGATCAAGACATTTCCCTCTAATTAATTCAGTGGCTGCCCTCAGACAATATAATGTGTGATGACTAGCTCATCCATTCCACTCACATTGGCATTATCCATGGATATACAGAGAATTGAGTTATAGAGCAGTCTTATAAACCCTCCATCTTCCAGAGCTCAATTCAGAATAATTCAGTCGTCATGGGCTATAAACATGACGTTCTTTTAGTCAGCTGTTTGAGGAGGACTCATGACTGTCAGAAAAAGTACATCACTAGACAGTCATTGGCTTCAGAGGAGGAAAATGTGTCAAAGGCCTTGCAGTCTGACTACCTTTTGCTCGACAGCATACAAAACGGCCTTCTTCTTGAAAAGAGAGTCATGCTAAACTTGCTGACACCTCAGAGCTGTGATGCAATATGGACATCACAAGGTTTGAGGAAGGATTTGTCATGCAGCAAATCACAAATCTTTTACAAGAATCAGAGCAAGTCAACACAGGGATATATTTACATCTTGATGGCACAAAGTAATCTGAAACCAGAGTGACTTCCATTGTCATATCTCTTCAAGTAATTTGGTCTCTTTGAAAAACCTGGTCAAGCAGATGGTGTCCCTTCCAACCCAAGCCATTCTCTGATTTTATGATTTCTTTTGCCAAAGCAGTTTTCATTTGTCATTGCTACAGATTTAGAACCATCATTTCCAAAAGCTAATCCACATCTATGCACTCAACTAATTTTATGTCCATTACTTGAGTTTCCCAGAGCTTGGAGTTAGACATTTTAAGTAAGTGACTGTAACTCCCACAGTGGAGTCATAATGGTTTCTGGTCACCATCCACAGAGACATGATAGAAATTGCTTTACTATGCTCAAACCAAAGCTCATGAAACCCAGCAAACTCTCTCTAATGGCACTGAGTAAAAATTTTTATATGCAGTCAAGGCCCAGAAGAAGAATTTGAATAAGTTCAGCAAACACCAGCTCCTATGTTCTACAATTCTAAAGGGTGAGAATTTATGTCAGTAACATGAAGGAATAGAAGTCTGACTTGAAGTGGTCTTTAGCATCATTTCAATTTGGGTGAATGTAAGACTGTAAATCATAATATCTTTTTACAATACCACTTTCCAAACAAGTACAGGAAAACTTAAAAATTCACAGCCAGTGGCTTCTTTTCCATCTCTTGGTGTTTTGGTATGTCATTATAAAAAGTAATTTCTTTCAGCATAACTTTTGCTGAGATTTTTTTACACTGTGCTAACCTATGTGCAGTAGGAACATTTTTAAAATAAGGTGAGAGAACTCACAGATATGAAGCCCATTAGATCAGGACCATTAAATTTTGCCTAGTTTCTCTGTTCAAGTGGGCCTGATTTTCATTGAACAGAACTTTTATGGCTCCTTTGTTGTATTGAGTTGACACAGATTTGCCTTAACAAAAATAGAATGACGCCCATGGGTGGTCTGTACCCGAAGTTTGTAGTGGCCTTCTTCAGTAGAAATTTGCTTAAAAATAGAAGTAGTCAAAATACAAAGTTGAAAAAAATGCCATCCAGAATATACTGAGAGAAAAAGCCAAAAATTGTGACAAGGTGATAACACTTCAAGTAGAAATGTGTCATTTAACACATTATCTGTGTTAACTGTAAGCCTGAAAAGAAAGGATTAGGATATACTTCTAACCTATTTTTATTGATATTACTGAAAACAATGCTTATACTCATGCAAAGCCCTTAAGACATCATAATCAGGCTTTAGGTTTCAGAAATGTGGCTATGGTTACCACCACTGAATCCTGCGAGTGAAGTTTGTCAGCACCTCCATGTCTGTCTATAAGAGCACATTCTACCACTAAAACTGCTCACCCACCTGCAAATATTTAAATCTGGTTTGGGGTTTTATCTTTAAATCTATTAAAACAAATCTTTGAAAATAAAGGACTGTTGATGGCCAACAGAAAAAAAAATAGTATGTTGGGCTTATCTAAGAAGCTTAAATATGTGTTCTGTAGTACAATAACACAATCTGCTGTTTGAAGAGTTCTTTCAAAAATTGCAGTGTAAAATGCGTTCCAGAATTAATTTATACACAGATCACATGGATGACATAAATTTAGAAAATAGTTATGGAAAATCAATATCTGATTCTTTTTTTATAAAATAAATTGCAATTTCATGAAGTACATGCTTTTCTGTCTTGCAATTATATGTCACAGATTTAAAAAATCTAAATATTTGAAAAAATATTGTTTGAAAATTGACATTTAAGACATACCTTGTCAATATTTCAAAGTGACATGAAAGACATAGGGCGAGGTGATATGATTCCATCAGCAAATTTTTATTGCTTTCCTTAGTGTATCAATGTCCTAAACCACTGATAACTTATGATGATAGAGACTAATCTATCATGATTTATCTGTTCATGCATAGCAAGTCCTTTCCTTGTGGCAGCACTCTAAGTGAAAACCTCCAGCTGAAATAGCAAAGTATGTCTCCAACTAAAATGGCTCACATATGATAACACATTTTCTATCTATTCTCCTTTAAATGGCACAGTAATGTAGGGCTATATCCCTAACTTAAACTCTTATTTACACATTTACATTTAAAACACTTCCATTCAGTGTTCTTTCTCAAGGGCAAGTCTCTTGATGATTGCAACTGTTTATCACTAGCTTCGTGGGCAACACAAACACTATTTATTGCTGGGAGTACCTTAATGAATTTTCTTGTTCAACTGTATTTGAGCCAAATCCTAACATGAATATTCCACAGGAAAATTGATTCCAAATTTTTTATATGGAAAGAACATTTTCCAGAAATTTGATTAGCCTTCGTCAGCATGAACAGAGAACAACAAAGCCTCTACACCACAGCTTTGTTTTAATATCTTGAACTTTTAGTTCCATAATTTCGTTTCCTCCTTTTAATTCATTCTTAAGAATACTCTAGATATTTCATAAAATTTTATGGAGACATATTCGTAACATTGCAAATACTGAAGAAACAGATCTCTTTGTCAAACAAACAAACAAGTAAACATTCAAAACTAGAAAAAAATGGAAAGAGCTGCAGCCATATCCATGTTGCCAAGCAACAGTTTTCAACTATGTAAATATAAAAATATTGAAGGAAATATTACAGTCAAGGTGGGATCTATGCCAAAGCAGATCACTAAGCCATGCTGAGCATTTGAATGTACTTTCTCAAATCAAAGTGTCAGTAGGAAATCTTCTGTTTCCCTGGCTTAAAAGAAATGTTGATTGAGGGCATAGGCTTGGTCTCCTAACTAGGAGAAGAATGATGAAAGATAAAGTGAGGAGTGACTCTGAAAAGGGTTAATATTAGTAGGTTATAGTGCCTAAGTGTGTTTGAAGTACAAAATCATATAAATGCCAAGAGAGCTCGTGGTTGTAACAGCAAGTTTCAATAGCAGCTTTTCTCAACAGAAAGATGTAATTTAAATTTTGTGATAATAGACTGGTAGAAGCTCTGTTTTATATAGAATTATGCCAAGGAGAAAAAAGAGAACTTTTTAAAAGAGTATTTTGCTTGTTTTGCTTAAAAATCTTTTGTGCCATAACCTATTGCTAAATCACCTGAAGACTTCAGAAGTACCTAACAATAGTAAACCAATGGACAGACCTGACCTTTTCAAAGAAAGCTTACAAGAAATTTTCAAAAATGGACTGCATAGTCCAGTACAGCAGTCTCAGAGGTTTTAAGAGGAGCAAAGGAAGCAATATGAAGAAAAAAATAGAAAAAAATCATTTTAATTCTCCAGGTTGAGAGACACTTAAAAGTTTAGTAGATGGATGCATGTCAATTTTAATTCATTTTCATTTCAAAATCTATTGAAATACTTTTTCTAGTCCATTTAACCCAAATCAATTTGAAACAAAGCTGTTGTGATTTTTTTTTACCAGATAACTCTTTCAGAAAAACTGGCTGTTAATATGAAATCTAGATATTTAAAATAGTTTTATTTGACTGCCACACTGTGATAATCAAATAAAAATGGCCTGTGTACACTGAGTATTTTATTTTATAATTTTTAAATCTGTGTTGCTTTAAATAAGATCTAATGTATGGTTTCAATACTTTTATTTACTTATTTTTATTTTTTTAAAATTCAGTGTTAAAGACTCTCCCGCTTATTCTCAATAATAAATACGACTTAAGAATATATTCACTCATTTTCATTTGTCAGTATCAGCCAGAACTCTGAGTGCCTCAACAAAGGATGCCAAGGTTTTATTGGATGATGATTCTTAGTTCCTGTTGTATTCAACATCCTGGCATGAATATTTGTTTATACTACTTAATAAAATGAAGCAAATATTTATCATCAGATCTCTTTTTGGCATTCCTTTTCCTGTAGGTGTCAAGCTGATATTATTTTTTAATAAAATCCTGTCTGCATCAATTTATTAATTGAAAATGTGAATGGACATGACTAGACAATTTGGTGGCTAGACCATTAAGTTTGGAAATGAAACCCTTAGGCTGGAAAAAGACCTCTAAGGTCATTGAGTCCAACCATTAACGCAGGACTGCCAAGTCCGCAACTAAAACACATCTCCAAGTGCCACGAGAATATTTTGTTGATTTCTATGTAGTAGAAAAGAAACACTGATGAGACTGAAAGAGAAGTAGCTCAGAATAACTTTTAAGGAACTTAATGATCAATTTCTATCCTGACTGGAGGGAGAGAGGAGCTGAACGTGCTTCCCAGGAAGGTGAACACAGTGGAGGTTTGTGCAACCACAGTCTCATGACTGCTGGCTTGTCACACGTGAAATAACTGTGACATTCTACCATGAATTTTTGTTTAGTATGTTTCTCTAGAGATATAAGTCTCTTACTATCATGCTATCAGTCCATGCATGCCTTTGCCCTCTGCAATATCCTGGGAAACTTATGAATAGCCTACATAATGCAAATACAATAGAGCCATGGTGGTCTCAAAAACATGAGCAAACACTGTGAAAACCAGCTGTTGGCGAGAGCAAAGCAGCCATTCCTTCTGAATATGCTATGCAAAGAGACACCACTGACACCGAGGTGCTCCTGTGGTCTGTGAGTGGGCAGTGACACAAAGCTTACTACAACATTTGCTGACACTTGACCATCCAAGAACACACATCCATAGGCAAAACAGCTTCTCCAGTGCAGTGGGACAAAAATTTAGCAAAAAATTTAGTATTGTGCTTGTTGTGTTGCCATAGCTTTGGTTGTGTTGAGGCTGTTGTAGGGACAAGAAGGGCAAAAAAGAAACACTGTTGGGTTAATAAATGAAAAAAAGCTCATCTTGAAAAAATACTCTGAAATGACGGCAGTATGTAGTAGGGGTAGAACAGCAGTTCATGTGCTGCAGGTGGCTGGTAGAGCCCTTGGTGTGTGGACTGCATGGTACCCAGCCTTGAGGGGTGACTGCTTATTGGAAACACAGCTACTCCATAATCTGACACAGAAATGTCAGAGGTGGACAAAAATGAATTGTAATTTAGTCCGTCTAGTCATGGCACACAAGGTAAAATTAGGTCTGCATGGCAAAGGCAGAGAGAAAGGCAAACCATGTGTCTCTGCACATGGCAGGGGGTTGGAGGTAGATGATCTTTAAGGTCCCTTTCAACCCCAACCATTCAACCACTCTGTGATTCTATGAACTTTGGTGTAAGAAAGCAGCATTAATTTTGGGCCTGAGCATACCAGCAAAACACTATTTCCCTTAAATAAATAGGTGACATACTGCATTACTTTTCATTTTTTAAAATTTCCTTAACTTGCATTAGAATTGGAATTGAATAAACAATATGGCCTGGGGAAATGTAAAATAAAGGCGCAATTACTACAGTGACAAACAAACAAACAAACAAAAAAGTCATTGCCGATGTAGAATTTTTCAGGAAAGAACCCAGTGATATACAGAAACCACTTTTACTTTAATTCCTCCCCACTGGTTACAGAGATTAAGTTGACTGGGAAAGAGACTTTAATTTGGGAGGAAACACCTAAATGCGAGATGTTATCGATGATAAAGTGCCATCGTAACTGAGGTCTGAAGAGGCATCGTGCAGATGTATGGCTCCACCTAATGTTCAGGCCAGTGATGTCATGAAGAAGGAAGAAGCCACTCTCCTCTGACAGGTTACACAATTATTTGGATTTTTTTCTTTCTTTCTGACAGTAAATCAGAAATTCCACTAATTCTATTAGGCTGGAACAGTGTAGGGTGTTACAACTGAGTGTCTGTCCACACAGTATTATTGTGATGAGAGGTATGGGCTACACTTACGATGAAATAAAGTAACTCGTGCTGATAATTTCATGGTTCTCAAAAGTTTAGAAACTTGTAATTACTCTTATGCTTGATTCTAAAACAAGATTATCTCATAATTGTATTTTGTAACATTTGAGGGTTTTATTTTGAACTTACATTCTTAAATTCTCTGCTGTGCTGTGGACTATCTAGTCCTATACAGGTTTGGAAGAATGACATCCAAATTCATTTTAGTGGGATAGTGCATTTCATTTCTTAATTGAGAAAGATAATTAGTGATAGCGATGACCAAGGTACACTTGGAATTTGGTAATTTATTTCTGAACTCTTTGTGGGTTAAGAACCCAAGACTCATGCTTGTCTGTATTTGTCACACATCTATTAATAGATATCTATATTTTTATAATTGTTTTAACCACTTAAATTGCTCATAAAGAAGATGAAAAAGACCTGTGGGGCCATGAAGAGACTAAACTGCCTTAACCAACACCTTCAGGAAAAAAAAAAAAAAAAAGAGATAAATCAAAAATATTTTTCTTGTAAGAACTTGTTTCAAAATAGACTCAGCAGCCAGGGTCTGATACACCTAAAGACTTCTTATATTTTGATCTTTTATAGCCCAGACTGCCTTCTAAAGGTCTGCCAAAGTGTTTGTAGAGGAAATTTAAGTATTTTGAGACAATTTTTCATCTCAGAGAGGCTTCTAAAATAAAAGCACAACCTTATCTGAGATCCCTATGTTAGTCACAAAAAGTTTAGAATCATAAAAGAGTTCTTGAAATTGCTTTGGTGTTCTGAAATCAAAGTGATTATGTGATGAGAAAGAATTAGGCAATAAGAATTGAAGGAAAAAAACACCTTATGGGACAAATAAACATAATTTCTAAAAAGAAACATATAACTTTAATTAACAGAAAAAAAAACCCCAGCCTAATACCCTGAAATTCTTAAGGAAAAAAAGAATGTCAGATTCCCATACTCATGCAACTAAAAGTCCCAGAGGTTTTTATTGTTTTTATTGTTTTTATTGTTTTTATTGTTTTTATTGTTTTAATTGTTTTAAAATGACAAAAATGAAGATAATGCCAATATGAACTGTTATAAAAAAAGAGGAGTGGGAAGAAAGACATGAAAATACCTGAATAGGAGTTAATTTCCTAAGCTGAGGCAGAGGTTCCCAAACCATGAAGTATGAGCCAAGTATATGGACACAACTGAAACTAATAAATTCTTCTGATGGACACTCTCTCAGTGGGTTCTGTTCTGTCTGGAAACTTGGCTTATAAAAACTGGGAATAATTGATCCAGAACATCGCCTGCACAACATCCCCATGTTTCTCAGAAATCTATACTTTGTTTGGCTATAACATCTGTATTCTCTGGCTAAAATAATTAGAAGTCAAGCTACCAAGAGGCTTATGACGGCAAAACAAAACAGAAGGCTTTGATTACAGCTCGTGTGACAGGGCCAAGACTGAGAGCATGTCAAACGTAATAGAGGTGTTTTATTTTGGTTTTTTTGTTGATAGGTTTCTTGGTGTTTTCCAGTAGATTGCTGTTAAATGTCTTGGGACATTTTCATGGGACTGTGTTTGGCAGAAAATACTTGGATCATTCCTTGATAATAATTAACATTTTAAGATTTTACTCATCCAACCAAACCAATATAACCAACAATATTTTATGCTCCTAGGTATCTGCTCAGCTCAAAGTGCAACCCTTCCAATAGAAGAAAAACAGAGAATTCTGGTTTTATTTTACTTTAATATTTGCTGATCTTGAAATTATTTCTACATTGAAGGAAGTCTTGTCTGTAAAACTCACACACAAAAATGAATTTAACAATAGAACAAAAGTACAGACACGTTGCCAAACTGGAAAAAAAATGTAACTCAAGGATTATTCAACCTTGAGTTTCATGGCATATGTAGCATAAATTTAAAAAGGAAGAAAGTCATCACTAAATACTGCAACGACAGGAAAAAAAAAAAAAAGGTCATTTACATTGAAAATATAAGAGAATTACTGCAGTTAGTTAGTTCTGTGTGGGACGGATAAATTTTCCATTACTTTATTCTCTAGGATACTTGTAACTGCCAAAGGACAACAGTAAAACAGTCCAGAAAAGAGGTAGCTGTGGTGCCAACTCCAAATCTAAAAGGAACCATTACAGAAGTGCTATTTATATTAGTAAATATGGGGCGGTGAAATGCAGGGAAGTTCAAGAAATAGAGGTTTGGTTAGCTAACCATGGTCATTGAGCAGCCTTCAAGTGACTCTCTTTAGTTTCATCTTCCTTTCACATGCCTTTTACTAATGATTATTGCTTTTGCAATAGCTATCTATCATTCCGTGAAAAACCATGGTGCCAGAATGCCATCTCTTTGATATGATGCTGTCTCTTTGATCTGGTGTCCTTTCCCAGCAGAACATGCCAGGCTTTGTCTGGTGCATTTTATTTAAACTGTTCCTTGAGGTGCTCTTGACCTAGCAGCACTTTAAGAAGCCCAAGTTATTAAAACAAAGCTCTCATTGATGCTGGGCATTCATCACATTTTAGACCTCTTTGGACCTGAGAATTTGCAATGGAGCATCTGTTCTTTCTGGTTTTATTCTCAAAGATTCAGTCTTGGAAGACAAAGTTTTCTACTGATGTTTATGTGTGCTGTGTAAGATGCTGATCCATTAGAACCAGCTATAAAAGTACCATGGATTTCATTTAGATATCTTCCATAAAGCAATTGTAATTCCAATTGTCATCATCTCAAATTGAAGCATAATTAGAATTCCCTACTGTATTATAACTTAATTCAGAGTATGCAAACTGAACTTCTTCTAGTAATTTATAAAGAGTAAGATGTTACTTTTATCCTATTTCCTGAAACTTTTGCTATAACTGCTTAGAGTGATAGGCTGTGCAAACTCTTAGGTGAAACTGAATAATATCTCTCCTTCATAAGAACTTACATGAAAAATTTAACAGAGGTATATTTATTTTTTCCTTTTAATAAAGAAAAAAAAAAGGAAAAAGCTATCTAGGTTGAAGTATATAAACCTTACTTCCATTGAAATAGTTGTAAGGCAGTAAATCTCTGTCTCATTTTAACAAAAGGTTTGAGATTCTGTGAACTTTGTGACAGACAATTTTCTCTCCATCTCTTAAAGGACAGACATTCCTAATGGTTTCTGTTTTGTGGTAGGGTACATTAAAGTGTCAGTTCATGACTGTGTCCTCTAAGGCATGAAATAATTAATAGCTGCCTACAGTACTGAACAGTGGGACTCCAATTCTATTTGTATTATATTCTATAATACAAATTCAGAAATATCTTTAATTTCTGCATTTCTAAGTTGGTTTTGCTCTTGTCTTATTTTATATGAATAAAATTATATCAAAAAAGGAACTTTATTATATAAATTTCCATGGTTGGTCCTTACTTTTATCTTCTACATGACAATTCTTTCACACAAACTACAACTTCAGTCCTGAGTAGATCCCCAAATCCAGCCAACATCTATCTCTTTGCATGCCATTCTGACAGCCTTTCCACTGAGTGTTCAACATTCTCTCTCTACCCCAGTGTAGCCCACTCCACAAGATGTACATCAGCCTCAATGAGCAAGCAGTTATGAAACCTTAACTTTTTTTCCCCCAATCTATCTTGGGTTTAGGGCATTTGTTTGAGACACATAAGTTGTCTCCCACTTGGACCATGGAGAACTCAGAAGACAAGCTCCCTATCTCCTGACCAAGTGCTCTAAATATTAAGCTATTACCTACAAGGTAAGTATTATCTCTAACAACCTATCTCAGCAAAAGTGATAATGGTAAGTCTTCATGGGGGGAATCCATTCAGTCAATGTTGGACTTTCTGTTGCACATTCCCTAATTAGGCCTGTAAAAGGATCGAGATACATGCAAGCCCAGCTTGCAAACCTCCTTTTAGTTATGGGATATGATGGCATATCATGACTTTGCTTAGGTCTGTGGAAGCAGAACAACATGTCCCAATGACATGGGCTTGGGGCCTCTCCCATCTCAGAGCAGTGGTCAGGCAGAAAAGCAAGACAGCAAGGTGAGCAGGACCCTCAGAGACCTGACAGACTTTGTTCAGTCTGAAGTGATGAGAACCCTTTTGCAATAGGATAAGACCAGAAGGGAGCTGATGAAAAGAGTGTTTCTTGTTGTCTCTATATAGCTAAAATAATTAAAACTTAAGATTCTAATTCACTCTTATCTCGGGCTTTTCTCCATTCTACTCTGCTGGTATTTAGGGGCCTTTCATACACTGATTTAATCAAACCTGGTAGGATTCCTCCCTTGAAAAGCAGTCTGTAATCAACATAAAACCATCATACCAACCTTGTTCTGGCCATATGAAGGGATATACTGAGTAATAAAAGAGAAAGAAAAAGGTCAACTACTTTTACATCATTAAGCAGGCAGTAATGCCTTGGAGGAAGAATGCAGCTAAAACTACTGCTCAAATTTGACCTGTGCAGCAGCCTGGGAATTCAAACATCTAGTATGATCTGATGTCCTTGTAGTCAGTTCAGCCTCATCTCATGAGGCATTTCTGAAAATTTCAGTATGAAGCATATTCATAATTTCTATGACTTAACTCAGAAAATTCTCAAACACAAGGACACCTGGGTTTACATCCCTGGGCAATATCACATTGATTTTACTGTTGAAGATTTCACTTGAAATACGAATGAGCCTGGGGCATTCACCACACCTCCCAAATAAAGAAGCAATTACCTGCTCTAAGCCAAGTAAAATAGATCACATAAAATCTGTGAATTCTACTCAGATTTCTTTAATCTTCTATGTTGAGAGATGTGATACAGCAATTTATGATCCCACCTTGATTTGATTATTGGGCTTGCAGTCTCAGCCTGGAAGCAAGGTATTAGGGCTGTAAACTGAACAGAGATTTTAAGGAATGTCCCATTCCCTTAGCATAGACTACAATGCCTGGACACACCCAAAAATAAGTGGTGACTGCATGGGGTGCTGGAAGCATTAGAGTAAGAATGGAGTCCTAAGTTGATTGTAACAAGAAAAGCATAAGGATGACAAAAGAGCACTGATTCCAATCAGTGTCACATACTCTCAGAATAGCCCATTCCAAAATAACACTACTTAAGCTCCTACAAATGAAGCAAGAAGAGATAAAAATGTAGAGCAAAACCTGCAAGGTTGTACATAAAAACATCTGTCTCAGTGAAGACTCATCACATAGTGAGTATGATATGGAATACATTGGGATGGAGATATGCCAGTCATGCTTTGGACAAAATGCAAGGAAGATAAAGAGGGCTTCTACTCAGTAGAAAAATAGAAGATAGAGACGGCTTCTACTCATATGGAAAAAGGAAAGAAAAGTATCCCAGCTCAAAGAAAATTGTGGAATAACATTTAATTGTCTTGCTCACCAGGGGCACACAGGGTTAAACAAGTAAATATGTGAATGGTTTGAAGAGCTCTGGTTGCAACCAGAACTCCATTCCCAAATTCCTGTAGCTTGCTTGGTGGCAGCATGCAAGAATCTCGCAGTAGACCAGGGCTCTGACATACTGAGTACTACACAACTAGCAAATAAAACTACAGTTATTGTCTCAAACTAACTATGACAGAAGAGAAGATTTTTCAAAAAGATGAGATAATATTTAGAGAGATGCTTTGGAATGCTGGGTTGGTATGGGTAGTGATGCAGGATTACCTTTGCATATGAAATCACTTTCTCAGATATGGGTGTTTCAGGTACCCAGCTTAGTGGCACTTTTAAACAGTCAGCCAAGTGGCCTCACAAACAGAAAGTCTGTGCAAAGAAATAGAAATTATGAAGATGGATGAATGCAGCTGAGTTTGGAAAATGTCCCTTCTGTAGCTTAACTACATGCCAGGGGCCATTCTGGTGCATTGCAGATCGTTAAAAAACCCAAGAGCAGGCCCCACTATTTTTGCAGAATCACCTACTTGGGAGCTGTAATTTTCATTTTAGACTCACTGAATCAGTAAGTTAGGTTCCTTTTTTTGATTTAGTCATCAGACCCTATTTATTTAAGATACTTATCCATTAAGACCCTATTGAATTAGCTAGGAGAATAAAGAAGTAAGTAGTACTTCAGGTTGCTGTAAATTAAATAAATAAATTAGAAGGTACTGCATAGCTTAGCATTCTATGTTTCAACATTAAAAAAAACTTAGGAGAGATTAAGGAAACCAACCAAAGAGACCAAATTTGGCTTCCTGTCAGTATTCTGAGGCAATGTGTCAGCTTACATTAAAAAATGTTGAAACCAAACCCTTTGAAAACAAAATCCTGATAAACCACTTTTCAAGTCATAACTTTATACAGGATATCCCCATTTGAAGCATTTGCAGGACAGTTTGATGAAGTACCAAGTAAATTAGACTCTGAATTTCATCTACATTCAATTAAACTTGATTCTTCTTATAGTTACCTATTCTTTGATGAAATGGTTTAAAATTATACTGATCAATGAGAAAAAATATTTTGAACACAAACTGCAAAATAAAGAACACTGTAACCTCTGAAAATGATGTCATTTCAATGAACTTATTTTTTACCACCCAGAATAAAACTACAGCAACTGAAAGTTTTTCTTAGGAAAAGAAAAATGGAACACAAACAAAAACAAAAGAAAAGAAACAATTGGGCGAAACAAAACCTCAACCTAAGACTAATTGCATAAAGAGATTTATCTGTCCATAAAAGTTAGACACCATACTTGTAAAACAGCTAATTGAGATTATGCTGCAGGAAAACCTTTGGTCTGTTATTATGTCCATTGGAAAGTTCATGAAAATTTAGTGGCTAACAAGAATTTTCCTGAATAAAAGATTTATTAATTTATTTAAATGCAGCCTGGAAAAGGGCCAAAATGCTCCTAACCTATGCTAGATAACCTGTACCTAGGAGTGAGGGGATGAAGAAAGAAACACTTGACCTCTAGTCTTTCTGGTAAGAGCCTCAGGAGAAATATAATGACTGATTTGTGAGTTTTATAAGTAAATAGGGGAAAAAATCACTTTCAGAAATAATTCTAAGCACCATAAGCTGGTGACTGCTACTGTATCCATCCTCCAAAGGCTAGTTTCCTGCTTTAAAATCTCCACTTTAGGCACAATGATTAGTTTAGTTGAAAGGAAAAAAAAAACCCAAAACTTCAAGTGTATATTTTTACTCCTAAAACATTCTGGGGCCATTCCCTGGCACTGTTGAGAAATGGCACTGTTAAATTTGCCCATGACTAAATGTTTTCTTTCTCTCACTTCCCTCGGCAGTATGGTCTCATACTGCCTGCTGAGAGCAATTTATGGCATCTGCTATTTCCCAAACCATTCTCCCGTCCAGGAAAGTGCTGCTGGGTTCAGGTTAGAATCATGCCTGGAAGTGAGCTAATCATGTAGCAGTCAGAAAAAAGATGGATTGGTGGTGCACTCTGTGTCCTTAACCAGTTTCTTGGCAAGTGCAAACACACAAAATAGCACTTTGCGGGTTAAAATATTGTCATGGGTTTTGTAAAGAGCATATTATTCTATTCCATCTGGGTGGAGCAGAATTGCTTATCTTTGCCCAAATAGGTCAGTGTCACTTATGAGATGGTGGAGTGCTACTTATCTCTCTTCATTGTTTCACTACTTCCATGGGAATGTCTTCTGCTAATGGACCATTAAGAGCTCCTCAATGACATTACACATTACAGTGCACTATCGTAAGCTGCTCCACACAGGGAGGAGGAGCCAAACCATCTTCACCTAGATTAAAAGGAGTCACAGTCCCACTAGGTATCCAGTTTTTCCACCGGATCCCTGGAGGAAGACCGGACCCATCTCATCATTACTGGACCCTTTTTCTTCAACGGGACCATCTCTACTGCAACAGAACCACATCTGCCACTCCAGGAGGGCTTACTGTGGACTGCTTCCAACACCCTGACCAACAGGGTGTCAGGTTGTATTTCTGACTCTGTCAGGGTTTTTTCTAGGATTTCTTGTTTGTTTATTTGTTTGCTTATTCTTCTGTACTACAACATCTGTATTTTTATATCCCTAGTAAAGAACTGCTATACCTATTCCCAAAATCTTTGCCTGACAGCCTTTTAATTGCAAATTTATGATAATTTCAAAAAGGGGGGGAGGGGCTTACATTTTAAGGGAGACTCCAACCCTCCCTGGCAGATACCTGTCTATCTAAACCAAGACAAATATTCAACCATCTTCTATTTCATGGGCAACAAATTCCTGTAAAGTTGGACATAGGATCCATCCTTAAGTAATCTTGTTTTTCTTCTTTCTTCTTATGCTTCTCTGGAAGGCTGAGAAGGAACATTAGCCTTTTCATCATTAGGGAAAAAAGTCACATTTCTAGTTCTTTCTTACATATAATTGACTTGATTTTCTTTGGGCACTTTTTTTTTTTTTTTTCTTTTCTTTTCTTTTCTTTTCTTTTCTTTTCTTTTCTTTTCTTTTCTTTTCTTTTCTTTTCTTTTCTTTTCTTTTCTTTTCTTTTCTTTTCTTTTCTTTTCTTTTCTTTTCTTTTCTTTTCTTTTCTTTTCTTTTCTTTTCTTTTCTTTTCTTTTCTTTTCTTTTCTTTTCTTTTCTTTTCTTTTCTTTTTTTTTTTTAATTTCTCCTTCCCCCTTATGATTTTTTTTTCCCACACAACCCTCAGACTCTCTCTTACAGAGGGAACAATTCAACCCTCTCCATCAACTCTGCAAAATTATTTCATCAAACTTTCCTATAATAAAGGATTCACTGCCTACTTAGTAAGCTTCTCTCATTCCAAGTGAATACAGTTCTGCGGGACTAAGAGCAGAACAGAGTATGAACTACATCTACCAGAATTTTTTATATCAACCTTTATCTGATTGGAGGAAAACTATGTATTTTTGGTGATCTGCATTTTCTCTTAAGTTCATTTGAGTCCAGTTAAAGTCAATAGAAAGAATTTAATTGGCTTCAAAATTATCAACTATCTAGTCATCTGTGAACAAGTGCATGGGTACTTTAAAGCTGGTGGTAATCTAAAATTAACCTTTATTTCACAATACATTTCATCACTAAATAAATTGTTTTAAAATTCCAGTGTGGGGCAATGAATTCCTGTGTAATGATTAATTTTGTTTATGGCATTTTGTGTGAGGGCTCCTTATGGCAGGACACCAGCAGATCCTGGTCAGTGTAAGCAAGCTTGGGTTGTACCCAGGTGTGTCAGAGCTACGTTCATGACCTCCCTTCATGGAACACCTTGATATACTCACCACCATTCATGTTTTCTCCATGACATTTCAATGGATGTATTTAAAGGGTATGAGATGTATTTGCAGTCAAGAATGCTGCCACAAACTTCTCTGGCTGGAAGACAAGGAGGCTTGTTCACACACTCCTTCTCACCATATGGTCCCATCAGTTTGAGTCATTCCCTGTGTCAACAGGCTTTCACAGATCTGGAGCTGACACTACTTTTATTATGTTGCATAATGTCACTTCTTGTAATTGAGTTTCTTCTGGATTGGATGAAAGGATTCATCAGTTCATTTTAAATGGATTCTAAGTGAGAATTGCTCTCTGATAACTTCCTGCTCTCCTCAGATTAGAGTCAGCTTACTTGCACACCCGGGTTTCATATATCACTTTCTTCTCCTATTAAACCAGCAAGTTCATTGTAAATTAAACAAGATATATGTCCCTTAAAATAGCACGTTTATGCTTGTTGCTCTATGACAGTTATTGGAAACAACACATACAGTGAAAAATCTGATTTGAACTCTCCTTGTACTTTAAACTCATCCTTAGGAAAAAAAAAATCCATTTTATTTATTAGTCAAATTGACTCTTCTAAAAAATGAGATTTATTTTTTTTAATAACATCCCATAATTCTCCTAACTCCTTCAAAAATTAAATTTATCTGGAGTCAAGTATAAAACCAAAGCCAAAGCTTTATTTTCTCAGTGGGAGCTGAGTTTAAGAATCAATAAGTCTCCCTTTCTGATCAGCAGATTACCCCTGATATTTTTCTTCCTTCCTGGCGTTTCAAGGCTTCCTTCTTTCCTAGAACAGGGGCAAATTCTGGGCCTCTAGATTATTTTGTCACACTGACTAAACCAAATATGTCTCTAGCTGTAAGTGGTTGAAAATTTACCCATAAGCAAAATAAGATATGGAAAAGTGATAGAAAAGTATGCAATTTTTTTTTTATTTGGATTTGTTTGTCAAAAATAATAATCTCATACCATGATAGTTCTTGATCTTCATGTTAAATTTGTTAAATACCATCTTTCTACTGCTCAGTTCTGGACAACCCAGTATAAGAGAAAATCCAATGAGGGGCCACAGAGGTGAACAAGGGACTAGAGTATCTCTCCTCTGAGGAAAGGGTGTGAGAGCAGGGTCTCGTCATCCTTCGAGAAGAGGAGGTTCAGAGGGGATCTTATTGATGGATATAAACAGTTGAAAGGACCATGCAAAGAAACTGAAAACAGTCTCTCTTCAGTGGTGCTGTGCCAGGACCAGAGGTGATCGGTACAAACAACAGCTTCCTTCCAAATATCAGGAAGTAATTTTATTTTTTCACTACAACAGTGGCTGAACACTGAAAAAGGTTGTCCAGGGAAGCTATGGGGTTTCCATCCTTTTTGATAGATATTCAAAAGCTATCTGATACCTAATCCTGGGCTATTGACTCTAGGTGGCCCTGCTTGAGTAGGGGGTTTGGACAAGATGCCCTCCAGAGGTTCTTTCTGACCTCAACCATTTTGTGATGGTATGATTCTATGGCTAATGTAGACAGATGTATTAAAAAGTATGTGATTCTTTTTACATGACTCAGGAGTAAAGGCAGAGTCTGAAGCAAGGATACAAAGTTTAGGAGCCTTCAGAGCACAACAAACGGCCACATTGGCTTGCCAGACAGCATACTCTCATCTTAACCTCTTGACTTGTAGTGCTGAAGATGAAGTAAGAAGCAGATTAGAAACTTTAGGCTGCCCATGTGATGCTGAAGCTGTAGCAAATGTGCTGTGGAAGGCTGAAGGCTTCTGAACGGTTTTGAGTCTTAGCTGTATGCAGCGTAATATGAGTTTAAATAATTTGGTACAGAGGTAAGAAAAGCTCATTAAAATTAGGGTTGAGTTGGACACAAATAGGCACAAGAGCATTGACCAGACTGTAGTATATAAAAAGCCAATGCATTCACTTATATTATTAGTGTGGAAGCTGTCACCCTGACACACAAGCTGTGAATGCTGATGAAAACAGCCCCAGCAAAGGACTGAGATGTAAGTCAGCTGTGTCCTTCAGCAATGCCCCTTAAGCCTCTTGAGCTGTTTCTGTCTTCTCAGCTTTGGACTTTTCTGGCTGACTGCTGACCTCGTACTAACCCTGTCACAATACCGGGAAAGCCTTCCAGACAATTTCTCCCTATCAGATGAGACAGCAATAAAAAAACAGAAGATGTGAACCAGCTAACGACACTTCAACCTCCTCGCATCATTTTCCCTACGAATCTTAGAAACATTGAGAAATGTAGTCAAATCATCAGGTTGACAAGATGTTATAGAAACCTTGAGGCTGCAGAGCATCTTCTAGCCTCTCTGGATAAGATTTCAGGTGATCCTAAAATAAGCCCTGAGCATAACACCATTCATTCCCATCGTGGACAGTATTCCAGCATTTTTGTGTGTATCTGTGGTCATCTAATAGCCATAATGGGACACTAACCTATGCCGCACATGTCTATCGAACACAGCCATAAAGGCTGCCGTACCTCCCACTATTTTGCCTTAGTACACAGTAACAAACAAGTCCAAGGACACAGAAATGCACCCTGTGCTTCATGTTTATTTCAAGCATATAGATTCTGGAACAGCAATAAAATTGCTCAACCAGAGTTGGAAAGCATTATGGATGTTGGCAAGCAATGACATAGAAAATATCTTGCATTGGATATAAAGTTCCCGTTTCAGAGTGCCTGTCCACGTACCATTTGGTAGAGAGCTGTTCCAACTCCCAAGGAAACTCAAGCTATGTTTTAAAAAGAAAAGTAAGTAAATATTTAAAACAGAAATGCTAACACAGTGGGTCAGACCAAAGTGACACGGAGATCAGCACGCTGTCTCCAGTATTTGCCAGAATTGGCTATCAGTACACATTTATCTTTTGACTGCTGATTTATGCTCTTTTCTTCTTCTTCTCACTTGGCAGCTCCCTGAACGAGAGACTGGATTTGGACCTATGGCCTTCAATATTCACCAAGTTTACCTTTCCTGGATTTGTCTTGTGCTTTTTTATTGTGCCATTCTGGGCTCAAATATCAGAGCTTAAAGCTTCGGGTTCAGAGGAAAAAAGCCAAAACATAAGACGCTTCATATTCTTTCCCATAAAAACAGTTTCTAATGATCATATTTGTCTCCAGTTGTTTCTAAATATAAAAGATCCATTACTCTTTTACAAAACACTGATATTATAATTAAGTGTAGATTAAGGTCAATTTTTAATATATAATATTTTTAAAGCATGAAATTAGTTATGTGATTTTATTCAAGAATGAGAAAAAACTTCAAATGATCTCCACTTTTTTTTTTCTATGTACAACCCAGGAACTGAGAAATTATTTTAATTATTTGAATTAAATAAGGAGAACTTGGCATACTTTCTATTTTACTTTTTATTAAAAAGTAGCAGAACACTCATACCATTGCTTCTTTGTTCAATGATGCTGGTTATAATAAATTCATCTCTTCTTCCCTAAGATGGACCTCTAAGAACATAAACTTGATTCAGTGTTGCGGGTAGTAGGGACAAAGTAAATACAGAAGCATGGTCCCCTGGAGAGCTTTGCACCAAAGAGAATAATATGCTCATCATTAGTCCCTGCAGAAAGCCAATTATCAGGAATCTGGAGTGTTTAGGTAGAATATTTTTGTAAATCTAAAATAATTGGTACAATGCAACAAAATTTTAGAGATGAACTATAAGATTCATATAAAGCTAGTTAAAGGCAGAAAAAAAAGCCATGGCATATAATTTTCTATAATTTAGCTAGGAAATGCAGTACACTGTGTAAATGGACAAAAATAACCTTCACTTTAGGCAGCCGTCTTTTCAAAAAGCAATTACAACTTGTTACCCTTTGAATTTTGCTTCTTCTTAACAGCATTAAAAAGAACATGCTTTTTAGCTTCAGAGGTCTAAAATGTTTTATAGAAGCTTTGTTATAAGGTTGTTTCATGTGCCAAATATCCACTACCCAATTTAAAAAAAAAAAAAAAATTAAACTCAGTGGCGCATTTTTGATCTTTCATTTCCAACAGAGACATTCTCCAAATCTTTTCTATTTTTTATATTGCATAAACTAACATGGTATATAATAATTTCTCAGTTTTTCATTGCAATCTGTTATCAGAGACCTTAATACTGACACAGACCTCCAGACTTAAATGAAGCTCTGCATGGGACTGCTGTACTGCAGAAACAGATGCTAAATTAGAAGGAATAAAAATAACTTTTCTGTACAACATGTGGAGGTTAAGGAGACTTTACAGTGCAGAATTCTACATGATAGTTAACTCTACAGGAACTTTTTTATGTCCAGAGCTTCAAGAGAATCAATCTCATTTTTCGTTCATTAACCAGATATAAAATAACAATACCAGACATTAGGTTGTAATTAAATGGAATAACAGCAACTGAGAATTTTTCAAGTTAATGGGAGGGAGAATGCAGTAAACTAACCAAAGGAATAATAGATTCCCTGGTATCACCCTTGAAAGCTGGTGGTCCCTCAATATCATGATCACCCCTTAAGCACTGTGGTCTAGGTTTGTGAGACACATGCAATCTGAAAATCATCTTCCCTGCACTTCTAAGTGCTCTGGGAATGGTTTAGCTCAATTTTGCAGCTATTAATTTAAACCTGTACCTGTGACTGCAACTCTGACTGAAAGGGAGCCTTTTACTCTTGGACTCTTTCTGCAGTCCTTTTTCCAAGAAGCAGTATTAAGTAATTAAAATGGATCTTTCCTCAAGCGCTTTCTGAAGAAAGTTTTCTTCTTCATGGTCATTTCTGTTTCTCCTTATAGCACAGTTGCCTGCACACCTTTTCTGTACAGTCTACCTTAGTTTGTCACTAACTTCAGAGCTGCTTTTCCCTCTGACTAGTGCTAGCTCTCAGCCCTTGGTTGTGGACAGCTGGCCTTCAGCTTAGTGTAGTTGTCAGACTTCTTTTGGGACATTCTAGTTCGCAGCAAGCCAGACCACTTTATCTGGGGAAACGTGCTTTTAGCACAGACCTTTCCATCGTGGATTTTATACTCACTAAAATGTTACACCAAAATGCTGCTCTAAAATGAAGTAGACACAGGTATAGGAATCCCAGTCTGCCTGGGCACAGATGCAGACTTGCCATTTCTACCTTTGCATGCATGGGCCACCTGGCCAAAGCTGCTGATTGTGCTAGTGACCTCAGATGGGCACCAGCTTCCTGCCTGTACTATTTGTTTTTACCCCAAAATAGAGCTTAATCTCAGATTGAATTGACATATAACAACTGTGGAAAACATGCTGATATCACAGAGGAGAAGAAATGTGCTTATTTATAAGTCAAATCATAACTGAAGACTCACTATGCCCTTGTAGGCTGAACGGGAGACCTGTGGACCATGACAACAGGTTCTGTTAATGGCATCAAAAGCTGTAGAAGTATTTCTAATCAATTGAACAAAAGACGATAAAATAAGAATAGATGCTGTTGCTTATTCTGCATAAAAAGAAGTTCTCTTTATCACAGAACACCTACTTCTCTAACACTAATTTCTTCTCTTCTCACAATAATAGAAAGCAGAGGTTATTGCATGTCAATCAAGCGGTATGAAAGCAGAAGTGTACTATTTCACTTTTATTGGAATAATATTCCTCCTTGCTGTGTGCAGTTCACAAAATCTCCTAAAAGTGAATGCAGCCCATTGCTTCCCATTGTTCCATTGTTCTGTTATCATTAAATTTGACTCAAAGAATGCGCTGACAAATGAATGGGCAAAAGGAAGATCAGGGCCTGACACACACAGAGATGTGGGACAGTGAAATACAATTCACTTTTATATTGACACACCTCATTACTTTCTCATTCCTTTTGAGAAAAACAGATTGGAATTGTTCTGTATTTCTTGCCAACAACTGATACCTAGTTATCACAGACAGAACATAATGGTTAAAGAGAGTGGTTGATCGATGGGCATTTCCAAAAATAGAAATAGTCTGAAGAAAATGGAAATTAAATACCTGTAATGTAATGGAAGTGTAAATGCCCGTAAGCATGCTCAGTTGCCCTTCTGTAATGGAAACGAGGGAAAGAAGAATATCTGTAAAGTGGTAGAATCCTTTTATTGCTTACCTAACTACAATTATATTCCTGACCCCTTTAACGAAAATGTATTACTGACCTAGACTGGTGAAAAGCTGAATGCCTGAGAGACATCATCTACTGAACTGCTCAGATTAAAACTGAGCTGCCAGGAATATCATGCTCATTTTAGTACATGCCCTATCAGTCAGGAAAAACAACAAAAAAAGAAATATCTAACAGGTCTGTCAAATCTCTTTAACTTGACAGATGAAGACAACACACACACACACACACACACACATATGGTTAAGGGAATTAAAAGCATATTTCTATTTGGGGAAGTATATTTTAAACCCCTTTTTTAAAAAAATTATTTTTTCTGAGTTTAATTTTCTAGTAAAAAAAGTGTTCTGCCACACACAGAGTGTTTTGCTAGTTAAAATGATATCTCTTACAGGTATTCATCACCCACAAAAATAAATTATCAGCCAATCAGGGAAGAGGGCTTAAAATTGTGATTGGATTTAAATCATATAAAGTTCTTTTTCTTTTTCATGTGTGTTTTTAGGTATATGGATATAATGTGTACAAAAAATGCTCAGAGAGAGAACGAGTTTAAAGTAGAACAAAGTTCCATCAAATAAGCAAGGATCACAGTTTATCTGGAGCTTCTCCTATGAAAGTACCACTGGAAATACTGA
Source organism: Chamaea fasciata (assembly GCF_029207755.1). Lineage (NCBI taxonomy): Eukaryota > Metazoa > Chordata > Aves > Passeriformes > Sylviidae > Chamaea > Chamaea fasciata. The sequence goes on from NW_027094087.1 coordinate 35,119,530, forward strand.
TACCTATTGTCTTAAGTTCTTTTAGTACACAAAGTGTTGCCAAGGTAGCTGCAGACAGTTGCCTCTTTGCAGTAATGGCTGGAATCAAACACTTCTATTTGAATCCCCCATTTCTCAGAAAAAGTATATTTTTTAGTTAACCTGGTATAAATCCACTCCCTTTTACAGTGGCTTTCAGGAGTTACAACTTAGACCCTCATGAGCTGCAAAGTGTTCACCAGGTCAGAGCTGATGTACCTGTGTCATCAGGTGTGAGAGAGAACCCAGATCAGAGGTCTGCACCACCTCTGCAGATCCAAGAAAAACATCTTCCTCAGGGATTCAGCACAGAGTACACGGCTGCCTGCTGGTATGTGAGCTACTGATATTCCTCATTCTCCCATTAAAGAGGGAGACACTGCTGTACTACCAAGAAAGTCAAGGGTCTTGCATCTGGCATTGCCACCTGTGCTTCCATAATTCCAGCTAGTATAAGATGAGAAGGGTTTTCATTTACAGGGGAAATGTCCTACATAACTGTCCTACTTACACTTTGGTGGTTTGAGCAAAAGCTGCTGGAAATAGCCTTCATGCATTTATTGGGATGTGTGAGACTCTTGTTCGTGCCATGGATGTTATTTGGTAACATCTCTTCCTTTTTCTCTCCATCCCCACACACACTGTGTCTCTTTTCCCACACAAAGGTTAGAAGCCACATAGAAGCTGCTTGGTGCTAGATCATCACAACATCATAACACTGTAAATACTTTAATTTCAAATACTGGGAGTCCTGCAGTTACTGCTTAACCAACAGAATTTGTATTTCAAATAGAAAGATAATCTAGAAGCCACAGAAGCTGCATCATTTTGCAGCAGATGCTGATAATCCTCATTTGTTTTATGACTGTACTGATTTGAGTGGATTATAAGGACAGCTCGCTCAGAGAAAGCTTAGCCCAGCTGGATGTCATATGAAAACAGAGCAGGCACAGAGACACACAGCTTTTATGCTTTGAGCTGCAATGTTCAAAGAAGATTGTAAAATTTAAATTATATTTCTGTCTCAGATTGTTTTACTGGCTGCTATTATGAAAACACTTGAGCTTATCAGAACTGCAAACCATTATTTCTCAGGAATTTGTGTATTTGCCTTAGTTTGTGCTTTTGACATCACTTTGTGTCTACTCTGTGCTATTTCTCTTGTAAAATCAGGCTGCCACTGTAGAGCAAATTATTTTACTTGTGCATTTCCTTTGGTCTTACATCTGAAATCTACAAATGTAATTAAGTGTGCTATCACCATTCCTGTCAATTTGCCAATATTGTTCTGACATGCTGCTTCCAAAGCAGTAAGAAAGCAAACAACAGTTACGTAAGATATGAAAATAAGACTGAAATAATTATCTTGGGGTAACTGGTCACAGGTATGCAGCTAAAGGAGATTTCTAAATAAAACATAGGTTTAAATTTTACATACTTTTTTCTCTTCTGACTTCATATCTTTTTCTAGCTATGCACTACTTTTCAAATAACAGCTGCTTTCAATAGCATCTGTTTTCAGTACCAGATCTTTGATAATTTAAGACTGCTGATAGAAAAGGTTTTGCATGGTAGTAGGAGATATGTAAACTCGTAAGGATAAAGATAAGGTAGTTTTATGACTGCTTGTGTGTTGGTCAGTAAACTGCTGTTATATAACTAGAATATAAGGCTGTGTCAGTGTATTGATTTCACTGTGAAAGAACTATAAGAAAAGCAAACAGACAAACGAAGTGTTGGCTTGCCTGGTGACATGCTTCTCTGAAAAATTCAAACCCACTTTGAAGGTAAGACCTCCCAGTGACAATCGGACTGGTCTGAATTTTTAAGATTTCAAAATCCCATTTTTTGCCCTAATTAGACTCTTGTGGATGGTTATCTCTATCACTGCTCCCAGAGGGAGCAGAAAACGCCACTTCAGAAAACAAGGTTAATCTCAAGGTTAATCATCTCATTTGATACAAAAGGATCAAGTGCTTGGTCTTTTTCCAGAAAAAAAAAATGTAGTTGATTGAATGGAATCAGGCATTTCAGGAACTATTTTCCTGTCTCATTTTCAATATGAAGTGTTGGTCAGCCTCCAGTGCTCATGTCAGACACAGAATTTTTCTTTTGTCTTAAAGTAACCAACTTTGAGGGCATCCTCTCCAACTATGAAATGCCGTGGTTCAAGTCTTATTCTTGACTTAAACTAGAAACTCAAGCTTCTTTATTTGCTGATCAAATTTGAATGCTCTGGCGTCTGCATTGCAGTCTGCCTAAAGGTCTCTACTCCTGGGATTGTTTCATAGGAAAAAACCTGTACATAGTCATTGCATGAGAAAGGCAAATTGAGTCAGGTTTATCTTATAGTACAACTATTTAATGCTTTGTCTCAGGCAAATTGAGTCAGGTTGATCTTATAGTACAACTATTTAATGCTTTGTTAATAGGAATAGGTCATGTCAAAGAAATCAGTTATCCTCTACACCTCTTCCATGGTAGTCAGAAGAGTTAGTTATGATGCAGACACTCATCTGGGGTGTTGGTGTACTACTAGTCACTTGAATGAAAATGTGCTTATCCTTTGCATCTTAGAAAGCAAACTGAAAGATCTGTGCAATCTCAACACCTTTCACAATGCAATTATTTTATCCCTGACAAGTCTTAGGCAAGGCTTGAGAATTTTAGTGCCTTGTCTAAGGCTTGCAGGGTTTATTTCCAGAAAAAGGGTGGTAAAGGGGACATTTTCCGTAAATGTTTAGAGCCATTTCAAATGCTCTACATCTGCATAGGACTGGGGGATAAAATACAGGGATGGAAGAAACTTCTGCCAGTGAAGAATGGCTGCTGGGGGCCAGGCAGAAAAAAGGAGACATCTGAAGCAGAAGTAGACCACTTGCATCTAGGTCATCTCTTAGTGACTGGATGGGGTAGAGGATTATACCAAGAGTCTAGGACGGATAAGGAGTAAAGCAGTGCTCCAAAACTCTTTAACTTTCATATTTTTCAAATTAAACATCCTCAGGGGAAATTTAATTTGCCTAATTATAAGCATCTAGTTCTATTTGAGATGCCAAGGGTATCTCACCCAACGTCCAACTGTTGTTTTAGCAAGAATCACTAAATCCTGTGCCACATATTGCAGTTCTGTGAAGATGTCCTGGTTATCTGCAATAAACACCTACACACTTGCACACAAAACTTACATATGGATGACTTACTTGTAGCTGAAGTCACAAGCCACTCATGAATTGCAAAACTATAATTGACAGATGCAGCCAAAGGTATTATGTGACAGAGATTTGTGAGCTTGCATTACATAATATGCATTTCTGCTTGAATTCTCTCTTCCAGTAGGCAAATATGTATGCTGTAAAATTTCTGACTTAATTTGAAATCTATTTTAGCAGATACAAGGGAGAGATAACATTTTTTTATTAATCTTTCCCACTATTTGTTTAATACTTGTTGCATTACCCAAATTATTGTTATTGTACTTTGGAGCTGTGATATTGTCCCATCACTGTCATTGAAAAGGTGCTGATCTATTCCTTTGGAGAATATTTTTTTTAGTGTCTAATTCTGTAAGACTCTGTTGGGTCTTGTTTATGTGATAGTTATCCCAAGGACATCACGTATGTGTACATCAAAGTAAAGATGACTTAGGGTTAACATGGCATGTAAATGTCTACAAAGTAGATGTCAATGTCTGATTAATGACTCCCTTAGTATTAATTTGAAAAGAGGGAAAAACATTAGCCGTAACAACCTTAAAAAACGTGGTGAGAACAATTACACTGAAATACAAAATGATACCCTATATCTGGCCCAAGAGGACTAGTTGAAAGCATCTCATTTCTGAGGCAGACAAATCAGTCCATGACATTCACTTACAGAACTTTAAGACTTTGATTCATTTTGGAAGTTCTGTCAATCACAATAATAATATTTCAAAAAAATGAAAACGTCTTGGTGAAAAGTGCTACCATTGCATTGGTTATGAGGACAGTCAATCACATAGATCATGTAAGAAATACCCAGTCTTAAGAGCCCTCACCACGTACTCATGGCAAACTCATGACTTTGCCAAACGTGTAACTCTCCCGCTCCCCATTTTTCTCTCTCCCTGTGCTTCAGTTGCTGGGAGAAGATGGGTGACAATGGTGAACAGAGGAAGGATGGTGTAGGCAGCATGACATCCCCTTATTCCTTTACTCACAAGCATTTTCTTGGAGAGACTGGTCAAAAGCAATCACAACTAGTGTAGGAATGAGGGCAACAGAGATGAAGTGTTTCATTATTTGCACTGCAGTGCTCTCATGAGTAAAACTTTTGTGCAACTGCAAGGCTTAATGTATCCTATAATTAACATGTACCCTGCAACTTAGCAACTGAAAATAAGAGACAAGAGTTTTCTCTACACTAATATATGCACATATCACCCATGTGTGTAGATATGAGTAAAGTTTGAATGCTTTCCCTCAAAGAAATGCTACTATAGAGAGAAAATTATTGGCCTACTGATTCCTGGAAACACATTCAGTCCTTTCTGCCCCAAGTTTACAGATGTAAAAAGCAAGAAGCCACTATTACCTTTTTCTGTGGCAAAAAATCCATAGTGCAAATTTTTTTTAATGATGTGTCAACCAGCCTGTGATTTAACACTTCACTTTAACAAGAATCATTTTAGCAACTACCAATTGCTGTTCAGCAGTGATTTTTATGTTTTCTACAGGTCTACAGATTACCTCAAAAATATTTCAAAAGCTGTTTCTTATTAATTTTTTCTTCTAAAATGTCACTCAGTTCCAGATGTTTTTGTCCCAAATAAATGAAAAGCAACGAGCCTTGTACTGAACTCTAATTTTTCAAATAGAAGGTTCATATTTGATGTCATCATATTCTTACTCTAAGGTTAAGAAATTGCTCATTTAGAGAATTGCTTATATAAACTCCAACCATATTCTGTTCTTCCAGGGTTCCAAAACTGAATTAATTTCTTTGGCTATCATCTTGTGATAAAGATAGAATAATGGTGAAAATGGCAGATTTTTTTTTGTTTGTTTGTTTGTTTTTGTTTTTTTGGTTTTGGCTTTTTTTTTATCCAAAGAGAAAGCAGTGCTGCTACTGTGTTTCAGAAATGCATGAGGTGCTTCTGTTTTAATCTACAAACACTCTACAGGTTTGCATGTATAAAGTAAGGTATTTATTATGATTGGTAGATATGCCAAAGAATTACATAGTCAGGCTATATTAATGCATCTGCTGCATAATACTCTATTTTCTATATGATAAATCAGCGTCTTCCATTCCTTTGTTTCTATCATCTTCCCTCTTAAAGGACTCCTGCCCAAGCCCCAGATGTGTCACAGAAGCACAAGAACATCCTGAAATAACTCTAGTGTCTAAATCTAGAAAACTGTGCATCAGCATAGTCACTACATGTTTTAGTAAAAAAGTTTATTTACATATTTTTAAAGTTCTGATCCCTTTAAGTTCTGAAAGGTTGCAATAAGATCTCTCCAGAGCCTTTTTTTATATGAGAGGTGTTCCAGACTCTGACAATTTTTTGTGTTTCTCCTCTGAACTTGCTCTGACAGATCCATGTCATTCTTGTACTGAAGACCCCAAAAGCTGGATGCAGCACTACAGGTGGACAGAGTAGAAGAAGAGAATCCCCTCCCTGGCCCTGCTGCCCACACTGCTTTTGATGCAGCCCAGGACATGGTTGGCTTTCTGGACTGTGAGTGCACATTGCTGGGTCATGTCCAGTTTTTAATCCACCAGCATCCCCACGTCCTCTTTGGCAGAACTGCTCTCAATCCTTTCATCCTCCACCTTGTATCAATATCTGGGGTTGCCCCAGCCCAGGTGCAGAACATTTGCTTTGTTGAGCATTGTAAAATTTGCATGAGTTTAATTCCCTAGCATGTCAACCATCTTGAGCTGATTATTGCCAAGTAGTGACCACAGGAAAAAATCAGCAGGAAATGAAAGTCAAGATGTAACTCAAACATTCTAAGGGAATGAGCTTGGAGGACAGATGACCACCTCTCAATTTCTCCTTATCTAAGGACAGATATGTAATAACCACTTTCCTTTCTAAAAATTGTTTGAGAAGAGTGTAAGGAGGCAAGTATAAGGAGGAAGAGCAAACAGAACCAGAAAGAAAGGATGGATGAATATAGGAGACATGAAAAGAGATATAGGCTATGCCAAACAAAAGGATGGGACTGATGGGAATTAAGGAGTATGCAGCAGCATATGGATGTGGAACAACATACCTAGAGGGACAGCAAAGGGAGATGTACCAGCAGGATCAACACAGTGAATGCAATCCAGGCATGAGACTGACATGTTGGCAGAGGGCCAGTTTGAATTTTTACACATTATCAGTGTAAACCAAGCAGAAGCAGATCAACTAAAGGCATACTACATCACGTGTAGAAAATCTCCAAAGAAACAATGAAAAAGTAACTCCTGGTTCCTGTCCAACAACAGGCATATGATAAAAAAATTCCAAACCCCATTAGTAAATTTTTCTCACCAAATTTGACCGATCAGGAAGACATTTCTGTTTCTATTTTTTGCCAAATGTCATTTTTAAATTATTCCTTTGTTTGTATCTCTGGACTGCATTCCCATAAAGTTTGGATTGCAAGTAGAGAGTTTGTGCATTAAAATTTTCTATGGTGTTGCCCAGGGAAACTGTGCTTAGTATGTCACTGTTCAACGATATACCAATAAAAGCCTTCAAAAAAGCAGAGTAACCACCTCTAATCTGTCCTCAGCTCTCATGTGGTGCTGCCTAAATGTGAAAATTTGCTAGTTTTATTTGAAAATGGGAAAAATTAATTTAGATTTGAACAAAAATCGACCTGAACCACAACTCTTCAATGCACATGAAAATTATAATAATTTCTCTTTAAGTTGGAGAAAGAATAGTTATTATTAGCCACTGAAGTAATAAAAGGTGATGGGTCAATTTAGCACATTTTCTTAAAAAAATACTTATCAATTACTTAGATTTAAAAATATTGATTCAAGTCCAAGTATATGTGACCTTACGATTTAGTTTTATGCAAATGAAAATGAGATTATTTCAAAGCAATAGACTACAATACCCTGAACTCATACCATATACACTAAAATCAGAAAGTTATAGAATATTCTGCATTGGAGGGTACCCACAAGGACCATTGAGTCGAACTCCTGATTCTGCACAAAATAACTGAATAGTTAAACCATATATCTAAGATTGTTCAAACCTTTTTTGAATACCACTGGGCTTGAGGCTGGCTTAAAAATTAGAGGCTTATTAAAGAATGGTTCTTCAGGCTGGTTCATAAGGTGTTAAGACTTCTTTTAATCTTTGCTTTCCTCTCCTTGTATTTTATATCTTACTAGGATTCCCTACAATTATATGAATTTTAACTGTTTGGAGACGTACACAACAAATCTAAAAAATCAAGGAAACACATCTGAGCTACAGAACTGTAACTCAAGATGTGGAGCACAACTACCTTGAAAGACAAAGGGTTAAGTTATCCTCTGTAGCTGTTTCTGTACTGCAATATAAGAGAGGTAAGACCACTCAATTTTACTGCTTAAATGTTAATATGAATGTGGTCTGGTCTATGTTCAGACCATGCCAACCAGTGCTGGTTTGGACTGCCAATCCACAAGTATGGCCCATTCTGGAAAGCAGCGTGGTTGTTTCCATGCTGTTTGGGGAGAGGGATAATAGAGGGATAATTGGTCTGTGTTTGCACAAATTGTGCAGTCTAGTGAGTCTCAAAGCCAAGAAATGGTCCCTAACCTCTATTATTCATTAGTCTAGATGCTTCTTGCATGTCTCATCTGTTTGCCACTGGTGGCTCTGTGTCTAAGGTAGGGCCCCCAGGTAAGAGAACAGTGATGGATGGAGTCAGAATGTGCCAAAGTGAAAACCACAGTGGCAATAATGATGTGTTGCTTGTTCACCTTAGGGACAGATGCCAAGAAATTGAATTTAGAAGAGTACCTCACACACAGCTGTGCTTTGCTTGGAAAGCTCATATAAATGTGATATCTGTCACATCTCCTGATATCACTAAACATGGTTTATTTGCCCCAGTTTGAAACGTGGTTGTTTGTTCTAAAGATTACTGTTGTCCCATGAAACTTCTGTAGTAGTGCAAGCCTACAGTTTTTGTATAGGGCTCATAAGTCATCAACACCATTGCAAAGTAAATTATAGTTCGTGTATACATGGATTTGTGTATGCAAGGGTCCTTGTGTATACAAAGATCGTTGTGTGTACACGTGGACTAAATGTGATTCTTCTGTGCTGGAGATTTATATGGCCATTTTCCTCACCTCTGTATAATGCAATTATGTGTCTCTCCAAGCATGCATACGCGCATGTGATATGCCTATTTTGTCATGGATTCTTTAGCAACCAAAATAACAGACTTCTGTTCCTATCTTCTCTTTATCCTGAATTTTTTCTAGCTTTCAGCATTCTCTGTTAATGCCTCTCAACTTCTTGCCTCTTACTAATATTCTGCATTTTTTCTTCTCCTAAGGCAAACCAGGCTTGGACTCATTTTTTTGTTGATGACAATAAACATAATAATCACAGTCACCTTAGAAAAATATTCATGGTTTAGCAGTGTGTAGCAGATGACAATATTATGGAAAATATTTGCTATCATTCCCCAAGACTGATACTGTTTAGAGGTAATTTTGCTGCACATGGACTGAGATGTTTTTGTTTTTACATAAAGACACAGGGCCAAAGCTTGTAGATTTAACTTTTATCATTCATGATATTATCTCATGTTTATATCTAAGTATATTGAAAAACACGGAGTCTGATACTGATAACAAGAAGAACTTCATTCAAGTTCCATAGGGAAACCTCAGAACAAAGAATCTAGTCCCTCCCAAGACCCATAGCATTCTCACATGCGCAGTGCACTCCAGAATCTTATTTTTCTAATCTATGCACACAATAAACAAAGGAATTAAAGAGAAATCCAGTGTTTGATTTCTTATTTACCTTAACATACTAGTTAAGTGCCACTCTGTCATCAGCAACACAGATTGAAACTTACTATTTTTTACAGATCACTTTCATTTTTTTTACAGATTACTTTTATTTCCTCACATCTGAGCAATGCTTACAAGCCTCATTCTTGTTCCTGCCAGAAATATCTTGCCCAAAAGTCCTTTTCAAATGGGTGAAAAACTTAAAATATGTACTTTATTTAAAGATACATTTTAAACACTAAACTTTTGTACGCATTTCTCTACATTCAAGAAGGTTCTACTACATGCCTTGGTAATTCAGAGTCGAGGCCTGAAATGTCTCCACTGCTGCTAATAGCCTTTCTCTGTGGCAATTAGCAGAACTACTGCTGGAGCAGTTTATTACTTGGTTGAGCAAAAGCATCAGAATCTCTCCTGGATTGCTATGTACATTTACAAATTAACTGTTGTCCTGAAAAATATCTTAAGAAAAGCTAAAGACAAGCACTATTGTTAGCAGAGAGAAGATAATTTAAATAATTGGTAGCTCCTTGGTGCTTGATGTGCCAGTGAAAGCAGTAAAATAAGACTGAATGTTTACCCTCTGTTATTGTATTCCTGCACTGTGGTTTCAAGGACGATGGCAAGAATTATTGCAGACTGTATCCTGTAGGTCTGTCCATGCTGACTACCTCTGGATTTTCTGGAGCTGGCACTGGAATCCTTAACAATTTCATAGCTCAACTGAAGGCAGGATCTCTTTCTATGCAGCCAATATAAAACCCAGAGAGACTTTCTAGTCACTGAACAGTTACTGGCATAAAACCAAACATACCTACCATACATGCTTTATAAATTCAACTTTACAGCACTGATGTTAAACAAGGTCATGAAAGATTTTTGTTCTGCTTTAAATAATAATAATAATAATAATAATAATAATAATAGTAATAATAGTAATAATAGTAATAATAATAATAAAATTGTTGGTACTAGTTTTTATTTAAAAGTGAATTAATTGGCACATTTCACTGGTGATGTATTTGACCTTAAGCCTGTGTTCAGCTTTATTGCCTGACTTTCAGTTCACTCCTGTAGCACAGTCTGAAAATCTTATTGTTCAGTTTGCCCTGATAGCATTTTAAATGTTAGTCCAGATACATATGAAGGCAGCTCTGTGTGAGCAGGTGGTGGGCCTTGGCTGTAGATCACAGAAACACAGGAAAAGAAACAAATACAAGAGACTTTTGGCATCCTACTGGTTTATTCCATATTATGTTTTATTCACCTCTTAGCAGATGTTCTTTTTTCATCCCCCCTTTACAGTGTGCTTGGAGTTTACAGTGAGACTTACTCAGCTGTGGCCAGCTAGGGATTTTGCCACAATAACATGGGTAGCTTCTCCAATAACACAGCAGAGAATCTGGAGGGTTGCAAGGGTCTCTAACACCTTGCCATCACTGTGTGTTACCTCTGTATCTATAATGGCAAATAAAGCAGTACTAGAGACTTTCCTGGCTTTGAAGCCTAGAGTGCGAACTGTTTGTCCTAGGGTGACTTTATGACACTTGTATCCTCAATTTTTCTGTTTATGCTGGATATTAAGTTCCGCACCTTTAGGCTGGTTCTGAGAGCAAAGAGAGGGAGAAGGAGCATGCTTTTAGTCAGTATTTTTTAGATAGCTGAGGCAGAGAAGTTCCCTGGACTGTGGTGTTTTATTTCTTGAAATTGATCAGCCCTGCTTTGAACCAAATACCCATCAAAACACCAGGAGCTCACACCTGTGTCCCACCAGGGCCCAGGATGCATTTTCCAGCGCAGGAGAGACTGATGAGACTGAGCGAGCTGAGCTGCACCCCACGAAAAGGACTCGCTGAATTCATCATCTCTTCAGAACAATGAGAGATTCCATTGTTTTATATTATTTATTTTTCCATGTTTGTGAATACTTTGTCGTTAAATAAACAGCTTTTTCCACTTCTCTCAAAGGAGTTTTATCTCCCGAACAGGCTGTGGAAGGTGCCACGTGAATTTGCTTTCTATAGGAGACCAGTTCTGAGATTTCCACTCTAAATTTGTCCCAAATCAAGACACCAGTCATGTTCAAGATAGACAGCCCTTGTTCCTGGGTCCTCTCTGAGCTCCATGCAGGGATTCTAATACATAATTATTATTATTTTTCATCAAGAAGAATTTTTCATATAAGGCATGTAAATAATAACAATTCCAACTTAGGCAATCATTTAATGCTCCATTTAGGAAAGATAAATCCAGGCCACAGATATCTACTTTGGTAGAGAAAAGCAAGATGTTGTTTTGCTTCAGGTGAAGATCAATAACAACTACATGACTACTATTAAATGACAGAAAGCAAGTCAATAAAACCATGTTCTCACAAGCCAGTTAGAGGCAAACTGAAATGTGCAGACAAGTCATGGCACTGTATGATGTTGCTAGCCTTATTCAAAGCACTAGTTTTCTTGTGTCTCATCACTGGGATTTCTCATGATTTTTCCTTTTCCTAATTCTTACCCTATTTATTATTAGCTATCTATTATAGTTAATTATATTATTAGCTATTTTTCATTAGCTATTATTAGCTATATATTATAGCTATAATATTCTACTGTATTTTCTTATCTGAAACTTGAGTTTCACAGATCTATTTGTTGACTCCAAGTTGTGCAAAATCAAATTGGTGTGATAACATGAAGAATCGTGTGTTCAAGTGAATTGAAGGGTGAAGCTTTTGTGCTTCGGTTTTTATCCTAATTTTAGAATGGTCTGAATCATCCAGGAAAAAGAAAAAAAAGAAAAAAAAAAAAAAGAAAAGATTTGTTTTGGCAATATTTTTATGAGGGTATGGTGCATGAAGCTATATTCTATGATTATAGAGTGGTGTTTAAAGTGTTATCCTAAGATATAGAGGAACCAATTCTTCCAGCTGCAGTAATATGTAGATTAGAAAAAGTGTGCTTTCAATCAGCATTTGAGAACACCGATCTTCCAGAATTGGAGGTTTTTACACAGTAGAGAATCTAGTTCTGGAATTGCTCATCCAGGCACACATTACATTTTTGCAGGAAAATATGTTTGACTTGAGGATTATCATAGTGTGAAATTATAAAAATAAATTGAAACCAGAAAATTTCTTATTAGAAGAAACATTACCTTTTGTTCAGCTTCATTCTCTGACAGCAAAATGAATACAGGGAAAAAGAATTTAAAATGTGGTGCAATTTGAAAGAAAATATTTTTTTCTATCTACCCAAAAAGCAATTGCAAGATTTACTGCATGAGCTGGCAAAACCCAGATTGAGAGACCAGATACTGAAATTTTGCCAGTGGCAGAGGAGACAAAATGACATTGTACTCTACAAAAGGTCAGTGAGTGAAGAGTTGAAGTGCTTGGTGCTTGAATAGGATGACATGTTCTGACATTATGCTGATTCAATAACCTTTTAGCAGGTAGTTGGCTCAAATAATGCTTATGTTGTTAGCACATTGCTGTGTTTTACGTATCTGTGCTCTTGTTTTCCCTGTAACTTTCAGTCTTTGGAGAAGGCTGCATTGCTACCTTGGTAATGCAAGTCATCAAGGAAAGAGCTGTTACAAGTAACAAATGTTAGCCTTCTGCTATAAACTTTTTATAGATAAAACACATTTTGTGAGGTACTATTTCTAAGATTTTTCAAATTATTCCTTTAAGCTCTGGGAAAAAACATGTTTTGCATGTTATATATCCACATTACTTTTGCATCCCATTCAAAAGAGTGCTTCGCATTAACCTTCTTCATTCTTTGGAAAAAAAGAGATGAAATTGCTTTTTGTGGCACTAGTGCAACTCTGGAATGGAAGCTTCTGTGCATTAACTAATCCATATAACCAAAAGCATAATTTGGCCTATGATTTGCCATGTGTTTTGAAATAAGAGTGATTATACAAATGTAAATGATTGTTTTTTGTTATTGTCACTGGTAGTACTAATATGGCAACAAGAAAAACAATAAAGTTGTGTATCCAACCTGATTTCTGCTGGCATAGAGCTCTTTCTATTGCAGCTTGTGGTCAATTCTCTTGCATTTACAACTTTGCATGTTTTTTTAATTAAGTACCAAATTATAAGTCTTATATGGATGTTCACTCTCATACTAATTGCTTTAATATGATGATCTGGAATAAAGACTGCAATTATGTCAAGCACAAAACCAGAAGAAAAGGCACTATATTTTTTTTATTCAAAAACAAGTACAGTTGGTACTGTAGGGCAGTGGTTTATGACATTTCCAAGGGTCAAAAGGGTAATTTCTCTTTTTACCCTTCCCTTCCCCTCCCCAGAAAAAAAGATTTATAGAAGGACAAAACTGAGCAGGAGAAACTTGAAATATGTTTCACTCTGCTTCAGTGATCCCTAGTGACATATTCTTGTATCTGTTAACAGATAACTCATGGCTTTTCAATATTAAAGGAATTGATGAGCAACCCACGAGCTACTACGAAAAAGCCCAAGATGGCATCACTATATATGATAAGAGGTTTTAAAGACGTCATGATTTTACCTGGGTGGCAGACAAAAACCAGTGAATTTTTTTTTTTTTTAAGCTAAAGATCTTGAAAGGCTACTTTAAAAAAAATGAATATAATTTTGCCTAAAGGTTTGTCAGGAGGATTTTGGTCAGACCCAAACCCTGACATTCATTTCATACACTGAAATCCAGCTCTGATGGAGAAGTTTTGTGCTGGGAAAGACATGGCTTGTTCCCAAATCAACAGAATATGAGTTAGGCTAACTGTAGAGAAACCCCTTATTAAACCATCAGAATGGAAGTCATAGACAATCCTCTCTTTAATATAGTCCTTTGACCAGCAGTGAGCTTTCCTGCACTGAAGGAATGTAATTAGTTTTGAATGGAATCAAATCAGTTTCTTCCACAAACTCTTCCAGAACATTAAGACATGAGAATGAAAGTGTCTGTACCTCCATCCAGTGAGCTTTCTTCTGTTTACTACAAAGATGCATAATTCCTGGTTTATCACTCTAGGGGAGGAGGGTGAGAAAATACATATTTTTGCATATTTCATTGAGGTAAATCAGATATCCCTGTGTGCACCTCCTGCTTTCCTCAGTTCAGAAGTCAGGTGATAACAAATACAGAACCCACCTTTGCTTAAGGAGAGATTCTTTATAGAGATTTTCTATCACTCACAGCCAAGGGAGAAATTAATTCTGGAGCAGGGTCTTATACCTGTGAAGAAATACTGCTCTATTACACAGTCATGAATGGAAGGGAGGAAGGGAATAATTAATTATTCAGATTAATTATTCAGTTTAATAAACTTAATGAGAAAAAGATCTCAAAGACCCTGCATCACAGGACAGAATGTCCATACAGGTTTTATCTACAGTTCATCCTGAGAGAAGATTGAATAAAAGTAGAGAATCAAAGGTACACTATAGAAGCACAGTTTGATGGCAGAAAAGACTCCAAGGTCTTCAAATAGCAGAAAAACAGCACAGCCAGGATGAGAAGTTTCGATTGGTTCAAATTCAGCAGAATTAAATTCAACCCTCAGTATTTACCTAGTATTTACCACTTGGAAAATATGACGTGGAAACATGAGATGGATATCCAACTGGAGTCGTGATAATGCCTGGTCTGGCAGACTTTTTCAATGAAGATGTTATTCTCTAGTCCAAAGTGATAACTCCTGCCCTGTTCAAGAAAACCAAAAGTATTTTGGCTTTTCTTCATGGGTTGTCTGCAGCAGCTGGTGTAATAGGTGTATACAGCGGTTCAGTCAAGGGCTGGAAGGGTATTGTTATAGCCTCTTGATGGATATGGTAACCAAGGCTGTGTTTGGCTATATTGATTGCAGCCAGAGGTAGTATCCTGGCTGCTCACAATCCTGTTTTTTTATGAAGCTGACTGTGTGCTCCTGTTCCCTTGGCTTTCGTGATTTGTGAGCATTATAGAAGGTACCAAACAAACATGTGTGATATGGACAGCTTTGTTGCAAAGGAAACCTTTGCTACAAGGCAGCAGTTGCAACAACACCCTATATTGCTGATCATGAAACCTGTTGATACTATTCTACTCAAATAAGACTTTTTTTTTTTACTTTGAAATGGATGTAAAATACAGTGTGCCTATGATGATCCTCAATGGCCATCCTGAGACCACATAATGGCATCTCTTTCTGTGGATGAGTACTTAGTATTTACCGAAAATCAGAAGAGGCACTTTTAAAAATTCCATGACATTTATTTACGAAGTTTCAACTATAATGGAAAAAAAAATATTCTGTCTTACTGTTGAAAATAATTTAGAACCCTGCTCCCCATCCCCCTTTTTAAAAAAGGATTGTAACATATCTTTTTTGGCTTCCTGTTTGATTCAACCTGTTGACTCAATGTCTTTGCTGCATAGTGTTTTTCTCATTTAGCAAGCTGCATTGACCAGATGAAAAGGAAGGGTCTGTGTACACTACCTATCAGGAAACACATCTGAAAACTTTTTATAAAAAATACACTGGATTGTAAAGGTTTCTAAGACTAGAAAAGTGAGACTTCAATGCAGATAGGCATCTAGTGAAGATGTAATGAGATACTGTACTAATAAACTGCCAGTAAATAGGTAGCCTTGGTTCTCAAAACTATTGAATACTTTTTCTAGACATTTTAATTTCTTGAAAATGTGAGTATTAGGTGGATGTTTGTAAGAGACACATCTTCAAAAAGCTTCTAATCATTCAGGGTGAGATCATCTTACTTCATTTCAAGGGCTTAAAACTTACATGAAATACTGTTGGAGAGGAAATTTATCTACCTACACAAACCTAACAGAGAGACTAAATAACTATATTATATACAACAGTCAATAAGCAGGTAAAGTGGGACAAATATTACCCTGAGTTTCTAATCTAATCTACAAAAATTACACACAGATGCCACTTAGATTATAGAACAGGGGCATGAAGAAGAGACTAATGCTTTATACTTTGGCTTTTTTCAAAGTGAAAATCTTGAGTAAAAGGAACATTCATACCTGGTAAATTTTGTTCCTGGGGTATTCAGTTAATCTGTTTTAGTATATTGTCAAACTGACTATTCTGATAATGAAATCCACCTATACCAAAATATATAAATGCAGCATAGCTAATAGTCAAGACAGTGTAGATGGTATAGTACACAAAAGAGGACAATGGAAGAAAGAAATTCATTATTTGATAGCAAAGCAAGAGAGAGGAAAAGATTTTTGAAAACCAGCTTGTTTTTCCATACAGTAATTGAAATAAGCATTAAAAAGTTCCTGTTAACTTTGCAGTTAGATTTTTGGAACATTTTGAGAGAAAGTTTCAGGGTGAAAGAGAAGACAAGAAAGAACTTCATTCATTTTTAATCTTTGAAAAAGTTGTCAGTGAAAGGGATTATGGATTCATTCTAATTATAATTTGTTAAATGTAAAACAAATCCATTTATTAAGACTTCTTTCTTAATTCCCTTATGGATAATTTAACAGTTTGGATGATTTGATTTAGCTGAATGATTTCAAAAGAAGTTTTTGGCCCTGAATACATTTGAAAAATATAAGATATTCTAAATTTAACATTCTGGTTTTCCTCTCTCTCATTAGTGGTTTGAATGATCAACACTTTATATTTGCTTTAAATTTGCTTATATATTGTATAGATGGATGTCTAAAAATAGTCAAATAACTATCTTTAATGGATTCAATACAATGCTTTATTTCATGCTTTCATTATACCTAATTTTTGTTTGTTTGTTTGTTTGTTGATGTGAAATTCTACTAGAGACACTCTTCATAGAAGAAAACAAAACCAATAATTAATTCCTGGACAATTACACAGATGACGACCTGGTTAAGCTTTACCTTCTAAGTTTCTAGATGGCTGAATGCAAGTAGTTCCTTGCATTCTTTCAAAATTTAAAATTAAGTATGTTCTTTCTAGTTATTTTCAAATCTTTTTTATCCATTCACATCAGTCAATTATGCCTCAGTTCAGCAAAGCACTTAAATACCTAAAAAGCTTACTGACAGTGAAAACTGTCACTAAATATCTCCTGCAAAACTTATTCAGCTGCGTTGAACTGCTTTCAACAGTTTTTTGTGTTTTAGCTGATGGTCATCTAAATTAGAGGTCATCTAATTTATCTTTCAGCCATAACTCGGTTTTCCCTACATTTATTTTTTTCCTGTTTCATTTTATGTAATTTTAATCCTCAAAAATGCTAAGATATCACACTCTTGTCTTACTCTATACTAGAAGAATATCTGGCCATGTGATCATAGTTGGGCAACGCGTCAATGCAGGAAACATGGACAGATGAATTTGAGTATGATGCATCAATTTAAAGGTGAACTTCAGTGTAGTGTTTCTGGGTACATGATAAGATAGCTTTTCATGGAAACACAGTTCTATCCAGTATCAATGCCTTTCTCATACACTGTGAAAACTGATCACTTCTGCTTGGGGTCCTTAGCTATAGAAGATTCTTTCCCCTTCAAACATTTTAATATCTCTATTGGAGCTCTTGAGTAGTCCAAACAGCTGCTCTTTTCCCGGTACTGCTTGACAGAAGACGCAAGTTCACATAACTGCTTTTTGTGGACTACTTAAGATGAACATAAATCTTTGACCATCCCCCAGTTCTAATGAAATCAAAGCCTTTTAAACTGTGCTGGAAATGTACTTGAGTATGCTTTTACTGTGGCTTGCTCCTGCTGAGTTGCAAAAAAGAATTTAGAAGACTTAGAAATACAAATGCTCATGGCAAGTCTGAGACTCACGCACTGCTCAGCAGCCTCACTAAAAAGCTGAGAGAAATATAGGATTGGGGAAGTGTTCCTGGGTCACTAAAACCGGTTTCCCGATGGCATTAGTAAATGTGACGTATTTCCTTTCTCAAACTGCTCAGGTTCTCTCTGAAATCTAAATGAGTTTTGGAAGCTTGGTTTCCATTGCTACTACTTAAATGTTCAATAATGTGTAACAGAGTTTTCAGACAGAAGAATCCTTCAGTGGATACTGCTCTGCTAGAGCAGTTATCTGTTACCAGTCCTGAGTAGAGGAGAAGGATGTCCTCTCAACATGCTGGCAGTGCTCTTCCTAATGCCATCCAGGACGATGATCATCACCTTTGCCCCAGGACTTGTTGGGGATTGTTTTTAAGGTACATTTCTCCCTCTTCAACGTTTACCCTTATTTTGTGCTTACTCTAATCGACTGCATTTACTGAAAGGAAACATGACAGTTTTCTTCCTTCACTGTGCAACACCGAATAAGCTTTCTCTCTTACAGTTCCTCCAGTGGCCTTTTAATTTTTCAAACCATGCCACTGTGCTCTTTCATTCCCTTTCCAGTCACACTGTATTTTTATAAACATGGAAGATGCTATAGGGTCTTCCAGATGAGACTGAAAGAAGGATAGTGGATCAGACAAAAACTTTTGATTTACTGTCCGAGTATCTTGTCTCAGCTGTAGCTTAGACAGTGGTTCTATAAGCATAGCATTATTACCTGATTCCTGTTGGAGATATTATCAACTCATTTTAAGACAAGCAGAGCATAGTCATAGAACATAAACATTAAGAAATTACTATGTGGATTTGTTTGCTTTGTGGTATTTCTATTTAACAACATTCTTGCAGTGGAAGTCTTTTCATAGATGGCAAATACTGGAAGACCTCATCTCAGGCAAGCCGTCTAGAAATGAATTGGTGTGGTGATGCACAATTTAGAACATTGGAGTATTACAGTTTCCCTTTTGAATTACTACAACTGGTTTTGTCTTCTTCAATTTTCTGATTCTTCTTTGTTTTGGCAACATGTCTAAATTTTGATGTACCAAAATGAATTTTGATTCGTTCACACTCTTATATTTTTTGTGCCATCTGTCTTCCTGAAAATAATAAACATGATCCCAAGACCTTTTCTCTACTTGCAATATTTACTCTCAAAAAAAAAAAAAAATGTAATCATGAAGTCGCAACCTCTTTTTGTGATTTTTCAAAATGTGTTTATACTTCATTTCATTTCACAGAATTACAGATTGGATCAGGTTGTAAGGAATCACAGCAGATCATTTGGTCCAACCCCTGTGCTGAAGCAGGGCCATCCTAAAACACTAATCCTACAACAGCTTATTTTATGTCAGTGCCACTATACCATCTGCCTTGAAGTAATTCAGGCGATAGATGAAATGCATTCACTTTTTCCAGAGAAATATTTGTCTTCTCAAAGAAAGCTAGCAGGTAATTCCTATGCAATCTACCTTTTCTATCTTGGGTTTTATTTAATTTTGTTCTTTTTTTGGGGGGGTGTTTTGTTTTGTTTTGTTTTGTTTATCTCTGTACACCTTGGAACAAAACTTGCAAGTTATTAATTATCTCCAACCCATCATTCTTAAATATAGCATTTTTTTTTATTATCAATAACCCCTCCTACGACCCTCACAAATTCACTTACCAATTTCAGCCACATTCTGGAATGGAAAAGTGCTCCTCTGAATCATTAGGTGCATTAGCTGCATCTCAATCAACCTGAATGAGCAGCTTTTTCAGATGTGGTGTAAACAGTGAACTCTCTATTCTCTACCTTCTATTAGTCCATACAGCTGCTTTGGGCAAGCACAAAGAGGCCTTTTCTGTCACATCCAGCTGTTTGTTGATTCATTGGACATATTCTGATATGCTTTCCATGCTCTGAAAATTACTTTCTGACTCCTTATGAGCTTTTAGACTAACAGCTGGTGTAGTCTTAACAGTGGTTTCAAGTCCTGACATAGTGCTAAAGACAACTTTTAGTAGAGGGCTACAGCATGTCCTCAGTTTTATTCCCACCTCAAATGGTTGAATTTCGGTTCCATATCCAATAAACCAATGAATGGCCCCATTTTTTCATATTTGTAAAAACTATTCTTATGGATAGTGAGAGGAAAGTATTTGACTCCCAAAACTGCTAGGTGGAATGATGTGGTGCTGCTACTGACTTAAGCTCCATCCCTTTCAAGCAGGACTGTTTGGCTGTGACCAACAGACAAATTGATGTTGATTTCCTGCCAAGATCAGTTGCAGATTTGGGGTGACACTCAATGCTTTTAATTTTCTCTGTGACAAAAACATCTGTTTTCATTTGTTATAGTATATAAAAATGATTTAAATATAGCTACAGAGTCATATATACAAAAAAATGACTTGTTGTTGTTAGCAAAATTTAAAAACCTTCAGGTTAAAGATTTTACATATCAAGTTTACCAAAACTGTAGAAAAATGAAATCTTGACCTTAAAACTTTCACTAAATAAATCCATCTTTTACTTCCTGAGAAGGTATATATAAACCAAAAAAATTCTAATGAAGCCAGTCTTCCCTGACTGTGACTTGAAGGTCTTTCTCTCTAGCTGCGAGGTAATATTGTGTTATGTGTTTTAAACATCTAATTGCCACTTCTACCATTTAATTTCTTTAGGTAAATTTATGACTTATTGTATTTCATCTGGTGTAGGCAGAAGTTAATAACTATTTAAACTTCAATGTTATAAGGGCAACATCTGTTACTTAGTAACACAAATATGTTCTGAGGTAGTTAACTGTTTTTCTAAACGTTTTTGAGCAATTCACAAAGCTCATTACACTTTGAGTCACCCACATCCTCTACAGAATCTGTGGTAGTGCAAATTGCGCACACAAGTGGCCTTGGGGGCATTTTTGCCCTAAACTTCTGCTGGTACCCCTGGTAGAGGGCTGGCACCCACTTCAACTGCTGAGTCACAGCACATTCCATCTGGATTCAGGACGTGTCTGCGCCTTGAAGTCTACAAGGCTGCAATTCTCGCCAGAGATTCAGACAGGACTGCCTGAAACATTTAGCCTTGTAGGCAGTGAGGTAGAGGAAAAACTAGGTAGATAACAAGGAGATGGTGGAACAAAAGTGATCCATGTGATATTTCAGGCATGTGAAAATTACCAGACAGAGAAATGCAGTCATCTGAAATAAAGGGACCAAGGAATCTAGAGGAGTCCCTGGAGTAACATAATACCTGGAATTTGGACAAAGGTGGAACAAACAAGGAATACTGTTGATTAAATAAGATATTAGGTCAGCTTCCAAGCTTCTTTAATAAAGCTTTACTCTGCTGGGCATGAAACTGAGGATGGATAACATCTCAAAATGTTTTCAAGTATTTCAGGTCAAGTCATTTATGACTTGTCTCTTCTCTGTTGAGAGCTGATGAGAATGAGGGCACTGGATGCATGAGGCTCAAGTGTGTCATGCACGAACTGCATCACACACCTCGAACCTGTTGCATAGATGACTTCTGCACTGTGCTACAAAATGTTGCATAGAAAGAAGACAAGACCTGAAATGATGTGAGAATGAGGAAATTTGTATCACTGCAGATGAAGGAGCTGGATATTGCATCCTGAGGTAAGGTGTAAGCAGGAAGAGAATTAACATTCTGGGCCCTGATGTATAGGTTTTGCTAAATTTTTTATCCTCTTCCCTTTGTGCATATATCACCCACAGATTGTGGCATCCAGCTCTCACAGCAGCATCTGAATGCAGAACTGCCAATGAGTGCTGAGGAGTTATGGAGTATTTGCTCAGCATGGACCACTGTTATGCCACTTCTGCTACCATACCTCCTGTTTTTTGTTTGCTAGTGACATTTCTTCAGATATTTTCCTAAGTGTTTTACTTCATAGCCTAGATTTAGAGATTAACATACAAGATTGGCATGGATAAGCATAAACAATTAGTGGGAGACTGACACAAGTAAACAGGGTCTCAGTTATACTTATACTCAATTCTAAAATTTTTGCGCTCTATTCTATCAGAAAATGATGCCAAGTCAAAACTGTTTTTCCATATTGCAACAAGTAGCAGAATTTTAAAAAATCCTTTTGATGAGGCAGTTTCTAAAAAAACTCCAACTCAATAATCAAATTTTTAGAAACCAATACAAAATAATCTTTCCACTTGTGAAAAATTCTCTGAAGAAGTAACACTTCAGACTAATTTGCATGTTATGTTTGGTTGATTAGAGTCCATTATAATCAGGATGAACTGAGAGTGAAATGATACCCTGAAAGTTTTGGTCCTTAGCAAAATAATAAATATTTAAGGATTAGACACATTTTATTATTTAGCCCATCTAGGCCTCAATCTTCACTTTATACCTACAATAAATTTTAAATATTAAAATTTAAAAAAATGAAACAAATATGTTCAACAGAACTATTCTACGCAATACAACTGAAAGTCATTAAGGCACTTGGGGCTATAGAAACTGCACATGGAAATTCATTCTGAGCCATAATCTAACACAAGGGCTTCCCACCATTCTCTAAAGATTATTTACTCCAGAGCAATGTTGGGGTAATCCCAGTTACAAATACAGGCTGGATGAAGAATGGATTGAGAGCAGTCCTGAGAAGAAGAATTTGAGGATGATTTTTGATGAGATTCTCAGTATAAGTAGTCAACGTGTGCTTGCAGATCAGAAGGTGAGTCATGTTCTGAGCTGCACAAAAGCAACAAGGGCAGGAGGTCAAAGGAGGTGATTCTGCCCCTCTGCCCTTGTGAGACCACACTGGGAGTGCTATGTCCAGCTCAGGGACCCTGACAATAAGAAGGATGTGCACCTGTTGTAGCAAGTCCAGAGAAGGGTGATAAAGGTGATCAGATGGCTGGAACAGATTAGATAGGCAGAATCACATGTGGGGATTCACCTCCCCTCTCTTTATACAGTGATGGAAAATGGACACTGGGATAGGTGTCTCACTCACAAGCTAAAAAATTCAGTAATGATCACCTAAAAACATTCTAACTGCAAGGAGGAACCTAACACCAAATAAAATTAGGCGTATGCATAAAGTTTTTCAAGGTCTGCATTTGAATTTCAGAAATGGAGATGAGTGTCAAAAAATTGGTTGAAATCATGTAAATGTTTAGAAATAAGTAACCGAATATATTCAAAATATTATATGTAGCTTCCCAAGCCCACACATACACATAAGCTGTTGCAAAAATGAATTGTTACATACGAAACACTTTCTAATATCTTCATGAAGTATGAAGAATAAAAAACCCAAAGTAAATGTCATATACAAACATCCATATGTATCGAGAGTTTTTGGGAGACAAATTCTAGAGTTGGGCACAGATGATGGCAACTAAAAACAAACTAATATATGTTAATTTTCACTGCTTTTTTCATGGAAAACAAAACTTACTTTTTGGATTAAAGCTACTGTTAATTATGCAGCCATGTGGAGATGTATTAATTCAATACATTTTGTTTTTATGTGCTTGCCTACTTATATTTTGAGACTCTAGACAAATTAATATCCATGTTCTTCATACTCAAACACACATAATCAAATAACTAGCCTGGGATTCTGTCCAAGATACATGCTAAAAAGATCCACCACAGAAAACTACAAAAATGTATTAAAACCCCCCTTTGTAATAAGATGAGTGATAAGTCTGCTATATGAATCTCCTCCTCCTTTCTTTTTATACTTTGAGCATTCCCATGTACTTGGGACCATGCAGTTTTTATTTTAGTATGTAACATTCAGGAGAAAGAAATCGCTGAATTCATGCTCTTGACCATGATGTTTACACCATGTGTATATCAAACAGTGCTATACTAAACTAAATTGACTACTACTTGCTGATTATTGCTAAGTAATATCTTTCCAGGGAAGAGGTAAAAAAAAGATTTTCAAGACCATAAGGATAAGATTAAATTTTAAAATTTAAATCACCTGTAATTTTTTTTAATCTACTTAAATCTCATCACCTGGAATTTGATGTAGCTGCCTGTATGCAAGTATCTACTTCACCATATAGCAGATGAGACATCTGAAAAAGGCTAGTGGATGCAAAAGAGGACTTAAGGTTACCCACTTTTCCAGTGGCTGCCAGGGGCCAGACAGAGTAAGATGCATCCCAGTTTTGGCTTAAATCACAACAGATGCAACAACTAAAACTGACCTCTTGGATTCCTTTTGTAAGTGATGAAATCACAAAGGAGTCTATCTTAGGGAAGGATGAATTGTCCTCCAGAAATGTTTCTCTCTTTCTATTCATCATAGAGCAAAACTAATTTACCAGATTGGGTCACATATTCAAATTTTAGCTGGCTGAAATTAAGTAAAATGGGTCCTGTCTCAAGCATTCCCACTGCTACATACTTTTACTAAGGATCAGAAATGTTTTCATGTAAGTCAGACAGTTCTAGTCTACAGGACATATGCACATTATTGTGGCAATGTGTTGAATGGATCTTTCCTTCTAACCCTTAAGTCTGTTTATCTTGATTTAAACTACAGATTTAGTCAAAGAACTAAATCAGCCAGTGTCTATGGATAAATTTTTTGGAAATCCTGTCCCAAACCACAGTGTATCAGCACCTACAGAGATAAAGTTTGGTATATGCCAGATTTTAAAGCTGAGCACATGCTAAGTAGCCACAAAACATCTGTATAGTTAATGCGTGGCAACTTCTGAAACTTTTGAAAAACTTGAAATAATTCAGCCTGAACAATATAGGTGTGCATTTATAGCCTAATTCCTCTCTGTAAAATTTCCACCAAGTCCAACAAATGAATTTTTGTTTGTGTGCCACTTGCTGATAATGAAATACTCTGGGGGAGGTCTTAGTAAGTAATTTCCAGCTACCTCTGCTTCCTGTTGAAATATCATAAAATAACAGCAGTAAAAAAAACCTCTGGTGTTGCAGCTCTTCTATATTGGTTCCTAAATAATCACAAGTTCAACTGCACAATTCCATTGTCATCAAATGGCATGTCTTATTGGCTTGCCATGAATACAAATGTTATATCTTAAAAGTAATAGCTTTGCCTGGACCTGTTTCAAGTCCTGAGGATGGTTTTAAACTCACAATTCCAGAAAATTCATGTGATGAGTGGTCTCTGGGAATTGCTAGTTTCAGCAGTACCTAATTCAAACCCTCAAACATGTGCAAGTGGAAAATGTATTTCAAGACATCTCATCTCTTTGAGTTAAAATGTTTGTCTTGGCACAGGGCATACTGCTCGCCATCAGTTAAGATTTTTGGGAGTATTTATAATTATTTATTTTTTAGAAGTTACAGGAGGAAAATGACTGATGAAAATTAAAGTGATATTATATGTATTTTTAAGATAGCCTTTGATTTTTTTTTTTCTTTTAAATATGGTAGTGGTAAGATGAATCAGCACTTACTAAGATTGTAAAGTAAATGAAGTTGCCAGATTTATTTTTAAGTAGCACAGTGCATTTCAAGCCACAATTTGGCTGTTTAAGGTTGACATACAGATGGACAAAAAAACCTCCCTTATTTTTCAATCTTCAGCATATTTCTTTGATGGAACTGGGTTGGTGGAAATGGCCCTAAGTAATTAAGGAAGATTTCAATTCCTCCTAAAGAAATTTTTTTTCAAAGTATGTAAACTGCTGATGATCTGATTCATTATCACAGCAGTTTTCTTGCTTGTTAACATCTCTGTTTCATTTTTCCTTTCCATTCAGTTTAGGGTTTACATTGTTCTCAGTACATGTTATTTCTTCTCTTTTCCAATATTTGCTACAGCAAGTCTTCCTCTATTTGCAAATAATATTTTTTCTATCTCTTACCCAATAATTTCATTTTTCATCATCTTGCATTTATCCTTAAACACCAGAAGCCATTATACCTAAATATTCAGAGAATGAATACTAGCAACTTAATTTTCTTGTATATTGACATGTAGCATCTGATCTCCTCATTACTTTCTTTTTGATTTTTCTCTAAGGGTTTTGAGAACAAAAATGAAAATTGAACTGCTATTTAATGACATTTATACATGTCTTATTTGCACTGGCTGAATTCACATTTTAAAGTTTGAAATTCATCTATGTAAGTAATAGAAATACTCTTTCTTACTAGCTATTGTGGGCAATGTGGCAAGTGGCTATAAATCCATTGTCATAATTAATTGTAGTAAGAAGGACAAACCCTCAAACCTGACATTTCTTTCAAATCAAAGAAGGCCAGACTAGTTTGATTGGACATTTTCAAGGGGGAAGGAAAAGAAACTGCCTTTGGGTTTGTTTGTAGAAAGAGAAAATGTCACATACATAACCAATCTTTAGTGTTATTTGGTATTGACTTTAAACATCTCAGTGTCTTCTGAGTAATCCATAGGCATGAAGAACAGCCATTTTACTTATAGAATTTGAACACTGAAGATATATTTAGTATGAATTAAAATGGCAAGGTTTCTTTTTTTGGATATGCAAAGTCAAGTCTTGATTTTTAGTCTACCACAGAGTTTCTGCATGAGCAGAAGCAAGTGACTTTAAGTGACTTTATAGTAATAGTTATGCAAATGGATGTGGGTTCCTGTTTCTGCATTTGGAGGTATTTAAACACACTCCAGGTTCAGACCATTAAAATCGCACTGAACTTATGTGGATACACTCTGCCTGAGAGACCACCTTCATGCAAATTGGGACTGGAGAATTTACCCATTCAGCACATACAGCCAACAAGTTCATTTACAACGGTGCAATTGGTTAATTGGAAATATAATTTTCATCTATTAAGGAAAGACAAACAATTCATTTGAGTTAATGCATGAAATACGTTTTTCCTCATTAAAATTATGAAAAACCTTATTATTAAGTTCAAAACATCCAGTCTCAGAGTCTAACATTAGCTGATGGCATTGATTGGATTTTCCTCTTTAGAAAACAGAGAGGATGACTTATAGCAGGAACCATAGATTTCTAACCCAAATGATAAAGAAACATCATAAATGCTATGTGCTGTATCTTCCAAACTTATTGGCTCATATTGATCTTAAAAGATCTGTTTAGGTTTCATCACCTTCTTTTCATTCCCAAAAGAGCCCTAAGAATATGACTGCACAGAAATTGTCTTTTAATCATGGGGAAGAGCATACCCATACATTAGCAATTTCAGAGTGTTTGAACCCATGTGTCCAACACAGATGATGAAAGACTCTGCCCCACCTGAAGCCCAAAACTCCTGTCTCTCAGATGTTCCAGGACCCAACACATCACACATAGTCTCCCACATGAAAAGGTAACACCTTGGACATCTGAATAATGCTTGAAGGTTCAAGGATTGGAAGACCATGGCACAAAAAAACCCCTCTGGTGTACATAAAATCGAGCAACTTTTCCCTTCCTGTTAGCATCTCAATTACCCTGCAGAATCAACAGCCAGCCAAGAGTTTTGGTTCAGAACAAACACACTCCCTTACAATGTATCTCCCTTACAATGATACAGCACGCCTGCATAAAGCACTTGGGTATTTTTAACCTAGTGACTCTCCTTCATTGGGCTTTTCAGCCTACTTGAAGCCCCTCTGTGTTGTGAGCTCCTTGGCATGCCAGCAATTCAGCTGCCATAACAAAATACACAATTTTAAAGAGCTTGTTTTTAAATTAGTGTCATCATGAGATATTCATTTGTAAAGTGCTTATTTAACATCTCACATAGATTTCCATGATAATTCCTAATTACTTTACTTATTGTTCCTACAGGATGGTGAAGTATCAAGGGAGACGATGCAGATAAACACAAAATCAAAGGAAGAAACATCAAAAGTGAGGAAAAACATAGAACATATTTATGTCTCTACTGTCCAAGAATAGCACTGTTACCAGGATTACAGAATAGAAAATCTCTTTTATAGTAGGGTAAAAGATCTGATTATTTTAATAAAACAAAGATTCTCTTAGGATCTGCAGTCCACAATCATTTTAAATGTGGAATTTCTTGTCTCATTAAGACTTGAAATTGTCTCTATTTTCCAACCAGAATCATAGAATCATAGAAATAATTGGGTTGGAAAAGACCATTAAAATCATCAAAATCAACCATTAACACAGCACTGCCAAGTTCACCACTAAAATGTGTTCACTCTGTCACCACATCTGCATACCTTCTAAATCCTTCCACCATTTCCGAGGGCAGGCTGTTCCAACCCTTGACAACCCTTTCTGTGAAGAAATATTTTCTAATATCTAATCTAAAACTTTCCTGGTGTAACTGAGGATTTGACTGATAGAAACATGTGTACTAAATGTGAGTTAATTGAATGTAATGATCTTGAAGTAGATCATGAATATTATGGTTAATAAAGCTGGTCTTATTTTATCTGGGATACAGTTAATTTCCTTCTCAGTAGCTGGTACAGTGTTGTGGTTTGGATTTTATATGAGAATAATGTTGAAACACCCTGATGTTTTGGTTTTTGCGATTTTGGAGTAGCAATTTTTTAAAACACTGTTTCAGATTAAATTTTCTCTCTATACAGTTAGGGAATGATTTTGTTATGCACATCCTTTTACAGTGGATAATTAATAATCTCTGGATTAGTGTTGCTGAACATAAAGCTGGATGTAGGAATAACAGTAAGAATTCACAGACCAACTGTTAACAAAAACCCAGTAATGAACAATGTCAATTAAATTACTTCATTCAAAATAGAAACTTATGTAATGTTCAGGACTTACAGAGTTATCTACTCTCAAAACATTTTTTTGAACATTGAATTTGAACTGGGAATTAATGAATGACAAATTACTCTTACACACTCAGTATTGATCTGGCATGGGACTTTAGGGCACAGTAATTGGTCTTCCTAACCAAACGATTCAAGAGAACATCATACAGCAAAGACAAGCTGAATGGATGGTGTAAAATCCGGGACCATCTCATAAACAGGTGTTTTCATTTCTTAAACATATTTTTGGGTAAAGAGCAAGGCAAATACAGCAAAATCAAGTTTATATGTGTTCAAATAATTTAGTTCAAGGTAAATATAATTCAAGACTCTAGAGAATTCTCCTTAATCAACATTAATGCAAGAACAGAACTTGCTTCAAATGCAGAAGAAAAGCATTTATTAAGATACTTGTTTCCATTCAACTGATTTTTCCAATAACCATATCCACTGGAATAAAAAATTCAATTTAGGAAAACAATTTACTGTATCTTAATTAAATATCACAGACCATTGAAACATTTGTTTTCTAAGATCTAATAACAAGATAACCAATTAAGATGCTAATTCTGAAATAAAACGCAAATTGTACCCTGTGATTTACACAATGCCTTTGAGTTTATGAGTTGTTTATGTGAGGACTAGTTGAGAACAATCTCAGATTTAAATGACTGATTTACCTGTTTTCTCCTGAATGCTCAAACTCTTCCTTTCTTTTTAAGTATGTGAGGGAGGATTTGCCTGTGAAAGGCTCAGACAGTGAGTAAATGGACTAACGTCTTTTAAGGCCTGAAACCAATAGCTGGAAAGCTGCCTAATTATGAGTAGTGAGTAGAATCTATCATTAATATAACTTTAGAATTTAAGATTCATAGACACAATCCAGGAGTCTGGAGTGTTAAGACCTCTGCAGGCTACATAAAATATTTAGAAATAAAATCAGACAAAAGAGTGAAAACAATGCAAAAATACATAAAGATAGGAGAATAAAAGTCAACAGTATCATGAGGTAATATGGTATTGGCTTTCTGCTCACTGTCGCCATGCTTTTAGAAGAAGCATAGAGGACAATATCTAAACTGAGATTTAAAGGTGGATGAGACATCTGTGAATCGTGAGAGGAAGAATGTCCCAGCTGTTAAAGGCTGCCAGGGCAAAGAGTGCTTTGCAGAAATCATCACTTCCTGAATACTTATTGGCAGAAACATAGTTCATAGTTCACATTAATTTTTGACTGTTCCTCACGATTTGATACAGAATAATGTTAACATTTCCTTTAAAAATTATTTTTTGGGGATGAAAAATAACAAAAAAACACCCTCCAAAACAGTCAAAGAAAATAAATGTTTTTTGGTATTCCTCATAGCTACTGTGTCTGATTTGAAAGTCCTTAAAAATGCCAAAGTTAAGTTAGTTTTGTTAAAATAGTTGTGAGAACTACATTCCCAGTGTAAAACAACAGTAATGGATTGAATCACAGTGATGGGGAATGCCCACCAAACAAAAAATATTTAAAAAATTAATATAAAGGCAAACTTTTCTAGCTGTAAATTTTGTAATTTGGGATCAAAAATCATTAAATTTGTAGAACTCTAGAAAGATTTTTTTTTAAATTCTTGAGTGTTTTACTTCTCAGAACTTTGAAAAAACAGGTATTGTTTTAGCTGAGGACTTTTTGATTCCTCTTCTATCAAGATAAAAGCTGGATTTTTAATCAGTGAATATTTTAAAGAAAAATTGTTTGCAATAAAGTTTCAATAATGTTTATGCAGCAACATCATTAATGAATATTTATCAGTAATTTTAAAAAAATAATTATTGATTTCTTTTGAATCAGATGAAGTTTTTGGTTCTTGAGCACTGATATGAATTATAATAACAAAACAAACATATACAACCTTAGTCACTTCTTAGAAAATTCATTTTCAAAAGACAGCAGTTTAAAAATACCCTTTCAGATAATCTGCAGAAGCATACAACTAACCTTAGAAGTCCTTCACTTTCTATCTGATAGTAAATTTTCAGTTGTTGCAAGCACAATAAAATTTTAGTATCACTGCATGAGGCTCTGGATTCTGTCTTAAGGGTCCTTAGGGAGAAGGTCACCATTAAAGCTGCTACATGTATAGAAGAGAAAGCAGTCTTAGGAATTATTTTGTAGTGTATCAATGCATCTGGATTCACCTTGGTCTGTCTCTGAGAGATCCCAGACACGAAATCACTAGAAATGTCAGGAGGCAACAACCTCAGAGAGAATCAGTGGAGCTGAAATCAAGGCCAGGAAACAAATTTCTTCCTTGAAATTTCTCATGAATTACTGTTATAAGCTTTTGAAGTTTGTAGCCTCCAGGTTAGTCCTTGCTAGGAATTTCCAAACCTGGAAGAATTTTCAGACACTTTCTTCCTCAGAGTCAGAGGAGTTTGGTAGTCACAGTCAATCTGTTTGGTAGGCTCGGCTGTCCCTTGGAACATCTAACTGAGCGCTCCTTTTTAAGGTAAAAGACAGCAGAAGATGTCACAACCTGCCTCTGAGCACAGAGAGAAGGTGCAGGGTATGCAGGAACATGAATTTACTATGCCATTTCTAGGAAAAAAAGGATTCGAGGTAAAGAATTTTCTTTCCTGAACATGACTAAGTTCCTGTCCTTGAGTAGATTCCAACCACAGATGCACCCCTCTTTTAAAGAACAGATATATGTTAAACCTCTCCCTGACTTCGCATCTACTGACCCACCTGAAGAAAAAATACATCTCTGTTTTCCCAGAAAGTCAATATTCTCATCTGAGAGAGGGATACATTAGCAAAAATTTTATCTTCCCTGATTCTCAGCACACAATGGATGTTTGGAGATATTCACCCCAAATCCCCAGCAGAAGAAAATTTTCCTCATCCAGGTCTGAATCACTCTGTGTACAATGCCTACACCTTGCTACTCACTACTGGAGTAAGCTCAGGCCAATTTAACACTGGTCTCATATAAGATGAGTCTTGTGCTTCTCTGTCAGTGCTATACAATGGTCAGATAAAAACCTATTTAAATTAGCAGTGAAACTTTGGTATAAAGCTATTGCTGCTTATTTTGAAGAGCAATTATCTCCTTTTCTCTTATATGTATGACTCAAGGTTCAGAAAACACTCAGAGAATCAAAGAGGATATAACCTGGGTTCAGGATCAGCATGACTCTTGGAGAAATGTAACAGTCACAACCTGATATAAGAAAACCTCAGATAAAACCCCCAAAATGTTTCCTTGCCTGGTATCTATGCTCTGACCCTGAGTACTTCAGGAGGAAGATATTAATTTTCAGCTGGTTGGTTGGAAACACCTTGACTGCTTTCCTGTGGTTAGGAATTTCTGCACCTTCCAACCAAACTATTGCAGCTGATCAAAATGCAGGCTCTGTACCTGCACCATTTCTTTGCTGTAGTTCTCAGCGTGCTCCTTCGGCCCTGTTGTTTTTGGCTGGGAGAGAGGAGTTAATGCTCTGTTGGAGTATGAATCACTTACACATCTGGTTACAAGAGCACAGCTAGAATGAAATAACAAACAGAGCCAAGGAGCTTCTGGCTGATAGCAGGTGAAACTGCCATATTAAGCTCAATGTAGTGCAAAATAAGGGGGGGGGGGGGGGAAACATGATTAGAAAATACTAATTACTTTTTCCCAACCTGTGTACTGGGACATTCTCCATGACAAGGACTTGTGGAGCAGCAAGAAGTAATGAGATTTCTGTCAGAGAAATTGCTGCACAAGTAATTAAGCTGTCTATTTTATTATTGCTAGATAATATCATTTATACATCTTATAATAAAAGAAAAAATACGCACATAAAATTTCTTAAAAATACAGCTAAGAGATGACAACTTCAGAAGCAATTCTGTCTTTGATTTTTCTTTTTAAAGACCAAAATCAATTAATGTCTTTCTTTGAAGGTGATTTCAAGTAATGAGCTATCAACAAAACCAGGCAAACAACCTGCAGTTGTTGAATTGGTTTCTTGACATTCCTTCTATGCAAGAGTTTCTAGCTCTTTGTATAAATATCTGGTGTCAAGCCAAGCAGGTAAAAAACACATTTTGGTATAGCACTTTTGCTTAAAGCCCCATAAAATCTCTCTTAAGTGTAAAACTTACATTAACCCCTCTATTTTGTGACAGTCATCCTCCTCAACATATTGCTGATTTGACATTACATTATAGTATAGTTTTCCTCATGTCTGAAATTCTCAGATAAAATCAGATCTTGAGTTGCTAACAGGCAATTTATTTTACTCAGGTAGCATCCACGTGATGTACATTTGGCTATGAAAAGCAAACTGATTTAGCTAAGGCTTGAAACATTTCAAATATGAAGACTTTCAGAAATATATTTAATTTACTTTGTCCTACCTCCTTGGATAAAAGGAATAATGTTCCTTTTGGAATGCATAAGTAGAATTGTATTAAAAATCATATCAGCCAATCATATTTCAAAATAGTCATCATCCAAGATTAACACTGGTTTGTGCATATCAGCACTTCAAGACACAGAATTCTTAAAAACATACCAGTTAGGGTGTATTAAATCACTATGTTTTATAACTATACATTTCCCAGGGTACAGATTCATTATAATTCAGTCAGTCTTCCCCTCCTTCACTGTCACTAACCAACAAGAATAAAGGTTGACCCCTTAGCAAATTTAAATTTATTTTATTAACTTTAACTTCCTAATTAAATACTGTTCCTTTAATCAATTCTGTTATTACACATTTCTAGTATGAAAATTATCAGCAAACTTCAGCTTGGGCCTTATTCCTTGAAATAGTACATGGCTTTTTTATCTGGTCTTCTTGAAAGTAGTATATTCTTGCCATGATTTATAATGTCTTTTCAAGGCAGGAGTGGACTAAATTCCACCAGAATGAGGTTTAGTGCATTCTGGTACTTCATTCACTTTGTCAGTTGCCTTCAGCCTTAACCTCTGGAGAAACAATGGCTTCACTAGAAACTATAATTCAACCATTGTGAGGGGGAAATGCACTGCTGTGTGTGCTTTGTCACTTTAATAGAGTGATAGAAAAATGAATTATGCCACAAGTTTACAAATCAGAAGTTTAAATTACCCCGAGTAATATTTTTCCATAATCATTCACCAGTGTTCGTGAGATGGGTTCACTGGTATAAATCGCTGCTGTGTGGGTGATGTTCTTATGTTCAGACCTTCCAGGTGTTTTAAGTACAACTAAATCAATTCAAATGTGAAGTTGGAGAAAAAATCTGCCTGCCTTTCTGAGTCCCACTGTTTTCTAATCGAAAAATGGGACACATGAAAGTAGCTGCAAAGTTTTGACAAGTGAACCATTGCTGTCCAAGTGGTAAAGTACTTGTTCACCTTTGTCTGCCAGACACTTTTCTGTGGCTTATCAACACAAAGGATCTCTGTACCTAAGAAACCAAGACATGAACAGAATTTATGGTAGATTTGCTGAGAGAAGAGACAGTTCCTGGACTCCATGGTTTGGCACAGATTCTCTTTATCAGGGCACATAACACAGAGCTACAAACCCTTGGATCTTACCCTTTCACAAATACCTTCTCAGTATAAAGATATGTATGTGTGGCTTGTGTGTGTGCAGTGAGTAAGTAGTCCTTGGTGTAGACTCTGGGATGATGCAGATAAATCAGAAAAAGAAAGAATTAAAAAGAAGCCATGGAAAACATAATACCCACTTGCTGGAGAGAAAGACAACAAAAAGGAATCTGATCTTAAGTGTTAATCAGTACCTTACAGCAAAACTCTATTTGTCGCAGTGTTAATTTTAGAGGAGAAAAAACAAGATTTTTTTTTTTAATAAAGACCATTTTAGGCTCTCTTGAGTTCATTAATCAAAATTCTGTAGCTTTTTGAAATATCAGAAAGTCTCAAACATAATGCTAATTTTTATCCTGTTCCAACTGCCTTTAATTTTTTTAGGAATGTATACTGGATCACATTTTTCATCTCAGCTTTAATATTTTAAAAAATTACGTTTTACCATGTAGCCTGCAGCAAATTGTGGAATTGCGATGCTAGGGGTTAAGATCCTAATTTATTTTTACCTCTTGAATTTCTGTTTTTGAGAAGAAGACATCTAATCTTTTCTCAAGTTTGAATAGAAAATGTTTTCATTGTTTCAAGGGTATTTTTGATTTCTTTTCTTAGAATTGGAAGACTCTCTTTCATTCTCAAAATAGGCTTACATCAGAAAATTCTTTGTGGTTGCTGCCTATCACTCTCAGAAGACATATTTGAAGAGAACGGTCTTAAGTCAGCCACCCATAGGGTTCTGCCATTCTGCATTTTAATAAGCTCTGGGAAAAAGTAGAGCTTCTAAATCAAATATAAAATCGGAAGCATACATCTCTATTGTGTGAGAACAGAGAGGCACCCACAAATGCACACAATCTCCCAGCAATCTCTCTGACTTACTTTCATGCAGAACTGCAAGCACAGGTCTGTTTGCAATATGGAGTTGTTCTTGAGATTGCTGCACTGTCTATTTTTCAACCGTGTAGGTCATCTCATGAATTTGTCATTTTGCAATTAAAATAAACCTTATATAATTCTTCAGGATTGTTTGACATATCTTTTTCTGTACTTTGTCTCATGTCTCATTTCCACTGGTATAATAGAGATCTCATGTTATTCCAACGTGTAAAACCTGTTTTCTGTTCATACTGCAAGTTGTCAAAGCAGAACAAGGGTAAGCATAAGTCTCTAAATATAGAAATTGCAGTCTTAGAAACTGCTTCCTTTATTCCCGTGGGTAGAACAAGGAGTAATGGGCTCAAAAGAACTGTAGGTTTGACATTAGGAAGAGTATAAGGAGTAGTTAAGCTTATGAAAAGTTGTCTGAGAGGGCTGTGTAACTTTTGTCTTTGAAAGACTT
The DNA here is from genome assembly GCF_029207755.1 of Chamaea fasciata. NCBI lineage: Eukaryota > Metazoa > Chordata > Aves > Passeriformes > Sylviidae > Chamaea > Chamaea fasciata. The sequence continues at coordinate 35,155,003 of NW_027094087.1, forward strand.
TAGGAAGATCTATCCAAAGACGGATCAAGCATGACCTGGTAGAGGGGAACCAGTGGAGAAGTAAAAGGCTTGAAGGACATCCTGAACCACTGTCTTTTTCTACAGTGCTGAGGCAAAATTCTATTCAAATATATTGACTAACAAAGCTACCTTCCCCTGGCTGTTAATGTTAGTTGTTGGTGAGAAAGACTAGACCTTTTCTTACAAGAAGTAAATAATACAATTGGACGCACATAATTTGTCATGTCATGACAAGGTTAGAGGGAAGGGATGCCATCCATAGGGAATATGATAGATTTGAGAGGTGGACCCATGTGAAACTCATGAAGATAAACAAGGCCAAGTGGAAGGAGCAATCCCAAACACAAGTACAAGCAATGCAAAGAATGGATTGAGAGCAACCCTGAGGGGAAGGACTTGGGGTTGTTGATAGATGAGAAGCTCAACATGATCCAGGAATGTGAACTCTCAGCCCAGAAAGTCAAACTCCTCATGGGCTGCATCAAAAGAAATACACATAAAGAAACATGTTGAGGGAAGTGATTCTCCCCCTCTACTCTGCTCTCATGAGACCCTGGACTACTGCTTCCAACTCTGGGATCCCAACATTAGAAGGCTTTGGACCTGTTAGAGGGAGTCCTGAGTAAGGCCACAAAGACGACCACAAGGACTTCTCCTACAAAGTCACCAAGAATTCTCCAGAACTTTGTTCCATCCTGGCCTGATAACACTTTTTGCCATTCATCTTTTGCTGACCACTCCCAGAAAGAACACATTGGTTTGATGGACCTTTGATCTGACCCGATAGAGTACTTTCTAATGCAACATTTTCAGATGTGTAGGTGTGCTTAAATGCCAATATGCACACTTGGAAATTCTCTGTTGTTAGCTTGATGCCATGGTAGACACCCACTCCCTTACCACCACCACCCACCCCAATGAATACTTATCATCCCTGAAACAGCAAAATGAAGACATTATTCCAAATAGGTGCAGAGCTTATGCCCATCCCCCACTACCTGATCTACATTAGTGACTGTAAAATTGGACAGCAAGGTGCAATATTTATTAAAAACAAATCAGATAGATGCCAAGGGAAAAAAAAAAAAAAAAGCATTCAAGAAGGTTTAAAAAGTCAGGCAGATTGATTTACTTTCAGAGTATATGTTTGACATGCTTACCTCACTTGTCTTCCTAAAATCCTCAAGCATAGCTTGTGGAGTCTGAACCACAGAGAGGAAATTATGCCTTTTTCAATCATTGCACAGCCTTGACCAACCACCTCACTGCTTCCATCTGCAGCAGGACACCACTGCTATTGCTCACCCTGAGGGTCTCTGAGCCATGAGGCTGCCTCAAATGGAGACCACAAAGCTCCTGTTCAAAACCAAATAAAGTTATTCTTTATCCCCTACTCTGCTTTATTTCTAACGGCTTTGTTTGGGTATAGGAGGGAAGACAGCTTTTCATTTCCCTAATCTGTTTTTCAGCTCTAGAAAGCAAACCTTTGTTTTGCTGTTAAGTTCCTGCTTTTTTTTTTTTTTTTTTTTTTTTTTTTTTTTTTTTTTTTTGGGTAGCAGGGAAGATTCTGACTTAATGCTGCTGTTTACCGTGCATTTAATTACTACATATATGATGACACCTGCTTCCTTGGGTTACACAATGATGCCTGAACAAGAGAACAGAGATAAATAATGAGTGGGCAGCAGACAGTTGTCTTAGAGGAAACAGCTTTCAAGTGAGGCTGCACCAGACTCCTGACTACTGTGGATTGAAGCCAAAGGATCAGACTGTTCACACAGGCTGGGTTGCACAATTGTACACTAAAAGTACCTTTTCACCTGCTTATTTTGTCCCTGGAGGAGAGACCTGCACATTTACATTGCATTTATCTTGCACAGTTTTGTCACAGGTTAGGCAGTAAGAACTATTTTAGATAGAAGAATTTTGTCTGATTAGTACTTCTTAGAAGCAGCAGGAATAACCAAAAATTAATCTAGAGCACATTTCAGGTCTACAAAATTTCAAATCCTAATTTATTTTACAAGAACTTCTCCACCAGATGGACTTGTACAAAGATAGGTGCATGTCAACCCACACCACACAGCATACTTTCCAGAGGGAAATCACTACATCCTTTGCAGTGAGATCTTTTTTCTCCAATAGACACTTTTTAAAATCTCACAAAAGATTTATTTTAAACTGTTAAAAAGAACTTATTTCCCTCAGATCATCTATGTTGTTTTAATTTTAATTCAGCTATAGTTGCCCTTTTTAGTCGCTAACCCAGTTTTTTTTTCATATATATTGCTGACTATCCTATTAGCTGAATTACTTTGGGGACTTCCTGGAACTAATGATTCTCCACATTTTATTCTCCCTCCTTATCCTCATCTCTACTACTTACCCTCTTTTTAGCTCATTTGCTCTTAGGATCAATAAAAATTTCCTCCAATCCATCTCCTCCAGAGCTAAGCAGTTATCTTATTAGGAGAGGTGATCTGTAATAGAGAATGTCTGTGTTCTGAGAAGAATGGACACTGATTCAGTGGTTCTTCTGCCCTGTTGCAGAGCCTCACTTGAATTGCTTGTGATCATCACACTGCTAGAAGTGGTGTCCTGCTCTTACTCATCTTCCTCTGGACATGCTCTGCAGCCATGACATGCTTCAGAGGCACAGCCTGAGGCATCCCAAGGCACAGACTTCACTTATCACAGAGCAGAATGAATACTGAAAATGGAGGATGTGGTTCTTCATCTTTGCAAGGACATTACAGCACATAGTCCTCAAGTCCTGACTACTTCAAAGAAGATAGAAACTCTGAGGGATGCCCTGCAGCTCTAGACTTCCTATTGCTTTGCTGTAGATGTTTCAGCCAAGTGACAATTTTATATTATCTCTGTAAATCCTGGCTAAGTTAAGTATCTAAGAGTAACGTAGAGGTTAAATCAGACTGATAAATTTTGGCCATGTCTCTTCAGCTGGACAGCTGAAAATCAGAATCAGTCCTAGAGCCTAAGGACATATTTCCATCTCTGATAATTTTTTTTTTATTTTGTATAATTTTGTCATTTAATACAACAGACAGTCTGAATAATCTTAATTAACTCTTTTTAAATCAGATATAATAGTTAATACAGTAGTAAATCTGATACACCATAAGCATACGTGAACGTGTGAAGAAAACAGAAGTCCCAGTAATCTCTTGAAGAGGAGTACTGCTTGTGGACTGTCATTTGGAAGCTGGAGACACTGAGCAAGCCATTTTTATCTCTATATACCTCTACTTTCCCTTTAGAATCATAGAATCACTAAGGTTGAAAAAGATCTTAAGGATTATAAAGTCCAACTGTTCACCAGTAAACCATATCCCCAATTGCGACATGCACATGCACACAGAACACTTCCAGGGATGGCAATTTCACCACTTCCCTGGGCAAGGAATTGTCCCAATGCCTGACCATTCCAATACCCTCGCCCTTTCCCTACTCTTCTCCTTTAGGTAGGAATAATCTGACTGTCTTGCACCTGGAATCACAAATTCTTTACAAAATTTCCATCTTCTGCTTTTTGGATTTGAATGATAACTATTTTCTAATCATAAACAAATCAACCAGGGGAAGTTTGCTTGTGACTGCATTCATGAATTGTAATGTTCTTCCACCCCAAAACAGAGTATCTATATGCCATCTGCTTCTTATTAATAATCCCTTGGTAACTGCTGTCACCAAGACTATGCCGAGTCCCATCCCAAAAGTGTTAATTGATATAAGATAAAATAATTCCAACAAGTGAAAAAATAATATAATTATTCAGTGCTGTGGTAGTGTTTTCTGAACCCATTTCATTCAGGACAGAAATAGTCAAGACTTATAACTTCTGTTGCAGCAAATAGTTTCTATCTTATAGTGAAAAATCAGGTGACCTAGCACTTAACATACTTAGTCATTCTGAGACACGTTTTGGAATCCCTGCAAATGAAAGGCATCAAATAAAATTATCATCCTAGAGAATTATCAAAAGAGATATTGAGAATTGTCCAAAGATCAGAAACTAGGGGTCAAGAGGAGCAGGATGAAGGTGGGCATAGAACATGAAAAAAAGTTTCAGCTGTTGGGTCTGAATATTACATAAAATGAGGAACAGCTGAAAATCATGTACAACCAAGCTGGTTTTATCTACACAATTAATACTCCATGGTTCCTTCTGAAATCTGTTTCACAGTTATTCTGCTATGTGAATATATTATTTATTCTCAAATGAATTTATCTCTTGGCATATGACCTGTGGATGACAGAAGCAGTGAAGGCAAGCAGGTGAAGCCTGGTGTCCATATCTCAATTAAGTTGGGTAACGGTTAAGTTAAAATAACTGATTTTTTCACACTTGAAAGTCAACACACTGATCTTTATACTTGAGGTTAAGGCCAATTCTTCAAGATGCATGAGGTAAATATTTGCCATGCATTTAAAATATTTTCCATGAATCGAAAAGCTCTGGAATGTTGCAATCACTAATGACACACCACCTTGCATATCTGTCACAGGCAGGCAATCCAATTTCAGAAACTGCATAATAGGTCAAGAGTGGGGAGTTTATTGAAAGGTATCTTTTTCCTCCCCTTTGGGCTGTACAAGGTAATTTATGTGATATGCATTCCCCTTGGTCAATCCATTTTCTGTTTATCTGAGCATAAAACAGATGCTGTGAGAAACCCATAGCTTCAAAAAACCTCAAATTTTTGCAAAACTTTGGATGGAAAATATTAGGGGTGAATCCAAATTAAAAATGGAACATAAAGGAAACAAAGAGAAAGTTGAGATATTGATGTATTTATGGTTTCCCATAAAGCTACTGTGTGTCTGTGTGACTTTAGTTCTTTCTGTGCATTTGGAAAAGAAACAGAATAATTATCCACTTAACAAAACAAGGGAAGAATTTGTGGGGGAACAAAAATATTCATTTTTAGATGGAGCTTTTCTTGTAAGCCCATTGCATTCCAGTGAAAAGTACTCTCACTACACTTGGAATATCTTTTTATAACCTGCTCAGTTGAGTGGTCAGTTCAGAGCAACTCCAGGATCAGACGATGAATGAAAGTATAAATCTTATCCTAGTGCATTTTCCTGCATAGCATTGCAAGAAAAATTAATTTCATGAGCCTTCTTTAATTTTAGATGTAGCTCTTTCCCCTTAGAGCACTCTGAACCATCTGTTCTTCTCAAAAACTTGCTACTGTCTTTCCCCCCTGCAAATGATGTACTAAAAGGTCCCCAATACAATCTGCTTGTATGAGATCTGGGTTTGTGCTCGTGTCACATCCACCCCCGGCCAGTGCCTTACATTGTTCTCTACAGAACCAGCCAACAACCCTAGCTTCTGACCAACAGTAAAATATTCACAGACAACAGAGCCAAACAGTCAAAACCAAGGGAGCACACAGTACATCAAGGTCCTGGAAAACAGCTTTAACTTCCTACAGGAACTCATGTTATCACTGGACAATGATGTCATTGTCTTTCACCCTGTTTATGTCAAGAATTCTTCTTGCAAGTTCCCTGTTTTTCCTTTTGGGTTTTTTTTTTTTTTTTTTTCTTTTGCCTCTGCCTCAAAGCCTAAAGATTAGCCCATGATGGAAGGAGAATATTTTTATAAGAATGAATATTTTTGTGGAACACTGTCACTCCACAACATTCCATACCCTACACAGGATTCTTGTTGTGTGGCAGAAACATAAAGCACTGCTCTACAGACTAAGGGTGACTCAAAGCCCAACATAAGGCCTCAGTTGGCAAAACTAGCTAGCTTTTGTTTGTTTGTGCTTTTGTTTTATTTTTCCTCGGCTTATAGTTGATTTTAATAGCAAATTGGAAACAAATCTATTGAAAAATATGGGATGCTCCAAGATCCTTGGGATCTCTGAAGTACAGAGCCAAATGCAGAGAGACTATATCTCTCCAGCTCTCGTCATCTGATGCAGCACTTACTGGCTGGGGACATATTAACCTATGTCTGAGTATCCACTTCTCAGCCATTACCTTGAAATCACTGATAATAAATTAAAAGGATAGAAAAAAAAATCCTTACATTTTCCTTTATCTTTCTTTGTAAACACTTCCAGTTCATGCTGTATTTTTCACAATTAGATTTTGTAGTACTGCCACAGGCATGGATACACCCGAAATGGTGAGTAGAATCAAGAATTTTTGTTTCAATTGGAAAGACTTTACAGTTTAGGCTTCTAAGAGAAACTATCACTTTCACTTTACTCAATGGAAGTCATATGCCAAATAACAACTTATAATTACTCATGACAATTCCCACTGCAGCTAGAAATAGGTATTTTTCACAAAGAAATGAAACAAAACAATACAAACAAAACAAACAAAGACTTGAAGCAAAGCCTCAAAGCCTGTTCTCTTTAGATCCTGCTTTTTTTAAAGGGATAATCTGAATTGCTCTATTCTTATTCAAAATCAGCAGTTCCTGAAGTCCTTATTCATAAAAGCATCTCAGAGGGCTAAATTTAGCACTGTTGTACATAAATCCCATACAAAATTATGTACAGTTTGGAGTCTGGAGTAGTTAAGGACCAACATATTTTTTAAAAAACAATGCTTACGTGCTTCTAAATTTGGATACTGCTACAGATAGTTGACAATTTCTTGTATTTAGGACAAAAGAAAGCAAACATCCTATGGCATCAGATTCAGCTAGAGATAGTGGAGGTGGCATTTGCTCCAATCTACACCAAGCAACTGACAAGTAGGCTTTTCCAGCAAAGGTAGTCATCAAGACAGTCTTTGTACAAGCTCTTTTCTAGAATACGATTTCTCTGAGCTACTTGAAATATTACAAACAAGCGACCTAAGAAGTGACCATTTTGCTCAATTGACTGTAGAGAGAATACTGATGGCTACATGGAAGTGTCTAAATTACAGACATCTAAAAATGTCTAGGCGAATCTCACCCTGAGGATTGTGGTCCCTTTGGGTGTCTGTCCAGAAAAGGACCAAGACAATATATGGAAGTCCCTACAGATAAAAAGTATTTGAAAAGAAGGGTGGAGAAAGTTTCCAGGTATCAAAGAATTAAGAATTTCCCATCTGAAAGTACCAAAATGTAGGCTGATGTCAAAGAGTTGGGGCAGAGAAAAGAGTCACAGTTGTTGCCTGCTTGCTTCCCCCTTTGCCCAAGAGGGAAGGGCAACTATGTGCGCAACAGGGCAGATTAGGAACAGAGTGTCCTACCAGCTGGACAGACTCAGTCTCCCAGCTGCCAAGACAGTCCTTGAAAGTTTCCCTGGAGGTGTTACCATGACCTCTGGTTTCACTGACACCATTTTTCTTGTGTTCCTGTAGGGTTCATGCTTGGGACAACAATAGGTCATCCTTCTAATAATGCACTGAGAAGATGATGAACTACATTGATTGACTCTCAGTATACTCCATTTTGTTTTCAATACATCATTTTCCTGTCTTGTTTAGGATCCGTTTGTTGAATAAGGGGAAAATGTAAAGATCCCTTTTTGTTCACATCAATAACTTTTCTGCTTACGAGCCCAGGATCTTTTCCTTCTGAGTATACACGCACTAAGTGACTTTTCCTTTCTTCCTTTGGTAGTTAAGAAAGGAAACATTGATATCATTGAGCTAAGAGAAAGGATTACCTATATATTTCCCTTAGGACAGTATGCACATCAGCACGTTGGCTCAGGAAGAAAAGGTGACAGTTAACAAACTTAGTTTCAGGAAGTTCTGTTCCAGGTACACCCAAAGGCCACATCAGCAATTCTTAACACAGAGTTACTGGAATGAGACACAGCGTCAGGCCGTATATGTACGCACTGCATTTTCAACTGCAGTCAACAAAATGGGTGATACAGATCGAAGATTTTTGTGCCAGCTTTCCCTTATGGATTGCTGTTAAGAGTGGCCAAGAAGGCTTGTGTTTGCCTGGCATGTCATGAGAATGATGCTTGTCTTTGTAGAGTTTGTACTGCTGTAGCAAAGCTGACATTATTTCTCATCTTTTAGATATGCACAGCTATAGGAGAGGCCATGAATCTGTGCTTCATGTGCTTCATGTCCACAAAACTGGACCATTTTTTTTTTGCCCTGTTGACTAAAACAGCTGGCTATAACTGTGCAGTATTACTCACCTGCCTAGCAGCAAAAACTCTCCAGCCAGTCCCAGGCGCCTCATGGCCATCAAGAGGCCCCTCACAGTCATGCCTTCACAGAAGCAGGCAACCACTCTCGCCTTGGGCAGGTGGCTCCGAAGCTTTCGCAGCAGCTTGTCAAAGCTCTGTTCCCCAGCATTGCTGTAGATCTTGTAGGAATGTGCAATGCAGATCCCTTCCTTGGCTGCCATGTCTTTGAAAGCTTCCATTCCACTTTCACCATAGTTTCCTAAATAAAAACAGAAATAAAAATGCATGTATTAAAATCTGCAGCAGTTTTTCTTCCTTCGGAAACTTCAGATATTTTAAATGTGTTACATCTCTGCAGAGAGATCACTGTACCAATCTTAACCATATCATTTTAACCTTCTAATTAATCAAATTTTCAAGACAAGGTCAACAAATTTTCCCAGAAAATTCACTGCTCTTCAAGAGACTGCGTCTCTGCTTAAACCAAAGGCTGTTGTGTACCTCACTACACGTGAGGATCTGGTCCACAATGTGTACAACTATGTATATACAAATGGCAATCTCTTCTAATTCTCTTAAACGGACTAAATGTGGCAAAATATTCTGTGATTTACTTCACTAAACTGAAATACATATGTTGAGAATTAATTTTTAGGTGTAATATTTTAAATATATGCAATTAAAACTCATAACATCACCTAATTCATAATGCAATCTGAAAAGCAATATTATTTTTAGTTAGAGTGAAAAGTAAAATTTATTTTGCTGAAGGAAAAACTTTTACTGTTGAACGAATAATATAACTGAGAATTAGCATCACAGGGATCACTGGAACTGGAGCAGAGATGAACTCAATGCGCTTTAATATTTTTTCTGGTGGGGATTTTTTTAATTTTTTTAAAATTTTTTATTTATTTGTTTGTTTTGAATTCAATTTCTACCAATGGAAAAAACTTCATATTTTCTTTCAATACCTTCTTCCTTTATGGGGATAAACTGGTAATAGATAAATAAATAGATAAACAGGTAGATACCTTTTTTCCTTTATTCTGTCTCACCACAGAAACTTTCTTCACTGCCACTACATAAAAGTCACAGTGCTTAAACAGTGGATGTACTGAAAACACAGACAATCATCCTGACCAGGCTTGTGTGTCTGGTTCCCTGTGCTCCTCCATCTGGCTGTTAAAATCTGTTTCATGTCTCATTTAAATAAGAAGGCCTCTGAGGCAGGAAATCTTTCTCAAAAGTAACATCTTAAACCCTCTGTAATATTCCACAGAAATACAATCAGTTAATTAATTAATAAAACTGTGAGTGTAAACTGATGATGTTGGAGGAAACTACTGATCCTTCACAAATTTGTTAGCTTGCAAATGGAAGAATCTGTAATAAAAATTCTCTCTCTTACCAGCCGAATTACAAGTACATAGGAGTACTGACAGTGAAAATGTATGTGGAGCAGCGAGATGGATTTGGACTGTCATCTATTTTTTTTACTTTGGACATTGGAGCCATCAAGCAGTCATCTTGCCCACCTGGGGAGTCATCCCTACCACTCTGGTGCTACAGCTCAGTGGCCTTGTTACACTCAGCACTGAATATGAATGTAAAAGCGCTGTTTTAGGATCTCAGCATCCAAATAGTCAAAAGAGGAAAAGAACAAGAAGACAGGAAGTAACATTATCTTCCTTTCACATCAGGAATGAATCACTGAGACCCTGAGTCTACTAAATTTCCAAATTGCACCCAATCAGAATGGCAGCATGAATATAGGTCTCTCTACCTAAAGGGACTTTCATTTTCTTCCTTTTGTGATTAGGCCAGATGGAAACTACATTACCATGCATATTGTGCCTGGACAAAATGCCATTCAAACACAGTTGTTGCAGTGTGTCCTGAGAGTATTAAATCAGGAGTCCAGTGCTTACCCCTGTGTCATGCCCTTAGGGCAAACTCTGTTTCCTGTGGTACACAGCGTCAAGTGATTCTCATGGGATGCTGAAACAGTTCAACTAGAGGTCAAAACCACGGTGTCACATGAAATGTGTGTTAGAGCTGCCAAAGTCAGCCTGAAGGAGAAATGGGGTTCAGTTTTACTTAACTCCCAGCAGACCCAGAGGCCTTCAAAAATAAAATTAGGCCGTCTGACAGGAAATAAAGTACTTTGTCTAAAAGTATTCTCATTTAGGTCATTCTGGATCAACATTAAATGTTCTATTTCACTTTTTCTAACAGAAAATAAAAAGAACAAGGAAAATTGTCAATCTTTGCCATGGAATATGAAAGTTTGGGGAAAACTGTATAACTCAAAGTTCTGGTTTTGGCTGTGGTAGAGTTAATTTTCTTCACAGTGGTTGGTACAGTACTATGTTTTGGATTTGTGCTGAACACAGCATTGATAATAAAGAAATGTTTTTGTTGTTGCTGAGCAGGGCTTACATGGAGACAAGGCCTTTTCTACTTTTTGTGCTCTCTTGCTGGAGAGGAAGTTGGGGGTGCATGGGAAGCTGGGAGGAGACACAGCCAGGACAGGTGACCCCAGCTGATTAAAGGGATATTCCAGACCATATGACAGCATGCTCAGTATATGAAGTATAGGGAAGAAGGAGAAAGGGAGGGAGGTTTGGAGTGATGCTGTTTGTCTTCCCAAATCACCATTACATGTGATGGGGTCCTGGAGCTGTCTCCTGGAGACAGCTGAACACCTTGTGAGAAGCAGTGATTTAATTCCTTGTTTTCTTTGCTTGTCTGCATAGCTTTTGCTTTATGTAATAAACTGTCTGTATCCTAAACCATGGGTTCTTTAGCTTTTACCTTTCTGATTCTCTCCCTGATCATGCCGGTAGGAGAGCGAGTGAATGACTGCCTGGTGCTTCGTTACTAGATTAAATTATGACACCCAAAGAAATTGAAATTCTGAAGACCTCATCCTCTGTCAACTCTCAGTGGAAAATTCCCAGCCAGGTCTAGTTGACTTACAGAACTGCATATCTTCTATGTTCCAAATACTGCAGTATTTGTTTGGAAGTGTTATTAGCATTCAAACTGTTATCCTGAGGCTTGGTATAAAGTTGAGAATAGGTTTAATTACAGTACTGAAAAATAGCAGGTCTTTTAGAGAGCACAAAGTGCATTAAGTCTTTCCCAATCAAATAAAGTCTGCTTGAGCACAAACACCATGGTTTCAGCAAGCATCAAGACAGGGAGATTTTATGAAACCGTACAAAAAGTTATGTGTCATCCAAAATCACAGGAAACATGTTAAACTACCAGAGGTACTTAGGAAAATATTATGTTCTTAACATTTGGAAGAAAATATGTCCTGGCTGTTTAAATCTGAGAATCACTCAGGTCTCCAACTGGGAAAACTACAGCCCTATGACATGAGCTCAAGGGAGATTTGATGAAAACAGAAAGCAGCTTTGCTTCAAGACACTCATACACCAGTGGTGTTCTTGCCTTGCTGATTAAACACTCTGCAATTAATTATTCATAGTGAATTCTCCTGTTGTGCAAGTGGTTTGATGAGGTATGTATATCTCGTATGAGCTATACTGTGGGGATAATGAACACTCCTTGATGGAAAAAGAAAATTTTTTCTGTTAAATTTTTTTCACCATATATTAGCAAAAATTTCCTCTGGGTTCTCTTTCTTTCTGAATAAAACATGCAAGTGCATCAACATATACAAGTAGCATTGAAGGAATGAGAGTGGGAAAGCAGCTGAGGTGCATTCTGTCATTTCCTTGAGGATGAGATGTGAGGTTCACAGTGGAAGAGGATCTCCATGCTTTCTGTATGGAACTGGCCTCCTCAAGGATGTGATTCTTTGGTATACCTATAGTAGTACTACCAAAACTGTCACAGCAAGAGCAAGTTTCCACCAATGGGGCAGTTCCTACTGTTCAGTCAAGCCTGTGACACAGGAGAAAGGATATAGGGGCTCCAGGATTTGCACAAATGGAAGGACAAAGGTGATGTCTTATGCAGTTTGTAGTTTCACTTTCAAATGAAAATTAATTCAGAACTCCTAAGCTGGAAACTAACATTCTTTGGTGAGTCCCACGTGATGAAAGTTGCCTACATACTTGGGAAATTATCCATGTATCTATTTTGTTTCCACTTCTTAATTTAAAGAAAATTCTGAAGGAAATGTTCAACAGAAGGGAGGGCTTGATTTACTCTTGCTTGCCTAATTCCACTTCTTCAGAAAAGACTCCACAAACAACACAAGTCGGAGCTCAAGTACAGTAAACTTAAATTCAGCTCCTCTTGCCCCACCAAACTCCATCTCCATTTCAGGATTTGAAAACTGACACCTTTATACTGCAACTGGTTCTGCTGGAGGCGGTATCGCAGTTTTTTAGTTGATGTTCCTATCCTCTTGAAACTTTGTCTGTGGTGCTGCAATCAGAACTATTAGCAGTAGATGGCTTTTGTAAATGTGTCCTCTTGGCAACAAGTGGCAGCTGGGTTCTTTTAAAATACCAGCCTGGATCCTGCATGTTGCCTACCTGAACATCTGGCCCTAAGCCCAGTCAAAAGCTACTCCTATATGTCTCTTCATGTTTTTTTAAAAAAACCAAACAAACAATTACATCATCATGCAAGAGTTATCCCTGCTGCAAAGTTGGAATTTTGTTCAAAACTCAAGCATATGTGTCCCCACCTACAGTCTAACTATAACAATCTGCTGGTTCCACTTCCCATGAGTCAGTACTAGAAACTATTAAGAAGCTTAAAAAGAACAGATTGTGCTTTTTTTCCAGATGAACCTTAATATAGTACAGCACATAATAATACTTCAATCTGATAGAAAAGGGTCAGGCAAACTGCAGGTGGGTCTTGCTTCCCCTCCTGCTCAGCAATTGATCCAATTAAACTACCCAACCATAAACCATTAAGATCTTATGTGCATTACACAGCAAAACAAGAATGTTTTAATTCTTAAAACAATTAGCAAAACGTATTGACATCTGCCATATCACCTTAAATGTTATCAATAGGAGGTGAAAAGTCTCTACTGCCAATGGAAAAAGAAACTACGTTTTCTCCTGCGCAGGAATTTTTGGGATATCATTTATGCCTTTTTGCATAAAAGATATATATCTATATCTATATCTATATCTATATCTAATCTATATCTATATCTATATATCAATAGCTGTGCATGCAAATTGTTATTAGATAGTTGTTTGGTCTGAGATTCTCAGTGACCATACATGAGCATCAACTTTTAGGAGAAATATAAGATGTGGGATTGTTTCGGGCAGGTCACAGTGAAAATTCCCAAAGGAAAAGAAGAGGAGCCTTGAGTGAAACAGAAGAAATGCATTATGTCGTTCATTAGGCTGGTAATAATCCTACCTGTCACAAAGCATATTTATTTAAGCAGAAATGCTCTCATTATTTTTCTAGACAAGGAAGAGCAAACCAGAATAATATTCTATATTGTATCTGAGCCACGGAAAAGAAGTCAAGTCAGGTTAAAATTTGCAGTATATGTTTTGCAAGAGATAAAACGAATACAGGCTCCATTTACCACTAGTTTCTATTTCCACCAAAAAGATGACTTTTGCCAGAAATATATAAAAAAAGGAAGATATAGCTTTGATATAATTTTGAAAATGCCTGTGGGAGTAATACAGTATATTTATGAAAGGCAACATGTTGATTAGCAGGATGATCTTCCCAAAAGTTGAGGATATGGGGGTGTTTCCTAAATGGAAATGTTAGAGGTGTTTTTGACTGTTACAATACAAATTAATCATGGAAAAATACCAATAGCACCTGCTGCTACCTGCTAGATATTTTCCACATTTTACTCTTGTGACTACATGTCTTTTAAAGTACCTCACTGCCAAGAATAGGGGCATAAACCAAGTCTTTTGAGCAGCTGGAGCAACCACATGCCACTGATATAACATGATCAAAATCACAGCCTTCTGTGTAGTTATGTCTGCAAATAGAACATGACAATAGACTGTTATTTTATACTAAAGGCTACAAACCATATGAAATCAAAACACATATGCCTGAAATTCTGGAGTGGCCTATGTGTGTTTAAAAAAAAAAAAAAAGAAAACCCAACTTATCTTCATCTGATCCAAATACTTTATTTAAATGATTTTTAAATGGGATTTCAGTTTCTATATTAAATATATATATGTAAAACAAAAACAAAGAAAACAAACCAAAAAAAAGTTCATTTTGAAAGCAACCCATTAAAAACAACTTAAATGAGTATAGCTCCTCCAAATATATTCCACTTAAATATTTCCAACTAGACTTTTTCTTTAATAATCACTTGGAGACTGGGCTGCTCTACTTCAATCATCTTGAGTGCTAGATAGCAACTTCAAGACCTTTGGGCTCTTTCCTCATAAAATATTAAAAATGAAAATCTGAATTTCATGGAAGAAAAAGGATAAATATGTACACACTTTTGTATGGACAGAAGGTTTCTCCAAAGAAATGAATTCTCCAGTGAAGCAGACGGGGAATGTTGGCTGGGCTTGGAGAAACCTCCTCCCTGCCCTGCTCAGCAAAGGAGAAGTGCAGGGCAATAAATTCCATAAGGAATTAAATTAGGAATGCTACTTACTCCATCCTTAAAATTGCTATACTTGCCTTCTGTTAGCATAGACAGTCTCAAAGTGATTCAAAGGAAAAAATCTAGCATCTGAGACCTCAAAGGGCACATGAGACCACACATAACCACTGATGGCTGCAGTTGGGACACTATCCTTAGCTGTCCATATGATAATAGAGAATCATTTACATCTTTTCTTGGATGTTAATCTTATCTGTTCAAACTGAAAGCTCTTCAAACACTGTTTCTCTACTACCCAGTACTCATAAAACTCAGACCCTAAAGAGTTCCTTATGTCCCTAGTAGATGTTGCCTAGTACAATTCAAGATGTGTAGATATAAAGAAACATTAGTTGTCATGATATCATGCTAGGTATGAGCATAATTTCCTTTTCAGTAAAAAGGTTTGAGGTTTTTAGTTTTCTATGTTTGAGTACATGAAATGTATTCGTAATCACAAAAATGTTAGCTGACCAAAGGCCTCCCCCCTCCCCCCACTTCTAATCTTCTTAAAATTCAATCCACTGAAATAATGTCTGGAAATTATAGTATTTAATTTAGATATTGACGATTTTATCAGTTAATATATGATTCATACTACTTTCTGCAATGTAAAATAAAAGCAAGCAGGTATTTTGAGTCAGGAAACTATTTTTATTTCTAGAGTAATTAGCTAAAATATTTGAACATTTAAAAATAAATTTAAAATGTTTAAGTATGAAAATAATTTACTCTTTTCTGTGAGATTTAGTTTAAGCTACTGGATATTTTCTGACTAGAAGTTCTCATCCAAAGGCATTTAGACCAGCTCTATTCATAAAGTATTTTTTTAACTAACCAACTTTTAAATTATTTTAGAAAAGTAACATATAATGTACTCCAAACATAACTGCACTTAATTAATTTAAACAAATCTGTTCATTATCTCCTCATCTAAGAGAGCTCATAAGTATCAGTTTGATATCAAAGACTCTTTTCTCTCATCTTCTCTGAGCTATTTTGAAATAATAAATTAATTTCTCAAGATAAAGATGACCTAGTTTCACAGTTTAATCCACCTCACTTTTATTTATTATAAAATTATCACCTCATTACTTTAAAAGAGAAACTCATTTAAACATTCCTGTTATGTGAGCAAAGGGAACAGTGTGGAACAAGCCTTTTCTGTATGCTTCCTTTGATCGCTCCTGCTGACTGGAATGTCTGCAGCTTTGTGGCTTTTGTCCACTGAGCAATGTTTGAAGTCCTACATGGTGCTAATGTCTTCTAGAGGATTGAAAGTCTGACAGCTCTTGCAGAAATGCGCTGTCATCTCTGACTGCTCTCCTTGTTTTCAGACTGGAGAGATTAAGATTTTTCTGTACTTTCTGTTTGAGAAATAGCTCTTTCTATCTACCTGACTCTTAAGACATTTCCATTAATAAAAGAACAGTTCCTAGTGGACTCCAAGGATGCTAAACTTTTCTTTCATTTTCCATTCAGTGTTATACTTATCATTTTTTGTTTAGTTTTCCGATGAAATGAGAACACCTGAGACTGACAGTATTGGACTGCGTGCTGTTTCTTCCAGGAGACAAAAGGTAAGACAGACAGGAGAGGGCTTTGCAGTGGGAACTCTTTGGTCTATGATTCTATATCCTTCATTGTGGGTGCATTGTATTCCCAAGGAGTTCAGCTGCCTGGGGTTTATTCACTGGTATTTGGACTTAGTCCCAGTTCTAAATTAGGCTATCAATTATTGTATTTCTCAAAAGAGTTAGTCTGTTCTCCAAATGAACAACATTACACTTCTGTAAATTCACAAACTGGAGCATAACTTCATGTAATATTAATTCTTAACTCTGCTAGGGTTTACATCTGGTCTTTTCTGAAATACATGTGATGTCCTATTTTACTGATGCATTAGGTGAGCAACACCAGAAGTAATCCAGCTAAAGGAAGCATAATTCAGAGATTATTAGATTGCAAAGGCCTTCAATTAATCTTGAGTTTCCTGCTAAGTGCCCTTCTCTCTGCCTTCTGTCCTCATACGTGAAATGAAGGTAAAAATGTTTCCCTGATGGTGGTGGTGCAAGAATAAACATATTGTGGAAAACTCAGAAAACTGCAGTAAAAGACCACCATCTACATTGGTCAGACTGAATGAATCATGGCAGTTTTTCCTCACAAAAACTCACTTTTGCTTTGTTGTAATAATGATCACATCATGTTTATCATAGTATCACTGTTTGTCTGACATTCATTTATAAAACAACACCTAAAATTTCCCAACAGTAGCTGAAGAAGATGGCAAGGCTACTCCAAAGAGTACATCTTATTTTCACTTTAAATGATTATGCACATTTATATTCAGAACCTTCATTTGGGACAAGAGTGAGTTTTGTGACTTTTTCAGTATGAACTTGGAGAACAGAGAGGTCTATCAGGAATCTGTGAATATTTAGTATAGTAACTGGAAGGCAGGTCTATTGATTGTATTTCATGGGAGAGCTTGTCAAAAGGGTTGGATGGGGGCAGTATGAAATTTCTTGGGGTATATTTATGATTCTTAGAATATACTGTGAAGTACGAGAAGACCAATACTGTGGGACGAGTTACTTTCTTGCAGATGTTCTCATTTCAGGAACATTTTGGATAATTGTTGCCTCTGGTGGATAATAAAGATTGAATCTCAGAAGAATTTTTGAAGAACGTATTTGAGTTTGTTGGGGTAAAGGTGGTTTTTGAAATGTACCTTCACATGATATCACTAGGACACTATGATCCTCAGCATTGGGATGCAAAAGATGAAAAAGGAGAAAATAGTAAAAGAACAGGGTTGAAGGCAAGAATATGATCTTCTTCCCTTTGTGGGTGACTGTGTACTAGAACAGATTTCCCAGAGAGGGTGTGGAGTCTCCCTCACAGCAGATATACAAGAACCATCTGGACAAGGTCCTGTGCAATGTGCTCTGGGATGGCCCCGCTTGAGCAGGGAGGTTGGACCAGATGACCCACTGTGATCCCCATCAACCTGAACAATCCTCTGATTTGCTGGATTTCAGACCAAGCTGCCCTATAGACAAAGCATAATTAGTTACTAAAAAATGCATGATCCTTTTTATTTTAAAAGCTCTCAACAGTAGTTGAGATTTCATTACTACCTTGAACAATCCGTTCAAATCCAAATTAGTCTTTTCATAGGTTTTACTACCCTGGGTCTTAACTTGCTTTTCTATATTCTCTTTGAATTCGACCCTGGTAAATATTTTCTATCAAGTATGAGAATAGTGTCTCAAATTGATATTTTAAGAAGACCTCAACAGTTTTTAAGACAATGACCACATGTCCACTTAATTTTTTAAAGATTAAACAAGTCCAGTATTCTGGTTTTCTTGTGGGTGATTGCCAATTAGTTTATGTTGTCCAGGCAGGATGGTGTGCAGGTTTTTTTCAAGATATGGTCATTTCCCACCTTGTACTTTGCCTGGGCAGAGTAAAATTGAAAGACTATTTAATACCTCAAAACCTCATTACTTCTTTGTGTATTTTTGGTAGGATATTTACCCTATTTAAAAATGGAATGACACTGTTGACTCAAGTGTAACTTGTGATCCATTTTAATTATCTAGGTCTTGTTTTTGGCAGAACTGCTTCTCAGTCAGTCATTCCTCATCCAGCATTTAAGCGTTAGAATATTCTGTTCAAGGAGCAGTGTCATCCAACATGGTACTCTTTACAGATTTATTAACCATACTCTGTTTATTCGTATCACAGGAAATACACTTAAAAATGGAATCAAGTCAGATCTGTGAGAAGGCCACTGATCTTATGTCTCCAGTCAGAAAGTGAGAAATTCAGTTTGAACAATGATTTAAGTTCTGTTTTGTACCTAACACAGGGAAGTTAGATTCATGGCCTCTTAGTACACGGTTTTAAGATAAAGTCGCTCATTCCACACAAATATTCTGAACTGGATACTAAGTTGGCTTGATATGATTTATTTTTAAGAATGCATTGTTCCCTTTTTATGATGCCAGAAGGAAAGTACTCATTTCTTACAAAAAATTGTTTATTTTTTGTAGAAGTGAAACATGGTTGACTGAGTTCTTTCCTCAGTTTCTCTTTCAGGAAGAGGTAGTGTTACCTCATTTCAGTTTTGTAGAAGGTTATGCACCTCAGATAGGTTTTACTCAAGAGGGTACTTAAAATATATGCAGTAATGCCAGAGTGCTGAGGTCCCCTAGAAGGGCACAAGAGTATAAAGCCTTTTGGCCAAAGTGAGCAGAGAATCTGAAGCTCACTTTGACTGCAACATGCTCAAGTTTGACTAAGATTGCCTCGTGTGATGTGCTAAACACTGTCATCCATCATATTAGCTTTTTCCTTAAAGGTCTGAAAAGATAGTAAACAATGCCGATGAAATTTGCAAATGGCTTTTAATTGAACAGTGCTGAGGATGCCAGACAGGACACAGAAACATTGTAAAGTTTTCTAACGATACAGTTGACTTGACTAGAAATGGGCAAAAGAAAAAGGTACTTTGTCATAGTTAAACCAAAAATTCTGGAAAAATTAGCCAAAATATTAAAAATTATTCTGTAAAATAAAACATCCCTTTCCTATAATGCTAAAGCAAAATATTTTAATGATTTGAATTGTTTGTAGTCTTTTTCTTCAGGGAATTTCCATTTTCTGGGAATAAAAAAATAGTTTTCCTTCAGAGATGCAATTTAAAAAAATCAGGATATTAGAAACAGCATTCCCAACAATATCTGAGGCTAATTTCTATTTCATTATTTCATTCCAGAATAGACATATACTTTTAAAAGGGATAGAAAGATACGTAACATTCCATTCCTTTCTGACGTATTCCCATAAGTAAGGCACAACTAGGTCTGGAAGGCTGTGGCAGGAGACCTTCCCTGTGTGATTTTACAAATCAATTGTAATTCTAAACCTGTCTGGGCTTCGTTTAATTAAAAGTATAACTAAAGAGCACACAGAAAGAAGAAGTAGGAGATAACTGAGATGTCAAATGGGCTTTTTTTCTGTCCATATTTAAAGGTTCCTCAGAACTTCATTTTTATTTTTACCTTTTCAAAAACACCAACTTACAAGGCTCTAGAAAACTTCATGGACCTGTTTAAAGACCTGATATTGCATTTAGTGACAGTGTTCATCAACAGTGAAGCACTTCATTATAAAATGTCTTTTATGAAAAAAACACCAGGGTAAATATCAGAAGGGAGAAAAATAATAAAATTAAAATTATGAAAGAACAAAACAAAACCAACCTTAGATTCTGGATTTATTTTTTTTTTAAGTACTGTGTACAAAAAGATGACAACATTCTTCATAATTTTAGCCTCAGGTTAAATTTCATCTGAGGTCCCTATCAAGTGCAAAGCTCAAGGCTGACTGGGGAAGTAGATGTCCTTTTCATCATGCATACACTTGGCATATTGTATTGGCTTCAGATATTAATGAAGATCATAAAAATCAACACACACCACAGGAGGAGTTGATTTTCAGAAGTATCTGACCATGGTGTACTGTAACGGCAGTGTCCACATGAGGTAGTAACTAAAGAAAATTTCTCCCGCAAAGGTGTCACAGACACAAAACAACATGCACCAGTCAGAAAGAAAGGAGACAGGGAATGAGGGGAATATTTATTATATATTACTTTGTTGATAAAGCAAAGTATTGAGTAGACAGATAGATGAACTGGTTTGTATTTATATCTTTAAACTTTGTATTAATAATTATTCTTGTAAGCTCAGCTTGTACTAAATATTGTTTGCAGGCCCCTGCTAAGATTTTGGCCTCACCATGTTAAGCATGACACAAAGTCAGGGTAAGAGAGTCCCTTTTCTAAAATACATAGGTCTATTTATACAAGAAAAGCAAAGAATTAGAATGGAAATAAAGTCATGTTAAGATTTAAAAAAAAAAAAAAAGTATTTGCAACAATGTCAGGCATCTGATTAGATATAAAGGAAGGTTAGATAAATTTCCCACTATAACACTTGCTGATTGTGATCTTAACCTTGTCATTTGAGATCTTGAGTCATCCTCCTGTGGACTGCACTTGTTCCATTTATAGCAAATAGAGTGGAATCAGCAACTGCAGGAGATGATACACCTACCTATCTTACACACCTTTCCTTTTTTTTTTTTTTTTTATAGATGAGGTGACTAGAGTTACAGAGTGCATAATTTAGTCTGCTTAGTTGCCTTCTTTTCAGATATCCAAATAAACCCACCCAAAACATGCTAAATCGTAGAATCATAAATCATGGAGTGATTTGAGTTGGAAGGGACTTTCAAAGCTCATCTAGTCCAACTTCCTTGACATGGACAGGGACACCTTCAACTCAACATATTGCTGAAAGCTCCTTCCAATCTGGCATTGACCTGGTCATTTTCATTCACTAATCTAATTCCAAGAAAATCTCTCCTCCTTCCCCTCACAGGGAAAATCTTCCTGATTTGCAGGGTATTTTTTTACCAAGTGTTCAATGTAATTTTGGAAAACCTGGAAAAGAATGTTTCTCACCTTTAAAAATAAATTGCCAGCTCTAGTAAGAGTGTCATCATGGAAATGATTTAATCCTTCACTTAGGAGTAGGAGACTGAGCCAGAGAAGGAATCAAATACTAGATTGAGGAAATTTTGTACTATTAGGTTCCAGTGAAAGAACTGGGTTATTTAGAAAATCTGCATATATTGGGAAACCTCTCTTCCCACATTTCTGTGAGCTTTTTTGGTTCAACTGGCTCATTTTACATCAGGGAATGAAATAAAAATAAAAAATTCTCCCAAAGAATATTTTGTAGACTGTAGGTGATAAAGAACTTTATTTCCTTTTAGATGGCTCAGCACCAGATGTGAAAATTCAACCCCTTTGTTATAGAGTGGCAGGTATGCTTTTCATTATTGGCATTACAGTAAAAACTGTTGACTACTGAATAGCTGGACCATTGGAATAGTATGCAATCCTCCATTATCTGAAATTGATGACTCTGCAAAACTAGCTAGTTTTAATTTTAAGCAGCTAGGGGGAAATTTCCTTCTTATTTCAGTACAATTTAGATGCCCATTGGCTTCCTAGTCCTTTACATCCATGTGTTGAGATCCTAAGTCTCAGATAACCATTCCTCCATTTAAGCGACTCCATCATGACTAGCCAAGTTCTAGATTATGTTAGACAATGCAAACAAAGGTTTAGCACAAAGACTGACAGAATCTCCACACCTGAGGTGCATAACAGAAGTTTACCTTGGATCCTTCCCAAGAGTCAGTTACATCTAAAGCTCTTTTTCCTTCCTTATTTGAGGACATGATGGACTCATCATCTTTCTTTGCAATTTCCCCTCACTGTTAATCATCCTCTGTCTTAAGCAGACGTGTCTCCAATAGCTTTTACATTGTCTTCATAATATTAATAATTTTCTTGTCAAATTCAATTAAATACTGGTCAAAAAGCAGATCAGTTCTTGTTGCAAATGTATCTGATTTTCAGACCTCTTTGCATTTCTATTACCCCATTGGCTGTAATGGTGTGTTTGCTTAAAAAGGGACACAGTAGTGTGGAATGTCGATGTTATGAAATGTACCAGCATTTAAGAGTGAGCAAAGGAGCCTCTGAACACACCACAGCTGAGTGCTCAAATGGCACAAGGAGTAATGGACCACAATGAGCAGGTATCTCAGTATGCTAATCTCAATGTAAAATAGATTTGACTCTAAGTAATGATGTTCCTGCTTGGACCAGATTCCAAAATTAGTGCAGAAAACAGCAAGCTCTCTGATCTGCTGCCAGGTCATCAGGCACTGGCTTGAACAGATGCTCCTTATGGAATTTATTGTATGAAAGAAGGAACACTAGTTAATCTGATTTACAAGGTTATGCATAATATTTCTGCACCACAGATTTCCAATTTGTTATTAGCAAACAGCTTTAATTCTCTGATAAACACGTTTGAGAAGATTTGCACTGGGCTTTGTTGGTATGTACATAAAAAACTGCTTTGCAAAGATCCCTATCCCCACAGCATGTGTATGATTTGTAATTCTGGAAAGTACATGAATAATGGAGGTAATTTTAAACAATGTTGCAATAAGCTGCAAAAACTCGTAAAAAATAACATTAACAAGGCAGGTGGAAATCTGCAATAATGCTGACTGCTGTCCAAATGATCACATTCCTTCCTATATGTTTTCCTGTGTTAGTGGACTCCTGAATGTTTGTCAGCTTTTCATTACTATATATTGCAACATTAAAGACAGGGTTTTCCTTTTACGTATTGTTCCTGCATAAAAGTTAATGATGTTATGTTGATTTTCTCTCAGTATACCAGTTTAAGACAGAAAATTCTGATTGAAGTTCTGCAAACTTCTCTCTCTTTTTGGGATATTTTTGTGGTGTATGAAAGAAAAAATATAAATTCTACTTTTTATGCTATTTTTTACATGTTTTTTCTTATTTACCTCTAAAATTCTATGTGTTTTATGTGATTTATTTAGGTATCTGCCAATATCTTTTTTTATCCTCATTTTAGCTGTGATATATAATATGTGAAAATACCATGCTTGATAGCAAAATCTGTTTACTTTCAATGCCTCTCTCCTTTCAGAAAGATTAGATATTGAAAACTTCCCATGAAATTTCCAAGTTGATTTTCAGCATCTGAAGGTGTCAAACAGAGAAAGACCTGCTATGAACATCTCAATGTTATCTTTTATAACAAAAGAAACATATTTTTATGTTTTCACAAAATTAGTTATTTTCTTTTGGTTAAAGCAAATTCTTCAGAATTCTCTTCAAGAAGAGTGAAAATGCAGGGTGTAATTCATTTCTTTAAGTTTAATAAAATTAATTTACTAGTAAAATCTGCAGGTAAAATTATGTCTTTAACCTGATGTTCAGAAAATAACCAGGAGGATATCTGCAGTGGTGTCTTGTCCTTGCAAAGCTAGAATATGCTGTCTCTTGGACATGACATGAGGTGTTCTCATCTTTTTCTAAAGCACAAGAAGCTGGACCTGTGATATATGGGAGATAGCAAAGTGCCTCCAGCATTCTGAGATATGGCAGAAAATAGTCATGTAGTACTCAGTATCTAAGTACCAAGGGAATACCAAGAGAACAGATGAGAATTTTAGTGCCTTGAGGAAGATTTTAGTTTGTGTCTGTGGAAAGTGTGGTCAGTATCATCTGCTGCAACTAGATCTTGATTAGTGTCCAGAGAATCCAATGACACCATTCCCTCTTTGCTGCCATTCACAACTGCTTTGCCATGATCTGCTTCACTCTAATGAACAGAAGCCAGGATCAAAGGAGTGTGATCCATTGCGCTAATTGTTGTAAATAAAAATGAAAGATATTTTCAGTCTCAAAATGTTCAAAATGTGATAGAAGAGAAAGATACAATGGTTTGAAAACATGAAAAGGAGTGGGAGATAGGAGAAACAAAATACGTTTTGTATAGAAGTCAGAATTTCTACCAGATAAATTCTCCCTGAAAACAGAAAAGGCCACAGTGTGCCAGTATGTTCACTTTTTTTTTTCTAACCTTAGCATTGGTTAGCAATTTTCTGTCCAAATAATGCAGCTATGAGTCTAGTCCACACAGAGGAATAGAGATGAGACACTCCAAATTATCACTTCTGTGGACAATAAAAACCAGTTAATTTTAATTTTGAGATGGCTAAAACCCATCAATCCCGTAAGGACATGAATGTTTATTTAGGTTGAAAAGCTAATGGGGTTTTGGTCCAGGTTCATTTATTTAATGTTCCTCAAGAAACTGGCCATTACTGATGCTCTGGTAAGCATCCACAGGACTAAAATAAAATGTGACAAAGCTGAGTAAAATTATCAGAATAAAATTAGAATATTCTTGAAATGAAACAAGACTTACTCAAACTAGGGACAAAATAGACAGAGACAAAAAAAAATACACCAAGGAACATGGAAGCTGAACTAAACCATGAAGAAAACAATACTAAATCTATTTCCCCACGTTGATAATAATTAGTAGTAATAACTTTCCCTTTCTTTGAATGAGTCATCAACGAATCTCTAACTGCTAGTTAAAAATGAATGTTCGTATTTCCTCATTCTCTCTGCTTTGGTAGCTGAGACACTATATGATCAAGTGAATGCTCCATACTCTTTCTTTATGCAACTGACAACCTGTAAAAAACTGTCACAGTCCATTGCTTCCAAGATTATAAATGTAATCAGCTGTCTGTCAGTGCTTTACTGAAAAGTAGGGAAATATTTGAGAATGATCATGCTCAAAAGATACATGCATGTTGCATCAAGGCCAATGCAGCATTGTATTTGATATTTTTAGCTGGTATGAAGTGCTGTATGAAGTTCTGATTTGAGCAGGATACCTTTTCCTATCTTTTTTGGCCTATGTCTTTGTGTGAATTGAAGTTCTGGTGATTACTATTTGTCTGAAGTTGGAATTAGTCAGAAAGGGAGCACCATGTGATTATTCAAACCACATGGTACCATGGAAAGCCAAAGGCAGCATTAGGTTTTCAAGAAACTGAATATAATCACTGCCTAATTTCTGCTCACAATTCAGGTGAGACATAGCTGGCCCTCAAGGGCCATTCCAAAATATCTATTACAGCAAGCCTTAAATATATAATCAATTGATCAGCCATATAATACATATGAAGCTAAACTTTTTTGCAGTAGAACAGGAGAAAAAGAAATGCCTGAGGAGCATAAGAACAAATCTAACAAAATTGCTGGAAACAGACACTCCAGTATGCACCCTCTAGCTCTATACTTGCTTTACTAGTCAACCCTAGTCTGGGCAGAGGGACTATTTGAAAATAGCCCCATAGGCAGAACTCTTGACATAAAAATCGTTACCTTGAGATTTGGCCTCACAAAGCCAGTCATAGTGAAATACCCTCTTTCCTCCCTTAAATAGTGAAGAAAGTAAAAAGTGGTTTTGGAATAGTTGAGCTTCTGTTGTGTTGTGTTAATGGTGAAACTCTTACGTAAAACTTTGGGGAGACTGAGTCATAGCTGTGCAGAAATAGGGCTACTCTCCTTAGACTTTTTAATAATATCCTCTCAGTGCATGTCCTACCTGTAAATACAAATTAATATCCCTGGTAACCAACTTAATGTGATTAAAATGGTAAACCTTTCAAAGCTGGGTAATGAACATTTTTCAGTATTTGGCAATACCTGTTTGAAAGGCTGAAAGGGTTGAGGTTGTCGAGCCTCAAGAAGATAAGGCTCCAGGGAGACCTTATTGCAGCTTTTCAGCTTATTATGGGGACTTACAAAAAAGGCAGAGAGAAAATTTCTACTGGGGCCTATAGTGACAGAACAAAGGGAAATGGTTTAAACCTGAAAGAAACGGCTTTGACTGGACATAAAGAAGAAATTCTTTACTGTGAAGATGATGAGATACTGGCACAGGATGCCCAGAGGTGTTCCAGATGCCCCACAATTTGTTCAAAGGATGGGATATTGAACAACCTGTTCTAGTGGAAGGGTTCCTTATCTGTGCTAGGGAGGCCAGAGCTAGCGCATATTTGAAGTTCCTTTCCAATTCAAACTATTTTATGATTCTATCAATTTATCTAATCAGCCCCTGGATACATTACAGGAATAGAACCACTTAAGAGAAATACAGATACAACTTTTTTATTGTTTACTGCTCTAGAAATTTTGTTGGGGAAAACAATGATCAGTTATGATCAATTATGTGACTATCTAACAGTTCATCACATATCTGGAATCCACTCATTTGTAGTAATGCAAATAATGATTGTCTTAAATTTTTTGCTGGCAAAATCTTTTGCCTTATATGCTACTTTCAGTTCTTTATTCTTCAAATAATTCACCAGAGTTTCAGTATATATGGAACAGATATTAGGAGTGCTTTCTTTTAAATTCTACATTTTCGATCCCTTGTGATATGCAGGGCAGTGACTATCCTGAGGTTTAGCTATCTGAGTAGGCCATGAGAAACTACTCATGGATATAGCATGAGAAATTCCAGATGTGACAGAAAACAGCCTGACAAGCTGAGAAAAGTCATAGGTGTTCCATGAATATGCCAATTATCTCAAAATATGTGTTTATTTTCACTGTAAGACCTGAAAACCCATGTACTTTCAGTAAAGATGCTGAATATTCAGTTTGAACTAGTATATAAGCCAGCTACAAAAATCAGTGTAATCTTCCAGCATAACATTATACTTGGCAAAATTCAAGCTTATTGTAGTTCTAGTATATTCTCATGATTTAATCAGAACATGTCAGAGCACCCATTAAATGATTAATAAAACCATAAGTACCATATGAAAATACAAGGTAAAATTTAGGATGTCTGAACACTGTTTTGGGTAAAGATCATTCTAGAATTATAAATGCATAAGTACTCAAATGTACAGAGAAGTAGATAACAGTGATACTCCTGACTTTCTCATGTTCTTTACTTTCATCTCATACTGGAAATTTTTGAAATTAGAGTTTGGTACATTATTATATGGAGACTACTAGGAATTTATTAAATCACAGTACATTATTGTTGACTTGCTCATGGATTATGCTGTCAGGCCTCTTCTACATCATGATACAGGCAGAGTATGTCCTTTCCCAAGGATGTGAAACAATATCATGTCGATCTCCATTGCTTCAAGGCTGCTCTTTATAAAAGCAAAAAGAACTAAGGGATTGTAAAATATGTTATATCTACAAGTTAATACAGCCTGAAAATAGGTGATTATTTCCTGAAAATGTTTGTATGTGTGTATAAGAAGGAATATTATTCTTGCATTTAAAACTATGAAAGGTTTTAAAAATATTATCTATGCCTTTAAAACCCTGAAAAGTAGATAAGGTTTAAAATTGTTTCAAATATCCTATATAAATTTGTTCAAGATCATAATAAACTGCTTCATGAAAGTGTGAAATCACTTCTGGAATATGAAAGTCTAGCCTACCTGATCCCTACAGACTTCACTAATTGTTGACCATCTTACCAGCAAAAGCTCAAGAGTAATAGACCACTTAGTGAATTCAGGACAGATTTTCAGCCTTCAAACTGAATGAGTTGACTTGCATTACTGGGTCTCTCAAATCTCTGTGTTATATCAGCTCAGATTTTGTGGTTGCATATCCTTTCATTCTAGTATTTGTAAATACATATTGTCAGGCATCACCATCTCAAATTTTTGTGACTTTCACTTCAGAACAGCTGCCAAGATAATACATCTCAGTCTGATGGCGTTTCATTCATGTGGCCATAGCATCCACAACAGAGTCTCCTCAAGCAAAGATGCTGCTTATTAATGCAGACATCTCTATGTCGTAGCTAAATGTATCTCTTTCTCTGTTGCATCTTAAAGGTTTAGAAAAGCTGACATGTTCCAATGGGAGTGCTTCTCTGCTTATCACATGCAGAGAGATTCTGGAAGGACAGCTTGCTTTTTAGAACTGCAAAAGAATACATTCTACAGCAGGATATATAAATTTATGTTCCAAACACTAACAGATGATCAGTAATTCTAGCAAATTTAAAAGGAACTGTTATGATCTGGGTTGCTTAGAGGTTTTTACATCTTTCTATTGTCTCTCCACCAAAGTACTTATTTTCACTTCTAGTTGTTTTCCCTCCCAAGGCAGCTTCCCCTCCCTCTCTTGATCATCTCTCACTGTCCTGAAATACCAATTTCATTTTTGATCAGGCTGTGATGTCAGCCTCTCCCACCTCCTTGTTACATTTTTAAATGTAACAAGGTGCTTTTTTGAGCTCTGTCATACCTTGGGGAAATGCTTCATAGAAATCTTGAAGCTCACTCTGTTGCACTCTGTAAACCTCTTCAATTCCATGACATGGTCAAAGCTCAATAATTGTTTCATTGCTGGAGCACTGAGAATTGTGCTCCAATACATGACAGTATTGCCTGTCATGTTGTCAAGTTCTAGTTTCCTTGAGTGTGCACGTTATATACTTCAATGGAATACAAATATAATTTATTCAGGGATGAAAACCTCAGTTCCCCTCACCTGGAAAGTTCCCTGCCTTTGAAAGAAGTCCACTTTTCTCTTCATGGTATCTTTTGACTCTCACCTACCTGTCACCAAAAAATAAGGTAACAGTCCTATGAAACTGTTGACTAGCTGAGTGTCAAGGATGTGTTTCGTGAAACTTAAATAGATCCTGGAATTGCCAGTAGGATGTTAAGCAAACGAAACAAACATATGAAGGTAAATAATTTGGGCTATGTCAACTTGTATTTTGGTGCAACAGGGAACTCCAGCATTGCCCCCAGAGACATCCACTTTCCCCACTCAGTCAATAGCAAAAAACAGGATCAGTGAAACATGTGGAATAGACAGCTTACTTCCTTACTTCATTGGATCCTGCCTCTTTCCTTGTGTGTATAGAAGCACAGTGTGCAGTGGGTTGTTCTTTCTTTCAATTAGGAGCGTATCAAGCCAAGAAAAAAAAATTAGAGATATTGTGCCATTGCATAAGTGATGCAGACCAAACTTTACAATCACATTTTAGACTCTTTAGAGAAAAAAATTATTTTAGCAACCTGGTTAGCTGAAGGGTGTAATATAAATGAGACATAAATACTGTAAGGAAACAAGACATCATCTTTACCTTTCATTATACAATTTAGAAATATATTCTTTAGCCAGAGTGTGAGTTTGATCATGAACAATTTAATTAAACTTTTATAATTTTACTTGAAAAAGGACCACACCATGTAAATACAAAGTGACTAAATATTTATAGTAACCACCAAATTTAGTCGAAAAAGTAGCACAATTTCTAGTCTTACATATTATGTGACCATAAACAGAATTTAGAAAACAAGAGTTGGAAATTTTCTAAAGAATTAGTGAAAGTAATATCAGCTTTCAAAATACTTAACCATTTTTCTGCCTATGGTAGCAATACAAATCCCATCAGCTTGTGTCCTCATTGAACCACGCAATTAAAATAGTACAAAAATATTATTCCAAAATATTTTTACAGGGGATAAACATAATTTTGTGATATCATTGGTGAAACATCTCAGGTTTTGTGACAATTTGCATTAATTGGGAGGTGTCAAAATACATTTAAGGAAAAAGTGATATGATCCCACAAATAACTGACCCAGACTGATCAAATATTTACAGAAGTATTTTCCTATAAGTTCTGTATAAAGGTATATTCCTGTAAGTTCTGTAGGATTAGTTTTTAATATTCTCTACAGCAACATAACCATTTTTCAAACAGACAAGTAGGTTATTCAGAGTTCAAAATGTAAGGTGGATTGCTACCATGCTTGGAAAAGAGAACAACTAAATATAGTTTCATTCTATTAGGAGTCATCATGAATTTTTCAAATGATAAACCTATCAAGCTAATTAAATCTCCTGACTGCTCCCCATATAAACACTCAGATATACCTTCAATCACAGAAAAACCTGAAGTACTTTGTACACCTTTCCAGTTTTATAAATTTTCCTTTTTATATTCCAATATTTGCTACAAAACCAGTTTATCAAGAAGTTCAGAGTTCAAATCTTCATGTAAGGAAATTATTTGCCACACAAGAAATTTTGAGGTCTCCTTTGGGTGTTTTTCTATTCGTGAGCACAAAAAAGGCCACATGGCTTAGTTTCTGTGTGATTTATAGACTCATCAGAGTGATGAAGGCAGTTAGTCAGAAACTGAAGCAGATGGCAGTGGTCAGAAGAAGATACAGATGGACCTGAGATTGACTGGAAAAATGAGCCCTTATAACAGGATAAAATTTACTGAGCCGAGCAAGTGTACATGAGATCAGCTGGATGATGTCTAAGGGGACTCAAGAGATTTTCAGAAGACTGGACCCTAAAGGAATTAGGCAAAACCTAAATAGAGGAGTTTAGATAAGTGTATAAGTAGGCAAGCTAACATCAAAAAGCCAAAAATAAAACATTAAATTGAAGGAACAATTTAATGTAAGGACTACCAACAACCTGTCTCTTGAGAGTAACAATTTTTTTCCTGCCCCTGCATTTAGGACTTTGAATGCAGGCTGGCAATGCATCTCCAGGGCAGGACCATGGAGCATTTCTCCTCTGCCCTATGTGCTGGGGAATACTTCCAGTTAGAAGTTGCCTCCATGGTCATCACAAAAGTATGATCTTGTCCATGTAGCTACCAAAACTAATTGGTGACATATTATAATATATGATGGCCTCACATATGTAATATCAGCTGACCTCAATATGATCACTTTCTTCCTTAAAATGGGCCATTGTTTTGGCTTGTTCTGATTTTAAACATCTTCCAAGTTAATTAATTTTATTCTGAAGAATCAAATCATATCTACCAAGATTTATGTGGGAAGGTTTGTACAGTCACTGAAGTCAAACACTGGGGAAAGCTCATCACATCTCAATTATTCTTATACCTGTGCCACAGACTGAACAAAACAAGAGGTCATCTGATTTAATTTGTGACATTTCATACAATTAGACAATCAATTTTAAAGCAATTAAAAAACTAAAAGAGCTGATTTTTCTTTCTTTGATCTTATTTTTTATTTCTCCCTCGGTAATCTATAAACTGCCTAAGTCATAACATGTTCTTATCTTTCAGGCTGTAACCTAGATCCAGTCCTGATAAGGCACAAAATATGGATTTCAAAGTATAATTTTCCTTCAGAAGGATTCTCTGGGAAAAACATTCCATTAATAAAAAAAATCTTTTTTTCTCATATTTTCTATTGTTGTTTAGCAGTCTGCACAAAATTACATGGGTTGGACAAGATTCTGCGATGATGGCAAATGGAAAGGCAAAATTTATGTTTGTTAATCACTTTTAAAAATTATTTTCTGTGAAAAATATATCCTAAAACTTTTTTTGCTTTTTTTTTCCCCTATTTTTT
The DNA here is from genome assembly GCF_029207755.1 of Chamaea fasciata. Lineage (NCBI taxonomy): Eukaryota > Metazoa > Chordata > Aves > Passeriformes > Sylviidae > Chamaea > Chamaea fasciata. The sequence goes on from NW_027094087.1 coordinate 35,186,662, forward strand.
ATCCTAGGCATTTTTTTGCAGGATTTTTTGCTTAACACTTTTTTCTGTATTAACCCCAAATTTCGTCACAAGAACACATGGTCTCTAGCCTTGAATAGTTTCTGAGCAAAGGAAATATGGCATAACTGAAAAACGTGTAAAGAAAATTATGAGCTGAATAAGCTGTTTGATGAAATTATGTTTAAAATGGATTATTTTTAGCTTTCCAACACAATAAAAAGCAAGTCCTAGGAAATATCACTAACTTGTTAACATTCATTATATATTTGAAAGAATGGCTAGGTTCTAAAAATTGCCCTGCTTACTTAGGTAAGTGTAGTGAGCTCTGTTCCTTAGGTACACGACAGCTAGTATTCTGCTTTCTCCGTATACATCTTTTATTTCCTGCAGAACTTAAGGATCAAAGAATACTGCAGTGACAACCACTAGCAGGAAAAAAAAAAATTGTCAGTCTGCTTTATATCCACCATGGGTTACTTATGGTGGCTGGCTTTGCTCCTTCATGTAAAAATACTAATTAGTGAGTTTGAGAAGCAGTGTCAATCTACGTAAATGCTCCTCCCAACAACAGTCAAACTCTCACACCTTCTCACCATCTTTTTTTTCCTTTCCCAAGCTCTTTGTGAAGCCAGCACAGGGTGGCAATGGCACAACACAGGTGGTAAAAAAGGAGAGTGGAAAAAATTCTTTAGCAGTACAAGCTGAACATGAAGATTATCCAGTTATCACAACCAATGAGATATAGGTGTTTGTGTGCAAGTGTGTGAGTGTAACTTAAATGTCTTTATTTCTGGCCAAGCACTTTAGTCAGTAAGTACCCTATTTTTTTTTCTATAATCCTGATTTTTCTAAGGAATTGGAGAAGACTTCTCCTGCAATTGTCTGCCAAAAAATAACCTTAAAGGAAAGAATCCAGATGCCAGACAGCTGGAAACACATATAGATAAGTACAGAGATTCATGGAGCACCATGGATTTATTTAGAAGCAGTGACAGAAAGTTTCATACTGGGCTTGTTCCTAAACAAAATGGTTTGATTTTTTTTTCTTCACCAAAATGAACCAGACTGTTTTCGCCTTTATTTTCCCTTTTATTTGTCAACTTCAATTCAAATTTTCAAATAGTCTTGTCTTCCTTTTAACCATACCCTTCAGAGAAAAAAAAAAGTTGTTGTTAAAATATTATTATGCAGTTTTAGAAAAAATCAGCATAATTTCCATTTGTGCTGAGGAGACAACACCGTTCAGGTGAAATCTTAAAACAAATCAGACAAAAGGATATCACAGAAACACTTTGACCCTTTGTTTTCTACTTCGCTCAATGCACAAAATAGCCCATAATTTACTTCCCAAAATTTAGTTATCTGCCACAGACATAACTCCAGAGCATAGCAAAATGAAGTCTGAGGGCTGATACTTCTTTAAATTAAAATGTTGGAGCAACCCTCCTACACTGATGGTGCTGAACTCTAGTGATATTCACTCTCTCTCTCATGCTCTAGATCTAAAATCCCCACTGCAACCATCGACACTTCCACAGCTGACACAGGGACCTTGCATTTCTTCCCCTTTCTCCGTTCCATAAAAATTGTGACCAGGTGTCAACTGGATCCTCCCAGCATCTGCCAAGAGCAACTTGATGTTATCCCAGAAAACACTCTATTTTAAAAGTTATGTTTACTTAACTGACTAAAAATGCTTTGCAATCAACCTTCAGAGAACATATTTTATGGCCTCTGTAGCAAACGTCTGTCTTGGCAAGAAGTCATGGCATGAACTGAGACTCAACAGGCTTGGACAAGGATTGCAAACTTCAGTATTTGTGAACTACTCTCACTGTTTTGGTGTTATTGAAAACGAATTAATATAATAGTGTATAAAATTACATGTATGAAGTTGACTTCATAAATCTTCTGTTACAGTTTGTTATAATACTTTTTTTCTACGAGATTTTCTATCTTGTTTTTCTCATGTTCAATTATGTATAATAAAGTCAACGAGGGATTTTGACACAAAAATACTTTGAAGACATTATTGTTCAAATTTCCCTATTAAGGAATGCAAAGTAGATCAATCAAACACATCATGATAGAAAAGTGGAATGAATAAATATGAACTTCATTTGTAACACAGATTATTTCAATCTCAGAATATTCTCACTCCAAAATGTTTAATACCCTTCTCTGAATGGAAATAAAATTCTTCTATAATTTAATATTAGCTGTTCTTCTCTGGGTTCAGCAAAATCAGTTCTGGGTTTGACATGGTTTGTTGGACATGTTTTTTACCATTACACTTCCCAAGAAAATCAGTTACAAAGCTAAGAAAGGAAGAAGTTTTTAAATATGAAAATACAGTAAACATATTCCTACTGTAGAAAAATGGAGAAAATGTGGAAGTGTCTGAATATTACTAGTAGTCATGAAGTACATCTGGTTTTTATTCTGAGTAGAAATGTGATAGACAGCAGAACTCCAGCAAAGACTGTTGTTAAGTCCAAAAATGTATTTTGTTTATGTACCAAGGTTCTGGTAGCAGGAAATACACAGCAGTGGTTTCTGTGAGGAGCGTTTTCCCAAGTGGTTGGACTGAATCACTTCCAGCTGGCTCCAAGGTAGACTCTCCACTGGCTGAAGATCAGCCCATCAGTGGCATTGGTAGAAGTTCTGTGCTAACATATTTAAGAAGGAAAAAAAAACCCTCACAACTACAAGAACAGAGAGGTGAACATATGTGAGAGGAACATCTCTTTAGACCCCAAGTTCAGTGCAGAAGGCGGGGCAGAAGGCCAGATTCTCCTGAGGCCTGTGGTGAAAACTGTGGTGAGGAAGAATGTCCCTCTGCATAATGATCCACAGGGAAAAAGAAACCCACCTGCAGCCCCCAAAGCACCTCATTCCAGAGCAGAGGATGCTGAAGGAGGCTGTTAACCTGTGGAAAGCTTGTGCTGCAGCAGTCTCCTGTCAGGACCTGTGGCTCCACAGAGAGAGGAGCCACACAGGAGCAAGTTTGCTGACAGGACTTGTCGCCTCACAGCGGGCCCATCCTGGAGCAGTCTGTGTCCCCTTGGTAGGCAACTGGTGGCTAATGGGGGTTGACCCACCACATAATGTCATTCAATTGTGGAAAAACAAATTACACATTCTAATGGAAGAAAAGGACTAGGCAATGACAAAGGTGTAGGTGTAACTCTAGGACAAGGAGGTCTTGAACTGAACTTTTATAAAAGACAAGAAAGCATGTAAAAAAGAGTGTTCATTGTCATGGAAGAGCATCTCATCTTTTTCTGTAAAGACCCGACCACATTCAGAGTGACAACACCAGTCAAATTAAGTATTTTTCTGGTCTATCACAGTTAATTTTACATGCTGATTAAGGTATTGCTGCTATTTATGGCCGGAACTGTGCAAGCCTATCTGATTTTATATAACCCACTACTAACCACAGTAACAATGTTAATCACATGAGAAAGAAGCTACAGAAACAAGATTTGTGTGAGTGGTTCTACTGGCTCCATCAGGGATTCTTAGACAAAATGTGTACCTGTCTGTCAATCCACGCCCTGATGATGAAGAGATTGGCTATGACTTCCTTGGCTAGAATCAGATTTCCAAACCCTTCCCATGTTCCCAATACCTACCACATAGTTGTTATTATTAGACTTGTCAGAAAATGTCACATTAGAAACTTATCATCTTTTAAATTACGTTTTAAAAATTTTCTTGCATTTTAAAAACAAAATTTCAATTCTAATTTGAAATCTAAAGTTGAAAAAAATATGTAGAATGTCATTACTATGAACAATTTTGACTGACTCAAAATCAATTCTTTTTAAGATTGCATCTTTTAAAACAAAATAAAAGCCAAACTTCATTCTCTTGGACAGAAAATAAATGTCAAAATTGAAAAATAATTTCCTTTACAATAAAAATTCGAGTTTAGTCCTTCATGTGAATTACTGTTTTCATCAACATGACTGAAGTACCCAGTTGGAGTTCTTCTGTTGCAATATCTTCAAAATCAGTAAATTCTACGAAATCAGTAAATCAGCCAACTATTGACTATTTATTAACAAAAATTACCTCTGTGACCTCTGAAATAGTCTTCCATCTACATGTATTACAGTCTCACATTCTTGCCTTCTTTTTTGCCCACCGCTTTTTGATAGATATTTGTTCTGAATTAGCTCAAAGTACATTTCTTCATGTGGTAACAGAGCACAGAAAACCCAGATTTCTATGTCAGAGCTCGGTAGCATTGTGTTATAGCCAGTAAATTGTAATCAGCAGGTAATCTTGGTTACAAGAAACAAATAAATCAAGGTTGTCCCAGGTCACAAATACCCATCTCCAAAGAATTAGTTGAATTGTGTAATTATTCAGCTACCCATGTAATGTATTTATAGTTAGTCTTTGGTAAGATTTGAAAATATAAGTTACTGCCATCCAAAATATACAATTTACAAGTTCATTTGATGAAACTGAACTATTGGGGATAATTAAAGACCTTTACTTTCCCAAATGAAAACATTGAACCAGTATGTTATTGATTCAACAAGATCAATTGCTGTTTATATTGAAGAGTAAAGGGAACACTGACATGCAGTTTGTAAATTGGAACTGATTTTCTTGTAATATAGCTGTTTTCAAAGATTATATCAGAGGTAAATACATTTTTGATCATAATTGTTAGGAAAATATATTAAATTAACACATAATGTTCACAAAAGCTTACTTGAAGATGAAAAATGGTGTACAGAATGAAGGTGTGGAACAGTTTATAGGAAAGTTTGGTTTCTAAAGTTTTCCTCATAAATACACCGCCCCTAACCCTCTCTATTCCTACTTTTGGCATGACAACACCAGTAATAACTGTAGTGCCAAGTCTGAAGAAATAGTGGTGCAAGACAGCTGCTAATGAGACCTGGAGGAATGGACCTGATGACATTACATCTATGTTAGACTGTTCACTGAGTACTCAGTCTTACTAATGTTGATTTGTTTGAGATAAAATAATTTATTCTACTCAGATCACATTTTGTTTATAAGTAGTGCACCTTTCGGACTGTTACTTTAGTGAAGAAGCATCTTCTCAAAACACAGACCTGTTAACGAATCAATTCCTGACCAAAGCCCCTCCACCCATAAATAAGTGATGGGTGACCTTTGTGTTGGGAGCCTCAAGCTTCCAACCTCTTTGATGAGCTTTCAGGAGGAACAGTACAAAAAGGTCACCACTACATATTTAGCAGTTTCAGTTTCATCACTATGTACAGCATTTTTATGTCACAGTGGATATGTGACAGCCCAGAAGACAACACCTACATTTAAATATCATATTGGGGAAAAGCAAAGCAAAACAATCACTGATAATTTAGTTAGACCTATTACAGCAGTAAAGACTAAATTTTGCCCTCTAGACTTGGACTTGAATGTGAAATATCCCTCAAGATAAAAGATTTCAAGACCAATGTTCATGTCTGGATCTTCAGTATGAAAGATGTTATGGAAATGGAACTCTGAACAGAATGCACACTTCCCAATTAGGATAAAAATATTCTATCACTTTTTTGCATAAAATAGGAAGATTTATATTCTCAGTGTTCTTATGATATGAATGGAAGTTCCTTTTCTGTTACTCTTGCCAGAATTCTTGACCCTAGGAAGTACATTCAAGTCAGTTGAGAGGAAGAAGGAAGAAGAGGAATACTGTCTGCAGGAAAGAAAATGGCTTGGGATAAACAACATTGAAAATTTTAAATGTTTTTAATGAAACAAAATCTGCTTCATATTCATTCATCTCTGGGTTTCAAACTACATAACAATAATGATCCTACAGTATTGTGAGGTATTTATCATTAGGTCATTTCAGTAAGGTATTTTTGTAGCTGATGTATTTCTACAATAATCCATTACAATATGCTGATGGGACAACAGAAAGATAACATAGAATGTTTTCTAATAGTGAAGCACCTTCATTCAGGATGATCCACATGCAGCTTGTGTGGGTCATCATTGAAATATCCTTTAAAATCTGTGTAGGTTGGCTGAATTCGTACTAGGTCCCCACTCAGACTCTACTGTTGGCAGTCTTGTGATAAATTTTTAAGTCCTGGGATCATTAACATTATAGCAGTGTCCTTCAATGCAGTTATTGCCAATGAAAAATCTAAAGGAAGAGGCAATTATGCTCTCAAAGGCTTACAATGTAATTTAAATGAAGATGTCAATAGGGAACATAATTCAAAAGTAGGGAAAGTAAAAAAGTGGTAAAGGACAATAGGAGCATACTATATATTTGCCATTGATGTAAATAGATATATGACTTCACAAGAAGACTGGGAAGCTTAATTTGTATTTGACCTTCAGAAAAGAGGTCACCATTAATTTGTAAGCGTTGTAGCCATTATCTATTATTATCACTAATGCTGGCTCTAAGGATCAGTAGAAGGAAGATGTGATAAACCCAGGAGGTATCTCAATATTTTAACACATGTAACTACCTCTTAAAAATAATTACTTCTGAGCTGTGAAGTTTCTTAAACAGCATGTTGGTCAGTCTTCACACACTTTGCACCTGCCTTCAAAATTTGTTGCTGAAGTGCCTTTGAGTTTTGGTGTCATGCTCTTTGCTGTCAGTCACTTTTAGACTTAGAAATAAAGTACTGCAAAGGCAATTCCACATGACACATGATGGAACTCAGCTGATCAAATACAGATTGTCATCTGGACTACCCAATGTGGAATGATAAAGGCACTCTAAAGGCAAATTCCATCCTATTTAAAGAAGATATTTAGGACTGGTTGGAGAAAATGTGGCATAAAAGGCTCTGCAGTTTTTAAATGAATTTTACATTGGGTACAAATATATATTCTGTGTTTCAAGCCAAGTAAGGAGATGCAGTACGAAAGAGCTGGATATACTAAATGAGACATAGACCAAAATTGTTAGAGGCTCTATCTTACAAATCTGAAAAAAAATAAACTGCACATGAAGTTGGATTACTAGCTTAAAATATACCATGTTTGTATTTGCATATTGATTTTGAAAATTATTTTGTCTTCACATGTCATACAAATTGGAATGTTCAAGGACAGTGAGGAAGAGTTTATTCAGTGTTGGTGGCAGCAGTGCTCCCTCTTTCTTTATTTCTATATTTCTGTATTTCTATATTTCTCTCACCTAAATCACTTGTGTCAGAAGGGGGAGAAAGGTTTGATGCCTCCTCCCTCAAGCAGAAGGACCTGAACCTGTAGCTACTGCTGTTTAAGAGGGATAACAGAAGTTTTTTAAGTCATATGCTATGGAAGGATGTACAATCAACCCTCTTGGTCAGACATGGCAGTGGGCATGCAAAAGACCAAATAAATAAAAGTTATTCTAAACTTGCCTTCCTTTCTTTAGAGGTGCAACTTTCGGAGACACAGGAAACAGCAGTGTGGCTAACTTGGACCAACCTGTTGCCTTCCTTGCCCCTTTATTTTCCGGCAATTACTTACCACAAAGAATGCAAAAAGGCATATGCCTTCTCCACAACATATTCAGAAAACCCTGGACTTAATATTTCATATGGCCAGACTCAGGTATTTTCCTTATAAATGTGCAGTATCTCTGAATAACTCTGAAAACTTTAAGAACTGCCATTACCTGTCTATCTAAAAGGCATGCCATCTGTGAAGAGATTTACTCAGTCTTAGTCTAAGGGCTTGGAATAATTCCATGATACTAGATACTTGCAAGGTTAGACTTTATGATGTCTAATTTATTGCTCAAGGTAAATGATCTGACCATCTTCATCCCATTAGTGTTTGATAAGTTTTCCAAGATTCTCAAAGCCATTTAAGCATTTTGTTGTACCTATTTTGGAATTGTTTTCTGCTGAAAAAGATCTGATTTACCTTTTTTAATATTTTGCAGTGGAAGAAGGTAGAGGAAGTAGCTTATAATATCATGAGAGGAAAAAACACCCTGTATGTAAATTTGAGAAATTCAACTGCTATTTTTTACCACAAAACTGGTAAGGAGTCTAATTAAACTCTTTTTCTTCTTTTGCAAGCCTTGATATTGTCTATGGTAAGAATGGAAACAATAACACTGAATTATTTAGAATCCCTTGTTCGGATGCAACAGGAATCTACTCCTGGATAATATTTGCAAAGATATTCATTTGAGTATTTCTCAAACATAGCTTCTTTTCTATTATTCTGTTTATTACTCACTTCTGTTGATGCTTTCATATCTCTCTCATGCCCTCTATATTTCCATACTGTTCTTTTGTTCTTGGACTGTCTGTGCAAATCAAAGTAAGCACAGTGAACCCATGCACCACCACCTGATTCTTGCCTTTAACCTTTGTGGTTTTTGCACACTCCCTTTATAGAGCTTTCCGCAGTTCTAACGAATAGAACAAAGTACATTTCCCTCCTCTTCAACACCCACATTCAGCATAAGGAAATATTTTATCAGTTGTAAGAATACTTCTACATAGGCCCTCATTTTAGCAGAATAAGAGACAAAGAATGCAGCCATCAGGAAAATTTATTGCAAGATATCCAGTATGATCTCATCTGTCACTCCGTTTTGAGGGTATAAATCTCCCCAGCCTGTTAATATAATTTAGAATAGAGAAAAGAGTGATTAAAAGACTTTCTACAGTTAGCTTCCATTTTATGTGCAGATTTACTAACAGTTAGTGACTAAAGCACAGGCAAATAGTGATGTCTCTTGCCCTCAATGCTTATGTGTAACTTTCAAATGGCTATGAGCATTGTAAAATTCCAGTCCAAGTATTCAGTTTTGGGAAAGGATTTCATTGCTACAGTCACATTTCCATGAATAGCAGATGTAATTATATGGATACACATCACAAAAAGCAGGGCTGAAAGTGCTCACTCTGTCCAAGCAACAGCATTGATCCCTGAGCCCTGCAGTCTGCAGTTGCCCACTGACTCCAGGTTGCACCGGCAAGCTCTGTCCTATCTAGAGCAATGAAACTTGGTGATTGTTCCTTTTCTGGTCCTCTGTTTCCTTACTTGCTTTCCCTTTTCTTCCTTTCTTTGGAATTCTTACCTTTCTCATTAAACACTTAATTCCAACTGCTTGCAAACAGATTATGCAATTCTACTTTTCTCAAAGTGATCAAAATGGCTCATACCATGTTTAATACAAATGAAATGGTTTACAGATTTTGATCATATTAGCCTGACTGAATTAGGTTGAGTTTCCTGCAGCTTCTTTCTACGGCTAAAGTGTGGGTTTTTTTCCTGCCTTTAGCCTACTCAGTATATTTAGTTTCTGACTCATTTCTTTAGAGCTCTGAACTATTTTCTGACTCACTGGGAATCATTTATTCTGTTTTGGTTTCAACAGGGCAGGTTTTCAGATTTCAGCTCTCAAATGTCATCGTTAATGTCTCAAAGTTTGTTTACTAGTGACTTTTTGTCTCACATAGAGGAACACTGGTGGTGCCTCGCCAATAAAAGCTGTTCCAAAGCTCCTAAGATATTCTCTCTCTCTGCAACCTTCCCATAACTTGTTAATTAATGAACTTTTCCCACAGTGCACTGGTGGTTGGCTCTTTTCCCTGAGGAAGGAGGTTGCCCCCAAGCTTTCTTTGAATAAATGTAATATCATCAACTGTTAGTATACAAAAATAGCAGGAATGCTATGTGTACTGTCTGCTAAAATTAAAACAAGAATGAAAGGGATAAAAAATGATATGATGCATCATTAGTGAATTTGGGGCTGTACTCATTTGCCTTATGGTCCTCAGAATCTAGGATGTACTTGGCTGACATTTCCAGTTTGTTCCCTGAAAACATAAAAGGCAGAGTTTTCATTTCACTAGTGAAATATGATTTTTTCCTCAATTTGTGCAATGGAAGGACTTGGAATATTTAAAAGAAAACATGCCAGTATTATAATTATCATTATGAACTAGATGATAAAAAGATATCTGCATTATTAAAAGCAACCACTAAAAAAATTGATTACTGGCTTCCAGTGCCATTGATATGCCCTAATGTATCCAAACCATCTGCACAGAGTTGGCATGAAGGACAGGTTTACAGAAAACCCACCTCCTTCTGGAACTGCAGTTGAAAGAAGGGTGAGGTATCTATCAACACATAAATTAACACTGAATTATTTAGAATTAGGCAGCTGAATCCCAGTCTGTGTGTCCACAGTGCACTGCAGTGTTTTCCCTAAGCCTCACACCCCCACGTCCCAGTTGTGTTATTGCAGCTTGACACTGAGGATGTTTGTCTCTAGCACGATGAAGCATAAGGGCAGAATTCAGTGCTGTGCAACACATGGTCCATTAGATAGCTTTGGAAGACTGCATAGGATGGAGGGAATGCATCCCATTCCCTGGAGCAAACTGTCCCCAGCACCACAGCTGGCTTGGAGAGCAGCACACATGGCATGGCACACACTGCACTGCATGTGATTCGGGGCTGGGCTTCAGAGGCAGACCCTGGCTCAGCTGGATCAGAGTGACCCGGCTGTGGAAACCAAACCTGAGTGACAGCAAGGGAGAGGGCCAGCTCAGGGACACTCAGCCAAGGCACCCCAGTTTAGGTGTCTGCACTGTGTCACATCCACAGGTACTTTGGTGTTGCAGCACACAGGGCTTCAGTTCTGGAGGTGCCTGGTAAGATCTAAGGCATCAGTACTGCTGAGAATTAAAAGCGGGGTTATACAAATGTGATTTGGGACATACAGGAGATATATTTATCTATAGGGACTGGCAGCTGGAGAACAATCTGTAGAAAAATTTAGGAAACTTGATGCCTACTTCCTGAAGTGATTAATAGTATCTAGGCTCTGTAGAGCAGATCTCTCTTTAATATCATGGGAATTTAGATCACAGTCCGCAGGCACATGGGTACATTTTAATATCTTAATTTGAAGTTAAACTCCTCTAGAGGACGTTATTTTTAAAATTAATATCTACCAGCAAATTGCACTTTGATAAACTTTTAAGAAGTTTCATTAAAATGGGAAATTAATTACTTTGAGAATTATTAATAACTTGAAAGTGTGTATAAATTGAAAATGGCAATGATGTTGCATCCCTAGGAGCAAAAAGAAACAGCTAAGCAAAAGAAAGAATTCCTGCCATACCTAGGATTATTTCACTCATCATTTCCTCTTATCCTGAACGGGAGTTGAGCACTGGGATGTTGAATAAAAAAACTTTGGCCAAAAATTTAGAAAAAATTCAATTTAGAAAGTATAAAAATAATATCAACTATCAATGAACAACAGATCTTTTTCTGATTCTTATTTGGTTTCGTTTCTGACCTGTATATATTTATCTTTGAAACGTGAGTCTTTTGTATTTCTTTGAGCTTAGAACCACAGATATATGTTAGAATTCATCCCTTACTTAGACACTGTGATCATCTTTTCTGGGGTATCCAGGTGTCCAAAATAGGATTATTTGGACGTCTGAAATTTCCCCGGATGGAAGTAGAAGATTTAGAGATGCAAGAAGTACACAGTGATTTACTGAGTCTGGATGGGATGCCTGTGTTCTGTGAGTCAGTCACTTACAGAAAATAAGCAACTATGATATGTATTTAAAGTAGGCCACCTTTTGATAAATATTACATCCATGACATGCAAAATAGTAAAAAGTAGGGCGATTTAAGTTAGCATGAAATAATCCCTTTTAATACCAAAACAACAAGAAAGAATTTAAAAAGCCAAGATCTTAATGTCCTTCAAAAGAATACAGCTTGCTTTGAAACTAGGCTGCCAAATGACACATAAAATTTACTTTAATAAATTCAATGTGTCTTGGTCCCAAAATAAACACAAGTATACAATGGATGGATCAAGAAATGTAAAAACCTTGTAAACTTGAGTTAAAAGTTCTCATTAAACTCTGTCTTTCAAACTCCAGTTATTACATAGGAGCAGTTACAACTGCTCCCAGGATTTATAATAATAGCAGGAAAAAAATATTTATTGATAAAACTTTTCAGTTCAGTAACATATTTTGGGTTTTTTCAAGAAATTATAGGGACATCTCATTCTGCCTATTGAAGCTGAATAACATTTCTTTGGGCTTTCCCCTTCTGTCTGTTTCCATTTTCCCACACAGTCTGACTTCAAACCAGTAACATTTGGCTGAGTCAAAGCTAAGATGGCAGAATAGGCATAACTGTTTGATATAAATGCTAAACAAAGGAAATACAAAGTTTAACAAACTAAAAAGAAGGTCAAAAGGCATCATTATTGGTGTACAAAAAATTGCTGTTATCAAAGTAACATGATTTTAAATTAAATTAGAAGTTTGTTTGATAGAATTAATAATCAATAAAATTCATTTCAGCCTAGTAATTCCCAATATTTTAATTCATGGACTTGAAAAGCAAATGTCTAACAGAGTCTAATCATCACATTAAGAACTGACCAATAATTTCTTAATCATGTAAAAAGGCAATTAATTAATATACTGTAGCCAGATCCTGCAGGGAGTAATCCTGGACCTTCTGTCATCTAACATTTCTATTACAGAAATAGAGAAGACTTAAGAAATGTAAGTCAATTCCAAAAACATATGAAGGCAGACAAACTGGAAAATATAAAGCAAAATAGGCCAAAATTTGGAACATCCTGGGTGATTCAGCAAGTTGGATATAACTACAGGAGTGTTTGAGTATAGGTAAATGTGAACTTACAAGTTTAGAAACAGAAAGGGAAGTCTGTATCTGAAGAATGGAAATCTCTGTTCAGACAATCAAGGGGTCCTGAAAAGGACTTACAGTAATTCATTATCTGAGCATTGCATTTCTGGGCAATGGTACATTCAAGAAACTACAGAAGAGGAGGCAGATTGAAGGTGAGTAAACAGTCACCTTATCTGTGTGCTTGGCTTTGGTACAGCTACTTCTGTTAGGTTAATTCTGTATAAAATAACAGAGAAAATGATAAATTGATGATCATTCAGACAAAACCATCAAGAGTGTAAGAGATCAATGTGCTCAGCTCATCCAAATGGAGAGCAACTTGTGTGGCTCATTCATTGTCTGATTACTTAACAGAGAGTATGAGATACAAATGGATGTGCAAAGGAAGATTATTTCATTTAACTTCACATGTCTACCATGTAGATAACTTTATCTAACATTGCCATAAAGGGATCTCTGTAGCTAAAAAGTGGTTGAACATAAGGAATCTCTGCAACCTGTGTTAGAAGATTTTCACAGAGGTCCCTGTCTAGCACCAGCTAGGAAAGCATCTGTAGTATCTTCTGCTTGACAGAGGTGACATGTTAGCAAAGGAGTAAACTCTCCTGCTAACTGTGAATTTATACGCAGAATTCAAACCCATCTTATACAGGATTTATTTGCTTCAGTTATAGGAAACTGAAACATAAAATTCATGAGTAATGATTTTTAGCTTTGTATAGATTTTTCATATCTTTGTAGCCTTGTAGATTTTTAATATATATTTGTGTAGCTTCTAGCGTTTTTCCTGTCATCTCTAACAGTTTAACAAACCCTTATGTTCTTGAAATTCTGTTTAGTAATGTTCTTCCGAAAAGAATTTCTGACAAAGACATCTTATTTTCTATCTGAATTTAAGAGACACAGAAAAGCAAATAGGGCAAAGAAGTCCCTGGACTCACTCGAAGCGGGCTGAAAAAGGGGTGGGTTACTGAGGTAACTGATTTCCTCTTGGATATACAGGCTAGATATACTAATTCATTAACCTTATAAAAGTTATAAAAGTCATGTATCACCTAGGTGCAATGCTGTATTTTGAGCACCTGAAATCTTCCATTAAAGAATTATTTTTTTATCTTATCTTTTTTATCTTTAACTCTGCTGCAAGGTTTTCTCCTTTTGCTACTAGGGAACAAAATAATGGCAATGTTAATCACCACAGCGGTTTATATGAAATCAGAACTTCAACATTGTACATATACATGTATATGTAACACTTGTATACATATCTGTTTCTTTCCACTGCAAAGTTGGTGCTGTGTTGGTGTTGTGCTGACACATGTAAGACTAGAATATGGTCCATAAAAAGGGGAAAAACTTTTTTCTTGTGTTCACAGTCCCTGTTCTGACTGGAGTGATTGTCGTCAATAACACAATGATCCCCAAACTAAATGAATCTCTAAAAAATGGTTCTTAGAACAATACCGTGCCTACATAAAGATCTTTTGACACTGTAAAAGGTATGTCTAGAGATGGTACTCAATTTCAGGCAGTAAAATTACTATAAGATTGATTTTATATCTTCTCAGTTATTGTAAAGGCTTTGTATTTGGCTTGTGTAGTTTTGTTTTTATATTCTAATCTTGTTGAGGGTAGGGGAAATCAAAGTCTTTTATTCCTCCTGGGCATCCAGGAATCAGTTTTAGGTGCAGCAACTCACAGACATTATTATCTTGTAAGTCTGTTGGGCTGACTACAAAGAGAAAGTTTTACTGAACATAAGTCATTCTCAGGAGATGCCCCACTACATGTGGCCTACCACTTGAATATGTTGGTTGCTTCAAGAAAAGACTGAAAAATCAAACAACCACTATCTCAGTCATCTTGCCTACACTCAAAGATGACATGTTTTGACACAGATAATCATACTGGCTTTCATTTATTGCATCTATCCTGTCGATTTCAGTCAACCACTATTCATAAGAACATGTTTTCTATTAAAAAAAAAAATAGACTTACACAGGCTGAGAGTGTGCAAACAATTAGTTTAATAAATCTGAACAACCTTCATGTTTGCCTTGCAGAGGAAATAAATTTTTGCAGAAGATCATTTTATGAAAGTCAGCAGCAGGCTTTACCTGACCTCACTTGTTCTAGTTGAGGGTCAATTTTCTCCTGTGTGAGAAGGGTGGAAGAAGGTTCACAGGGAACATTGACTCTCAGGTTTCAAATTAGGGTTGTGTCAGAGAGGCATTCAGCAAGGTATGACTTTTGATACAAATGTGTTCTGGTTCAAGAGAGAAAGGAATTTCTGAATCTCAGAAGAAGAGGCTGGATGACTATATAACTATCAAATGAATGACATTTTTCAAAAGTCTCTTGTTCTGTTTAAAGTTGTTTGTGTCATCTACTCCGACACTGTGTACTTGCAGCAGATAATGAGGGATTTAAACTGAAATAAATGTCTATACTATGGCCTGACTCATGCAGACTGAATCAAGGAAATCAGGATTTATGGCAGACACACAGTCCTCACCTGATCTCATTTTACATCAATGCTCCAAATTAGCTGGATAACCATCATAAAAATAATTATGTGGACATTATATGAGTGATTTAAAGATGGAGCTTAAGTTTTACTTTGGAAATTTCTTGACTTTGTAGGTTTAAAGGTGACTTGCAGCTGACTTGACAGAGAACCTAGTTAGCTAGAGATGTAATGCACAATGTCATCTCTTGTGTTCAGGGTTAGTTTGACAGTTTTGGGATATGACTGCTGTGTTTCTGATGGTTCTCAGTCAGGTCCAATGGGCTACTTGAAGTTTTAGCCTAATCTTCACAACAATTAAAGGTTTAATCCACAGCAATGAAGATCCACATCTAACATGGTCACCAAGAGATGTGTTTTTCTGGGTCAATAAAAATCACAAGATGCAGGTTGCTAGAGATTAGGTGCAAAGTGAAATTTTATAAGTGATACTACAGGAGAAACTGGAAGAAGTTAGATGAATCTAGTGTGTGATCACCATCAGGAAGAAAACCTTACACTAAGTTAAAACTGCCTTGTTATAGCCACTACAATGTCACAATATCTTCAAGTAGAAGAACTGAACAACTCATCCCTACGTGGCAAAATATCCCAATGCTCTTGTTTTCAACAAATGGATGAGTGAAAACACTCATAATATTTGCAAAGTCTTGAGAAAAATGCCTCATGTTCCAGACTAATGAAGATTAATCTCTTTAGTTTGTGAGAAATAAGGGCAATGTGACTTGATTATGATGCATGACAGTTGCTGCTGTTAGTATGATGTTGGGATGTTAGGAAGACAATCACAGAAGTAAGAAATTTTATCTATAGGGTGGGTTAGTGTACCAGTAGAACACAAGGGCATGGATTTCTGCTCAATCTGGCCTATGTGCTGGCAGATGGTCCATGCTGTAGGAGGGAAACCATCAGGTTTTAAGTGTATTTATTCTGGAAACTTGGAACTGGAAGCAAGAGTTTATGATTTGGCTGATCAATCTACAGAACAAGAGAACAGCTGTATAAATGAACTGCAGATGTGTTCAACTCGCAAAATCAGGTACAATTTAAGTACTGTATGAGAGAACTCAGTGCAATTTGTAAGCTCTATGAAAAAGTAGTTAGATGAGCTATTCTGAAGACTCTTTGTCCTAAACTATGCAGTACTGGTACTTGGAACAAAAGTCACTGAGTGGTAAAGAGAAATCAGAAAAGTAAGTGTTGTGGTGACTTGGAAATACATTGTCTGTGTTTTCTTATTTCAAGATAATAATTCTCGAAATTTTTAGCAAATAGTGAGAAGAAATACACATAATCCCTACTGATAGGATCTTTTGAAATAGTAATTATATAGATTGTCTTTGGTGAAAGGTGTAATATGCAGATTTTTCAAATTTAGATAAGTATTTTTCAGCTGGAAGCTCAAGAACACAATGATATTCCAGGACATTGAAAACAGTTAGATTGTTATTTTTCCAAAGCTGTCTTACATGTTTATTAAGGTTTTCTCCAGCTGGAAGAATTTTTACATAGGACATAAACCAACAGATCGAAATGTTCACATTGAAGATAAAATGAGATTATTATTTCACACTTCAATTTGCAGTCCTGCTTTCAGCTAAATCTTTTCTGTAATGTTACAAAACAAAAAACTGATGTCTGTTCCTCCCCCATTCCTTTGTGATAGTTAGAAAAATACAAAGCTAACCAAGCCATCAGAGAAAAAAATCAGGCCAAACTTCTATAGATCTTTTGCATCCCTGCTTCTTATCACTCTCCTGCTTTCAGAAAATCTGTTTCTATGGGATTCACATAATTTTCTATAATTTTATGCAAAACTTGGTAGAATGTGCATGTGCACACTCTGCCAGCAGTATACAAATATGTAATAAAAATGATAATTTAAACTATCTGTAATTAAACTATCCTTACTGTGTGGTGTTAACATATTGAGCCTTTTAAGGTTAATCAGAAAATTTCAATGGGAAATGATCAGAGATTAAAATGGTAATCATAATGGTTTTATTATATTGTGGATACATCTGGAAATGTGGAAAACCAATATTGTTTTAGTAAATGAACTACTTGTGAAACTGTAGCAAGAACTACTCAGAGGCTGTAACAGAGGTTGCCAACATTTAGGCAATCAGTTATAAAAACAGTAATTAAGAATTTCAACACTTTTCAGGCAGATATGGAAAAAGAAAGTTCAGAACATACCATAAAGTTAAAATTTTGTGAGCTTTTCAGAATTAGTTAGTTTGAAAAATAACATTGGAAATTGAAATTAAGGTTTAAGATATTCTTCTAGCATGGATTTATGATCTAATTTTTTCATGTGATTTCACAATGTGTAAATAGCAATAGAGCAAAATGATGCATCATCGTATATGATTTTGAGGTGGAATTTACACTATGCACAAAGACCAAAATGCGTTGAAAAATTGCAAGAATAGTAGTTGTGAAAATAGGACAAGTCATCATATTCTGGAGTGATGTGACATCATTTTGCTCTACTACTGTTGATGTACCATTGGCATTCTGGAAAATAGGTAAAGCTCCATGACAAAAATAGCATTCTGTATTTTGCATTCATTGTATTTTACTTTGTTCAAAAGATTTATTTCATGGAAAGAAATAAAGACCCACAATTTTCAAGGGACATTTCATTTAACTTGGTGTGATATCATTCATTTTCTCCACTCTTTCAGACTGCCTCTGTGCTCTCAAGATAGATATGTAGGTCCATCAAGCTTATAAAACAACCAATCACACACACACACACACACACACACACACACACAAGAAAAAAAAAGAAAAAAAAAGAAAAAAAAAGAAAAAAAAAAGACAACCATTCTGATTCTGTCTGGAAATTAATTATGTTCTTAATTATGTTCTAACCAATAATTAGTTAAAGGCCATAAAATCTAACCTGTAAAAGCCCTTTTAATCTAACTTGAGTGTATTGCACCTGCGATTACAGTACATTACATCACCTAAGTACAACAAAATCTTGCTGATCAACCCAGCAGTACCCTATTTCTACTACTGCTCTTTCTAGGAATATGTTCTGCTGCCAGATTAAGAAAGGAAACTCTCCTAGTATTCTTCAAATTGCTCTTCTGGGAAGAAATGCAATGATTACTGTGTATCTTTTCCCTGATTACAAACTATGCTAGTTCCTCTCACAACAGTCCTAGTGGGACACACAGACAGCGTGAATGATGGAAGGAGTAAGACCTGAGCACCCGTGGCAGCCTTGTGTGCTTTGGGAGTAGACATGACAGCTCTGGATGAGGCACTGGAGAGGAGTAAAGCCCTAGCCCAGCTCCCCAGTCAACTACAATTAACTGATCCCTCAGCAATTTTTGGTAGAGAGCATTCACAGCAAATGGTTTGTAATCAATACATGCAGTGAAACAAGCAGAAGAATCATGGCAAAAATATTGAGTGAAATAGAATAGCAAAACTCCTTGAAGAAATTCATACTTCAGTGACCAGAAAGAATAAGAAAAGGGAATCAGCCTGTTTACACTGTTCTCTCAGATTCTGTCTGCTGGTGTGAACCAGCTCAGTTCTGTAAGACAAAACCATGGTTCTAATGCTTATTTCCAAGTACTTGGTTGCTGACAGTCCCAGAAAACGTTTAGATAATTAGAATAAATGAAGCAGATCAAAGTTCATGATATCACATTTGTATTAAGAATAGTTCTTTGTAGTGACATTTAAAGCTCTTGCTGAGACCTTCTTCATAGGAATATGATATGCCAACTGTAAACCATGATAATCTCCATGAAAGACTCTAATATTTGGTTTACCCACTCAGAAGGGAATACTTTAGTGTTAGTTAAAATTCTAGGTTTTTTCCTCAGTTTATATAGAAATTTTTATGGAAATATTCTAACAATCACTTAATAGAAATTAATACACTTAATAGAAATGAAATAAAATTAATTTAAATGAAATCTTTATTTGTTTCTTGGTTATTTTTGAATCAAATTAACAATACAAAAAAAGGTACTATTTATATGTAAGCTAAAGAACTAGACTAGTTAAAGCCAAGTTATTTAGATGTTCACTATACCTTTCATTTTCCTTCATATCTGACAAATTATTAATCTCATAAAACACATTACAAAAGATTCATTGATGAAAATGAAGCCTCTGCTTATAAAAGATAATCTGGTTTGCAGGACATTCAATTAGAGCACATCTAATTAGCTTTTTGTTTTCCAAGCCCAACTAATTTGATTCATTTTATTTTAACTACCAATTTTAAGATTCTTACTTGAGAAGTTCTGATGTGGTTAATAAAGAATGGCATTGTACACACTAAAATTGTCACTTATTCTGGGTTTAAGGACATCAGAAAGCACAACAGGCGGCTTTTAGATAAACTAAATAAATTTTGGACAACTTCATGTCAGACAGTTGCCAGTTAAGTGAGCATTTCTGTAATTAAATACAGTACAAGTACAAAAATAACAGATGGTTTCTGTTGATAAGCTTTCTTTTTAACTTTATTCAGATGACTACATGTTTTTCTGGTTTAAACCAGAAAACCCCGTTTAAACAGTAGTGTGGTGATGTTTAAAACAACATCCGGAACGCCTGTAAAGGAAGCTGTATTTTTAAATATTTTTATATATTACATTTTGCATATCCATTACATATTGGAACTTCGAATGGTTCAATGTAAAATAAACATGAAAGAGGTATTATTCAACTCAGAACATGTATGGGTGGTTGGTGTTTGTGAGCATAATGCTGCTTTATTGCAAGTCTTCATTTATGTGACCTCAAACCACAACATCCGATGGGACAGCCAGGGACATTGGGATCATGTTCTTCTGAGGAAACAGAACAATGCTAAGGGAAGCAGAAAAGAATCACTGAATGTATTGGGTTCTTGGAAATGCACCAAGCTTATCATGAATTTGGATATGCAGGTTGTAAGTATTCCTGACCTTAGACTCTGCTCTTGAAAACTGTCCTGATAGCAAAGACAGCACTTAAAAAATAAAATAATTTAAACTTTAAAATTATTTAAACATTAAAATTATCTAAAAAGATTTAGCTTGGTCATCCTGGAGGACACAAAGGATAAGGGAGAGGCAAAAATGGAAGCAGAGACATGAGCCAGGGGATCTCCCTGGTGCCATTCTGTGAAATGTCTCAGAACAGCTGTTTACATCACAGAGGTTCTCTTGCTGCCTGGGTCCCAGTAAGGATTGACACACACTGACAGCGATGCACAGGTCAGGAAAAATAGCCCTGGTTTTATCCTTATCAAAACATTTCTCACAAAATATGGGTCCCAAGACACTGATTTTACCATATTAATCTAAAAAATGTTAGCATTATCTGCAAGCTAAATACGCAACTAAGCAGTTTAAAATGCTTGGATAAAAAGCGTGAAGCTATCAAATGTTTGGCAGATGTGCTACCAGTCACCAAAAACATAATACTCTATTTTACCAGCATGGAGTTCTTTTCTTGCAGCATCAGTGCTGCTGACAGCAGGATAAGGCTCGGAGTCTGACATGAAACGATCCTCGTGGTTTCCCCACAATCTGTTGTTCTCAGTTGCAAGGTCACAACCACTATCCATCATCAACAGCTGGTTCCAGGCCTTGCAAACCAGCAGCAGCAAAGGCAATGGATTCAATGCAAAGAACTGTACAGTTGAAAACCACGTAAACATCAGTACTTTTGCCTCATCCTTTCTAACATACAGTATTGCACAATGAAGGGTAATTTTTACAAGCTAGTTGAGCAAATGCCAAATCCAAAAAAGTAAACTGAGAGAAAGACTGATACTGAAAAGTTTGGTGAGAACATCTTTCCAGGTAGAACAGCTAAAATATGAGATAAACAATTAATGTAAAAGCTTGGACAGCTTTCATATCTGTTTCTTTAAAGGCATTTGAACTAAACAAGTATTTCAGAGTAAAGTTGTTGAAGTAAGCCAGTTAATTTTGTTTTAGTTAACATTTCTTTTGTTCTGCCTTTCAGATAAATGTCAGTTTAACACTGTTCTGAAGTCATTCATCTGTGAGCTTTCCATTATGAGGAATAAATACAAGTGTGTGGTGATGACATTAAGTATTTGAAAAAATTTTAACATCGTTGTCTGTAATGTCTATATTTTCTGAAAAAAATGTATTGTAATACATGCCTCAAGGGAAAGAAAGTAGCAAATGTAAAGAAAATTTTTGTGGGATGAATTGGCAAAAGGGGCAAAAGGATTTTTAAATATTTAAAATTGAGAAGCCATCTCTCATAGGTCCTGGAAGGGAAGAGGATAAGGAAATAGTATTAAGTAGATTTTATAGTCTTCTCATAGGCTACAACCAATCCTTTTGTCCTCTGGCTGGAGAAGGGACTTCCATAAGAGTCAACAATGTCAAGAGAGGACCATTGCAACATCGAGTGATAGACTTGGAAAATAAAAGGGTTTGATTTGGTGTCTTCCTATGCCCGAAGTGTTCACTAGTCTTAATCCCAGGGATGAAGTTTTTAAGATGAACATTTTGAGACAAAATCTGAGTGAAGACTGACATGACTGATTGTAGATTCTTAGTAATAATCAATTTGGAGTATTGCTATGCAAATTGCTAACACCTCAAAGACTATTGTGAGTTGTCCATTCACTACACAGACCACTCAAAACTGCCCAACTGCAAACAATCTGAGTTTCAATATTTGATGAAAATAAATCTAGAGCACAGTGTCATGGTATTTGAAATGCTGAGGTAAAAAAATCAGTTGACTGCTGCTTATGGTTATCAGTGTCTGTGGCCTGTAGCATGTGTTAATTCATCTGTCAATAAATGTATTGGTAATAACTGAGAAAGGCCAAGAACTTGAAGGTTCAAGCCAACACTGAATCATTCTTTATTTTGAAAACAGAAGCCAGCTAGGGTGGCTTGAGTAAAGAGGATGCAGCAGTATTTCAATTAACAATAAAAAAATGGTCATTGATAGCCATTTGAGGATAGTAATTTGAAAATGAATATGTTTTTTCCCTGTAACTTATTTCAATTTTAGTGTTGATTATGTAACACAATGGCCCTTTTTAGAGTCACTCTAAATGTTTTTTAGTAAGTCATTAGTGGGCACAAGGGATTTTGTTACAATTTTGTAAATAAGTTAACTGTATAATTTTTATAGAAAAAACAAGTTAATTCCTCATTAATTTTTCCTCTCAGTGTAGGTATTGTTTCCTTCTGCTTTCATCTAACTACTTGTTTATCCTGATGCACTGTTCCCTAGATAGAGTCTCATGATATTTATTCCTAAAGATTTCATTTATAAAACCTGAAGAAATCATCTTTTCCTCTCTATAAATAAGGGTCAACCAGTGTTAAACTGCTCGCTAAAACATTCTATATATCAACAAAGCAACTTTGTGAATAAACACTCCTACAAATGCTGCCTCCCTTTCATGTTTCATAAATGATTACATCAGAGAACACCCTGTCCCTAAACTCATGGGGGTAATTCATGGTCTCTTCTCAGCTTCTGGGCTGAATGATGGCCTTGAGACCTCAAAGGACAAATCTCCGCGTCATTGGAAAATAACAAAATGGTCAATAATGGGTGGAAAAATGTAGTGGATAGGAAGCTCATTGTTTCCAGTGTTATGGCCATCTGAATAACCTACAACACATGACTATTTATTTCTTGCTAAGGATGTGTGGAATATAAGTGAATTGTGACTGACTTAAACAGTGAGAAGGTCTTTTGGGGATTCTCGGCTGGGAAGTGTTCCACCTGATGCCAGAACAGTTAGACCATTGGATATTGTTTACAACTCTCATCCATTTGTAAAAAGTTCACTGCATAATGAACATAAGAAACCTAAATGTGATAAATGTTACCAACAGCTTGAATCTGATGGGGGAGGACCTTGTTCCTGATTAAATACTGTTGCCTTGCAGCCAGTAATAAAATAATTTTTAAATTTGGATGGAGAAAAGGCAAGAAATGTTGTAATTATTCTTTCTATTGGTTAGAGTACAGATCTTACATCATTCTTGTTCCAAATCCAAAACACATCACTGTAACAGCTACTGAGAAGATTAACTCTGCCCTAGCTGAAACCAAGACAGCATCCCATTTTCTGGGAGCTGCAAACCCCGTTTGTAAAATCTATTGTTTCTCTGAACCTTATACAAAGAAATTTAGCTACCTAGAATGGGGCACTTCCTCACTGAAATGGAGACTGTTAGAAGCAAGCAAGCCAGTATCCAATACAGTCACATGAACACACATTTCCACACCTCCCCAGAAACATATTCTGGTTCCAAAGCAATTTTATGTTCTCTATCAGTTTTTTAAAGATATGGTGTTATTAGCTTACTGAAAAGTCACTTAAAAATAACTAAAAATAATTCTATTACTGCACAAATTTAGTTTTGAAATGAATAATTGAACCATGTTTGGCAACTCATTTTTACAGGGGCTTTCTAGTTACATTTAACCTTTAAGACCTATGATCCAAATTTCCCTGTAACAGTCACACAGAAGCATCTGGACAAATAAAGGATGACATCCTCTTCAAAGATCAGAGGAAGCTGCGACAGCTTTTGAAGGAAATTGCATTACGTGAACTAAGAATGTAATGAACTATGTGTTTCTTCAAAATTTTTTGTTATAATGAAGAGAATACATGCTGGTTTTCATCACCTACCTGTTTATTTCCATTACATTAAACAGCAAGTTCTGCCAATAAAGATTAAGCAACTGAACAATTATTTTTGAATCTATTGTTCAAACTGATATCTTCTTTTCCACACATGCCCGTAATAGTCAGCAGAAAATGAAACAAAATGTAAGTGGATATAAAGAGATTGTATTGTGAATCATATTTGTTATTGTACTGACAGCTACAAATCCTCTCTTTTCTTGTCTTAATGTTTCCTTTTTCCCTTTCCATTTTCTTGCCATTGCTTTTTTTTTTATCTTCTTCTTTCTTTTCCTCCTCTCTCTTTCTTCTTCCCTTTCATTTTACTGCATGTACTTCAAGTCTGAGAAGCACCAATGGAAATAATTTGAGAGAAGGCTACCACTACTTGAAAACCGTGTCACATTCTCTACCTTCCTCAGTCTGAAAAATAAATGATTTCTCTGTTCGTACTGCAGATCAATTGAGACAGAATTGTTTAGCACAGGATTCTAGTGAGGGCATTCCTTCTTGCTTCTTCCAGCCAGAATAAAAGATTATTACTTATTATTCTCTCTGATCACAGAGTAAGAAGGTTCCCTAGAGAAATACAGGCAGCTGTTCATTTATCCAAAAATCCATGGGCATGGTGATTGCCAAACCCTGCTGGTCTTTCCAGGACTGATGGAAAACTCTACATAAACTTGCACTTCTTTGTTTTTCCTTAGATGTGAATAAACACCTTGTGTAGAAGACAATGTTCTATTCCTTCTGCATCTCATGGTAGACCTTTAAGGTCAAGGTAGGGGTTAATAACTTGGCAATGTGGGGACCACAGGTGGTAATGTAGGGGACACAGCCCTGTGGCAGTCCAGACTTCATTCACAGTTGATATAGACTGATACCAATTGGACGGGCAAGAATAAAGTGGCACAGAATCACAGACACACGGAGGTTAGAAGACACTGCTGGAGATCATCTCATCCAACAGTGCTGCTCAAGCACGTCCACCAAGAACCAGTTGGCCGGGACCAGGACTAGAAGTCTTTTGAACATCTTTAACGATGGAGACTCCACACATTCTATTTCACACTGCTCATTAACAGAAAATGTCTAAAAGATAAGCATCACTAAATCTCCCACAATTCCTCACAATTATTGATTGTATTGAATTAGTGCAGAAAGGTAGAAAATTACTTATTTTTATTTCTCCAGTCCTTTTTGCTATTCATGGAATAGTAAACCATGCATGTTTTCAGTATTTGTGCACACTAAGAACACTTCTCTTTGTCCTGAAGTGGACTGTTTGCTACCCCATAACAGCAAACAACAATAAAAAGACCAAACAGGACAAAAAAGATCTGTTTAAAAGTGAACTTTACTTAATCTGATTTTTACTGTTTTGTTTTATTGTATTCTTCCAGAAAGGGTAAAGGTTGTGCAGACACTGCAAATCAAAGTTGATAATCTAATCAGTCTTTATTCTAATGCTTCATTTTTAATGGCCATACAAACAGTGATTGGAAATCATTACTAATTCAGTTTATCTCCTTTGGTACACAGCTGGGATTGGGTTCACCAGTGACAAAATGTTATAACACAAGAATATAAACTGAATTTTAGTTGTTTCCTGACAATCAATACCAGGAAAAAAAAAACTGAAAAACAAAAACAAAAAAACAAAACAAAACAAAACAAAACAAAACAAAACAAAACAAAAAAAAAAAAAAAAAAACACACCCAAAAAACCCCAAACAACCAAAAACCCAGACTGATAATCTTTTCTTCTAAGAACAAAATATAAATTATCAGGCACCCCCACTGATTTAGGGCTGTATTCCACAGCAGATCAATTAAGCACTACAGCATTCCCTACCAACATCCCAATGCTTGTAATGATTTAGTGGAGTTGTTTCAAGCTACTCTAAACTAAGCAAAATGTTTTACAAATACAGCTGGCTTGTGAACACATTCCTAAGATTTTGCATACCTTATTTTAACCTGTTTTGACAGGTTCTGTTTTTAATCTGCATTTCTAAGCCCAGCTGAATCTCTTTTGTTATTCTTTGCACAAATGGTAATGATAATTTATCAGTCTCCAATCGGTGATTACTTAGTAAATACAAGTCTCCCTACCAAGATGCCACTGCCTGTATAACTTGTGGGAGATTAAAACCAGATTTCTTGAATACCTAATAATCCTCTTTCTCTTACCCTTTCTCCCTTGTTGATGGTGCAGAGTAAAAAATCAGTATTGTGACTAGCCAAGGAACAATTTATTGTATTCTGTTTAGTGGCTAAGCATGTGCCTCTATTTTTCTGCCCTTATCCTTTGAAGCATTTATTTAATTGTAAAATGCCACAGAAAAAAATGAGGTATCAACTAAAAGCTTGTATCAGAAAAAAAAAAGGAAACACAAAACACCATTAAAAATCCCCAACACTAGAGGAAAAGAAAACACAACAAAAAAAACCCCCAAGACACCATGAGAGAAAAACAAATACCTCGCAAAGAAACAACAAAACCAAACCAAGCATGTAATCAACACTTTTGAAGCAGATAAGGAAATAAAAATAGTCTTTTCCACCAAATTCAGATTTTTTTTTTCTTGCTTAGCAGTTCTTACAAATTCATCACTTTGCAGGTAGATTACTAAACCTATTGGTTTTATGGGAGCAACAGAACTATTTTCCCCACTTTATTCTCTGATTTTGCCTGACACTAGAGATTTTTCCTTGTTGTCTTCTGGAAGGTTCTACTTTTTTTTGCAATTAGTCAGATTTACCATATATAGGCTGGCATCTTCCCATTTGTGGCAGCTGCCAAAATCTTCCTAAAAGGTGACTTACTCCTTGCTCAGAGTGCTGGATTGGCCGCAGTAGCTTGATTGATACAGTATTTTGTTCAGTTCAGTACCTTCACTAACTCCTCCAGAGAGGATCTAAATCCTTTCCCATGCCCTGTGGCAGTCCATTTCGGTGGAATTTTTCCTGTCCTTTATTGCACATAACTTGACCAACCATATTATTGTTAAAGAACCTCACCAGATGGGACCTTTCAACCCGATGTAGATCCAAGGTAGTTTTTCTTTTGGAGAAAGGTGCAACTCTAAGTTGAATTTATGATTCTCCACATTTGAGAGAAATCTCCAAAATCTTGTATACATTTGGCTTCCTACCTCTCTAAATCCATAATGAATAACTCAATATCCTCTCCCATTCCCCACATTAGTGTACTGAGAAAGGAACTGCAATAACCAGTAAATCACACGCATTCTTGAGGTTTATTCCAGAATAAGGGGAAGCAAAAAAGGACAAAATTTTTTCAAGGAGAAGGAATGTCTAGAGAAAAGTTAAGCCTACCTTTGTGTATGCCTAGGCTGAAGTGTCCATGGAAGCTGTTTCTACACTACAAAGGCCATGAGAAACTTTCTGAAATTAAGATATCCTTATTCCATTAAAACATTCCTCCTTTTCCTGAGGACTGCATAATGGTAGACAAACCACTGCTTTTATATGGACTTGAAGTTGCAAAGAAATCATCTGGCTAGACACAAGCTGGAAACAGAATTTTCCTTTTCACATGAACCGTTTTGATCAACTGTGACTGTTAAGGGCACAGATGTAGAAGTTCACCTGTGATCAGACAGTACACTAATAGGATATTTCATGATGTTACAGATAGGGAAACAGTAATATTATGTATGCAGGTTTGTCAACTCTGTCTGCTGGGATTACATTAATGAGATAGAAACATAGAAAGTGGTAGGAATGAGAGATATTATGGGTTGGAAGTGAGGTACTAGCTTAATGCAATTGCTGACCAAGCTAAAAATGATCACGACAGCAGTGTTACGATGATAAAATAAAGATATCAAGCCAGAAAAATCAGGGGAAGTGTGGAATGAGTAAACGGGGATGAGTTGTTGGTTACAGAGAGGATGAGATTAGTGAATAGGAAGAAATTTGGAGGGGAAAAAAGCACAATGACTCACTTGGCAAAGGCCTTTCACAGTCAGGGAGCCTAGATCTTGATAACCACAGCTTAGAGCATGATAGTAAACATGCTGTTTCTCTGTCAACATGGGTGTCCAGCTGTGGCCAGGATATACCTGTGGTACTTTCCCTTCCACTGGCAACTATGGTCCCTAATACTGCTACTAAAAATATTATATGAATCACTCCTATTACTGTTGCTGTTTTTGTTAATATTGTTATTATCACCATCAATAACATTACAGAAACTATTAAAAGCTTTGAATATTTTGAGGATTTCTCTAATTTGGAGATAACAAAATTATTCTTCAAATTCTCCAAATTCACTAAGAGTTTTGCTCTTGAACTCTCCCTTTTTTCTTGTTTTGTTCATGAGGAAGCATGGGATTCTTTCAAAACAATTAATGTATCACAGTAAAGAGCTACCAGAATACCTCTATCTACGCCTGTCACACTTTCCTTGTGGTTTCTTGTAGCACATTTCAAACCTGTATTTTTTTCTTCCAGGAATTAAACATCTGTTATTAAAGAAGTGTTCCTGGAGAGTAAACGAGTACCTCAGTCAGGTTTTTACCTGTAAATCATGAGGAAGAGGTGTTAACAAGCAAAATTTGCTGTTGTGGCTTAAGCCCAGTTGAAAGCAGGACATCCAGTCATGCAAAAAACTCCTTCAATGCAGTAATTTTATGATCGCAAAATAATTTTTTCTACATTTATTATTGGCAGAATAAAGACAGACGTCAATAGTGTTTCTTGCTACTGAGTTTCCTGCAGCAACATATGTGTCTAGAGAACTCAAGTTTGTTGAAATGGGTATAAATAAATCTACCACACCTTATTCATAAAAGAGTGAAAATTAAAGGTGAAATTTTACTTTTTCATTCACTGCTTTATGATGATTGATATCTCTCATTCTTCTTTACA
This sequence comes from Chamaea fasciata, assembly GCF_029207755.1. Taxonomy (NCBI): domain Eukaryota; kingdom Metazoa; phylum Chordata; class Aves; order Passeriformes; family Sylviidae; genus Chamaea; species Chamaea fasciata. Next base: position 35,215,455 of record NW_027094087.1, read on the forward strand.
TTTGCACAGTTTTTCTGAAAAATTTCAGGTTCTTTTTTTTTTTTTTTTTTAGATTTTAATTTCAAAATAAAATAATAAAAACAAAAAATTCTCCAACAGGCAGACAAAAGTTTACATGAAAAAAAAAGGGTTCCTATAACATTGCAACATTTGAATTTCACAACAATAAGATTTCCTCTAGCTCCTTTCTGGGTTATGGAGCAGAGAAGTGAAATCCTAACATTTCCACTGGGGTTTCTGTGCACACATTAAAATTCTGTTTCTCTCTCTGTTAGATGGCTTCAGAAACCCAATAGCTGCACACTTATAACTTTTCAGTGCTATAAAGTCTTCCTAGTCACAAAAATTTTGGTAGTTGAATAACTGAATTTTTACCAAGTTCTAAATTAACAGAGAAGGAAATATACTGGTGACTCTAAATCTCTCATGAAAACTCTGCAGTGGACAATGTGCAGAAGAGAAGTGAGCATCTCCCCCAGCGCCCCTAGAGCCTGAGCCTCTCAGGCACAGAGCAAGAAAAACCCAGAGGACTCTGAGGCCAGAAATTACAACTGTCCTGTGGTATCACTGTCAGCATAAGCCACTGAATATGATCGTCACAGATCCCCGAGGGTCTGTCTGACCTATGTGCACAGACTGAGTTCAACAGCACAGAGCAGTGGAGACCACTGCACACAAAAAGGCCCAGTGTTTAAATTACTTATGTGCCATCAATAACAAGGAGCATAATTTAACATCTTGGAAGGGTGAAGTATAGAATCTGACAATCTGAAAAAGAGAAACTCAGGCTGAAATCTCAAATGGAGTAAATGCAGTGGAGATTAAGTATGTTTTAACAAAAGTGGGAGACAGAGAATTTGTTGGGGGTATTACATTCCCACATCATCAAACCAGCATCACATAAGGCTTAAAGGTTTCAGACATAGCTATCTGCTCTCCTTATCAAAGTATGCCATCCTATATGAATCACAGCAGAAATGAGCATGCATGATTCAAAAGGGCACAAGTCAATAAATCCCCAAAATCCCCATATATCTGAAAATTACAGTCAGCTGCTAGGGATGTCAAGTGGGATATGATTAATGTCTTAAAATATTCAGCCTTGTGGAGAAAAATCAGACCTACTCTGCAAATCATCTGATAGGCAATTATGTTTAAATAATTCAGCGCTATTACTTAAAGGTGAAATCAGCTTCTTCTTACATCTGAGTTTCTAAGTTGCTGTCAGCAGGTTTCTATTAGTAGGTAATGTAGTCCAGAAGTCCTTGCTCATTGAATGGATCTTATTAAAGCAGAACATATTATTTTTATATGCCCTCTTTCTTTACATTATCACTTTAATAGTTACTGTAAGTTCCAGTACTGTTCAGTATCCACATTTCCACTGATGATTAAGGCAAAGACAAAAGGTATTTTCATCTTAATATTCATTTTGTGGGTGATCAATGGTTTCAGTATGGAATACATCATGTATTTTTAATCATAACCTTCTGCTCTACATACTGATGAATGTTTGAAGGAAGAGTCTTGGAATCCAAAATGAAAAAAAAAAAGCAACAGAAATAGTTTAGTCTGTTAGCTCCTGCTTTCACTTCTAAAATGCAGCAAATCTGTTTATCGTAACACCTTCTGAAAGGAATTTGAGTTACAGGTATGTGTGTGGGTTATACACAATGCATTCCACGTCACAGCATATTTAAGCTGGGAAGTTTCGAGGTCTGTCAGCAATCAGCATTCTCCTTGCTTCTCTATTTAGGTCAGACAGCAGGATGCTAATAATACAGATCACAGTCTGCATGGTAAATTTTCTTCTTTAATTTTAAAATATTTATCAAGGTCTCAGATCTTTAGATCCAGCAGTCATAGCTTAATTTGAAAGAAAGACATTTTCCAGCTGAAACAGTGTTCTCTGATCATATTTTCATCTCTTTTCTTTTTAACAGGAAAGACATAAAATAATGCAGTTTTTATTTTTCTTAAAGCTAACTTTTAAAAAAAACCCAAACAAATAGGCCTGCACTTAAGCACTCAGCTGAATCAGCTGAGTCAGTATTTTATATCATAAAGCAATTACGTTATTAAATCCCAATTCATCAAAACAGTTAATTACTGCACCCTCCTCTTTATCTATAATGGGACTGAGAAGTCCACTTTCCTGAATCAAGGTCATAGAAATAGTTATCAATATCCATTTTATGTCACCATGACACAAGCTTATTTAAACCTTCAGTAAACAGAGAGACCAGGCTTCCCTCTTGGTTAGTCTTCAAGAGCTCCAGAAGAGTGATAAATTGTCCTTTCACACACTCTGAAACAAAATTATGAGTGTTCTTTTTTCAGCTCCCTTACAACAGTTTCTAATAATCATTTTTTGTAATTAACCAGAATGTATCTAGTAGTTATATTAAGAAAAGCTCATACATTTAGTAAAACATTCTGGTTGAAATAATTATTACTCCTTCCTTTTTGAGGATCATGAACTGTGATTATTAACTCAAATTATTTTATTTAAAACTTCATTAGATTCTAAAATTAACATAATCAAATTAGATGTGGCATTTGGAGTAAGAAGTAAACACGGAATTTCAAAAGCAGCTCTGTACACACCCCACAGTACCTGACATCATAAATTCAGTGAAGGAAATGTCACCAAAGGACTCAACACTGTGTAAGTACTGCAGAAGGCAGTAACACTGGAGTGTTGATCGGAGCAGGTACATGAGCAGAATGTAGAGAGCACATGCACTTGATTTAGGAGAAAAAATTAACATCCTGCAGAGTCATAAAAGCCACCTTCATGGTGTGACTTAGCTTAAAAGAGAAACTCTGCACATTCATGCTTCCACACTTATTTACTGCTGACACTGCACAAACTGCCTTGTTTTATGAATTATTAGGTAAGGCTAAGCTCATTGCTTCATTTACCACAAGGCTGTCAAGACCTTTTCCCTCTGCACTGTATCTGTGATCTTGTGGAGATGGGACTTAGAGTATGTCTACAAGTGTCTCAACCCATGCCTTTAGACCTTTGAAATCAGTAAAAAAGCAGGAGGAGGTAACACTCAACTTTGTTCCATCAGTAATAACAGTCCTTGTTTCACTGAAATGGAGAATCATTGAGGCTGGAAGGTAGATCTTGAGGATGAATACCTCTCCCAGGCATGGATTGGTCTTGTTTGGTCAATCTTGAAACACCATCAGGGATGAAAATTCCACAAAATTTCTGTGCAGCTTGTTCTGGTTTTTGATCATCATTATTGTGAAATCAGAATTTTTTAATTCCTGGGTGTTTTTGTTCTTTGTTCTGCATGTGGCTTCATGTCTGGAAACCTCTGTAGAAAATAAGCTTTTTATTTTTTGAATTTTGCCTTTACACTTATTTCTAGAACTGAAACTCCAGCATCCAAGGAATGCTTTGTCTCCCTCACCTTTTTTTGGTTGAGCTCCTCCATACCCATACATGAAATAGGGTTAAGCCATGGACTCAGACACAGGCCTGCTGCTGAATACAGCATTTAACTGTAACCACACTCCCTTGATGGCCTTGCTTAGGTTAGGCAGCAACATTTCAAGCAGACATGATCCACAAGATAGCACGAGCCAGGGAACGCCTCACCATGGTAAGGTCTTACAAGATAGACTTCTTATGATAAATCTGACATGATGGGGTCTCCCTCTGCTGAGAACTTCTAGATATAATACAGGATTTAGTTTAATTAGTATACATAGTCTGAGATTCAAGGAATACTGCACCAGGATTTTATAGATAACAACTTAGTTCATTGCACAGAATGCTGCATGTTTTCCTCAAAGACAAAGATCACAAAAAAAAATGCTGAAAGTTTCAACATCTTCCTTATGTATGAAATGATGGCAGACATGTGAGTTGCACAGACAGGGATGGCAAAAGAGCTTAAAGGCTATTTAAAAGCCTAAGAAGGTATCTGGATCTGATCTTTCACAAAGCAGGGCATAAGTTTTTAGAATCAGATTGAGAGCTTGCTTTTCCACTCAAAAGCATAATTAAGATATCAGTCCAAATGAGGCAAGGAAAAAAAAAAAAAAAGAAGCCACCCCAACAAATCCTAAAACATTTGACTATTTCAGTTACACTTCAATGGAAATCTCATAAATTATGTGAGAAGATCTTGCAAAACTGTGACTGATTTCCATAGCAATAGAATCTGCTGGCAGTGACCCAATTTAGGAGGTGTTATCTCTAGAAAGTCTTGAGTACCCTGAACATGACTTTACTTCCTTTTATCTCAGGTCTTGAATCTTCCAGACAAACTTTGTTTTTACAAACACAGAGATTTAAAAAAGGGCTAGTTAGTATGTGCATCCTACAAAGAAAGGGCATACTTATTTGTAATAAATTAATGCTGTAAATTTTGATCATAAAAATTAACTTAATCTAAAATAATGAATCAAAATATCCATTGATTCTTTCTTAATATGTTAAAACATAAGAGGAAAAAATGCACAAACAGTATTTGGATGCTAAATTTTATTTAGAGGTCTTTGTCTTCCTATACTAAGAGAGACTCTATTTTTTAGTCAAATCCCTCTTTACAGGGGAAAACAAGGTGATTGCCGCTCATTAATTTTTCCTCTTGTTTGGAAGGTGTTTTTCCATTTTAAACATATTTTTATTTACTTCCCAGGAAAGCTGACGGCTCAGTAATAAATTCTGTGCCTGTTTCTAAGACACTTAGTGCAGTAGCACTTCTAAATAGGTGTAAATAGATTTCGTGGCATAAATAATGTTTTTTCACACTACCACTGTCCTGTTGCCAGCTGATACTAATCACACTTCTAATAAGCTATGTCTCGACAGAATGTCTTGCATAAACCTATTCCTTTCTACAGCCTTGAGGCTAATATCAACAGTATGCTTTCTTTCAGTCTAATTCCAACAGCACATTAGCATATGTACCCCCGCTTACCACTGTCATGGACCTGGACATAACAATGTACAAATAAAAATCTGTCTGGATCACAGTGCTGGCAACTCTCACAATACAGTGCAAATCACAACTAATCTTTTTTTAAGTCCCGTGTCCTGAATTCATGTGACTTATAGGGAGAAATAAATGTCTTGTGGAACATGAAAGTCAATGCAGATGAAAATTAGAAATTACATCCAAAGAAAGAACCCTGAAAGAAACATAAATCAACAAACAAATAAATTAATAATGATTAAATCAGTGTCAAATCATTTGGTGGAACCCCACAAGTTTGGAATTGTCTGTCTGAAAGTTTTGGATTGTCCATGGGGCAGGAAAAGGGCACACAAACTATTAGCATATGGTTCCTTTGTGCAGAGCTAACCCTAACCCTATTACAGTTCCAAGCAGTGCAGTGGGGTTGCACCTAGGGCTGGTAAGGGCACTCATATGTTTTAACTATCACAAATACCAATAGGCTCTGCACTCATCCATGATTGATGGAAGGGAGTAAAATGTCTTTCAGAGATCAAGAAAATTAGATGTGACAATTTTTCGGCTGTCAGAACGTGAACTTTTGAAGACTGATGGAGCAGTACAATGGGTGGACAAGAACTGAAGGATGTCCAATGATAAAATAACCTAATTTGCACGATGATGGAAAAGTCTAAGGAGAGAAGTTTAACCCTAAACTATCTTCTGTTTTCTACAAAATCTTCAGAAGATTAAAAATAAGGTTTTTAGGTATTCATACTTATTCATCTTACTAGTTTCAAACCATTTGTGATCTATTGGCTCTGAAAAGGGTAAGGAGTAGTGGAAATGTGGAGGTTCAACATTTCCCTCTCCTGACACATCTACCTGTACGTTGTGTTGTCCTGAAGAAGTAAATTGTTTTCTGTTTGAAGAACACTGCTGCTTCCTTCCTTTCAGAATAGCAGCACTTTAAGATCTTCAAATTCAAATGATGCATTTTTTCCTAAAGTACAAAATTATTCTTAATATTTAAACAAGTAAACTGTCAAAGTTCTTGTATCCTAAATCAAAGCATTGTTCCAATGCCTGTTGCCATAGAAACTAAATGTCTCAAATCCTCCATAAAATGTTATTTACTTCCAATATAGACAGTGGACTATTCATTCTATTCATTCTTCATTTGAATCATTTAAAGAAGCATTGTACCAGTCCTTGAATTTGTAGATGGCAATATTACTGAAGATAGTTTGGCTTTTCTCAGCAGGCTTTCAATTCAAGAAGAGAAATGCTAGCAGTTTGAAAATGGAATGCTATGCCTCTATAGTGCAAGAAAATTAAAAAAGTTGTTTATTTATCTGAATGAATCCTGGTGGCTTTCAGTTAGGTCCTTTCAAACCACAGATACTCAACAGACTTTTTGACTGTGGTTTTGGTTAAATAAAAATTTATTTAGTATAAACATAAGCTAAATTAAATAGAAATTTGCCTTCAAGATAAGGGGAAAAAGGAATTAGACTGTGTGAAGATCTTGGTGGTATTTCCACCAATCTTGGTAGTATTTCCAGAGAAAATGGGAGAGACACACTATGTCTTTATTTCAGCCTTTAATGAGAGCTATTTTTTCTGACACAGATTCTAAGAGACTTCTTCATCCATCTGTTTCTTCTTATCCAAAAACTCACAGAGTTCGAACACTTCTGGCTAGCCTCTAACTTCAGCAAAAACATTTATTACTTTTTACAGCCATCATGCGTTCGCGTCCAACCAATTCCAAAAATTTCCTTTCTGAATCTTGTGGACAAAGAAAGTGTGGAGCAATAGAAGTTGTTTCTTCTGAACAAAAGCAGATACATAATGCTGAATGGAATACAAGATTCAGAGGAAAAACTGAGAGTTATGTTTTATCAATTTGTTGCCCTCTAAGCTTTTTTCTTCTCAGCTGTCATCAACAGTGTTAGGATCAGTCACCTTCATGGTTTTTTGTTTAAAAGTGTGCTCTATATTCCTGCTGTTCTTTTGTTATTTTTGCCTGATTTTGACAAGTTCTTTATATCTATCTGTATGAATGCAAGCAGGGTCATAGAAGACTAACAGACTAAGGTGTATGTAAGATTTTTAAAGAAAACACACCAAAAAAAATTCTGTATTCTCCCAGCATATTGTTGCCTTCCTCATTACAGCCTGGCCTGCAAATAGATGCAGAATTGCCTGTCACAAAGTAAGGCACATTCTCATCCTTTCTCTGATCATGTAGTTGGGCTAATTTTCTGGATGGAAAAGGATGCAGGTGCCTGAGTGTAGATTCACAGTGTTATTTTGGTAGCTGTGAAAATGTAGCAACATGCATATATATTTGCCATTATCGGTTAAAGGCCATAGTTTTTTCTTGGCCTAACAGTGTAGGGTCTTCCTTGGCTTGAGCCAATTCTATCTTGTCTTAGCTGAGATAGCAGGAGCCTAGAAGTCAGCTGACAACTGCCTGAATTTTGTTCAGTCTTAGTTTGGCTTTGAACCACTCAATGCATAAGGAACTGCCTGGATTGTCCCACTCCAAGAGTTGTGGTCAACAGTTCAGTGTCAAAGTGGCAAGTGGCACTCCACAGGGGTCAGTATTTGGACTGGCACTGTTTGACATCTTTGTTAGTGACATGGACAGCGGGGTTGAGGGCACCCTTAGCAAGTTTGCTAATGGCACTGCTGCTAGAGGAAAAGGATGGTTCCCAGAAGGAACTTGATAGGCTTGAGAGCTTGGTCCATGTGAACTTTGTGAAGTGCAACAAGGTCAAGTGTAATGTAGATTTTGGTTAGATATTAGGGAGAAATTGTTCATTGTGAGGGTGGTGAGACACTGTAATTTTCAGGGAAATTTATGGATGTCACATCCCTGGAAGTGTTCAAGGCCAAGTTGGATAGAGCTCTGAGCAACTTGGTCTACTGGAAGATGATACTGCCCTTGACAGAGAGAGTTGGAACAACATGATCATTAAGGATCTTCCAGCTCAAATCATTTTATGATTCTATGATTTGTAAAATTGTGTGGTATAGCTGCTAGTGCCAATTAATATAGCAGAAACTCATACCTTTCCTATGTAGAAGAAACTACCTATGATCAAAAATATGAACACAGTGGACAATCACTGGTCCTTGAGTGATTACAGGCTTGTAGGTCTGGTAATAAACAAAAAAACAAATGTTATATGGAACTGAAATTCAGCAAGAAAAGAGTTGTTAGGCTCTTTGATTGTGTTAAAAAACATATAAAACAACTTTAAGCAGATACAGCCGGAAAAAAACTTGAAGGAAGAAATCAGCCATTCCCATAGTACTCCTCCTCCTGAGAAATGGGTGCCGTGATGCTCTACAGTAGGACACCCCGTATGCCCACAAATACACACACACACACAGACACACACACACATTCTCACTTCTCAGTGAAGATCAGATAATAATTTAGCCCGAATTTTGAACTTAGGGCTCTGCATCTCAGGTATGCTCCTCAAGTATGCTCTCTTCTTGCCCAGAACACAACATGAAACTGAAGACAGTATCCAGCTTGGTCATTAACACATTAGGGTGAAGTGGATTCCCTGTAGTCTTGCAATACATCTGTGTGTCTTATGGATGGGCATTTTATGTACTAGGGTGCCTCAGTAGCAACCAAAACTCTGTTTATGCATCTGAATCCCATGATAAATATCTGGGGTTTTAATCCTCTCTTCCAAGCCACCCTTTCAGTCACAAAGGAAAATCACCATGGATGTGCCTTCCAGTTATAAAAGCTCTGTCTGCACAGGACTGCTGCCAGCTGCATCTGACAACCACCCTAGCTCCAGTGAAAGGGAACTGTACACAAAATCTCACTACAAAATATTGCGTCTTAGTTCTGCTCCTATTTTACTGTGGACCCAGAAAGAAACGATGAGCAGGCCAAAAATGAACGACAGCAGGTGAATTTACAAGCAGGAAGTCAGGCAGGTGAAAGTTAGCTAGCTGGTAGGTACTTCTAGGTATGCAAAACATCAAGTAGAGAGAAATTCTGCACTTCATTACAGTGAAGTGTAATGGTTATCATAGCAGACTTAGATTAACAATTTCAGTGATTCAAAAGCAGGTATCAAAGAAAATAATTTCAGTCTTTCACCTATGTAACCATACTGTAATACAAATTAGTTTAATTAATGCTTAATGAAAGAGACATTAGGTTTTGAACTCAAAATATCTCCTTCCTTCTTTTGCTCCCTGTCGCTCCTCAGGTTTTCTGCTTTTCATATGACACTGCCCATGTACAGTGCTTGGGGCTTTCATTGCATCACCAGCATCAAAAGAAGGCTTGCAAACAATTTCAACAAAACTAGGAAGAAGACTTCAAAGCACATCACAAGACTTATTGGCTGTGAATAGTTCACTTGTGATGTCCCCCAAAAAATGTTCTTGGCCCAGCAATCATGCAGTTCATTCTCCTCATAAGATCAGGGGTGGGGCAAACGGGAATGCACAGATGCATCAAGAAGAACATGATTTCTATGGTGGTTTTATCCTTGCACATTAGTGAACCCTCAGGGGATAAAACAGAATTTGATTTCTTCTTTTTGTAAGCCCATCTTTGTCAGAGAGACAGCATGCATCTGCACTTCTCAGCTGTCACTTAGCAAAGTGCCACCAAGTTCACTGGCACTTTGGTTGAAGACTTTGTCTATATTGCCAACATATGAGAGTGCTATTCCTTCCACTAATAGAATCTTATGGAAAAATACGACAGCTTCTTCTTCCTGTTTCTGCATAAATTTAATCAGTACATCATGGACCACCCACAGGTTGCCACACGAAACTCTTTCAGTATAAGAGACAAGCTCACTGTACACCTTCTCAGTTATGGACCAAAACCCCCTCATCTAAATACCCCCTCATCTAAAGTTCATTCTTTGGCCAAGCACTTCTCACAATCGGTGCCTAGCCATTTAGTTCATAAGTCTGTTTGCCCTTGAAGTTTGCTTGGAGAAATAACATACTAATGCAAATATAATATTCAGCTTCTCAACCCATTTTGGCCTTTCTTTCATGAGGATGGACAGACAGTAACCATTTAATTTATAATTCAATTCTGCATATTTACAGATCTAAATATCTAAGCAGTATACCTTCAAATTTCATGAAGTTGTGCACTGAATATCCATTCTGAAATATTTTTGAACATGTAGATATATACAGTCATCAAGAGATACTGGATAAGACCAAGCACCCATTTATCCATCCTCTGTAGCTTTGAACCTTCAGGAGCGAAAAGACAGTGCTTAGAAAGAACACACTTTAAAAATGCCGGAGATATCATGATGGTAAAGATTCTCCCTCAGCTTTTAGCTGAACACAAAACATTGTTTCACCCGTAAAAAAAATTCACTGATGTACAATCATCCATTTCAGCAGAGATAAACTGTGGTCCAGGAAACTCATTTTTCCCTGTAATAACCGGTGAATTTCTCAACCTGTCTACTTGAATAGGAGATGGACATTGCATCTACACCCTCTTCCTGGAGAAGACAAGGTGAGACAGTTAGCTCTGGAACCTCATATGCTAATAACATCACCCTTAGTTGAAATCTCCCTTAGCTTGGTGAAATCATTCCCTGACAAGTGTAAAATTTAATCCAGTGCTTTCTGTTTGTCATCTCTACATTAAAAGCAGTATAATTTCTATCTGTCCTACAGGCATTCAGTCAGGCCTAATTGCTGAACCACTTGGGGACTGTCAGATGAAATAGCTGCATAAATGCCTATCAGTTAGAAGAGTAGATACTTGTAAGCTGGGGGGCATTTTTTAAGTGTGCTAAGAATAGTATGAGATCTACAGTGAAGTATTTGAAGTTTAAATAGGGATGCACAGAGTGTTTTTTTTCTTACCCTTATGCCGTCTAGTACTGCAGCTCCCTAATCCCAGTGGGATTTGTGTAACTTTGTCTTGCCAGTAGTCATTACAAAATATTGATGACGGGCAAGTTTCAGGGAAGGGTTAGCAATTGTATAGGCATTGAAATATATCCTAGCTATAACAACTTGTCAATGGAATAAACTTCCAAGGGATGTAGTAGAAGTCTTATTCTCAGAGAAACTGAGGAACATGAGAAAAACCAATGGTGAGAAACCAACAGAGCCAAGAGAAATGTAGTGGACTAGACTTCAGCATGTGTGTTTTTCTGATCTTGTTTTGTGATACACTACCTATTTTTCAGCATTTGTTTATTGAACACATTAAAGTAACGAAGTATTGATGCTTTCTAACAATCAGTCAGAGCACACTGAGTACCTTCCACTCATGACACTCATGAGCAAAATGTAAGTGGCTCAGATATCCATAGTAAGAGTTCATACAGGCCATGAGAATGGTAGATTCTTAACAAATTATCATGTTTTACCATAATCACTGTTTATGACAAATTTTCCGAATTGTACTCTGGAAGCAAGCATCACTATCTGTGTAGAAAACAGAGACATGACAATGGAGATAGGAGGAAATCTGAAAACCCAAAATGCACGTGCCATTAGCAGATGATTTGGAACTCACAGAGCACAATCAGATTCTCAGGTGAATAAATTATCATATTTTTTTTCCTTCACCAAGATAATTTTCTTACTTTTAAAGACTACCTGGAAATTATAGTGAGTGTGACTATTTTTACAATTTATCTTAATTAACAGCCTGAGTCTTCTTTTACATGCCAGATATTTTAATATTATGTAACCAATTAGCACTGTCTTTATTGCCTTAACTCACCATTGAATATTTCCTTGCATATAAAGATAATTCCCGACTTGATCTCATTTGATGATAGAACTAATAAGGTCTGGAAACCAAAAAAACTACGTTCTGTAAATGTAGGCATTTTTAAGAATTCTGATTGAAACATCAAGCTCTATAGATTATGCTGAGGAAAAAAATGTACTGGGGTGCAATAACTACCAGGAAGAGGTGGTTTCAGAAATTCAAAATTATGTACCAAGGTGAAGCCATGATATTGAAACGCATGTCCATTTAGTTATCATGTGCCTGGCAGTCTCCAGTGTCTTTCAGTGTTATTTCAAAAATTTAAATTGGAAATACGACATATGTTTTTAATAATTAAGATACCTAGCAACATAAACAAGTATCCAATGGAAGCACTAAATCCATTATAACTTGAAGCCTTTCATTAAGTTTTTTCTTATATTGGCCACAGATCAGAATCAGTTTGTTTTATTCTCGAAAAAAATAATTCCCAAAGCAAATTACTGCTAGTCAAGATGCTAGACTATACAGGCTGGGAAGAATATGAATTTTCCTTTCTAAATATCTGATTCTATAGGAAAAATGCTGCCAGACAGATGTTTCAACTTCAAAGTAAAGCAAACGCACCAATGTCCATCAACTTTCAAGATCCTGAACTTGTTTACATCAAACAGAAAACTGTTTTACAATGAGTTGCCCATAGTAAATATTTTAACATGAAAGACTTTTGACATCAAAACCTTTTTTGACTGGATACAAACAAGTTGCCTCTTTTTACTTGAGCTAATTTTTTTCCCTAAGTAACACAGTATTTGCATTTTGCATAGCTGTTTTTCTATCTCATGCCACAATTGTGATTAAATGTTACTATGAATATAAGGACAAGGTGAAAATTATGGACTAAATTGATTGTGTATCATACAAAGCTTCAAAGAAAAATATTAAACAGTGTTAATGATGTGTAACATCCTGGTGACAAAGAACATTTCTATCCTTTCCTGCAAGTACATTTCTCTTGTGGTTGAAAAGATCAGACACAACATCCTTACAAAGACAGGCATCCAAGCCCAACCAGAGAATCAAAAGTGCTATACAATTCCTGCTGTAGGACAGAGCCAAGCACATGGATGAGGCTGGGAGTGGCAAATCTGAGAGGAGATAGTATTTAAAGCTTATTTCCAGAAAATTTTCAATGTGATCTCCACTGCACATACATATCTCAATCCCATCATTCCGTATGTTGCAAGTCTAACTGCTACACACTGGAGAATACGATGTCTTCCAGATTAGGGGGGAAAAATTACTCATTATAAATTAGAAACTGATGAGCAAATTGTCAATGCATCTGCAGGAAAGGCAGGCAGAATTGCATGAAATGTGGTTGTAAAATTCTAAATTTAGCATCTTTGATGTAATTTCCTCATGTAAAACTCACGGAATTAAAAGTATAAACTGAAAAATATACACAGACGAAACAAACTAGTAAGACTGATTTTCTCATTTTGCTATATTTCAGTAAAATAAAATATTTATAAACTTAGACAAATTTTGGTAACACACTGCTATCTAGGTAAGTTTCACAGTCTGAGATCCTGCAAAGTGTCCTCAAAGTTGCATGTTAGTGCCTATACCATACATTTTTCTTGAATTTAGCTGAAAAAAAATTATAAAGAAAACAAAAGACTTGCAAATCCTTGTGGAACTGAAAGGAGGAAACTAAGCCCTTTTGAATTTAATTGAAATGGAATCTTTCCCTTCTGGGTCAAGAATAAAGCAGAAAACGAACAACACTCAAGATATTAAAATAAGCAAAATCCAGATAGAAATTGATAGCTTATAAAGGGGTTGACTACTCAGGGAAATCTGTGTCTTTGAAATTCAGTAACTGTAACTTTGAATTTCAAGAACCCCAACTTCTTCTGTAAGGAGGCACAAAGGTAAAGCAATCAGTAAGTCAGTAAACACCAGGGATCAGCTATAACAAGGAGGTGAGAACATGATGAGAGTAAAGTGAGGAAACCAGGGCCAGTGCCTAGGACTCCCAGGGCTGGAAGGTAACCCAGGCTCATGTTGAAATAGGAAATATCTATACCTTGGATCATTATTTCTCACTGGGCAAACTGGCATAGACCAGCCTTTGTCCCTGTGTTTTACCTTTTAAAGCAGGGTGACCGGCTGTTTATCCCAGCTACTCAACTGTGGCCTGGACTTTCTGTAAAAATGTTCACTTTACCAGGCCAGGGAGTTTGCTAATGGCTTAGCAGGATGGGTAATCAGGTGTCATATATTCAATTCAGGCTGAGGACTGACTGCCTAGATGGCAGCTCAAGGGTCCACGGGAAAGATTTAAACATCAAGTGTGCTCTTGCAGTAATGGAAGCTAATCACATCCTGGGATCATGAAAAAAAGCATTGTCATCAAAACAAGGGATTTTTCCCTTCTGCTTGTCACACATGAGGCTTCATTTTGGAGCCAAGTGAGGCAATTAAGATTAATAGGCAAGGAAAATTGAATTTGTAACTCAGAATGAATGCCAGAGTTGAAGAAATCCTTTCAATGAGGAGAAAAAGGCAATTTTTCTGCTGCTGCTCACCTTTTCTCTCAAGAGGTCAACCATGTTATTGGCGTGCACATAAACAGCAACCTGACATTCTATAAATAGGATATAACTATAACCATGATTGCTACCTATGGGTTTCTTTAAGGTCGGGGGGCAAAAATAGATGCTTCTGATCCAAGATTCATTGATGTCATTGACATATCAACCTTAGGATGAAATAAATCTCATTCTGAAGGCAACTATATTTCTCTTTCTGCAGTAGAGATCCAGCTGAGAATCACTCAGAGGAAGGCAATAAATGCTGCAAACATGTAACTTTCTGGTAAATCCCTCCTGTTTTGTAGGTTTCAATCTGAGGAGTGTTTCACGACATAGGACTCCAAAGTGAGTATCCTCTAATGAATCTTTCAACAAAAAACCCTAAGCTCCTATGTCTGTTGGTCAATACTTCCAAAATTTTGCTACCAGGGAATCTATGAAAATGTTTTTGATGTTTTTGGGTAAAGAATGTACTTGCTTTTCCCATTCTTTCCTCCCAGCTTGTTCCCATTTCTTCTCATCTCTCTTCATCATCCCAGAATCACTCATGAGTTCTGATAAACTTGGCTCAATTGATTTCCTAACCTAATTGAAATAGTGGTTCAGTTGTACATTAAGAGCAATGTTCATATTCATTTATTTATTTCCCAAATAGCTTTCCTTTGTTACTTGGGAAACTTCAACATCACAGATTGAGTTCAGGAGAAAATCAGTTTTCCAGCAGTGAAATTATTTCTTTTACCCTATCATATTATCTAACCTTTTATTTTTCCCTTCATAAAATAGAGCATGCAAAAGTAAGATAGTGTAAGGTACCTTTAGGAAGAAGCAACATAAAATATTTGACGTATAAGGAGGACAGAAACAGGTTACAAGCACATTACTTGAATGCAAGATTTCAGTTGCTTATTTTATGGGTTTAAACTGGCTTCAACAAACTCCCTTTATATTAATGAGTGTTTGTACAACAGGGACTTATTTAAACAGAGACTTAAAAAAAAAAAAAAAAAAAAAGAGGAAAAAAAAAAGTGGAAAGGACCACAAGACCTGTGGTCAAAAGATGGGATTCCCTTCATTAATTGAGTCTCCTCTGGCAAAACTACCAAAAGAAACCTTAGAACAATTTTTTCCATTCACTTTGGCATGCCAAATGTCCAGCAAATATTCTGCCAAATGAGGATGAACTACACAGAAATATTTGATTATTATTAATTAGCTGTATATTTGGAGAGGACAGAAAAAGGATGTTTGCATGAGGGTAATAAAGAGTAGCTGATGGGGCTGTATCTTGCACTTTCCTTCTGGTCCAGCACATGAGTTTTTATGCAATATAAAGTGGTAACAGTCAAATAAGTACTCACCCTTAGACCCGGTCACTGTGATTTTGTGATCCAAACATTCTTTATGTGACTATAAAAAGTGATCAGAAGCATGGAACACCTCTCCTAAGAGGAAAAGGTGAGTTGGGATTGCTTAAAATGCCAAAGAGAAGGCTCTGGAGAGACCTTATTGTGGCCTTACAATATTTGGAGCAGGTTTATAAGATAGATAAGACACAGAATTTTTAGTAGTGCCTGAAATGGTAAGTCAAGGGAGTAATAGTCTCAAACTAAAGGAGGGTAGATTTAGACTAGGTGGAAATTTTTCGTGATGAAGGTGGTGTAACACAGCACCAGGTTGCCCAGAGAGGTGGTGGATGACTCATCCATGGAAACTTTCAAGGATTTCATTGCAAGAGGGTTTTGTTAATATAATACTTATGTATTAAAACTGAAAGCAGTAGAATACACAACAGAACTTAAAGCTGACTTTGTAGTCTGCCATAAAAATATAATGCATCTTTTGACAAAGCATCACACAGCAAAATCAAATTGAACTGATCAGTATAACTACTGCTAGCCAGATTCTCTTACATACCCACATCTGTTCTGCTGTGCTAAACATCTGCTGAACCTTAGAGAAAAAGGAAAAGGCCAATTCAGAAGGAGATCAGTCTGGGGATAAGGCCAAGAAATCCACTGATATTTTTTTCTGTACAGCTCTCCCTTGCCTACAACTTGTCAAGCTGGTGTACCAAAGTCATCTGAATAAATATTGCTGGCCAGGTTGGTTTGACAGCTTATAAAAGAAGTCCAGGGCTCTCATTTTCTGCTGTCTGAATAACAGCTCTAATAAGTAGAAAAGGATCTTTTTTTTTTCTTTCTGTAGCAGGTATTTCTCAGAAAATGATGGATGCGTCTACATTTAGTTCAGACTTTGCTTCTGAAGTAGTTGTCACAATTTTCCCTTTTTATTGTGGTCTGGTTTACTGGGTGATATGTTCAAGGAGTATGACAGGTAGGTTCCTAATGAATGAAACTAACCTGGAAGATGTGCTCCAAAAAAGTACAGCTGTGGTACACCAGCACAAAGGAGCACTAACACTTGATGACCAGGGGAGAGCTATAGGCAAGGAAAAAAGAAAAAGAAAGAAAATAACAAATCAATATTTACGGTGTTGACTTGCAGTCCTTAGTACCAGCAGTCTTCCTCCACAGATACAGATGTTGTAACCCTACTCCATCAATACAAGCACTGGAGCAATGCCACCAAGAGTTCTGACAAGCAACACCAGCTGAACAGTTTGACTCAGTAACAACTGTTTGCCCTGACAAGAAATTGAGCTGCAGCTCATCATGCTTTCAGCATCTTTTCAGCTGCACTATAGGGAGGTATGGATGTACCACTGAATAATGCATTAGTTGTCTGCACGAATATCAGAGTTTTATGTTCAAGAGCTACCTTACAAAGAGAATTTTGGTGCAGAAAATCAGTCAGTAGCAATTCTCCCTTGCTAACCTCATTTTTTCAATGCCATATATGATATTGTTTGGCTCATTTCACTTACCAAATTCCTTTCATGAGGGAAAAGAACAGTTTTATTTTGCTAATCAAAAACCATCTTGCATTTTTAGCCAATTTTCTGTCTCTTAAAAAATAATTCAATGCCCTACATGTTACTGAACCCATTCACTTTTTACCTGAACTATAGATGGATGCAAATGAGGAGTGATGATATTACTGAAGATTTGTGAGTCATAGAAAAATTCGTCATCAACTCAGATCAATTATACAAGTTTACAAGTTGTTTACATGGAATTATTTCAGTAACATGTATGAGTGTAGTGGACTTGTTACTGTGACTGGAAAGATGAAAGCCATAGAGAAATCTGCCCAGAAGCGTGGGATTTTGAACAGCTTTGCTTTTATAGTCAGGGGACAGAACAGAAAATCCATATATTAAAAAAGGAGTTGCAAATGCTTGAGTGGAAGCTGTGGATTCAATAAAGAAATTAAAAAGAAAAGGTCGTTTAGCCTTCTTACCCCCTAGAAATCCCACTGAGGGAATTTATATTGCTTCAACATGCACCTGTGCATTTTGTGCTACTTACAGGGTTTCTGTTTTAAATAACTACTTTAGAAATTTACTATCTACAAGTGGGTTGTTTTTTGGAGGGAAAATTCAAAAAGAATCTGAACTCTTTGCAATATTTTTGGTTTTCTTTCACTGGATGATGCTAAATAAAAGACACTTGGCACACCTTTGTGGAGTGTAGAATGGAAAATGTACCTGTCATTTCATGATTAAAATTTAGGAAAAAATCTGTACCCGATCAAGTTTTAAACCACTGTGAATTGAATTGTTAGGATGCTAAAAATCAAATAAATTTGAGAATAAAGAGTGGAAATTCAATTAACTGAGAAATATATTTTGATTTTTTTTCCCCCAAGACTCCTAAACAATATAAGCTGGGATGAAGTAAACTGACAGCTTTTGCATAAGATTTCCCTTTTTCATACAGCCTTAATCTACTTATATGAGGACAAATTAAGGCTAGAGAAATCTGACAGATGACTGAGTTAGTTAATTTGTATGAAAAAGAAACACTCTGGTACTAGTTTAACACTAGCTAACACAGCATTTTCCAAATTGAGAGCTCTGCCCTTGTTGGAAAAGGAAGGGATTACCTGAGGGTAAGTGTTGCAGGAAGCTGTAAAGTCATTTGCTGCAGTCTTTTGTTTTTAAACTTTGATTAATTTTTAAAAGATAATTTCCAGCTTTTTACCACTCAGACAGTATTTTCAGAATGTACTCCTGAATTTTCACAAAGCCTAAAGAATCACCTTTTGAAGTCTCAAACTGAGGCATTCCTTCCAGGAATTGTTAAATTAGTATGCCAGTATTTTAAGTATCATCATAGTAATTATTTTACTATTGATAAGAATATATAACAAAGGACAGAAAGTATTTCTTGAAGAAGATCAACCTTAAAATGTGTGGTGAAAATTATATCAGAAGTTATGCAAAGAGGTGGCTGTAATATTATGGTAGATTTGTTGTTTGGTTTTGCTTTGTTTGCTTTTCTTTTTCTCTGAAATGAGTATTCAGTTTGTAAAAGGTAGATTGAGATCATGGCTGTAATGTTACTTACTCTCATACAGGCAAAAATACAAGGAACTTGTGACTTTAGCAATAGAGGCAGTAGCTGTGAATTGTAGCTGGACATACTCCAACTGCAGTGTACATAGGCATTTCAAAGAATGAGGGTAACTCAAACCACCAAGAGCTTCTCAATCTGTTCATTTTTCACTTCAGCCTCTAACACCTTTCCAGAAGCTCACCTTTAGTTAATAACAAGCTCTGAGGCCCAGTGTAAAACAAAAAAACCATAACATACTTCTATAGGTAGGCATCCAGACTAGGTGATCTAATGATCTTCTTATTCTTAAACACTCTAAAAGTCCAAACCTGTGAAGAAGGATTTGAGAAATGAACCTTGTTTCCCACGACACTGGAACCAGATTACCCTTAGCTTCCACCTTTTTCCTGGCTGTCATTTTGCTGTTTGTTTTTCTCTCTCAGCATGTCTGGACTCCAACTAGATTACTTGCATTTTGAAAGAGAGACTGGAGCATCCAGCACGTGGGGATGTTGAGATGGAGCTGCAGCCCTTGCTGTGCTCCACAAAATAAGAGAAATCGGAGGAAAATCAGATCTTGCCGAGGGTATTCAGGAGATGGCAGTGTTGCTCTCACCATCCGTCCCTGCTGCTGGAGATTTCATCTCAATAGGTCCTGTGTCAGTGGAAGTTTTCCAAGCTTTTCAGATCTCTTTTCTTTCCCCTCTCCAGTCTTTCAGCTTCTGTTTTGCTATTTTAAATTCTAATTATGTAACGGAACTGTACCCAGTAAAAAGAATGTGTAATATGCATGGATAGCAACCTCAGGGTAAGGGACATATAAAGGCTCTCCAAAGCTCCCTGAATTCAGTAGCATTTTCCCTAACAACTCCAGAATTAAATAAAGCTGTTTTCCTCTATCTGGAAATACCCAGCAGCGCCCAGGACTTCATCAGTGTTCAGTGCCAGGCATTTGAGTGACTGC
Source organism: Chamaea fasciata (assembly GCF_029207755.1). Taxonomy (NCBI): domain Eukaryota; kingdom Metazoa; phylum Chordata; class Aves; order Passeriformes; family Sylviidae; genus Chamaea; species Chamaea fasciata. Next base: position 35,235,161 of record NW_027094087.1, read on the forward strand.
TGAATGTCAGGGCAGTACTCCAGTGAAAAAAGTGTGAGTATCCATGAGCAGAAGCAGAGTTAAACTAAATGCTAGAGGATAAAAAAAAAACAAGGGCTGACTGATACAGCAACCAGTCACTGCTGATGTTATACAGGCAGGTGCCAGCAATCTAGAGCAAAGCACAATTATGTTAACATAATTCTGATGATATTTGGCATCAATTACTCACAGAAGCAAGTAACAGAACGTCTTATGACTCTCAGTCTGCAGAACTGTGAATTCATACCTAACAGTACTGCCCTGTGGTCAAACATTCAGGCAATTTTTTACCATGTGCATTGGAAATCAGGTGCCAGCTCCTCCACTATCCAGCTGGGAGCCAGAAGAGTTCCTGGAGTGGGAGCCAAAATTAGGCTGCAACTGGCAATGACCTGGTTGATATGACCACTAGCAAGGGTACCCCAAATAGTCCTCATCATATAATTTGGGAGAGCATGAACAGTTTTTAAAATTAAAAGTCTGTCTATGCCTCAGCAAAACTCTAAGCACTGTTTAAATGTAAATGGATGTCATCTTGAAGTGTGACCTTCACGGAGATGGTTAATTCATGGATACTTAATTCATATATGCAGAACCTTGATTTATGTGTTGTTCCACTACACCACTTGGCAGCTATCAGCAAGAACAGCTGAGCTAAACGGCTGGGACTGGCATCTGTGCTGACAGGAGTCTTGTATTCACATGTCAAGTATTGGCAGAGGGCACCCTCTGTGGTTTTGACCTAATCTAAGGCAGAAGTCTGGTGTGAAATAACACAGTGCAGTCAGGATCAAACCACCACGCTGACTTCAAGGTACAGAGTCTTTTCAAACAGAATCATGAAGAAATGCAGTTTTTGGTCCTTGAGAACTGGATGGATGCATACAATCCATTTTTAAAAATAAAAATAGCAGTTTTAAGTGTGTCTGATTTTTTTCCAACTTCTACCTAAGCCAAATTTCTGAATTCTCAAAAAAAATGAAGTAGATTTACTTTTTACATTATATTTTTCTGGACATGTCAGCACTATCTACATGACAGGAGCCAGCAGGTATGTGAAAAAGTGATGGAAAACTCTACCTTGTCAAAGTGTTGGTCAGTGTTGAGCACTTGTGGTACAGAAGATAGATTTGTGTTTTCATTCCTAGGGCCTTCACAGGGGGTTGACAGCTCTCGGTCCCTTTTGGCATCAACCCATGGGTGCACATTTTGCTCACAAAGATTTTTAAAAGCATCGTCTTTGGGATTCTCTCTTTGCCTTCATCCAAACGCCATCAAATATTGCTCCACAGATTCAGTAAATAGTGGCTGAATATATCAAAACTACTGTAGCCCAGAGGGCAGCTAGAGAAATGCCTGTTTCACACAGCACACAGCCAGATCACACAATTACCTAAATCAAGCAAAAATATAAATGTGCTTTTCACATCTATGTCGCTACAGACGTGTATTTAAGTGGGGGAAAAAGCAACAAACAATTCATCTATTCTGCTTCTGCAAAGACAAGTACATTGTCAACTGTCAAACAAAATCAAGGGACGTGTAAGTTTGATTCCTAATTACAGAAAAGTGAGCTCCAGCAAGGAACTTGCACGGAAGAATTCATTGAACCTAATATTTTCTACTGGAAAATGGTAAGAATAACTGTGGGGAACACAGGTCCTTCCATCACTAAACAGTGAAAAATTCCATAAGATTTTTTGATTTGAAAATAGAAGAGATATGGTAAGCCACAACTGAAATTTAATAAGGCAGATAGGGTGCTTTTTTACAGGACCTATTTTCTATTGCCTTCTGCTATTTTCAATAACACTATTTATAAATAGTATTAAGGAACAGACAGACAAGAAGTCAGGAAAATATTTTTTACAAGACTTCAGTGGGCAAGATTTGTTCAAAATATTCTGATATATTCTACCACAGAAATCTGAAAAATACTTCAGCTCTCACTAAATACAAATCTCACTAAATAAAATCCAGAAAAAGATGAGACCATTATGATACCACTTCCTGTGCAAATAATATATTCAATCTCAGAACAAATTAAAAAATACCACAGATGCATAATTATTAACTGCAATATAAAAGATGTGATAAATTCCAGTTCAATAAGCCTTGAAATGAGTTGCATGGAAAATGTCCCTGTTTTAATTAGGTAAAATGAAAGTGGTTCTAAAGGTAAATTAGTAGATAAAAGGTAAAATTTCAGATTTGTAAGTATTTTCTAGTCCTCATAGAGTATGATACAAAGTAAGACAAAATGGACAGCAAAACATTTAGGCAGAGAAAGATAGGAGTGGAGGAAAGGGAGAAAAGGAAAGTGGATCAATCTTGTCCCTCCCTAGGTTCAAACACAAGTGTCATTTTCATGTCCTAGAAAAGCCCATGCTTTGATGGATGACATCAGGGTTTGGAGATTACTTATTGGCCCCACACAGTGTTGGTTTCCTGAAGTTCAAAAAAAAGTGAGAGCTCAGAACACATCCAGGGGAGGGCCACCAAGGTGATTGGAAGCTGAAGAACCTGATATGTGAAGAAAGGTTTAAAGAACTGGGTTTGTTCAGCCTAGAGAAGACAAAGCTGAGAGGGATCAAATCACTGTCTTCCAGCACCTAAAACATCTTTACAGAATAGAAGACAGTGTGATTGGCAGAGCAATCCATGGGATGGGACAAGGGATAACAGGAACTTTCTGCTTCAGGGGAAATTGCATCTCCATACACATAGAAAAAACTTCACTATGAGACTAAGTAAAGGCTGGAATAGGTAAACCCAGAGAGGTGGTAGAATATCCCTCACTGCAAGACTTAGCCAGATCCTTTTTATTTGCAATAAAAAGCCACCAGTAATGTTTTTAATGTTGTTTTTTTTAAAATATGACTTTTTAAATTTTATGCTTTTTAATTTCTGAAGTACTTTAAAAAATTACAATTATGTATTGATTATTTCCCCAATCATGTCTTTTTTCACATTTGTTTAAGAAACAAAATAATCTTTTGGCATTGCAAATTTTTTTTGAGACACAGAAGCTTTTCAAGATATAAAAATCCACATAAATGTTACTTCTGCGACTAATTTTGCTTTATCTGATAAAAAATTGTATGACTCAATGTAGAGACTATGAACATAAAGATTTTTCCTATGGGTACACAAGGTTGATACGAAGTGACCACAAAAGTCAAATACAATTAAGACTTAAAGGCCACACTACAATTAAATGAATTGAAATAGTGAAAGAATTTAATTTTTCCCATCTTAAGCACATATATTTGAAATTCAAATTTTGGGGGATTTTTGGAAAAAATAAATACTTTTACTCTTTATTATGTTCCCACAAAGACTTGTAGCTTGATTTCTTCAGAACACAGTATGTTTGTCAATCCTGTTTTAATTACTGCTTGGATAGTTTTGGCCACCTCAGGCAAAATACAAAATGGAAGTCTAAAAGAGGCTACATTGCAATAAATTTCACAAAACAAAAATTGGTGTCACCCTCCTGAGTGAAAGGGAGGCAGAGCTCAACCTTTTTCTGCTGTGTTCAGCAGTACTTGCTGATAACACTCAACGTGCAGCCTCCTGCCTGTAGAGAGTAACCAGACGACACTAGTTTGGGTACCAAACCCCAGGAAGAACAATGGAGGAGTTAAGAGAAAGTTCATACTTTCCTGAAGCCTTACACAGGAGCACGGCTAGCTTGAAAAACCCTCCAAAATGTATTATTTAAGACACAAGAGTCGAGAATTTTTCAAGTTTAAGATAAAGGTTGAATGCCTGTGCAGGAACTAACATTCATAATGGCATAAATCTGAAGGTATTAAATAAAATATAGATTTATCTGATGAACCGACAGCCAGAAAAGACTTTGGGATCATCCCAGTTCTTTCAGGGCATGCTTCAGCACCACTTTCTGTACCTCTCCACCCCTGTTTTGCATGCAGGCTGTGGCTGGGTACACCTTGGCATCAGGTTATTTCTATCCCATAGAAACTATAGGATGACCAGTAAAGGTACAAATTATCCAGCAGCAGGATCCCTTTTAAACATGAGCTGTGAGACACTATCACACATGACAACCTGGTACAAATAGAATTTTATGGACAAGCTGTGAGGCTGTTTCTGTTTCTCTAGATATCTTATTAGAACCAGTATTTTTAACTGCTGTGCTAAAGCTGACCAGTTTGCAGACTGGGTTATTACCAAGATGTAATATCTTACTCAGTGCTTTTGAAATCATTAGTGAATGAAGATGCTATGTAAACACATTCAGTGGAAACCAGCCTAGACTCTCCACTCTTTCCAATTCACAAATTCCCTGGATGTTGCCTGTGTGAGGTATTTTTAAAGCCCTTGCCTCCATGGAGAAAAGGCATGGAATCTGAAAAACATAATAAATGAAAACAACCTCACACCCTTTCCAGCACAGGGGCTAGTAACCAGTATGCTGCTGGTTTTAAGGCCCTCTCATGCAGACAGCAGATGATATGTGGGTAAGAGTAAATGCAAAGTACAGTGGTTCTGAGCAACTCTATCTAGTGTATGCCATGTCAATAAAATAACATTTTTAAATCGCTGTCTGTATTTATTCTGGTATTTTAAATAGGTTTTATCAAGAAGAAAAATACGTGTTGCCAAATATGATTGTTTCAGTCAGGCTTAGTCAGAGACAGACATATGTCAAAGCTCCCAAATGCTGGATTACATAAGGTAACTGGTTTGCGCCTGAACAGAATTTGAGTGTGTGTTTAAGAGATGCTGAAAACAGAAGAGAAGGCAGAAATACATCTAGGACTACCTTGAGTAGTCTCTGGCTCAAAAACCCAGATTTCAAAATCTGAAGTTATTTACACAAAGAAATCACCAGCAGAAAATAAATTATTAAAATAAAGAGGTCAATTGCTATTTTCATCAGGTACCACAATCCATAAATACTGACCAATGAGTAATTGATCCTTGACACAACAGAATGATAAAATCAGATTTTAAAAATCATTTACTGGTAGCAGTAAAAGGCAAGCCTCTCCCTGAGAGAGATTAATTTCTTTTTCAATACGTCTTTATGATGGTGAAATCTGTGATATCGGCAAAAAACATTGCACTTCCCCAAGGCTAATAGCCAAGTTGAATGGAAATCAAAATTGGAAACTTTGATTAAGTTTGTTCAGGAGATGCCAAATCGAGGCACATTTTACAGATAATGATTTCTTCTAGTTATTAGGAGCAGCAAGTGTACTGTGAGAGGCAGATTTTGGTATGTCTCATACTCATGTAAATCTAAAGCACATTTTTTGTCTTGATCGAGGGAGATCTGTATTTACACCAAGCTATCAGGATGCATCCCTCAGTAGGGATGATCATAGCCTGAGATTATGACAAACAATCTACAAAAAAAGGCAACAAACGGAAACCTCTATGAAGAGAGAGGTCATGGAACCCTATTCTTCCCACAGAAGAATGTCTCCATGGAGACAGACACATTCAGATTGGAAGCAAGACAACTTTTAACAGCAAGAGTAATTAACCATTGCAATATAATTAAAGGATGTATCTGATTAATCATCTCCTGGAGGCCTTACATTTAGACCAAATGTTTTTCCATTAGATATACACAGGTTTAGTCACAAGCTCATGGGCTTGATAACACTCAAATTAAAGGAAGGAATGATTTCTTCCACAGCTTGATTTACTGGGTAAAATCTCATGACCTGCGCTATGCAAAAGGTCTGAGTGTTGGAGCAGATGGGCTTCCCCTGGCATTTAAATCTGTGGAGTAACATGAAAACTCACAACACACAAGCCTGTCTTAGGGTGAATAGGCAAAGGAACCATATCTTCAGCAATACACAGAAATAAGTCACTACCATATTCTCTACATTACTCATCTGGTTCTGCTTATGGATGGGTAGAAATTTGACCTTATGTTTCCTGTCTAACAGGCAGTGGGTAACCTAGGAAAGAGGAAACTCTGCCCTTACATTTAGAAAATGGGCGGTAAGTGCAGATGAGGCACAGGAAAAACAAACAGAACACTGATCATTATTTCCTCTGCACATCCTTTTCCTTACATACATTTACCTTCTTTTGCATATTTGCATTTAGCTATAATATTCCCATGCAGTTTCTTTGAGCTTTGGAATAAGCCCTAATCATTCCATGTAACAGATATGTGCATATTTATCTATAAACATGTAGATGTGTGGGCCCCATGAAAAAGATCTGCCCTACTTATCACTCATAGAAGTCAATTAGTTTACATCTACAGGATTGTTTAAATCTACTAATCCGAGATAAATCCAAAAACATCTTTGTTTTTCTGTGAATGTCAGTTATTCAAGGTGGAATCCACTTAAGATCTTTTGACAGAGTGAAATATTACTTGCTGTCTGACTGCATCTGTCAGGGGAAAAAAATCACCAACACTGAATCATTGCAGCATTAACAAGGGTGGCAGAAAACTTCAGTACAGCACCCAGTACAAGCACTGCTAATTGTGTCACCTAGGAATACAGACCCAGAGTGACCACACAATCACTCCACACAGATATAGGGACCAATTACATGTAAATGTGAATGCATACACACAGATTTGAAAATTGATATAAAGCACTCCAGATGAGAAAACTCTTTAGTCCTACTGCGGTGTTCATATAAACTCTAGTTTGTTTTCCTGAGAAGGTCAGGATGGAACAATCCCATGCTGCTCCAGTTTATTTACAGTGTCTGTAAACACACAACCTAAGTCAGATTATCATAACACAAATTTATTTAAAATTAACAGTTTAAAGTAAAGGGATTTATTACTTCAATTTTAATTTCCAGTGTTACAGAAGATAATAAAAGGTTAATTTAAAAATAACGCTTAGCAACAGATTGGCATCACATACCAACCCACAGCCAATATGCCTACCTCCCATCTTGAAGTTTTTTTTCAGCTTTCTAAAACTATTGTATGATACCTAGGAGAGATACCACAGGCCTACAAATCTCAGCAATGTTTATATTCATGTGCTCAGATCTAAAGGAATATGTTATATTTCTTGACAAGAAATATGGAACATAGACTTAATTTTCCTCCACCTACCTTCCTCAAGACGCCCAGATTACATTGTGAGGAGAGTTTTCTGCATCTGCTGCAGAAAGTTCATCTGACCAAAGTAATTCAAACACAGTTCAGTGGGAAGGATACGGGACCCACAGCCCCACCCCAGTTTGGCCCAGATCAGTAAGAGATGTCCATGCCCATCCCACAGGTTGTCAGTGAGATCAGTACCCTACCTGCCTCTGGTTTCTATTAGTTATAGTTATATCCCGTTCATGAAACAACAGCTGACTCAGCCTTTGTTCAGGATTCAGAAGTCCTGCTTCAAAAGCAAGGTTTAGGAATGTCTTGTGACCATTCTCATCCTGTATCCCTTCCCCACTCAAAATAAGGGATCACAATCTGACTCATTTAACTTTTGAGAGAATATTATAATCTCAGAAATACTAGATTAGGAGAAGAGAAGAATAATATTATGATAAATCAAAATTCAATGTAGTATATATCTCCATGCTTTTTACACACACAACAGTTAAACCAGAGGATAAAAGAAGTTGGAAGAAACATCTGGAGGTCCTATTGTCCAACCCCTTGTTCCAAGAAGGAGCAACACAAATCAGGTTGCTCAGGACCTTTTCCAGTCACACTTTGAATATCTCCAAGAATGGAGATTTAACTATCCATCTGGGAAACTTGTTGCAAGATGTACCATCCTCTTGTTAAAATCCCCAAATACAACAATACTTTCCCTTTTTAATACTTGTGATCCCATCTGAATAGGAGAACATCCAGCTATGAAGTTGCTCAAGAATTCTGTGGGGTATGCAAAAAAATCCAGTCTCTCTCCTAACATTAGGAATACACTGAGATAAAACTCAGGTGTGTGGGTTCCTTCCTTCCTTCCTTCCTTCCTTCCTTCCTTCCTTCCTTCCTTCCTTCCTTCCTTCCTTCCTTCCTTCCTTCCTTCCTTCCTTCCTTCCTTCCTTCCTTCCTTCCTTCCTTCCTTCCTTCCTTCCTTCCTTCCTTCCTTCCTTCCTTTTCCTATACTGAGAAAATTTTATCAATTGGTTTTTTTTTTCCCTCTGAGCTGTAATTAGCATACTAGGCAGCCCAAAATCTATTAAATGACGACTTTAGAATTTTTAGGTTCCTCCTATGCACAAAACTACATTCCATTAAATCCTGATTTCTTTTGTTGTTCCACACTGCAGTATAGAAAGAGAAGGGGACAGGAGAATGAAGAACAGGACACAGAAATTACCTCTTTTTGAGAGGAATTACCTCTTTATTGAATAGTAGGCCATTTTTTTTTCCAACCTCCTTGTCTAACTTGAACATGGCATAGCTATTGGTTTATTTGAATGATGGTACAGTTTTAACTTCAGGCTCTATAACCTCAGTTTCATTTATCAGGGTTTTTATCCAGTTTATAAATGTCTGTTCTCCCACTTACACCCGTGTTGCTCAGCCCATTTCAATCATCATTAATGTCAGTGTTTTTCCTCAGGGAAGTAAAAATAAGATAATCTGAAAATTCATTGTATCACTGCCTTCATTGAGAATAACTGTGCCAATCTTTTTATGTGCATTTTCTTCTCCTAGATGTTGCTTTTAAATATTCTGGGTGTATGCTTTCGGATACATCCCCATGCAGTTTTTTCTTTCAAAATGCATGTAGACGTACTATTGAAGATCAGGCATGCACTGTAACTTAAAACCAGCTGCAGTCTGAACAAAAAGTTTATTCATTGTGGGGTTACTCCAGGCCACATTCACCTGTGAGCTGGAAATCCTTCTAATACTCAGCCTGGATATATTTTTATTTCAGACATAGTATTTATTTTTCTTTTAAAAATACTAACCATTCAATGTGCTGTATTTAAAAACATTAATTGTATTATTAAAGCTTCATTTTCATGCACTAAATAAAAACAAATCTTCAAGGCCCTGGTTTCATGACAGGCTCTTCTGATTGCACTAACTCTTCTCCACAGCTGTCCCCACTTTGATTCTCTCTTCCCCAAATATGAATGACTGCCAGATTACAACAGTCAGATGATAATTTACAGAATCCTGTACAACAGGACAAATAATCTATTTTTCTGAAGACACCACGCTAAGATTCCATTTTCTTTTTTAATATCTTTATCATACTGGCTTCTCTTTTCTCCTCCACCCTCTCTTCCTAAGTGCTGAGGTCCTGGGAAACAACAGAAGTGACCATTAATCAGTAAGGAAAAAGGAATATTTGTGGAAGGCAAGACAGAAACTTCATCACACTTGACTTTACACTTAGTCAATAGAGATCATGACACAAATCAAAATTCCTCTGGAAGCCACTTGAAAATTTGAACCTCCCCTGACAGGTTTCAGAATTTCTTACTGTTACACAGACAGTCCTGGTTAGACTATTTAGGTAAGATACCTAAAGACAGAGAAGATTTTAAGTGCCTGGTAAAATTTCTTTTTAGCCTAGTCTCCAAAACCAGACAATTCTTGTGCAATTGTTCTTCCTTTCCTTTCTGCTGGTTAATAATTTTTACATCATTAGAAAATCCCAGGAAATAAGCTGATCATACTTACATCAGTTACAAAAGCATTACATTAATCTAGACCCAGTGCTGATCACTTAAGACTACTGACAATAACCTCATGCAATTCTATCCCTTCTTTTTCCATTCCACCCACTTTCCTGTCCATCTCAGTTTCACAGTAGTTTCCAGCTACTATGAAACCCAAACCCTAACCTTAATTTCCTCTGTGGTGCTATATCAGCACTTAACAAGCTCTGACAGATGACATCTAAACTATATTTTCTCCCTTTATGGAGAAAACAATTAAAATCAATGAACCCTTGAAAAATGGTTGGCACATGTCTGGGATTTTACATTTACTTCCACACCCCTCTTTTCAAAACTTTTCTTGAAAGCAAACATACTACAGAGACATGATCTGTAGATAATGAAGCAATTTCACTGACACAAACATGCATTAAATCATATTTGTTGTCCATGTTATTCTCCAATATTACAGTGCCAATCCTGAAATAATGGTTTAAAAAAAAAAAAAACACCCGAAAGGTGGTCTAAAAGTCCCTCTAGATAAAACCTTGCTGCCAGATTTATGATTTTTTGAATAAAAAGTCTTAATCCTTTGGGACCACAATTATCTGACACTGTTTAATTTTACTCAAGAGTTTTTCTTCCACTTCTGTTGCGGTCATTTTCACGTCCATAATATCCCTCCTGCCAATCAATTTGCCTTTGCCTTCATATTTGAAAGTCTTCATCTTTATTAAGTCTGTTATTCAGCAGTCATAATTGTCATAATTTTAAATATTTATCTAAAGTACCTGAGTTAGGAAGACAGTAATCACTAACAAAGAGTTAAATTAAATAGAGGGTTGAACCATCCCTCAGAAGTGACTTTGCATTGTGTGAACAGAGTCATTGGGACAATTTAGTTAGAAGCTTGAAAAAAAATGAAATAGTCTTTTCTACCACTTTTATGCCAAGAAATGTTTGTTCTGGCCTAGGACCAAGACTGAATTACTTTTAATGTTGACTCAATCTGTTCTTGTTCTTTTTCATAACTTTGCAGACAGCAACAGTAGACTTTAGCTATCTGTTTTTATTTACTTTTTGAGACATAATTAGTCTTGACTTTTACAATTTTTACTTCATTATTATTTTGGGTATCCATGATACATTATCTAAATAAAATTCCCTAAGGGTTTTATAGCTCTTCCCTCCATTCCCAGTGGGAAAATACATTGCCACTAGATTCCAAACCAATAGATATCATTAACTGGCATAAGAAAGTCAGAACCATAGAACCATAATCACCATTTTTGCTAGTGTCTCTTCTTTTTATTCTATTGTTTGATCTTAAACAGTCTAATTTATATAATTCATTATCTTTCCTAATTTCTCAAACATCTTTTCCTCTGAAATGAACCATCTTTCAATAAAAGATAATGTTTGTAGAAAATATATTAATTTAATTAAAACTGAGTAATCTCACAGCATTTTTTAGTGTCTCATTATTCACTCCAATAAAAAACCCACATTTAATAATAAAACATTTTCAGCTACTAAATATCTCAACAAGCTGTAGAGAGCTGAAAAGAAATTAAGATCCTTGAAAAACGAAGAGGAGTACGCAAAGATTCAAATGGAATTAAAAAAGCATGTGTTTGCACTTCTACTGATAACTGCTTTGTTTAATATATGCCCGCAGGTTCAGAAAGGTATTTATCAAGAAAAAAAGGTAACGTTTATACAGGTATATTCATCATCAGAAAACATTCACTAGTGGTGAAACATGATTCTCTACAATATTAAATTGCTATAATAGTCCCATTTTTGCCTGAACTGTCCCAAATAATTTCCAGGCACAGTTGGAGACAGCATGAATCACAAAGTATTCAAAATATGCAGGTCTGGTATGATCAGATTTAACCAGCTTTTCAAGAAAAAAGGAAATTGAGATTCTTCAGGTACAGCAACTGAAAAATCAGAGGTCCATGGCATTTACTCCTGTAAAGCTCCCAAGAAGAATGCTGCCTTTTTATGTTTACACAGGGGCATCTGCACAATGGGAGAACGGACAGAACAAGGACAAGTAACATAAATTATTCTGCATGTACTGCTTATCTCCAGCCTTCGTAGCAGCTTTGCTTTGTGTAGGGGTCATTGCAATAGTTCATAACTGAAGCAGGGGATGAGTTAACAGTTAGGAAGCGCAGTGCATAAGCACATCCACTGGCCTTTTTTTTTTTTATGATATGCACATGCTCAGGGAGATTCAATTTCCTGTTCCAAACAACTGCGGGTTAATTATTTCAAAAAGTCTACAATTACTCTCAGAAAAATGAGAAACATAAGGTGTTGACATCAGAACTGGAATAGTGCCCAAAGTTCCACGAGGGTGTAATTTACAGATAAAATTTTGAGCCACCAGCGTGTTACAACTACCATTTTTAACTGACTACACAAATATGCAGAACAAGCATTTCAGTAACCACCCGTATTTCCCAACAACTATTTTATTCCAAGGTTCTGGTTTTACAGAATTTACAACAATATACCTGTTTCTGCTTCAGTCAAGACCAGAGTCAAGTGGTTTTGCTCAGAGAAAAGTATTGTGGGGAGGAAAATAAATAAACTGATTGCCACACACAAGAAGAGTCCTTGACAATACATGCAATTAAGGCAAGCAGGCAATTCCTTCATCAGCAGGAGCAGTTCTTGTTACTGTTCTTGTTCTAACAGGCAATATTTAAAATTTGTCAAACATAGACTCAGAAGTCTATTGTCTATCAGAAAAGGATGCTTTTTGATTTGCTGCTCCTTAGACAGCTCACTTGTTCAGAGTAAAAATAGAATAAGGGTTCAGAGCACTTGCTGAACCAGAACCCTGCAGTGTATGTGACGGATTGAAACTGCCATCACTTTTAGTCTGATTCCATTGCACTCTCTGGACTACTGAAATAAAACTGTTGATGAAAGGAAAGGACTTGGGCTCTAACAGTAAAGTAAGTCATGACTGCTAGTGCTACTATTTGGCAATTATAATTCTTTTCACAAATGATATAATGATATAATGATATAATGATATAATGATATAATGATATATATGAGCACCAGCTAAGATGATGGTACCTGGATGCTAGATGCTATTCAAATGCAGACCAAGAGAGAGGAGAAGCTTTCAGTGCAAATAAGTAGACTACAGAATCACTGGGAAGACAGACTTAAAGGAAAAAAAAAATAAAACAATTCTTGCCTGTGAAAGAAATCTTCATGTTCCTGCTAAACAAACTGGCAATGCATGTGTTCACTAATCACATGGTGAAGAAATGCAGGACAGGACACCATACAAGCACAGCACTGAGTCAAGGCAATGTACCTCAGACTGAAAATTAGTCAGAACACCCAAGGGGTGCTTTTTCCACAGCTTTTTTAGTCACAGGTAGATCTGGTGACTGCTCGATACTTTTTTGACTGCAGGACTGGGTGTTTTGCTACTACTGACTTTCCATTAGAAATGTTATATATCTAGCTAATACAGAGTTCATTAGTAACTGGTAAACAATTATTGATTGTTTGTAAACTGCTCATAACTTTTAACAGTACATGATTAGAAAGAGTGCAGTAAATATCCTTTCTTACTACAAGATCTTTCCCATTAGAAAGTGTTGCTTGGTAACTTTTTGTAGACTTTTCAGTTGCAAAGATTATACTGAGCCAATAACCTCATTGTAGACCTTAAAATAATGCATTTGATACACAGCACATTTCAAGCAAAGTCCTTAAATAGATCATCTTCACAATCTGACCAACTCCCTGTGCCTCTGAAATATGTAATTACTTGATATGGTGTCCCAAATACTTTTTACATTATATTTAAACCCAAAGCAATCAGTCCAATTATTCATTCAGCAAATTTTGCATGCATGGCAAAGTGCTGATCTTTGAAGTCAGAACATCTTCTCACATATCGATGCAGATTAACAAAATAGTTTCACTGCAAATTCACCATTGCTATTTATAGAGGATAGCAAAAATAGTCATTGGGCGTATTATGTTTCACCTATGGATGTCCAGAACTGTGGGCAGTAGGTGATAAGACTTCAGTAAATTCCACCAACAGAAAATGAGAATGCACAAACACCCATTCTTGCTATCTTGAAAAACATTTTCCATTAAAAAACAAAATCCTCTCCTTCCACTATAAAATGTTTATCTGCTTTCCAGAGGAAAAAATTAAGGAAAATGTTATAAAAAAATGTTTTCACAATAATGTAGAGAACAAATACACACAAAAATCTCTTAAATATTATCATAGTTACAGGTGTGATTTTTTTTACAAACACCTCTACAAAACTGTGAAGTAATTACTAATTTCTTGCTTGTGCAATCAAGCCACTAGAACCTCTACCATGATCATATCAAAATGACACATATTGCCACAGAGAAGCCATCAGCTTATGAGAAGGTATTAACATGATTGATTTGAAGTGTCATTTTATAAAGCAAAATTCAGTCATTTACCTGATGTAAATGATGTCCTAAATACCTGATGTATTTAGGACAACAACAGCTTATAAATGCAAGCACGGTTCTGAGTTACTGCTGTATTCCATAGTTTGCTTTAGCTTGAAATTTAACTGTCTTCAGGAATACTGAGAGCACCTCTCTGCATTTTCACTTCTGGTCTGAAGTACAACTTCATGCCTTGTGCTATGCATACAACAATTGAAGGACCCAATGTGACGCCCTTTGTATAGTGACAGGTCATGACCATCAACCATGAAAGACAGCTCTGTTCAAGGAAGAACAGAGGCCTGAGAAACAAGATAGGTGCCATGGTTATTCTCCAGTACGGCATGCCAGTTTTCAGGCCTTTGCTTTCCTAGTAATAAAATTATATTAACTTCATGAAGCATTTCAGGGCTTCTAGATGGCATTTTCTGAATAGGAACTAGGGTGTATTAAGTACTCATGTCTAGAAATGATATCAGTGGAGCAATTCATCTTAAGCACCATTGCTATTTCTGCAATTTGTTTCTCTTAATCCTGTACTCTTGAGTTTCCCCTTCACCTAAACCTTTGATATTCTGCTTCCTCTTGCTAAGAGCCCTCTTAGCACTCATATCCAATCTGCACAGAGTTCACTCCTGCCTTTCCACAGACCACCTGATAAAACAATCTGTAATGAAATTGCTGAAGGTGGCATTATGTTGTGCTCGTGTCTTTGAGCCAACATCTCAGCAGGACAGACAGGGCAGGGAGAGCACTGCCAAATCTGGGCCAAGTTGTCTGTAGACAGAGGATGTCGAAGCTCAGTTTAAAGGAATCTTGCTACCTTTGGCCAGTTTTCTTTATGGACATGACTACAAAATGCTGAAATACTACTTCCTGGGAAGATACTGACATTTTTGATTTTTTAGTACACACACAGATGCTTCCCCTTCTCCTCCAAACCTTTCAATCTTGTGAGTAAAAACTTACCTTTTACTTCAGCTAGATATTAAAACTTAGGCTCTATATAGCTCAATGAAGCCATCCATATTGCAAATGTCAAATGAACTCTCTGATTTGTGTAGGCAAACATACTGTAAAATTCTATATGGCCCATGTACATACAGCAAACAGGTCCTTTAGGACTTGCACCTGTATTTTAGCTGGCAGCATAATTAGGTCCCATATGGTTAATGAAATGTAACGTGTCAGTATTTTGTAGGCAGAGATTTGTCACACGGAGGTGTTGGATGTAACACCCACTCTACCAACTGTTCAAGAGGAGAATAAAACAGAGTCAGATAAAAGCTTTTGTGTAAAAGAGAGATAGGAACCAGCCTTATAGCTTTCATTTTTCCATGTTTCTATGCTCTTTTTTTCTTCCAGGGGAGCTATGTCAATCAAGATGCTTTTTCTCAATAATGTTTCAGAAAACCCTCTCTAAGGGCACCATCGCCTGTGGGTTTGGTAACAGAAACATACATTCAAACTATATGTCCAAGAGTTTTTCTGCCCCACATTGCAATTAATGTCTGTGTGTCCCTTCTCTCCAAAGTATTGCTCCTCAAACACTTCCATCACATGTTTGAAATGTGGGTGTTAGGAACAAATGCTTCAAAAACGCCCATGTGTGCCAATCCTCAGCCTACAAAATGCCAAACTATTATAAAATCATTAAGCTGGCCCTTTGCAGATGGCTGAAGGCATGTCCCTACCAGGCTATGGATGGGACTGCAGGCACACCCAAAGCAGCTCTGATCCAGCCTGTTGTGTTGAGATGCTCAGCTCCAGAGCGCTGTGCCCCATGCCATACTTCCCAATGGACTGATGAGCTTGAGCACAGTTCTGCAACAGTAGAAGCCCAAATGTGTATTTGAACAAGTCTCTCCATCATAAGTCATTGACATAATATCTACAGTTTCATCAAGGCCACAGAGATAGTCCAGAAGAACATGCAACTGGCTCTCTTACTTCCACATAAACCATCCCAAAATCTCTTCTCCAGTATCCACTCCACTGTCTTGCTCTCCATGGCCTGTATTCTCAGGCTGACTTTTCTGGTTTGAGTGATTTGATTTGACTGCCACTCTTGAAGGGCTATAAGAGAGAGTACTGTGTTTCCATCCACAGAGACACAAGTAAATCAAGCAGCAAAGGCAGGTCCACAGCACAGAGTAGAGGACACAACAGCCTTCCCTCTCCTAATGTGGCAGAGTGTGACAAATGTGCCATCACATGCAATTGGAGAGGCTTCACCATAGCCTGACATGGGCATAACTGACCACGAGTGACTGAGGCTCTTCTAAGCACTTCCCCTCCTGTGCCTATCTTCATGTCCCTCCTCCACAAGCTGGAGGAAATAGGCAGTTAGTAAATCTACAGATCAAGCAACTCTCACTTCTCAATAAAACTCCATGGCAGGACGTTGATAACTATAAAGCTTACACAGCTCAGTGGAATCTAAGGTAGCTCACCAGAAGATACTACACTCCTAGCCTGTCCCAGTAATTGCAGCAGTCTGTCTTCTATGCAAACCCCATAAGGTTGACATCTCTGAATGCATGCTGTAGCAGATGTTTTATTCTGGACAATTTAAGTGTCATGACAGACATGCTTTGCATAAATACCTTTAGATTAAAAAAAAAAAATCCTCCATAGAAATTCTGTCTGAGTGAACAAAATCCTCAGCTCCATACTCAGTAAGACCCAGACCATCTATACATCACTTTCTTTTCAGTAGGCATGACCATGCCAAAGTCAGAAGCTGAGCATTGAAATACCATGTACAGTGGGCTTACGAGGTAGATATTTAAGCCATGGAAAGAGAGCATCTGATCCAACTTTAACGTTTTTAGACCCCTTAAATTTGGGGTTGTCTCATACCTTCCCATTAGGAGAAGAAATAGGTCAGACAAATTTCTTTTCTTTTTGCATATGCATGAAAATGAGCAAGGTAACTTCACATCCCACAGTGCTGTGGGAATGAAAAACCAAAAAAATCCATTTTTTTATATAACCATGATTGAAGACATATGCAAAGCTTATGTTGGAAAGATAATATGTACTCTCTCACAGTTCTATTTTGGGCACATATCCTAATCTTTTTGAAAGCTTCTGTTAATGAAAAAAGGATTTGAGTCCTGTATTTTTGTGCAGTAAAGATGGAATAAAAAGGAAAAGACCACTTACCTATCACATGCAACCTGAAGTTCTGTTCTACTCATAAAACCAAATGAGCAGCACCTACAAATTTTTACTTATTTTCATCCCTGGATTTCTTTAGAAACCTATGAAAAAAAATCTTCTCTGAGATGCAAAGCCATCATGGAAATGGGAAAGGAGCTGACACTCACTGCTTTTTCTCCATAACAAAGGTGTAAGATCCCATTCCAAACTTTTAAAGTTTGGAATGGGAAAGGAGCTTTTACTTCTTTTTCATGCTTAAATATAGCTGTCAAGCTGTCGAGATGCATCCCTGCTGCCTGTTCAGCATTGCTCTGAGATCACAGACACCTACAACATTTTCTGCAAGTTAGGGAACACTCCCAAGAGCATGTCCATATCCTCCCTGACTGCTCACTCGTCTTGCTTTCAAGAACCATATTCAGAGCAACCTGATGGAGAGAAGGTGGACTGGAGACAGTGTTGGATTCTTCAAGTGCAGCAGATATTGTGTTCAAGACCCTCAACCTGACATAACTGAGACTGAATTTGGATATGAAGCTTGTTGAAAGTAAAATAGAGGAAGATTTTCAGTTTATCTTTCATCTTCAAAGCTTTGCTTGCATGTGAGAAAATGTCCCATTTTTTCACTAAATGCCAAACCTGCAAATTTAAGAACTGTAATACACTAGGATCTAAGAATGTAGACTTGTTGAAAAATATATCTAGTTAGAATCATATATTTAAAAAGGAGAATATGGATTTTAAAGATTGAACTTAAGAATTCATCTGGACTAAGTCTGAATTCTCCAGGTGAAAGGGCTTTAAAAATAGTGTGTAATTTTGATGGCCTTTATTTTATCCAGGGCTCAGTCTGCATTGATTGATAGTCAGGGTCACATGAGTCAAAAGTTTTAGAAATTTCCAAATCAGCACATCCTGTCATATTTATAAAATTATGTACCTGAAGTTGCTCAGTAGTGCTA
Source organism: Chamaea fasciata (assembly GCF_029207755.1). Taxonomy (NCBI): domain Eukaryota; kingdom Metazoa; phylum Chordata; class Aves; order Passeriformes; family Sylviidae; genus Chamaea; species Chamaea fasciata. The sequence continues at coordinate 35,253,391 of NW_027094087.1, forward strand.
TTTTGACCAGGGAGGGATAAGAGGAAAAAAAATTAAACCTAATTGGGGGTAACATTAAAGAATTAATGCAACCAGAAAAGAAACAGTGGGAAGTGGGTTTAAAAAAACACACACTGAACTTTGATAATGGGGAGATAGTAAGCCAGATAAGCAGAAGTTATGACAAGAGGGAGGCAGATAACTGTAAAGGGTAAAATAAACAGTACTTATTTACAGGCCACCACTGTATTAGTTTGCTAATAAGGTAAGAAATATCACTTTGTATCCAGAAGTCCTGCCTGACTTCCAGGTGAAGAAGAAAATGAAATAGCAATTTCCCTAGGTAAAAAGGGTACATGTTCTTAAAAATTAACTTGACAAAACTGGGAAGATTCATACAAGGACTACAGGAAAAATTCAGCATCTCGAAAAGCCACTCTACAGAAGTGACAGGAGAACTAAAGCCCTTTGGTTTCACCAAAATAAAGATTAGAACAATGCCTGGGAAGAGAAGCTTTTGTCTGGAAAGAACTTATCATAATAAAGGTCTGTAGGTTGGAGAAACACAGCTGGTTATTTCATTTGGGGAATGAGTAATTCACAGTCTGAACAGAATACCTGATAGTGAAATCAACCCTGTCTCTACATGAGGTCCTTAGGTGAAGACGTTCTGTGTGTAACTTCATAAACAATGTGTTTTAGCCTAAGTAATTAATAACTGCTAATAACTAGCTGCCATTTCATTACCTATCCTACACAGCAGAAATAAGATATGGAGAACAGACTTCAACAAATTCAAATCAGGGGAAGGTGAACATGTTCTGTGATTCTGCCATGTGTGATCAACTATAGTGTATATATGTTCGCCTTACGCTCTCCAGAATCTCAGTCTTGCACAACTGAATTCCCTGCTCTAGCTGTCTTCACGGAGGTAAGGAGATTTCCTAGATCCTTATCACAGTCCCCTCACTATGATTTTGCCCCTTTGTTTTGGCAGTACTTCCTCTATTCTTCCTCCTACCCCCTGTAACATCAACTAGAAAGTTAGAAGAAATCTGTCTCAAGAAGAGGCAGTACAAACAAAACATCTAATCCTAGTTAAAATAGGAAGTATCTGACTAGATCACAAGAGACTGAGGAACAATCTTTGGAGGAATTTTCCTCATACTTCCACTGTTCTCAAGAGTTAGGTTGGATTTTGGCCATGGGACTCATTCAGTGTGGTGGTTTACTATCTGCCCCAGATATTATCTTTGCAATTCTTCAAGTATACATTGCACTTTGAGAAAAGCCATTCTCCATACATTGTTTGTTTGCCCTTTGACAATGTAATTGATTTTATACAGAGGTTTTCACGTATATCACCTGGACCATGTATCTCGCCAGCCATAAATTTTGTCAGACTTCCAGAAAGAAAACTCAAACCTCTTATTTAAAGGAAATCTTGAATACATCCTTTTCCAATCAGTAAATTCAGAATTATGTATTACATTATGTTCATTTAAAGACTAGACAATGATTTATGAAAAATATTGCTTGCAAATTCAGTTGCCAAGGTAGATGGCAACTGTTCTGTTAACAACCTTCCCAATCACTCCTTTAATGTATACACATACAATATAATGATATAAACACCGTGCATTACAGCATGGGCTGCCTCCACATCATGAGCCTGCAATCAGTTTTTGGTAAGACGGATGCAACATTATTCTCTGTCCAGTGGCTTTCAAACTAAATTAAGGCAAAGTCTATAATTTTTGGCTCACCCTCAAGATCAGAATCTCCTGCATGATTCAAGGATCAGCTAGTCAGGCTGCCTTAGGGAAGGCAGAAAAGTTTAAAAGATCCAGCACAAGCCCTTTGCCCTTTCTCAGCTTTCAAAGAAATCACAAATCAGCTCTTACAAGGCACAGGAAATTTTCTTCATGTATGGACCAATGTATATATCTATTCTGCTCCTTAATTGAACAGAAAGTTTCAAATTTTGAAGCATCATTGATTTAATTCCTGCACTATTAGGCTGCCCATGATATGATTTTGATGCATAAAGATAATGATAAGTGCACGACATCCTCTTCTTTCCTTGTTTCTGTAGGAAATTAAATCCTATTTTCTTGCAAAGTCTTTTCTACCTGTGGTCTTAAACTAGCGCTCTAAGTGTATTCTCTTCCTAATCTTTCCAATGGTGTTGGATAGTGTTTTTCTATCTCTCACTCCTTGTTCCTGGCTCTCATCTCAATGTTGTTCTGATCACCCCTGAATTCTCAATAATAGAATCTATTTCAAGGAATATGAAATAATCTTTTGGAAGTTTTTTGGGTTTGGTGGCTTGGTTTGTTGGTGTTTGTTTGTTTTTTTCCATATATCAAAATTTAGTTTTGACCTTAAAAGTCTATGAAAAATTACTTCAGAAATTAACGGTTTACTTTTCCTGCCACTAGGTAACATACATGAAAAAAGAAAAATCTATGGTTTGAAGAATAAGGAACACAGATTCAGAAGTACCACAAATGTTAACAAATAATGAATAATGGGGCCTTTTTTATAATCTTCTCCTTAACTGTTTGATTAATTTTGGATACATTTCAATGTATCCAAAAATGTTTAATTTGTGAGCAGGATTGGTGATATAAAACATATGCTAAATTAAATGGGATGTAAGGGAAACTTCCAGCTCTTTCTTGAATAAAACACATTTTTCCAAAACTGTTAAGGAACACTAATATTTGTGAAAAGCAATTAAAAGTGAACACAGTTTAGAAAAAAGATCCCATTTTATTTATCAAGTTATCTTTTATCAACTCTTAATATAATCCCATCAAACAGTTTATTTTGACCGAATTCTAAATTTTATCAGAACTTTTATTCACTAAAAAAAGTTGTTATTTAGCTTTGAATTTTGTCTTGGGACAAAAATTACTTTAGGAAAACTATTTGTTTTTTTAATTGCATGGAATATCCATTTTTCAACCAGGTCTATAGCACGTACTTTTTAATCTCAAAGGCAAAATATTAATGAGGGATACAGAAAAGGAGTCACTGCCACTCCCCATAGGCATCTGATAACACATCTGGGAAGATTCCCAGATGGTTCTGGGAATAATCATCTTGCATAAAACTGCTCTGACCCAGTAAGCACTGTGCAGTGAAACTTTGTTTTCTGAATGATTTCCAAATCTCATCAACTTTACAGATCCCTCTCTGATTGAAGAGATGCAGTCTGGGCATGGAGACAGTAACTGGGCTTTTTCCAGGCCCCCAGCAGTGGAAAAATGGATGAGGCTGGAGGTTGCTGGACTCCCATTGTTTCTTCTCAGTAAAGGCAAAATTCAGGACACTGAAACTTTCACTGAGTTCCTATTAAGTGTATTAAGTATCATGAGTCTAAGTGGCTGACAAAGTGACCTTTAAACACCTAGTCCCTAAACAAAAGAAGCAAAATGAAATTTTGACAACCCGAATGACCTGCTTTTAGCTACATCCCCTTCCTTCATTCCTTTAAAAATGAATTTTCTTTTTAAGCTTTGGAATAGCAGACCCTCTTGCTCATATTCCTTTTGCAGTTTCATGGATTCTCATCCCCACTACACTCACAGAATGCAGAGCATACACTTAACTTCATATTTTTCTGTTAGTCAAGATCCTGCACAGCAGGTGTGTCTGGCCTGAGCAGCCTAACAGCAGTGTTAAAACATTGTCTGGGCAGTCACTCACTGCAGAGAAACACAAACATATCCTCGGTGTTACTTCACTTTCCTGTCTCAGTATTCCCAGCTGGCAGATAGCATTTGCTCACTTTTCACAACTGGGATGCTAGGATAAATATTTGAAATTAGGCAAGAAAAAGGCTACTTCCTTCAGATGTCAACATTCAACAAAAATGAGTAACCAACAGGATAGGACTGGAACCTGAACTAGGTATTTTTTTCTCCATATTTTCTTTCAGATGAGAGATATTTTTCAGTTTTGCTACAAGATTAGTGTAATTAAGAGAATATCAAATTGTAATAATTCTGATCTCAAACTTTATGTTTGAAACAGCTTAGAAGTAATTTCAGAAAATTCCAAATACATAATTTTACCCAATAGCAAAAATTAAACATTGATGGAATAGAATACTCTCCAGTCTTTAGACAGGAAATTCTTCAATTTTCAGAAATGGATTTTTAGACACAGATTTTTTTGCAACTGAAAATATTTTCATGGACTAGCACAGACATTCTTCGTATATTATTTCAAAATAGGTTTTTACTGCATATAAAGCATGAAAAAATACCACCTCTGCTTCAAATAAAATTAATTCAAATTCCAGTTGTATCATTTTGGGAAAAGCAAATAATATTTTTGACTATGATAAAACTGTTGTCTCTAAAGGAGAAAAATCTAGAGTCTGAAGGAAAGACCTCATATAAGTACAGTTTGTTACAGGAAACTGGTTTAACATTAACTTGTTGCAGCTCTTTCATTCATTTCTCCATCCTATTCTCACGGACTATGACTAATTTTAGTTTAGCTTTTTGTTTGGGAGCAAAGGATGGGGCAAAAATAGTCTTTTAACCAGATACATTTGAACAAATATGAAAAGAACTGTGTGAAAAGAGCTTTATGTGCAGGGAAAACAAGGTCTGCTTTCCTTATCCTTGCCAGATTACAACCCAAGAAAATGAATGTGAACCACCTCTTTATCTGCACTTATGATTAATTTAAATGGAGGAAAGTGAAGTTAAACACAGAAGACTTTAAGGATGAGTTTCATTCAGTATTTACCTGCAGAGTTGCCTCAAGAAAATGTCAACAAACTGTCTTATTTCTTAAGGCTGTGTTCAAAAGCAAATTACACCCTTTACATAACCAGAATAAATGTCTCCCTTGACACCCCCAATATATTTGGCTTATTGTGTTTCAACTGTACCTCTGCACGCTTCTGTTTTTCCAAAATACATCTTCTCTTCACCCCATTCAGTGCAGAAAAATAAATGGTTTCCAATGGCAATGAAAATTGCCTTTCTAGTTATTAATTCATTTGATTCCAGGCAAATTTCAAGGAGATACTCTCAAGGATTGATCTTTTTTCTGACCATGAAGGCCTGATCCAAATGTCAATCTGCTTAACAGGAGGGTATTGAGTTCGAACTGGCTTTCAGAATGAGGCTTTCAAATCTTAGTGACAGGAGAAGAGAAAATTGCACATATTTTTTTTTGATCTTTCAAAAAGACCAGGGAATTCTTTCATATGGCAAATGGAGTAAACAGGCAACTCTGTCTCTTTCGGAAGCCAGCCAGCCTCTTCCTGATTTTTCCTACCATTTTTGATTAACTGTGATGTCAAGTGGTTAAGCAAGAAAAGGCGGAGAAAAATGCCCACAGTGCATGAGCTGCATGGCCCACCTGCATGCCAGCCATCACCACCCAAAAATACATGCACAAATTTCCCTCTCTATGCCTTCCTGTGAGCATTTCCACAGAGGTGAACAGTTGCATTGTAAAAGCTAAAAAGGGTCTCAAACATTCTTGCAAGACTGCAAGACTAAATTAGGGGCCTTCGCTTCTTTTCTTCAGACAGAAGCACGCACAGAGTTCTCGGCTGCATTATTGACTTGCCATCTGTCTTTGAAGTTGGTTTAAGAAGTGAATGTTGGTTTAATTTTAGGGAAAGTTTGTTTAAGTTATGCTCCTACCACAGAAGTCAAAAAACCCCCATCTGTAGCATCAACAGAAAGAGTTGGACCAGTCGGAACTCCAGCACACCCTTGCATGCCTGTTGTGGTAATCCATAAGTTTAAAGGAAGTTGCTTCAGGCTTTGAATGATAGGTCCTTAGTACAAGGAGTTTCGCATCCCAGATTCCCTCATTCCTGCTCACTTCTAGCTCCCTGTCACACACTGCCAACTTGTCTGTTCATGGGGCTACAGTGTGGACTGAACCTCAGAACTGATGGGGCTTCTTGAAAAACAGCCCTCATTGTGCACATAAACGTTTTATTTTAAAGCCAGATTGGTTCAGAGTAGAGCCCCAAAAGTGATTCAATGCAAGGAAGAGTCGGAGAGTGGGGCAAGATAATGGTGATAATGATTCCTGACAGAGCCAAGCAAGACAGAGTTACAACCCAGGACTAAGATTTGCAAAGATTTCTGATTGGCCTATATAAAATACACTACAGTAAGTGAGGATGACTGTTTTTTTATGAGAAATGTCATTCATTTATTGCTCACATCTTCTACTGAAGTGTTTAAAGAGCCTTCCTCCTTAAAATTACAAGAACTACACTGACAGCCATGCTTGCTACCATTTTTAGGAAAAAAAATGACTTTTAGAGGTCACTTGTAAACCTGGAGGCATCACCTAGATTAATTTGTAATGCTAAACGTCAATGGAGCAAAGCTTGCAAGAATCTGTCGACATTTTTTGTGTATTTTAAATCTGTAAGTCTTAATTAAGAATTTGACAACACAGCTTCAGATCAATCTCTGAAAACATTAATCCACTGTAGACAAAGATAACTAGTAGGTGCATAAGGAAAGATTCAAACAAGAAACTTTTAATTACTGAGACTGTTGATGTATGCCAGGCTTTTCTTACACTAGACCAAAAAGAGACCTATAAATTTATCTGCTTATGGGACTACCAAAGGAATGAAACTAATAGGCTTTTCATGCCTCTTTTTTACTCCCCATCCAGCTTTGGAGGAGAGGGCCCTCCCTCTCCATGGAAATCATTCACAGAGTCCAAAGATCATGCTGATCAGAATATGATCATAAAAATCAGAAGAGTCTGGTTAATAAAAAAATTAATGACTGCAAATTAGCTAAAGATAATGAATGTAGCTGGGCAGAACTACTGAAAGAGTGAAAAGAAGGATTATTTTCTATGGGTGGTCTAGATCCTACAATAAAAATTGCAAGGAGCAGGATTCAACAATTTTTTTTCTGTTTTGAAGTAATACCTGTGAATGTAGGACACTGAATTGAGTGGCATATTTAGAATAAGTTACAAGATACTATAGTAAAATAAAAAATAAATACAACACAAACAAACAAACAAACAAATAGTATCTCTTTTGCTTATTTACTCAATTCCTTTTCTTTAGCATTAATGTGTAGGGTTTTTTAAGGTGGTTCAAAAAAAAAACCAATGCAAGGGATAACATGTGCGATAGTCTTTGGAAAGTGGCCTGAACCTTGTCACATTTCAAAGTACCTTGATCAGCTAGTGTTCTTCTATTCCATCATAAATATCATCTGTTCTATTGTAATAAAACTTTTGATGTAATTTACCTGTAGAACCTATTCATCATCCTTACCAGACTATGCAACTAGATGATAGGATCATAAGATTCACCCAAGTTTAATGTTCTTTCACTGAAGTCCAAAATTATATTGCTGTAAATATGCTATGAATGAGGCCTCAGGTTTTAACAATGTTCCACCTACCATTTCCACTTTAACAACAGAAGAAGCAGGCACATGTTGCACTACATATATCATTTTGTTTTTCTCCTTCTTCACATTCAGCTCTTCTCTCACTCACTCCTCATCTTGCCCACAGCATCTATGTCCCACTCCAGCCCTTGTGTCCTTATCCCCTTCTTTCCAGCGTACAGTACAAATTTCCTCTGCCGTAAGATTAACGTGCCATATGCTACCATCTGCTCCAAAGAGTGTCCACAGAAAGTGGAAAAAGTACATGTTTTCACTCTGTGAAGAATCAGACCTTGATATAACCATGACTATTCCCACACTGAATATAAAAATATATAAAAATATCCCATCTCAATGAGGTGAGGTGTAAAAGTTGTTCATTGCAAAAACGAGATAAGTCATCAAAAGTAGTCAGAGTATGAAATCTTGTGCTATTGTTAGTGGCATTATTTTTGACCATGATGTTGTTAGTAAATATTTGTGATGGGAAGGCTGCACATCTAACCATGCCAAAGGCATCAGCTGTTACAGAATACCCTCACTGCATGATGTCATGTAGAGCGATTTATACACTGTTTTGAACACTGAAGTTTTAGATTAAACTTTTAATGTGTTCATGCATCCCCACACAAAAGGGGCTTCAGCCATTTTCCAGCTCTCAATATTATGATGGTGGTTGAGACAATCTGCACGCAAGTTCTAACTGTTAGGGTGCTTTTTTTTAATACTGCAGAATAAGTTCTCTGCATATCTGTAGGAGGAAAGAGATCTCGACATTATTCAATTGGACCAGCATCTCCTCAGATGGGATTTTGAATAGTATATAGCCTGCCAGAGATGCATACTCAGTGTGTGGGAAGGGCAATCTGCTCTCTATTGGTTGTAATAAAGCCAGCAGCATCATCACCACTACTCAATCTCTTAACATTTCTCATTCTCAGATTGTATTCTGAGCCTGCCATTCAGCATCTGTCTACTTGAACAGAGGCACGATGGTGAGGTCCTAAAACTTATCAGAGAACTTAATTCCATAAAAGTCTTTAAATGGTGGTGTCATTAGGCAGGGACTGATGAAACTTACTCTTAAGACCATGAAATTCTAGTCACTCCTAGCAAGATGAACTCAATTCTATCAGTACAAGGAGTAATGAAATCAAGAACCTTTTCCATAGCATTTCCCTTTAATCACATACTCTTCTGAACACTGGATAAAAAGCTTAAGCTCTATGTCAAATAAATAAAAAGAGGAAAGCAATTTAGCACACAGTTCTGATTTTCTGGACACCTGATAGAAAGTAATGTGTCAAGAAATTTAAAGAAACTTCCCTTGCTCTCTTCCAAAACTAATGGCCAGAGGCAGAGGAAGAAGTGGTGTAATACTCCATGGAGAGCTATAAAAAGGATGGAAAAAAGGACCTGGGACAACTTGAATTCAAATATTAGCCAGAATTGTGTGTTTTCTAGTACCTGTGCCTCTGTGGCTCAGATATTAAGTAGGAACACATTCTGACTCAGCTATAGTTTCAAATGATGATTTAGCTCTCATCTGCACTATGAAGACCAGATGCTTTCTCACTACCTGTTGATTCTAAAATAGTCATAGTTATTATTCTACATAAATACACTGATTATTACATAAATAAAAATAAATAAATGTCAAGTAATTTAAATTAAGGTAATTTTGGAGACTCCAGATTAATCATTTTTACCAATGGCCCGGCCCTAGAACACACACCATGCTGTGTTTCAAAATTTGTTTTCAGACATTGACAACATGATGCTACTTTAGACCCACAGAGAATGCAAAGTTGACAGCTGACTGGCAAAAATCCAACAACATCAAGCTACCAGCATCCATCAATTAGACCACATCAGAGTGTTTCAAAGGCATTTTTATGTGGTAAAAAAACAACCCCTTACCTTCAGTGTGTACAGCGGAAACATAGGTCCAGTTGTAGCGTTTGACAATGTCCACCATCGCCTTTGCTTGCTGGGCATCTGATGGCACCACTCTCATAAAATACTTGAACAGAGTTTTGTCACTTAGGTCCATGCTTGTGGCAGAATAAGCAATCTGAGGTATATTGAAAAGCTGCAACAAGTTCTGGACCTGGATAGCAACAGAGCTGGAGCCAGGCCCAATGACACCAACAATAGGTTTCTTGGAGCGGAAAGATGATGATGATCCATCCACACATCGTACCATCCCTTCCTCTTCTTCAGAAGAAATAAGAGAGTCCCTTATAAACTCAATGCTCTGCTCCAAAGCCACAGCAGAATGCCAGCAGGAGTCCCTTATTTCACATCCTAATGTGATATTTGGCAACAGTGTGGGGTCCAAATTAATTCTGTCAAGGGTATGTAGCATTGCCTCCACTCTCTGAATACCATACTGCTCTCTTACCTCTCCACATTTTCTCTCATGAACCTTGTCAACAGTTGGTTGGTGATGGACAGAGAATAGAGCTCCAATGATAATATCACCAGGCATGTGTGCAACCACTCTTCTCTCATTTGCCTGTGCTGAAACCAAAAGCCCAAAGTTCCCACAGACATCTTCCTTCAACAGCAGGATAGCAAGGAACAGCAAAAGGACCATTTTAGGAAATTTTAGGCTGGTAGAGACAACATGATGGAAAAAAGTTGGAGAGCTTGCAAAAAGCAGTTATCAAATCTTCTGGATAGAAGGAGCACTATACTGATCGTTAACCAGGAGTTGGCATCTGTTCTCTAAGGAGTCACCATCATCTCCGAGTGGCCAGCTATGCAGAGCTGCACATAAGGTCATAATCCTCACACCCTTCAAAAATTAATAAATAAGAGAAATATCTTTAAAATTATTTATAAAGTCAGCAATGTACATAATCTTATATATCTTATAATCTTATATATTAAGATACAGTATCTTATAATCTTTTCTAAAATTGCACCTATTACTACAGTTATCAATGCCTGTACTACATTGTCTACTGTGTATGCTTGCTTTCAGCATTTTCAAGCTGGAAACTTTATCTCACTTGAGTGTTTCACAATCTTAGACTTGTACTTCTGCAGGTATAAACCAACTTCTTTATTTTTGACAATCATGTTTACAAATTCTGTGGGGAAACGTCTTCAAATGCACAAAAGACTGGCAAGTATTTAATTCTACAGAAGAAAGGTGCATTGCCATTTCTAATATGTGTCTTCGAAAAAAACTCCCTTTAATTTCAGACACTTTTGATATCTCTAATATACATATGCCACTAATGTACCCTCAGCTACACTCTATTATCCATTCCAGCACTAGGAAACTGCTGTTGACACACAAAGCTGCTATCCTAAAGAATGCAGAATGTATAAATCTGTTTTTATTTTGCAAGCTACAACATGAAACAAATTGGTTTTTAAACAAGATTAAGAAAACTGATTTTCTTACTAATATTTATATTCGTTTTTAGCAAAGGAACAATAATTCTAAAACAGCAAAGCAATGACCTTATTTTCACCTTTTAGTATCCTTACTTCAAAAATCATCAAAAAGCAATTTGAAAAATCTTTATACTCTACACAACCCTACAGACTCCGCTGATATCAAAAAGTCAACACAAAGACTGTACAGATGCATTAATGCCAAATATATTTGATCAGCTACGTTTACCTATAGACTGCAATGCAATCTGCACTCATCTTTACTGTTGCTGAAGGATAAATAAACAAATAAATCAGCAAACATGTCACATCTTGGGCTGTGGTTAACTTGTGGAAGTAGAAAATGTACTTGAAAATGTTCTGCACCTGGCAGTGGATTTGCAACAGAATGCTTCCAGTTTTAAATATTATGCTTAAACTGTTGTTTGCCAGGTCTTGATCTTGATCCCTGAGCACATTAAATATTATCTATTACTCCTCACCTGCCAGTGAATACATTGATAATACAGAAAGGTAAGTGCACTTTTAAATCTAAGATGCTGAACTACTTAGTGAACCAATATGCCAATTTCATTTTTAACAAAACAGTAAAATTCTGGGGAAGACCCCAGTCTCAGTTTTATTGACATGAATCTTTTGATGCAAAAAAAACCCCAAACAAAAACAAAACTAAATATGTCTAACATTTCAAACACCACCAATCACTTCTAATCCATTAACAAAGACTCTAACAGCACCTAGATATTGCACAGTGAAGGAAACCATTGCAATAGAAAATCTACCTCTGCTTGATTTGAGTTGAAAATCTCACAGGATTTTATTCTTGAATTTACTCCTCAGGGCTAGGTCTTTCAGTATAGTGACACAGTGAACCACTTTCTGATTCTGAAGATGAGACAAACAAATATAAAAACATTCTTTGGCTTGATGCAAGGCTTTCTCTATTATTTTACCTAGATACATAAATTATAAATCATTTTCACAGAGGAGTGAGTGAGCTTCAGTGAGTATTCCCAAATAAAATGCAAATCCTTACAAAGAAGAAACATTTATTATAATATTTAAATGTTAATTGCAATATTAATAAGTTCATGTAATATTAATTTTAGTAATATAAAGTGCTAATAAACAAATAAGGTTCAGACAACTGTAAAACACTTCAAGAAGGTTTGGGTTTTTTTATTCTATGAAGAGCTGGCTTATCAATACTGCGACCCTTTGCCACTAAGGAATAACAGCAGTTCAGTTCAGGTTAATTAGTCCCTAATTACAGACTATCACTATTGCTTATGTCTTGCAATTATTTGTTCCATCACCCTGAAGCTGGCACCATATAATTTGCAAACAGTCAAAAGGATGAACGACAGAGGATATCCGTGTACAAGATCATAGCTGCCAAATTCCTATACCTTTAATTAATGAATTAATTGCATGTATCATGACTTTAAAAAATTAATTATTTATTAACTTACTAACATTTGAATAGAAATAGTACTCTGTTATTTAACACCATGGATGTTTATTTTTCTGAACCTCTCAAATTAAGGCTACATATCCAGAACACAAGTATATCTAGACAAGTGTCAGCTCTGCTGCAGACTGTAACTAGATATTCAATTAGATGCCTTTTTATAACCTACCTGTCTGTGAATCTGCAGTAGTACAAATAGGGAGAGTTCAGGGCCTTGGGGTGAGCTTGTGGTACAAAAAAATCCAAGCCACCATTTTTAGTCTGCAACACATATTCACCAAATATATTGGTCTTACGTCTATGGATTAAAAATTTCCAAACAGCATATATGGGAAAGAGAGGGAAGGAGAGGGAAGGAAAGCCATTTCTATCTTCTTCCCTCCAAAGAACAGCTGTTTGCTCTTCTCTGCTTATAGTTGGGTCTATCAGTATAAAATTACAGGGTAAAGAATGAGGCAAAGCTGAAGGTCTCCTTCATATTTCTGGTTCCACAATACTAGGATGTGTCATAGCTGAGGGAATCCTATTTCTGAAAGCCATGAGGAAATCTTTCCCCATTGAAATGAAGGGGCCAGATGCAGGCTGCAGCTGCTCCACAATTAAGGAACAGCCTTCACTATATTAAAGCTAAGGTCAATTTACTTGAGACTTAAAAAGTTCCTACTTACACTGCTTCTGGTTTTTAGTATTGGGCTTAGGATTCACATCCAAAGCACCTGAAGTCAATATTTTCTGTGGCTTTTCATAATGTAATGAAACAACTGGGAATTTATATTGACTAATATTTCAATGTGTTTGTCTTGCTTAATAGAGATCTGTTTCTCTGGTCTTGCACTCATAAACTTAATAACAGAATGGTTGAAGTGGAAAGACACTTCAGGAATTTATCAGGTCCATTCCCTCTTCTTTCTGTAAGTTCAATTAAAACAGATTTCTGAGCTTCATGTCCAGTCAGGTTCATAATATCTCTGAGGATGGAGGCATGGAGGCTCCACAACTTTTTTGGGCAATCTGCTTGACCAGAGACACAGTAAAAAAGATATAGATATAGAGATAGATAGATAGATAGATAGATAGATAGATAGATAGATAGATAGATAGATAGATAGATGATAGATAGATAGATAGATAGATAGATATTTAAACAGAATTTCCCGTGTTTCAGTTTGTGTTTATTGCCTGTCATCCTTCTGATGGGCACAGCTGGCCATGCCATGAGAAGATATCCTGACACCAATCAGGTAACAAATCTTATTTCAGGCAAAATGTCTGAGCAGCAAGCTCATGGACTAAGCACTCTAATTATATTTCCTGGAGAATGCCTTCCTGAAGAGAAGATGGCAAGGGGAATTATTGAAATATACAATTTCACTGTGCTTCACTCCCAAAAGGATCACATACAAGTCCCTCCACATTTTGATTACAATTTTCTCTTACTACAGGCAGCTTATTATTATAAGCAAGATGAGTACTAAAAGAAAATTAAGTAAAATTTCATAAGCTTAAATATAACTCTTGTTTAATTTTTTAAAGATAGTCCTAAAGGGAATTTGACATGCTATAACCCTCAGATTGAGAACAGAGGTATCAGCAGTTTCAAAGGCAGTGAACTCCTGAGTCGCACAAAGTAGTGGGAATTATTTCCCAATTAGTAATTTATGGGTTTTGTTTTCATTGATGGACAACATGCACAGCACTTAGGGTCAAACTTATTTTTCATGCAGTTCAATTTCATCATCAATGGATTTATCCCAAACCGACTGAAACATAAGGAAAATAGAATCAGGTATTCAATTACTGGTGTGTCAATGTTCCTAGCTTTTTTCAGTTATGGATCTAACTATAAACTTATCCTGAAGTCACATGTTTTAACAATAGAGGACACGTTGGTCTCAGTCTTCTGGTGCACTAACTTCAGGCTTGGAGCAATTGCAGAAGAAGTAGGACAGAAAAATAACACTGCCAATCTGTCCTTTGTCCAGTCTTGTCATAGACAAAAGTTATATGCTACCCACATGACTGAAGACACAGATTTGATGAAGCACTCAACATGTTCCTGAGACCTCTGTTCTCCCTGGCAATATAAACTTCATGCCAGACTCTGTCAGGAGAAATTCTCAGCTGTTCCCTTAGGGCAGAGTTACAGCTACTTCATGTTGCGGTTTAATCGAGTAGAAAATGAGCATCTGTAATATTCCATGAAATATCACGCAAACCTTTCATTATGAAAAATATATAAATCTTTCAAAATTATACTAATCTTAAATGCATGTCCATCTGTACTTGCAGTCTGTAGAGACCAAAAGGAACAAAAAGCACGCTAAGTATCTAAGGGCATTAATTTAAAAAAAATTGATCAAAAATCAGACTGTGAGCAGCAGTTCACAAAGAGCTGGTTTTCCACTATATTCGTGGCTGAGAGTTTATACATGGGATACATCTGGCTGTTGTTAAGGTATTCTGCTCCCGCAGGTGTGCCTGTGTGGAAGGCTGCGGGGTGATCCCCTCTCCACCGGGTCTCCATTATTATAGCAGCGCCCACTAGTGACCCCGCAGCAAAGCACCTGTGCTTTCCAATCTGAACCCACTTGGCGCCGTGGTTTCAAAGATGCAAAACACCAACCTGGCGGAGGGAAAATGTTTTATTTACTCTAATCTGTACCATGGGGGAAAAAAATAGAAAAACAAATTAAAAGGGAGAAGTAACAATGCTTCCGTTTGGGTTTCTTCTTTGTTACACTTTTGTAAGTTTACAGCAGGCTCATTCATAGTTTCTTAATCTTCTGTCAGAGTTAAATAATAAAAATAAAACACCAGATCACTTAATCAAAAAACAGTGCTGTAATAGAACTCATGGCCCAATCCGGAAAGCACCTAGGAATTTGTTCTGTGCTTCTCAGAAGAAAAACACTATTGGTCAAATATCTGTAAAGACTTATCTAAAGTTTTAGGTTCTCCTTAAAGGATTTTCAGGATCAGAAAAATCACAAAAACTAATGTCCTTAAAATCCATTCATTTGTAGTGACAAAATTTTACTCATATGTTTTGTTTGTATAACTTAAAGCCGTTGTACCTGCTGAGTAAATGCTTCCCAAGCATTCATTTGCAATGCATACCAGAATTAATTTAAATACATCAGACATGAGATAATATACATTGATATGGATCAAATAAGTATATTCCAAGGAATTACCTTTGTTTTTTCATCAGAGAAGACAAAACCATAGCAAGCAGCAACTGAATTACTGATTCAGAGTCAGTCACGTCACTTATCTCGCAGTGAAGATCTTACAGTAGCAAAATTTGGAACAGCCTTAAAAAAACAGTTACATAAAGAGAGCGACCTCTCAGCTCATCTTGATTTGGACCAATGCTAGGAGAAAGTACACTCAGGATGTTGAGCTTTACTGAGTTCTGCTATGGCATCGCAAACTCCAAGCACTGTGTTCAAGCTATTCTGGCAATCTATTTCCCAATGTTCTGGGGAGGGTCATTTTGCAGGAGGAGATCCCCCCATCCATTCCTCAGAGGCAATGCACTTGGCTCACACAAAATCTGACACACTCAAATGGTCTTTATTTGAAAATCATGAAATATGAGCACCCTGTTCTGTTTTGAGATTTCTACTACAGTTTATTTTTTTTTTTTTTGTCCACAAACAAAACAAACAGAAATCCCAACAACAAGGAAACATTGTTCATTACATTATCAGCTCTGCAAATTCCGGTGGATATTGGATCAAGCTCTTTGTGGGGGAAAACAAACAAACAAACAAAAAAAAACCCCACACGAAAAAACAGCTTTATACAAAAGGAGGGACTAAAAAGCAGTTTTCTATAATTCCACTTAGAAATATGAAAAAGCTAAGCAGCAAGGGAGAATTTTCACCAATTGGTCAGAACGGCCACTGGAAATGACAGACTGAAGTGTTGATCTCATTTCTTCACAGCTAATAAACGGAGAATGTTTTAATTATCAGCAAGATCCTTAGCAATTCCTGGAAGTTCTTCCCCATGTTATGTCCACACATGCTTTCACATTGATGAAACAATTTTGGCTTTAATATGTTTGTGCTTAACTTCCCAGAGAAACTTGCAATGATCTCTGTAATTTTGCCAAATATACTACGAAATGCTGCTGTTACCAAAACCCAGTTACACCATGTGATGCAGGAACTAATAGCTCAGGTGTGTTTTCATCTGTAACCCTAAACATTTTATTAATTAATAAAATGGGATGGGATGGAGGAGGTGATCAAGAAAAGACAATAGCAGTTTCAGAAAACATTTTCCAACAAGTTGCAACAAGGGTGGTCATGGTGGGATGCCAGTACTACCACTATGCCAGCAATGTCATAACCATGTAGGAAGATAAATGACAGAAAATCCATATAGGGACCAAAAAAATACTCTCTGAACATTTGAAATAATGATCAATGCTGTGATCGTGTAACACAAATATTAAAATGTGCCAAAGTATTAGAGAATTTGCAAAAGATTAGCATGCGATAGAAATGTTTAGGAATATGGTAATTAAAAAACCAAGTCATAGGGAATTTAAAGAGCCTGGCAGTTAACTCGTCTATACATCTTCCCCCTTCAGGATTTAGAGTGGTGTATTTTCAAGATTATCCTCTACTACTTTTGGGACGATCCCCTACTTCGTCTTCAAGACTAGGAGAAAGAAATGTCCTGGCTCTCCCTGCACCAGTCACCCCGTCCCCACCACCGGAAATTGCTTCTCAGGGAAGCATGGAACGTGAGTGGGGCTATGGGCCTGTCGGAGCCCCAGGGTTCGGGACAGGGCTGCCTGCGGGCAGTGGGCAGCGCCGGGGAGGGGACGGGCAGCAGGCAGCCAGGAGCGGACGCTGTCCCTGGTGCTGAGCACCGCCCGCCGCTGGCGCTAGCCGCCAGGCGGGTGTGTGGAAGGGGAAGACAAAAATAAAACAACCTAGAAATCAACCGGTGGTAAAAAATTGCCACGGTGGTCACATTTGGCAAGCAGGATTGCATTTTTACAAATAAATGCATAGATCTGGGTCTCAGAGAAAACTACTGGACGAGGTTATCTCCCAATATAGCTACCTGCGCTGCCACAGCTAAGCACTGTGCATGCAGACATGCATGTGTGCATCCACACTGGTGCTGAGGTCTCTGTCTCCCTGCTCGGCTAGGGCTATCGCTGTCCCACTCATTCCATAATGAATTATTTTTACACGTGGGGAGATTAGCTTTGATTACTAAATAAGTAACAGACGGGACTCACCGAGCAGAGACAAGTGATTTGTCCCAAGGTCACACAGAAAAGTCTATGGCTGAGCTAAGCCTGGCTGTCTCCGGAAAACAAATAAATTCCCGTTTCCATTATACCTTCCTAGCAAGACGAATCCCCACTTTTGAGCAGAGGGACAATATCACACACATCACCAAGCCCAGAAATGACAGTACCCCCAGTCCCTGCAGCCCCACACATATCATGCTCCCGGGGAGGGATCAGTGCCAGCTGTCCTCCAGCATCCTGACCCCACCATGCCCCTGCAGCCCCTAGAGGGGTAGCCCACCAGCTGGCTTGTTGGTACCCCGGGAGTTGTGCTAGTCCTCCATCAACCTGGGTACAGAGCAAAAGAAAGGGATGGAGAGGGGGAGAAGAGTCCCTCCTTCATCCACAAGGTTTCTGTCCACAATCCGGGGCACATAAGTACCCTCTCCCAACCCACAGCATTACCTTGTCAGTGGCAGCAAGTGCTTCTTCCCACAGTGGTGGCAAAATGGTCCTTTTGGTGGCAATAATCAAGACAGGTAGGGGTAGGCACCTCCTATTTTCAGCCACGGCAGAGATAGCACTCCTCACACAGACCTTCTGGAGCTGAATAATCTTCAAATGCCTCTGCAAAGATCACCAGCAGGTGAGCCCCACTCGGCTAGCATTGTCACTCCTCCAGCTATAGGTACATCCTATTTTCTTCTGATCACAGGCAAGTGCTGAGGACCGGGTATCCTACCCCCGCGAATTCATGCACACACACGCCATGCAACACGCTGTTCTCTCAGCATCTCCCAAATCTCATTTGCAAGAGGCGTGAACGGTCCCTGGATTTAAGGGAGGGGGAAGGCATGAGGAGGAGGAATAAACAAACAAACGATGAAACAACAGATGGGTCTTTGCTCTCTGCCACCACAGCCTTGGTCTTCCTAAATACTTGCTGCAGCCTGACCCACCTGCTTAAACACCTCCGCCCTTCCCCACATTTGCACAGTAGCAATCTCACTATGTTTATAGTGAGCTAACCCTGCATTCTGCCCTGTGAGGAAATCTCTCCAGATGCTCTGAAGGTTGTAAAGTCCCCCAACAAACCGACACCTTTCTACAGCACTACGTTCCGGCAAGTGAGAAAGCGGCAATCGGTTCAGAATAGCATCATCCAAAGGAAGGGAAAAAAAAAAAAAAAAAAAAAAAAAAAAAAAAAAAAAAAAAAAAAAAAAAAAAAAAAAAAAAAGCGCTGTTTAAAACGGAGTCGCTGGGAAGAGTTTACCCCTGCGATGCGGTTCCGGCGACCTTTTGCGAACTGTTCCCCCGAAATTTGCGGTCCGCCGAGGTCGCCGTGCCGTGGGCTCGGGCACTCCGCTGCCGAACCGGACTGGGGGGCGAGGGGGCTTCTCATATGGGCGAGCACCGGGCTTCAGCGCAACTTTTTAGTGCCACCAAGTGGCACAGATCCCTCCAGGAAACCAAGCAGCATGCCAGCCTGGGCTCTGCCTGCTGTTCTCTGGCAAAGGGAGCGACGGGGGATGCAAAAGCAGCGACCAGCCCTCTGCACAAAAATGCACACGCAGAGACAGAAATATCAAGCAAAAAGGAGGTACTGTTTGCCTCTGAAGGACAGGTTGCCCTCTCCAGCCCTCGCCCCTTCCTTCGCCTGCAGGGTAACAACACTGGGCACGGCAAGGTGAGGACCGATGCCCCCGGCAAGGGCAAATCGAGCTGCCAGTCCCACGGGCGGGTTGTGCCCCTGCCTCTGTCCCCCGCGGGCTGCCCTCCGCTCCTCCCCACGGCAGGTGTTACCTGCGGCCACCCTTTCCTGCCAGGCTCTCTCCTCTCTGGCATCCCGGGCTCTCTGGACCCAGAGGCTCTGCAGTTCCCTGCCAGCCCTCTGCTTCCTCAGTCAGCATCCTTGGACCTTATCTGCAGACCTGCGGACAGGCTTTTTATTTGCTTACATTCTGCCCACAAGCTCGGTACCCTGCGAGCCCTTCTGCTTCCCCGCCCTCCCACAAATCCCACAGCAGCACTCTCGCCTGGTAACTACCTGCTGCCCGCAGCGCACATCTACCTTTCCTCGGTTAACCCTTCCCTTTGGAAGCCAACCGAAGCTTTACCTTCTCCCTCGGTATCCCTGCATTTTCCCATATCCTCTCCTCTCCCTCTCTCCCTGTTCCACGGCTCAGCCCCACACACCCGGCTCCTGCTTTCATTCACGCCCAGCCATCCCGCATGGCACTGCACCGCTCCCTTCCTCGGCCCGAGGTGGGCGCAGGGCAGGGCACCACAGCTCTGAGCGCGGGCAGGGGGCTTGTGGCTAGGCCTGGGTGGGTGGGTGGGAAAGGTCCGAGGTAGCCTGAGCCCTGGCAAACTCAACACATCCCTGCACTCCTACTGCAACCAGGAACACCAAGGAACAATCACAATGCAGTGCCAAACAGATCGTCTCTTTATTCAAAGCTCTTCTTAGCAAATAAACAAACAAATAAAGCACAATAAATTAATAAATAAATAATAAAGCAAAATGGGATTTAAGTAAAAGCTGATCAGGCATTTTAAAAGGCTGCTGACCATTTACCAGGCTGGGTTTGCAGGGAAGGATTAGCTCACGCATCCATTTTCAAGAATTAACAGCCTTTCTCTGCCACTGCTCCACAGCTTGACACTCCCTGCTGGTTCTCCCCTCTTTGGGTTGCTGCTTAAAATATTATCTCTTTTTATTTTTTTTAAAGCAGCTGCTGAATGACCCAAATCCCAGCCACTACATGATGTGGCTCCCCCCGTGCGAATACATTGCCAATCCAACCTGCACCATGTCCTCCTCAGACCCCTGCCCCTCTGAGTTAACTTTGATACAGTTGTTAGACCACAGAGTAAGAGGAAAAGTCTTGCTATGACTCCATCTGTGCTCCTAATTCCCTGTGATCCCTTTATTGCTGTCTCTCTTCCACCAGATTACCAGCTTGATTGCTTCTCTCATCCCAGATTGTGAAGGATAGATATCCCATGTGTCTTTACCAGGTGTAGAGGATGGCCTCTTTCTCCTTCACATGACCCTTCAGTCCCAGCCAGAGCCTGGCTGGGAGCCCATCAGCTGGCACCTGCTTCACACCCGCATCCAGCTCTCCTGGCTCCTTGGGCGACAGAAGCCCTGGAAAAGGCCAGATCTTAAGCAGAGGGCACTGTGAGTGCATGTGACTCTAACTCTTTTTTTCCTCTATGCAGTTCCAAGAGATTATGTGCTGGCTCTTGAAGGGCTGAAGGAGGGTTATTATTGAGGGGAGACCTCAATAGTCACCATTCCTATAACTGCCCTCATGGGCTGACAGGTAAGGAGCATCTTTCCTCTTCCTCCTTAGGCCCGTGTTTCTCTCAGACACTGTCTTTCTCATTAACCATGCACTGTGAAATGACTAGAAGGTCAGGGGGCTGGAGACAGAGAAGAAGGGACATATATTTGTAGAAAAAGCATGAACAGAGGGAGGGGAGGGTTCTATCTGTTCAAAGGAATGGTTAAAGCAAAAGCAAAGTGGTATTACTGTGCACAGGGGTCTCTAAGGAATCAATGTTGGATGAATTGGGGCAGAGGGGAGGTGCCATTACTTTGCTGGGCTGTCACAACATTTGTCTGCCTTCCCCTGGGACTGTGTGTGTGATGAGGGAGTGGGAAAGCAGCCATATCCCATTGGCAACAGAGAGAGCCAGCTGGCTGGCAGGGAACAGGGTGACCCCAGCAGGAGATGGAGAGGATCCCCCACAGAAGCAGAACACCAGAGCTGTGTGGATGTAGCCACAGGGGATGCAAAGCAGCTCCTACACACACATCCCCAAGGACTCCCTGTGAATCACACCCCAGAGTCAGAGTTCATTGTGCCAGATGTTTGGAGCAGCTGGATCAAAGATTAAAGGAGGCAAGCAGAATGGAAGGGGGTAGCCATGGCATTTACATTCCTAATGCCTCCCGTTGACCCTTTAAATGGGGTCCCAATAAATACAGATGTATAAAAGGTGGTTCTCCTTTGCTCTCTTTCTCCCCTTTCTCCCCTGTTCCCTTTCCATCATTCCCAACCATTTTACAGAACCCATAAAATTAGCCACTGTCTTTTCTACTGATGGCAGATTCAGTTTCCCATACCACAATTTTTTCCCTCCTATTTTGTTACTATTTTTAAAGTTAAAAAGAAAGCTTCCTCTTCCTCTTTGCAACAGCACGAGCAAAAAATAAATAAACTGGTACCTGAATAAGGAGACATAATGGCTACAATTTACATTGGTAACACTCATTACTTCTGTGGCAGTAGCACCTATAAATACTAACATATTGGCAAGACCGTACATTTCCTGTATCTCTGTACTCTGAGGAACTCGTACACACAGAGAATTGCAGTGGTAAAAAGAGCATGAGTAAGTCTCCAGCATAATCAGTGACTCTGAAGAGCATCTTAACCACACTAACATTTTAAGACAGAAAATAAGGGGGGAAAAGGAATACTAATTTGGTTTGTCCTCAGTTCCAGAATTAATAAACCTTGTGGGACACAGGCAGCACAATCAAAGTGTGGCCAAGAAGGTGATGTCGTATTGACCACGTAAGCCAAGTGAATTTTTTTTTGCAAAATAATCTCTAAAACAAAGACAAAAAAAAGGAGAAAAATGGATATGATATATTTGTTTATATATGTGTGTATATATATATACAACAGTATTTGCTCCCATTTTGGATAAGATGGAATAATCCAGCATTCTTTTAGTTCATGATATACTTAAAATGAAGAAAATTACTCTTGCCTCCCTAGCAAGTATACTAAAGGCAAGTCTGTTATGTAGAAGACAAAAAAGGTGTAAAGTATGCTACGTAAGGCATATTAAAAGAAAATCTAGCCTGCTAGGGAATAATAATACCTTTAGAATCTTTATCCTGTTCCTATTGTTCTTCCAGCCTTGAGGAATGCAAGGACTTGATTTTATATCTCCCTTTTGTAGAGATTTATATATAAACTCCATATTCTCTTATGAGTTATCCTGGTTTCAGCCACCACAGGGTTAAGTTCTTCTCAGTGGCAGTTGCATTGCTGTGTTTTGGATTCAGAATGAGATATTTTGGGGTTTTGCTAAGTCATGTTTTTCCTAATTCAAGGATTCTTTTTTTTTTCTTGTCTCTTGCTCTGCCAGTGGATAAAAGAAACTGGGAGAGAACATAGTTGGGATAGGTGACATGAACAGACCAAAGGGGTATTCCAACCCATATAACTGTCATGCCCAATATATTAACTGGGGGAGTTACCCAGAAGAGGAACAAATCTGGAGTCTGGCATCAGTCAGCAGACAGTGAGCAATTGAGTTGTGCATCACTTGAGGTTTCCCTGTTATCATTATTGTCATCATTATCATCATTTACCATCGTTACTGTATTTTACTTCATTTTTGATTATTAAACTCTTGTCTCCACCTACAAATATTATTTTGACTCTCCTCCCCACTCCACCAGATTGGGGGTGGGGAAGAGGGGGTCTGAGTGACCAGCTGTGTGGTACTTAATTTCCACTACAGAGTGAATACAGTAATATTGTCTTTTTCAGGGTGCAGATCATGAGATCTACCTTGAACATTTTGTTTAGGATGAAAAAGAAGGAGACATTCAGGTGCATCCACTTCTCTTCAGAGATTCCTAAGTGAATCTATTCCTCAGAGGGATATCCATCACTTGAAAACACCGGGGTACTTTCAAGGAATCTGACCAATTTTTCACTCTTGGTTGTGAATAGCTATAAAAGAGACTGTGAAATACCCAATACTTTGAAGACTGTTCTAGTTCTGTACAAGGAAGCAACCCAGCTCTTAGAAGCTGGGAAAACTCAGAAACTCCAAACTGAACCTAGGTCTGAAGCTCCTTCAACATTATTTAGGACCTGTAAGGACTAAGGATTCTTACCTTAGATTTAGATTTAGAATCTAAAATTGGAAGTGCTTATAAGATCTTTTTTGGCCTGACCCGTATGTTCATCAGCGGAACACAGGACATATGAGAGGAAGACGGAGTATAGAGCTCTGAGAAGGATGCTTGCAAGTGTGTAAAAAGGGAAGAAATTATCTAGGGAGATTTATGTGAGTAATGGGGTGCATCAGGTGTGGCTAAGAGATTGTAGCACACAGATGTCCTCATATTTACCCACAAAAAATTATTTTAAGAGAATAAAACCAGTTTTCAGGGCATCTGAGTAAAAAATTAAAACCAAATGGTTGCATTTACCCTAGAAAATTGTTCTCCTCCCTGTAACTCCTTCTTTGCATTTTCTAGAGAATTAATTTTGTGTCTAAAGTAGCTGTACTTGCTAAAATGGGTATGTGGAACTTTTGGAGAATTACAACTCTGGTTCACATTAGTAGGAGTATTCAAGGGCAGTAACTCCAACTGAGAAAGTTTGGTTTATATTTATCTTTATGACTAAAGATATTATTCTTATTATTTAAATTCAATTTCCTGTTGCTTCAAATGTTATAAATATTTTTGACTTTATAAAATCAATAAAAAATATTACATTTACCTGATTTCTTCTTTCTTTGTTATTTCCACTTTTTTTGAAGTATCTGTATATTTTATGTTTACCTATTGTATCCTATGCTATTCCAATCACTGTTTTCCACGGAAGAATTCCAGCTCAGTCATCAAGAGACTCAAACCTGATGTGTGAGGATCTTAATTAAATGCAATCAGCATGCACACATTAAAATGGGAGCTTAGGACACAGTCAGACATCCCTATTAAAACTGAGTGAAATACATGACTCCAAAACACACACAAAAAAAGTAAAATACGGTAACACTAAGGTTCTCAGGAAGCTCCACGCCCTACAAGGATTTTTTTGTCTGTGCTGAGAAAGGTGGTTTAACATTCTCACATCATTCACAATCTGATGCTGCTGCTCCTATTTCTACTCAGCGAGTTCCAATCTGAGTGGGGGAGTGCTTCTAATGAAGGCTGACAGAATGAAACCTCCAATTATGCTGCAGTATGATACACTATTTTTTCTCTGCAGTGAGGGTAGAATATTGAATGGGTGAAACTCAACCAGTTTTGAACTCATATTTTGAACTCATGCCCAATAACCCCAGATGGACAACTTCAGCTGAACAGTGGGGAGGCAAAGGCAGTGGGGTCATTATGTTGTGAAGTCCCCAAACCCACACAAAATGGGATCAGATTTGCATCAGTGTTATGGATTCACATGAATACAAGGCGGAGAAGTTCCTGGCTCTGAAATGAATTCTCTACTCATTCCAGGATTCAGACCTTGCACTTATGAGAAGGAATGATATTGAGGTAAACATTCTCACAAATTCATTTCATCATAGAATGATATGTGTTGGGAGGGACCTTGAAAATCATCTCACTCCATCCTCCCTGCCATGGACAGGGACATCTTCCATGAGACCAGGCTGCACAAAGCCCCATCTAGCCCAATCCTGAGCACTTCCAGGGATGAGGCATCCTCAGCTTCCCTGGGCAACCTGTGCCTGTGTCTCACCACCCTCACAGCCAAGAATTTCTTTCCTATATCTAAAACTTCCCTCCGTCAGTTTAAAAACATTCCATTTTGTCCTGTCACTACATAGCCCTCTAAAAACCCCCTCTCCCTCTTCTTACTTGTCATTTTACTTTAGGTACTGAAAGTTACTAGGAGGTTATCCTTGAGCCTTCTCTTCTCCAAGTTGAACAACCTCAATTCTTTCAACCTGTCTTCACAGGAGAGGTATTCCAGCTCTCTGATCATTCCATGGCCCTCCTCTGGACACAGTCCAACATTTCTATGTTCATGTTGGAGACTCCAGAGCTGGAGGCAAAGTTGTCAAACAGCTCTAGTCCCAACACCTATCCTTGAGGAGCACCACTTGTCATTGGTCTCCAGTTGGATATAGAGCTGTTGACTGCAGCTCTTTGTAGCTATCCAACCAAATCCTTATCTCCTGAGTGGTATACTTGTCAAATTCATGTCTATCTAGTTTAGAGACAAAGATGTTTTGCAGGACAGTGTCAAATGCTTTGCACAAGTCCGAATAGATGACAGCAGGTGCTTTTTCCTCATCCACCAACACCATAAGCCTGTTGTTAGGGAGCCTTCAAATTTATCGGGTATTTGCCTTTAGTGAAGCCATGTTGGCTGTCATCAATCACTTCCTTATTTTCCATGGACCTTAACATAATTTCCAGGAAGATCTGCTCTATAATTTTACCAGGCACAGAGGTGAGACTGACTGACCAGTGGTCCCCATGGTCTCTATTTTTCCCTTTTTTAAAAGTGGGTGTTAAGTTTTCCTTTTCCAATCAGTGGGAATGTCACTGGATTGCCATGTGTTCTCACATATGAATGTGTGCCTGCTTCTCTCTGTCTCATCTGTTCAGTCTTCCTGGTTGAAAACAGACACTCACTAGAAAGTGACCTGTCCCTGCTCTGCCTTTCAGTCTCTTCCATAAGCTCTTTGAGTCCCAGATGGAATTTCATGCTCCCCAGCTCATCCTTGACCATTGTGGAGAACTGCCCTTTGATTGGAGAGCCACCCTCAGGACTACCCTATGTGAAAACAAACCAAACAGAGTAAAACGGTGATGAATTTCACCTGAAAAAAGCTCTGTCCTCCAGAAGAAAGTGGCAAAACATCACTGCAATGCTCCACACTAATCACCTTAGTGGTGTATTTCAGCTGAAACACTTATTTCCAGCTATTCTTGGCCAGCTGATTCCTCCCGCTGACACTGTGATATGCATCCCATTCCCACTATGAACAAAGGAGATTGGCAAAAGACTGGGAAATGTGTAGTGCAGAGCAACCTTGCTCGAGCAGTAGCACAGACTCAGATCAGCACATGCCTACTTGGCAGTTCACCTGCCACAGAAGGTGACTTGGAGCCAGCTCTGTCTCCTTGCTTGTAGCTATTTATGTGCAGAATGTCACCTCAGGTAAAACTAGTAACAGTGGCAGGGGGCATAGACACAAAACCATTTCAGTCCCTCACCTTCCTCCAGGAAACGAAAAAGAGGTGGAAAAGGGACTAAGGCAAACAGTAGTCAGAGGTGCCAAGTCAGGTGTACATCTTTAAATTATAAATCCCCACTATTGCTTTTCTAGGTAAACAATTACTGTAGTTACCATAGTAACACCGAGTTGACAAAAAAAGTCTTTGTATTTTGAAGATGACTACTTTCTTGAGACCCAGCAATGTGGCTGCTGTTCACAAATTTACAATTTCTGTCAAACTAATTAATTCTGTAGGGCCCATTGAAGAAGCAGGTGTACCACAATTTTTATTGGCACTGACTAATCTCTTGAATTGGTGAAATGGGGTTTTTTGTTCCTTTTGGGTTTGTTTTTGTTTTGGTTTGGTTTGGGTTTTTTACATTCCAGAAAAGGAAGAGGCTGATGAAGAAAATTAGTAGGTAAATTATTTTGAACTATAATTAAATGCCAAGTGCATTTCCCTTCTCTTACATACTTTTTTCCCTTAGGTAAATCTATCTACACAACTGCCCAAAAATTTTTCTCTGTCAAACTTTCTTCCTTTGACTATCAGTGCACACTAAAAGAAAATCCAACTAAGAGAAATGCACCTTTATTTTTGAATGCTATATGACTCTAGGAGTATAAGGGTGCTTTATCAAGACACATATTTAAAATATGACTGGTCATATTCTATCTATACTTAGGGCTTCTCCTAATATCTCTTCTAGATTCTTCTTTCAAGATCAAGAGTTGTGTCATGGTAGCTTGCTGGATGAATCACCTGATTTGTGATGGATCCAAATCATTTACAGCAATGTGTGAGCATGAACAGCTTGGATATTGAGAGTGGACGCATAACAAAACTTTTCTTATCAGAAGTAGGCTATTGCATTGTGAATTCTACCTCTGGTTATCTATACTTCCTTCATGAACAGTGGATAGGAACTGGTGCCTGACTGATAAAATCAGTGTAATCCCTAAGAAGTCTTTAGGTGAATGTACCTGACGACTGGTTAATTTATGAAAACAAGAGTAATCGAGAAGCAGATACCTGCCTTATGAACTCTTAGAGTTAGGCCAGATGAACATGACATGGTTTTCATTTAAAAAAAAAAAAAAAAAAAAAAGGAAAAACTGTGTTTGTAAAAACTGTCTGGTTAGAAATTGTCAAGACTCAGGTATAAGATTCTTTTTGGAGAGTAAGGGAAACAACCATCTGTTTTTTCCCCAGCATGGGCCACTAGATGAATATGAAGTTTAAATGATCACTTCTCTACTTTTCCTGTGTTTAAACATTAGTCTGTGCATTAAAGCAGCTCGCACCCATGGTGTGCTAAAGAACACTCTGAGCTTATTAATTTGTCAAACCTACCTTATTGTGCATATTTCTAATGCAGCTACTCCCACAGCACTGAGCTGACAGAAATGCATATCGCAGTGCAGCCCCACTGAGATTCCCAATATTAATTCTGACCTTAAAAAGCCACATGAAAACTTCCACTGTGGCCCCAAGAAGTTCTGAGACATCATTTCAGGCTTAAATAAGACAGGAAATAAAAGAAATAACAAAAAAAAAAAATTAGAATTGTATTTTTGAAGGGCTCATGTACGAGCATGTATGATCTCTGAATGCAGAAGTAAAAAAGAAAAAGGAGTAAGTAGTGTAACTCTCCTTGTGTTTTGGCAGGAAAAAATCAGTGTCTCTTTTTTTTTTTTTTCCCCCACAGGTGCAGCTCTGCTGCACTTTAATAGAAAACTGCAGTAATTGTTCCATGATGTTTCTAGTACAGCTCTAGGGTAGGCCAAATGTTTTCCTTACCTGCATCTCCCACTTTTCTTTTGTTTTCGTCTTGCTAAAACAAAAACATATAAAAATTTGGAATCTGCCGTTCCCTGTTTGCTTGATATGAAATTGGGGTGAGATGAAGATGAGTCCCATAAAGTCATATAACATCCAAAGCCTGCACAAAGATAGAAAAATACTTATCCTTACAGAGGTGAATGGACTTTTGATTGGTTCCAAACTAGTACCCACTGAATAAACAGCATGAGTGAAAACAACTTGAAATAATAGGTCAGAATGTAAGAAAGAGAAATATCTGAACCTCTCAGGTATCTAGAGGACACAACCCAGAAGAAGACTCATTGTATGCAATGCCAAACCTGTAGTAATACCTATGCAAGGAAGGCAAAGAGGTATTGTTTCAAGCAGAGATAAAATGTGCAGAACAGAAAAAAGAACCAACCCACAACTCTCACACACAGAGCCAAATTTCACGTGTAAAATGGCCCCAAAACACTGCCTTGTGCACAGATCTATTAACTCTGATGGAAGAGAAACAAAGCTCTCATAACATGGTTAAGTTTGTTGGGACCATGTTTGAATAGACATTCCCTTCTGAGTTGATGCTAATATTTTCCCAGTAAAGAGCTTCTTTTTGTTAAGCTTTTTATAAATATTGACAATACTTCAGTTGTTTTTTTGACACTGTTGTCTATAAATAAAACATTATCTTGCTTACATAGAGTTTAACATCTTTGAAACCAAGGACGCAAAATCTTTGCTAATGCAATGAAGGAACCAACTTCACAAGACATACCAGCCTAGATTTTTTTTTTTCAGTTTTGCACACAAAGCATTTGTAGCCTCTTTGATATTGACACTACTGACATGCTTTCAGCAGCAAGAGAACACGTGTTATTTCTCCAGAAATACCCTTAATAATTTCAGAGAAAAGGGAAGGGAAGGGAAGGGAAGGGAAGGGAAGGGAAGGGAAGGGAAGGGAAGGGAAGGGAAGGGAAGGGAAGGGAAGGGAAGGGAAGGGAAGGGAAGGGAAGGGAAGGGAAGGGAAGGGAAGGGAAGGGAAGGGAAGGGAAGGGAAGGGAAGGGAAGGGAAGGGAAGGGAAGGGAAGGGAAGGGAAGGGAAGGGAAGGGAAGGGAAGGGAAGGGAAGGGAAGGGAAGGGAAGGGAAGGGAACAGCAAAGCAAAGAGAAAAAGAAAAGTATCTCAATGTGGAGGATGACTGTAAAACTGCTGAAGAGAGTACAACAAATTTAGTAATGATTTGCTACATTAAAGAAGATACTGAGAGTGTACCTTGCCATATTTCCTTTGTGGCCATATTCAAGAAATTCTTTCCAAATATAGCAAGTTTTTTGCTTGTGTTTACTGAAAATATATTACTCCTGTAGCCAGAAGTGAGTTATTTAAAGATGGCTTCTGGAGCAAACAAAGATTTTAAAAATGCCGTTTAAAAGATGACAAGAATTACCTACGCATATTCAAGGCTTGTTGTTACAATTCAGCACCCAGGCCAGCCATCAGATCAATTGATGGGGTAGCAGTATTCATCACACTTCATTTTGGGTTTTTGAGATATAGATTCATTACTTTTTTCTATAACTTTGCTGATACCGAGATGTAATATCAAAAATGCAATTTAACAAACCACATTGTCTTCAAAAATCATGCCCTCTGAAACACAGAACTTTGCTCTGTTGTAGTCCTGTATGCTGCCATCCTCCAGGGTTTTAATATCACAACTGCCCATGTAAATTAAGTTTTATGGGTTTACTATGATTTGAAAGCTCTGCAGATTATCTTCTTGCTGTGTGACCTTTTCCTGAACCTGATGAAATAATCAGGATTTAGATTCAAATAGAAAAAAACCATGAGAATTAGTTAGATACAAATATTTTAGAGCTTGCCTTCTCATCAATTCCATGTCATCCTCTGGTTTTTATAGGGGAGGAGTTGAGAAAACAGTCTTCCAATTTTTTAGACCTTTTTATGTGGTTTTTTGTTTAGTTGGTTTGTTTGTTTGAGGGGGCTGTGCATTTGTGTTTTTTGGGGGCTTGGGGTGGGGGGAGCATTCTGTGAAAATCAATTTACAGAAGAAGAAACTGCACCCGGTATGCTCACACCCTCAGATGTGGCAAGTGCAGGTAACACTCCCCATGGACACATGGAGGAAGAAGCACATCTTCACTTTGTGGAACTGGGAATTCTACTTCACTATACCAATCAATGATACAACTGGGAGAATGCTCCAACTTTCAGCCTAAAACCCAGCTGGAACAGAGTGTGAAACTTTGGAATTAGAATCTTGCTTATAATCAGGATGAAAATATCCATAAAGTAAATAAGCAAATTTCAGCGTCCCAAATTGTAGCTATAAAAATATCTATATAGTGAAATCCCATCCATTTGTCCATGATGATTAGTATTATTCAGAAGATTTTAAAAAATAATATTATTTATTTTACTTAAATATCTGCCTTAACTGGAGTAGAATGCATAGCAAGAATCATCACTGATTGGCTCTTCGGTGGACACTATGCCAAAAAAGTCAAGAATTTCTGACAACAAAGAAGTTTTAGTAGACCTTTCAATAAAATATTGCATTTTGAAATAAAATCCTCTATAAACAGCTATTGTAAATGAAAATGAAATTGAAGTTGAAGTGCAGTATGAAAATGAAAGTGAAGTGCAGTATTTCAAGAACTCAGACATTCTTTGCATATTTCGAAAACTTGAAGACATATGAAATATTGAAATAAAAAAAAGACGTGCTAAAAAATCTAGCAGGATACAAAAAGTCTTTTTTATTCTTTTTATGTTACCTTTCCTGTCTCCTGCAAAGGAAAGTAGCTTAATGCAAATATTTTTATGTCTTTTTGGCATTCAGATCCTCTATAGATAGAAGACACATTTGGAAGATATTCTGCTTTGACAAGCTTTCAAAATCTGCATGAGAAAACAAGGTTGGAACCAGAACTTCTGCAGCTTCATACAGATACAGATACAGATTAAGAAAGACTATCAAGAAAGAACATCTAAAAGGTCTTCTACTATTTAGAAACCTTGGAACTGACATTTCTTGCTCCTTCTTCCCTCCACTTACCACAGAAAAAGCAAACAAATAGAATAAAATTACTTTTGCCAAGAATGAGTACTGAATTGCAAACCTCAATACATTTTTCTGTACATAATCAAGAAGCCATTTGTTCTGCAGTAAAAGCTGCTTGATCATTGCCTCAAAAGCACTGTAAGGAAGGCTGATAACACACTTCACCATTTTAGAGGCAGCAGGGACTGCACATGCTCAGTGCATTTATCACCTAGGAAACAAATGATTGCATCTTATTTTTGGCATAAGGCTGTAGGTGTAGGAAAGATCTGAAATTCGCTCCCACACGGAGCTGAACTCATTCCTCATGATGCCAAGGGGAGCCGCTGGAAGCACCTCCTAGTGGTAGCCAGGGAACCACCCACGGGCACTAGACATGGAAGCAGGGCTCCTAGCTGCGTGAATTGCCCGGGAACAGGCTGTTCCGGCCGGCAGAAGGCACAAGTCAGGCCAGGCAAGCATAACAGGCTCTCTGGAGCTGGAGATCTCCAAATGAAATCTGTGAGGCACCCAGAAGTAGCACACATCAAGATGTAAAAGCATTCAAATGGGTTTTAATGAAACAATTAATTTAAGTGCTCTTCAGAACCTGATGTAAATTGCCTCTGCATCAGAGCATTACAGCAGGAGGCTTAATATATTGATAGATTTTAAGGCCAGAAGGAACCATTATGGTCATCTAACCTGACTGCTTGCATAGTACAGGTCAAACACTCTCATCCAAAGTTCTGTAAATAAAGCCCATAAGTTTGGATTAAGTGAGAGCATCTCTTCCTGAAAGCCTTCCAAACCTGATTTAAACAATTTTAATAATAAAGAGAATCCATTGCAGTCCCAGATAAATTGTTTAATGGGATATTATCGTAACCCTTAAGGTTTTGCCTCTTATTTTTAATCTTCAGTTTCAGATTATTACCCACCATTATTTTTCAAGCAAGCAGCTTGCAATGTAATTGTGACTTCCTTGGAAAGAGTTTGATTGTGAAATCTTGAGCAACCTTGATGATCACAAAATATGTACATGCAACTGCTTTTCCATCTTTTCTTCCTTCTCTCTGAAGAGTCACCTTCATAATGTTCTTAAGACAGATAAACATATCCTCTGTTGACTGGATCAGCAACATTCTTTCCAGCTTTTACATGTAAATATTTGCCATGAAAAACATAACTGTCAGGAAACAAACCTTTAGTTTAATTCTGGTGTCATTGTACAGGATTTTCCTAAAAAGAGAACATCTGTAAAACACTATAGGCATAAATTCATATGGAAACTGGTATTTTACAATGCCTTTCCAGATGGACATGTTTGCTGAATAGTTTACTGCACTCAGTTTCAAGAAAAACAAGCTTCTGTAAGATTATTAATGCACTACATGTTCCTTTTGTCCCTTATTCCTCAGCTACGTCCCTCTCTAGACATGTCCCAAGTGCAAAATAATGCTTCATTCTAACCTTAACACACATATGTGCAACCTCATTGACAGCAGGAAAGAGCACTTGTGATTTATACCCAGAAAGGAAATGAGAATGACCTCTTCTCGAGGGATGCACAATAAAAGGAATGATATAAAAATGGTGATTTCATTAAATCTGACAGGGTAATACCTATATGTGCCATTTAACAATCTAGTCTGCCACCATAATGACTTGCAGTATTCATGCTATCTGTACTGTGATGGTTTATCTGCTAGCACTAGGATTTTTTCTTTTGTCTGTGCTGTGCCTGGCACAACAAGGCCTATGGTTAGGGACTCATGCATGTTGTTATAGCAGAAATAAGAAATGCTAACCATAGTTCACTTCAGTGGGACTCAGTGTGCCCATATGGTCTGCCCATATGGAGCTGATTTTAGAATGGGTTTCTTTATGTGCAGAACCTTACTGGTTCACAGACAAAAAGATGAAACTTTTAATAAGAAAAATAAGTAGAGAATAAAAAGTAAACCTGATGGACAGGGACCATAGCATTATTTTTCCTTTCAAACCTCACAAATTAAAAACAAAGACAAAAATACCAACAGAGAAATTAAAATCATGACTGCCTAGGTTTGAGATCTCATTAATTATGGATACCACTTTTCATCACACAAGGTTAACACTCTATCCAGGATGTATGCTGAGAGAATTAATATCAAAAAGCAATGATTGTATGTGGGAAAGCTGCTTCTTTTTTGAGCAAAATAATGATACCTCTATTCCAGCCTGATAATGCTTCACAGCTTATAGACTAGTGCTTGGTAGGCTGAGGTTAATATGCTCATGTTAAAATTCCGTGTCCCGAGACATCTGTGAAATTGTTTCATCTTTGCAAAGGGGAATGCACACAAATCGATGTTAATTGCAACATTCATATTTCTGATTTAGTCAAATGCCTTTAAAGATTGATGATAACAAGCTGAAATCAGCAAAGTGAATGTAGTGAGAGGCAACAGAGATAAGGATCAAGTGATAAGAAAGGAGAACATTTCCATCATCTAAGTCACTGCTTTGGAAGGCTCTGTCCATGGAAAACAGCTTGACCTCCCTCCAACACATGTATTATTGCAAACAACTTCTCGGAGTGGCTGTATGACACGGTTGCCAGCAATCCTGCTGCTTCAGAGCTAGGTCTGTGGTGAAACACACCACAAAGTGAAGATAAAAGGTGGCATTTTTTCTTGAACAACAATGGCTTCTTATGATTTAAGGCTGCAGAACAGACAACTCTGTAAGTAAATTTGAAGAGGAATTGATGTATGGATCACAGACTGTCTGTCTCTGCAGCCTTTATTAACAATACTGTGAATTTTTGTACATGCCTAACAGAATAGCAGACCTCAGTAGCCCCATGTATTTACTGCTGTATTTACTCCTATAATTACTCAGTTTTGTCCATCTTCATTTTGACATCCTGAAGCCACTGTTTACATCAAACTGTTCTATCCCTTCTGCTTTTTCTTAATTGTAATTTTGTTGAGAACGTGTTAGACCGAAATCAAGTCACACACATTTTTTTCCTCACTCAGATTTTCTTCCTACTCCCTTGTCTACAAGTTGCTTAATGAAATTATCTGGAGCTTCTGTCTTTCACATGTAGTTTTCATAAAATATCAATTTTTGGGTACAATAGCTCCAGAACTGGCCACGTCCTTCCTGCTCCCAGGCTGTTCAGCCCATACCTGCAGTCCACAGTGAAGTTTATGTGGATTACAGGGAAGGAGTATGTGGAAAACACTACATATATTGCATGTATATGCACTGTAATAAAATCAAGACTGACACAATATTTTATTGAGTTTTATATTTATATTATTTAATCTCTTGTATACTCTCTGCCTTTATAAAGGAGACAGATTGTAAAATGACTCCTCTACAGTAGTCAGACTCATAATGTGTATAAAGTGAAATGATTTATTACACAGGCCACAATACTTTAAGACTGGAAGTGTCACTTTGTAATTAAAGTGTTGGAACAGCTGGGATGATTTATAAATTTGATATAATGAAATTATTATTCTGAGGTTTGTCTGTTTCTTGTAAATTTTGTCTACTCCTGGCATGTGCATTAGTCGTGTGGTATTTATAGCATGGGCTTTCCTAGCATAGTTTCAGGGATTAATGCACAAAAAATGAATGTATAAATCTATGAAAATCAGATTAGCAGGATAAAATAATGAGGCCATTGTCAAAATAAGAATAACAGCCAATGTATTAGTTCTCTTTTGTAAGGCTCTGAAGATACAGCACAGGTCTGAATGTGCTATGCTTTACACATGGCACTAACTGTGCAGATTCATCTCACCCAAGGGAGTCATCAATGCAGCACAGGTTAAAAGCATTGAGGACATGTCCAAACAGAGGGAAATCTGAGTCCTCAAATGGTGATACTTATTGCTCACAGTTTGCTTCAAAGCCACAAAGTCATACATTCAGCCTGCGGAATTTCCTCAAAGGTTTTCAAGCTCTACTTTAAGCCACTCTTTCCTGCAGCTAAACTCCAGTTAAAGGTAGATGTAAACATAAAATTCAATCTATTGAACACCAAGATTATTTTTCATTAATTGTTAGCAAGGTTTTGTGACTAATAAGACAAAAGTTACCATGACATTATTTGGCGAGATTTTTTTCCCAACAGGGTTCCCTTGAGATGCCTTAGCCAATTTCATAAACTTTCTGTCTGCCTTGTCCAGAAGGTACCAGCCTGCCTCCTGGTCTCTCTCCTAGTCCTCTCCATCTGCAGTGGTTCAAATCTCTGTCTCCAGAGACCTGAACTAAGTCCCTGTCTCACCTGTCACACATCCATGGATGCACCTGCTTGCAGGTAAATAAATGCATGCATCTTAACTGCCAAAAGAAACTGTATCTGCCAGATACAATTGGTTTTTTAATTAGTTTCACCCTTTTCTTTGACAAGGCTACACAAAACCTTTACATTCCGAAAGCAGACTTTGCAAGGAAATGTCAAAATAAAGCTGTTTTCATCTGAAATTTAGCAATTTATGAAATATTTTGCTCTTATGAGTTTTCCTCTTCCATGTGTGTGTTTGTTCTGAAGCCAGATTTTGTGTCTTCAGATGTTTGAACAGATAATTGAAAGAAAAAGAGGTCAGTTTTTCATTAATAAATATGGGTTTGATCACTCTAAGACAAAAGCAAACTGAGCTTGAAATTGGCTAAATACATAAGAGAAAATTAAGACAAATGAAGACTTAGTTTGAGAAATTTTAATAAAATACATGAACTTTTCATTTAAGAATGGAATTTCAGGCTATCTTTCAATAAATTAAAACAAAACAAAATTATCAAAACCTTTAGACAAATCATTTATAAACCCAAAATATACTGATAACTTTTTTTTTTGTTTTGTTTAGTTTTTTTTTTTTTTTTGTGTGTGTGTGTGTGTGTGTGTGTGTGTGTGTGTGTGTGAAAAACTGATTCTCTATTTCTTTTTCTTTTGGTGTTCAGTGGTTTAGGGTTTTTTCCCTTTAAGGAAAAGTGTAAGAAGAAAACTAAACTGAAGAAAGTTATAATTACTATTATTCAACTCAAACTCAAAATTTAACACCTATTTAAGTAATATCAGGAATGAGGATCCTTAGTGTTCTTTCTATTGCTATATTTTCAGATGGGAGTCTTTCTGCTTCCCACATTTTAATTGTTCTGTACCCTCATACAATATGTGCCGCAATATTGAGAAACTCTGAAAATTTATCAGTTTTAAAGTTTTAAAAACTGGCAATACAACTATTATTCTATCTCCTCTATTCCACAGAAGTGTATGGCAGCTGCAAAATCTTCCTTTAAAATCCTGATTATTGTTTGTTTTTTTGCAAAAATACAGTTTTTAAAAAATTTGACTAGGCATCTTTTTCCTACATTTTTCAACAAAAAATTACTCATTTTCATTTTTTTTAAATGACTACCAGCATGGCATATTCTCTATCTTGCAGGCTTTAATATTTTCTCCTAACACAATCTTTCACAATTATTTTTATTGTACAAAAATTTGAAATTTCTGTCATAATTTTTGATTTCTGAAAAAACCACTTTTTTGTTCATTAAGGGGTCAAAACACAAAATTAATTGATTAATAATGAAACAAACTATTTGAATTATTTTATTTTCATAGTTTATCAAAATACAAATTAGTTTCCAAGTCTCTTAGAATTTTTTTCTTCTTCTTTCAAGATTCTTTTAAAGTTGAGTGTTTGTCCCTAGGGAAATAATCTGGTAATTACAGATTATTCTGTATATGTACCTACTAAACTTGGTGCAATACACAATAACATTTTTATGTTTAGCAATATATAAATATATGTATATACACACATATATATGTACACATATATAGTGTGTTGTAGATTCTCTTTACAATAAACAGTAAGAAGTAGGTGTTTATAGAATGCATTTCAGATCTTTGTGATGTAGATACCTGCAAAAGCCATACTGATTGCAACTAAAGTCATCCATTTCTATATTTTGGTCATAAAAACCTCAACTGACATACTCAGGCACATTCTTTTGCAATGCTATTTTTTCATGGTAATATTTGAAAATGAAAAATGTTTAACAAGTAGATATGCCAAAATTTGGGGCATTGAAAATCATTATCCTTTAAGGAAAAAAAAAAGTGCTATTCATGCCTTGCTATCAAAAAGGAGCAGGGATAAGTCAAGGAACGAAAATAACATGCTGTAAGACTTTTATTATAGAATTCAGCATGAAAACCTTCAGCTTTATTTCTCAGCAAGGAAAAGACTTAAAGTCAGTCCAGGCATGAATATGAGCTTGGCACCCTCTCTGATATCTTTTTTGTTTGTTGTTTCCATAGAAATTGCATTTTAAAGTCAACATATGTACAGCCTCTTTTAGTCTACATTTTATTTTAAATGATTCTGCTTTACATCTTCAATACTGTTTTTCTAGAAGGGAGAAATACTCCATATCATGTATTTGCTCATATATCTGGCAATTGTGAACTTTCCTTTTATTTGTAGGAAATATACTGTTCATTGTTAGAAAAGCTACTTATCTCCTAAGTTATTTCTATTTCAGAAGGTTATCTAGAAATATAATAAAAGTCACAAAACAACTGATAATGCAGGAATTTGTGTTCTTTGATTGATCTGTACTTTGAAGTGTATAGGTGGCATAGCTCTCATTTAAAAACTAGAGCATTTATCCAGCCTATTTCTTTGTAAGGATGGTTTTGTAGAATTAATGTAAACTTAATGGTATAGCTCAAAAATGCATAAGCAAGTTCATTTTTCTGAGAGATGCCTTTGGCAACTCTATCAGCAACTCAGTCAGGGATATTTTTATCCCTGTTGCTTTCTAGAGGTAGGAAAATAATGTTTTGCTGAAGATGAATTCAAACCAGTGCCATACTGGGGGGCAGTACATGGAATCACTGCCAGGCTCAAGGACTGCTCAGGTTTGCCTTGGTGAGGCAATGTGTGGTTAAATGTAAGGTTAAGATCACCTTTCTTACATCTCAGCTTGCTTCGGACATCTGTGTCTGGGCTGGTTACCTTGTTTTTTCTTTCTATGACGGGGAGAAATTGTCCACTTCTGAAAGGGATTAAACTGAACTATCACAGTTGACTGTTGCAGGTGAAATGACTGGACACATAGAAGGACACAAGTGGAACAGTAGTGAAACCAGCTCTCTTCTGCTTTATGTTCATGAAAATTAATTTGTTGTT
This sequence comes from Chamaea fasciata, assembly GCF_029207755.1. Taxonomy (NCBI): domain Eukaryota; kingdom Metazoa; phylum Chordata; class Aves; order Passeriformes; family Sylviidae; genus Chamaea; species Chamaea fasciata. The sequence continues at coordinate 35,292,021 of NW_027094087.1, forward strand.
GTTGTTGTTAATTTTGATATATTTCCCTAACTCATTAAAAATAGGTTTTGTGTGACCTCAGCACACGGCTGCTTTGTTACTCTACACCTCATTTTCTCTACCTGAGTATTAAGGCAAAATACACATTTATATGTCATGCCAATACATTAACCATTTGCAGTTCTCTAGATGACAGAACGTATTCAAAGTTCAGGAAGTTACACATAGAAACGTACTGATCACACCGAAATCAAATGCATGGAAGGGCAGCTTAAAAAAAAAAAAACAACTAAAAAGTCACCCACAAAAGTTACTGCCATGAAAAACACCTGTCACCCAAATTGTAAGGCCCACCAAATAGTAAGAAGTCCAACACTCTTCAGGCACTGAAATAGAAAACAGGAGACTTGCCCTCATGAAATGAAGACAGTCCCAAAGTAGAGCAGAACTGACACTTACTCCTAGTTCTGGGAGATCCCAAAATATCAGACCTAGAAAACTTGAGACATCACTCCATATTGAAGAGCTACAGGCAAATGTTTTTAGTAATTTCTGAGCTTTGCATCTTTTCAATGGGGGAATCTGACATGGTGTTTATGCCAGTACTTGCTTTTAATCATCACTTGCAAAATAATAATAAAATACTGAACAAAACCCCAGACTCCTCAAGAAAACATCCATACAAAAGGGATTGAAGTCCCCTCTCTTCACTGGTGTCTTCTTATTTTTGATGGAAGGGGTAATTAAGATTAACCATATGTATGTTGGCAGTAATTTTCACACTATGACTCACTTTCAGTCCCTCTCTCACTCTGTATTTTTCACTCCTTAGTGGTGAAGAGATCTTTGGTCATGCTGGTAGGCATGTGCTTTCAGGATGCACAATATTGGCCTGCGGTTTCCACATGCTTAAATGAATTTTACCTAACATGACATTAAACTTGGCTTTATTTTTTGGGAGACGGAGATCAAGTTCAAAATAAGTTAATGCTAGATCACCCTGAAATTCACTAATGTACATAAAGCTTCTAGCAAAACCTTTTATGTGCCTGACAATGGATTTATTTCAGAAATGTAACAATTTATTGTTGGTGTGTCAGTCCAAGTCTGTGGTCTGCAAAAGCCCAACATTGTTTCAGTGCAAGTGAGCATACACACACAAAATAGAATCCTTTAATTTATAGTGTAGGTAAATATTCCTTGTAGGGAGATAAACATGTTATGTCTATTATATCTGATGATAAGCAAATGGGTGACAAAAGATCCTGGCATAAGCATGAGGTCTTTTAGTATTTTTATGTGTTTTTATAGAAATGGAAGGTGTGATATAAAGTTTCCTTTGAGAACTCTCTCAGAAATCTTTGCTTCTCCAACCTGCCAAGTGATCTGTTGAATCACAGTGATCAGAACGAGTCAGTCCTTCACAGTTTCTGAAATTAGGTTTGCCACTCAAGGCCTTCAAAATTTTTATGTGATTTGGGTCTTTTGTTGAAACCACACTCTAACAAAAAGATTGGAAAGATAAAATTGCTTAGGCCAAGTCCATCTCATGTGACCAGGGACAATTTAAGATTAATTTAGCCATTTAAGACACAAGAATCTCTTACTCTTATGTCAGAAATATTAAACATATTACTTTTTAAAGTTTTAATTTGTCTTATTAAATACCTTAGTACCTTGCACAAGTGATGCATCACTTGCTTTCTAAAGTATTTCTTTCTGCTATATTCTACATTTTTCCCTGGCACACACTTGGCCATTCATTTTTTCAAATGTTTTTTCTAGGTACATGTTGGGGGTTAGGTTTGTTCCTTCTCTCTCTGAAGAATTTTTTCCCCATAAGTTACCAAGGAGACCAAGAGTTGGATACTTGAGAGTACTTAACCGAAACAAAGAGGTGGACAAAGTTGGAAGGGAGAAATAATGCAGGTAAAAGACAGAGCTTGAGACAGCTGAGGGCTTTTTTTTTTTTTTCCGGCGTTCGGGGAGAGAGACAATGGCTGTTGCTGGCTGGAAGAGTTTCACTGTGGCCAAAGGGATCCAGTCCTGGAAAATCTACCATCACTGGTTTGGCCTGAACCCTGAGTTTTCTCTGCCATCCACGGGAGCTGGGCCAGGCCCTGCCTCGCCTTCGGCTTCTTTGGCGCTGCTCCCCTTGCTACAGTGTGACCCTGCACCCCCTGCGCTGCCGGGACATCCTGCCCCTGCCTGCCGGGACACCCTGCCATCCCAGCTACCAGCCCAGGACTTTTCCACTGTTTCAGCTTGGTGCTCTGAGGATCCTGCAGGGACACCAAAACCAAACTGCCCTGGGTTTTGTGAAACAAAGCCCTCAAGGTTCTTGGTACTGTTTTCGTTTGTTGTTGATGCTGTAGTTGTTTGGTGGGTTTTTTGTGTTTGTTTGCTTTGTAACACATACTAGTATAGAACTGCTATTCCTATTTCCCAAATCTTTGCCTAAGAGCCTCTGATCGTAAATTTATAATTGAAAAAGAAAAAAAGGGATGGTGGGGGGGGGGTTTACACTCTCCATTCTAAAGGAAACTCCAGTTGGGTTTTTTTTTTTTTATTACCTGGCAGATACCTGTCTTCCCAAACCAAGACAGTACATTAAGCGTCCCAGAATGTACAATGGGTGCACAAATAATGTTCACAGCATTCACGTGAATAACCTCAACAAAATCTGCTTTGTTACCCACCAAATTGTTAGGCTTTTTTTTTTTTTAATTGTTCCAGATCTTTGCTTTTTCTTCTGAAAAGTTAAAACCAAGCCTACTTTTTAAAATTTGTAAAATAAACTCCAAATCTTTGTGTCTTTTGCTTTCTAGCTACTTTAAGGATCTTGCTGTCAAATATCATGGAGGTGTATGTTGTATTATTTGCACTGTTGTGCAGTATAGACCAGGTGCCTGGTGACATCTGTGCTGAAGATACCACTGAGGTTGGGTAATATTTCATTCACTTTTGTCATAGGAATGATGAAAATAAAGGACCTTGTCATCCATTATTCTGCTCCCTCAATGGCCCTTGGCAGATGCACCGTGGATCTGGGAACAGAGCAAGCCTGTACAGACACTTCCCCAGAGTGATCTCCCTTCCTCGAGAAATTTAGGGTTCAGAGACTTCAGGAGCCAGAGCTAGTGCATCCATATTCCATGATTCTGTGGCTTATTCTGTCCTGCATTTGTCTGGTCAGTTTTGAACTCATCAAAATTTTCAGCAACAGTGAGCATAGCAGCTTAATTACAACTTGTAGGAAGAAAAAAAAAATCTCCTTTTGATTGTTTCAAACACACTGCATTGTAATGGCAAAAAATTAGGGAGGAAAATGAGAAAAATCTCTCATAATTCCCCTCCTCTTTGTTACTCAAAACTGTCAGCTATTATCAGAATAATTTTACAGTGGAAGGACTTTTCTTCCCCTATTTTCCCAGATGCCTAATGTCTTACCAAGACATTTTGTTCTTTATTCAGAGAGTTTGCAGCCTGAGTAATAGTTTCCTATCCACTGTTTGCATTGAAGTGAAATTGAATGTCAAGGTCTTATTTATATATTTATTTAGCTACGGAATAATTAGTGAAGTTCTACAGAGAATGTAAAATTCAGTACAATTTGATTCTTCATTACAGTCATTATTTGGTAGTCAATGGGGGGGAGGGGAAATCAGAGACCACATATTAAATTTGAGTCTTTCATGCAGCTGGGCCTTTGAGTACTGTCAGACAGTTATGTAAGGTTAATAAAACTTTTTGAATTCTAAACAATGTATGTCTTCTCCCCTTGTCTTTCATAGGCTGTAGAGAGGTTTAAATTAATAGAAATGTGAGTGGAGCTATTATTATAGTTGTCTTCTTTGTTATCTGCATTTTCTCCCTGCACTGATCTGGGTGTGAAGGACCGTGTGATCTCCCCTCTGCTGAGTGGGGGAAGAAGAAAGAGGACACACATCATTCTCCTGTGGACCCTTTGGGCTTGCAGGTCAACTCCTTGCCCATTCCAGCACATTCCTCTGCTTCAAAATCTTACAATAATAAGCAAGTATGCAGGTAGCAATGTGGGAATAAGGGAACATTTGCTTCCCACAATTTTCCTTCTCTCATTATATCTCATGGAAGATGTCTATGCATGTTTCATATTGTAGTCTGTCAGCATGGTTTTATCTGATTGCTCCTTCTACCAGAGTTAAGAAGATAAGGGGGATTCAAGGAAAGAAAAAACTGCGGACTTTAAGAACCCACTGCAATAACAATCACAAAGTTTAAGGGGTTTTCTGAGGTTTCTGAAAGTCTAGCCCGCTAAATTTCTTTTCAAACTGAAATGAGGCAAAGCTTACTGCAGGTAAGGATAATACTCAAAGGAAAATCTGAAAGCAGCATATGATATTAATTTCTTCTGCACATATTTTCTTTCCACTAAAACTGGCCACATTTAATCACATTTTTTGTGATTTTTTTTTAATTTTAAAAGATATTCTGTTGGTGTGTAAAATTCAGGTTCTTTTGCTATCCACAAAGTTTTTATTTACCTCAAAAAAATCTCTCAGATACACTTTCTCCTCACCATTTTTGAGTTTTTAAAGGATCACTTTAAGAATAAAATAATATGTGGTTGAAATTCAGAGAAAAATATGCATTTGAACTGCTTATTTGATATACTTCTACTTATAAGCAAAAGCTAAGTTTAATAGAAGCCTATCTGCTTTGGGTCCAGAAGAGGTTATATGAGGTGGCCTCAGCCTCCAAGGGTCCCAGCTGATTTATATACTTGTATATGTCCCAACTAATTCTCTCATTCATTTTCCAAATTTAGTTTTTTGACTCTGCACAGCTGCATTTGCCTTACCACCAGGAGCTGCTGAGACCTGTTCTGTGCTAAATATCACTCTGATGGTTTCTAATACACTGTTTGATTATCTATTTTCCAAAGCATGCTCAGAGAAAACCAACACACTGCTACTGGTAGTTTTTATTCTTTTTTCTGTTTCTCTGCAGAGCTGGATATATGGAGCAGGACAAGTCTGGGAGAGGCACCTAGAGGCAATTCTTAGATACAGCTGTTCTGAGGGGGAGACCAGCACCATGGACAACACAGGAGGAAGCTTCCTCCAGTCAGCTTGCAGAGGAGTCAGTGGAATCAGAGAACACTGGAAATGGGGAGGAAGAGCATAGACTTTTAAATGCAAGAGTAAAATTCTGCAGCTGGTTGAGACACAGCTGTGGGGGACCTGTGATGATGGCAGAGGATACACCTTTGCAAGATGGGGGAGTCAGCCCAGGAGAGCTCCAACAGAGCAAAGGCTTGTTTTGCCTCTCCCTTAAGTTTTTCCACCACTAGTTTTTCACAGGGAGGATTGCTTCTCTGACCCCTCAGCAGGCAAATTTCCCTTGGAAAATTAGCAGAACATTAACCAGAAAAAACATTAATAATTTCCCTGTAGGTTGCTGAAAAACCTTCTGTGCTTTCAACCTCAGTGAGCTCTCAGAAGACACAGGGATTTCCTGAAGCTGCACATTATTCACCTAGTTAAATCTGGGCTCTGGCCTGCTATCAAGGCCACAGGTATGAGCCACATAGTACTAAGAAATTGTTTGACACTTTTCCTCTGAAAGCTGATAGGGAATCATTCAGAGCCACATACCAAAATTTTCACTCTGCCCAGCATGTTTCCAAAAGCCAGAAGTCACTTTCGCTGCCTTTCAGCAAAGATCTGAAAACAGACGTCAGATGTAAGTGGAGTGGAACAAAACTGTAGAAAATATTACTTTAGTATGCCCCTTAGATGCTGTCCTGTCATCAAGACTGACAGGTATAAGGCAAGTTTTGTGCAGACTGTAGACTGATAGATTGATAACTACTTTTCTGCTATTTCAGTCTGGAATAGGGAGAAACTGCCTTTTGCCTTTTGCTTTAGTTTCTATACTTTCATTGCTCTGATTGTATCAGCGCCTCTTCTCCCTTGCTTTGGACTGCAGATCAATGGCATTTTTCTTGCTCCTAGAAGTTGCTTGTAATATTTGGCCTGTGTTTTCATACCAGTCTGAATGCCTGTTTTCTTACACACTAAGTCTGTTTCTATGTCTCTCAGTATCAGATCAAAAATAGCATGGCCACATAATAAAAGCATTGATCTGGTAACATTCACTGGTTCACACAATCTGGGACCAGTGGCTTATCAGACTGAATTTCCTGTCTGGTTAATAGACTATCTGTCCTTCCACTTTTTCTCTAATTGTCAAGTGTCGTGGTACTTATCCATCTCAAGTAACCCTTTTTTCTATTTTTCTCTAGACAATTCATATCTCCATTGGTAATCTAGCAGCATCAACTTTGCCTATCCAGCCTTTATTTCTTCACAGTTTTATGCTTCACTTTTAAAATAACCACAATTAAAATTATTCTCCATTTCCCCATCCCAAATTTCTTTTTGCCCCACTCAACATAGCCAACTAAACCTAAAATTGCCACAGAATTCCTAACAAGTAATTAACAAGGAATACTGAGGGATGTTTCCTTCATGGTGCCATCCAGCTATCAGAGTTTTTAAAACCCACTAATATTACTTGAAACTTTGATTGTTTCAGTATTAGCAGCCCAGAATGGAAATTTCTGTGGCATTTAATGAAAGGAAGACATGATATTTTGAAGATCAGCCCACTCAGCTCTGAAGAAACAAAGAATTAATTTTATGAGGTAATGTGAACCCCCATTCAATGCTGTTGTTTTTTACTTGGAATGCTCCTTGTCTTTGTCCATAACTACATCAGAAATCCATAGGCCATGTCTCTGTGAAGCTCAGCTTAGCATTGCAGCACAGTGTTGAAAATCTGATCCTTACGCTGCAAGCAAGCCAGCGGGTGAGCTTCAGGAAGATTTCTCACTACTCTGCAAGTTTTCCTTCTAGTAACTATTGAAATCTCTATAAAGCAGGAGGGGTGTGTGCTGCTCCAGAGTCACACCCCTGATTCAAAGCTTCTCATTCGTACCATTGCACAGGGAATCCCATGGTAAACCAGCTGCTTCAAAAGCTGATCGTATGACAACTCTCAAGGCTCAGATCCTTCTTTTGTAACACTGAACATAAAATCTAATTTGAATATTAAAATAGAGTATTTTCATGCTTGTGTGTTTGAGTGTCTGCATAAATATATATTTGAAGGCTTTTCTGTTTCACTCTGAGGCTCTACCTCAAGTTTCTCCGAATCCCTTAGCTTTTCAGTGAAAATTAAAAAATATATATTGCTGTCCTCAGAGATGAGTCTCTCCTCATGTGTAGTATTTTTGTAGTAGCATCCATGGGAGGAACAGTAAATGAAATGGCAAAGTTTCCCAAACAGCCAGGTGAAAATACAATACAATACAATACAATACAATACAATACAATACAATAAAATAAAATAAAATAAAATAAATCAAATATGTAGCACTTCTGTGATAGAATCGGTTTTACAAGCCTAACATGGAAACCAGGGCAATCAGCTAAAAAGTAGTAAACATCAGACTATGGTTATAAATAGTTTTTGAAAAAGCAAATCCTTTCCCTTTGTCCTTCTTGCTCCAGGTTCCCCCATCACAGGCTCCCTGGAAGTGGGACTCAGGGATAATCCCCTGGAATACCTGAGGCGTAGAAGTCAACAGGATTAAAGCACCTCGTGCTCCTCAGCACGGTCATGTGATGGCCTCCTGATCCCAGCAAAGGCCTCCTTTGCCAGCAAAGTTCTCACTTCATTTACTATGTGTTGTTCCTGCCCTCCCTAAGCACAAGGAAATAATTCACAAAGATTTTAGTAAGAAACAAACCCAAGAAAACCATTCTTACTAACATCACTAGCAGCTGAAGAAAATAATGGGTAATTCATGTGTGCTTTGCCCAACAGTAAAACAGTTATCCTCTCGCAAGGGGCGGCTTCAAAGAATGTCTAACTTTTAAATCTGCTCATGCAGTTCTGACAGATCTGCTCAGGTTACTGTACAAGAAGAAAGAGGTGGGTGGTCTGGAGGCTGCCCAGTAACATGTTGAATAACGAACACAGATATGGTGTTTGCAAACTGCTTAATAGGAGAAAAACAGGAGTCAGTGGTTTTTTTCCTGATCCAGAGACAGATGCTCAAAGGGCTCTCTGAAAATCTATTGGCAGATTGTCTATGTTCCCCACAAAACTGTGGAGAAAACTGTCATGCGGACTTCTGTGTGTCATCAACTGTGAAAACGCTATCAATTCTAGGAGAACAAATTATTTTCTGATGAAAAGTATATTACTGCCCTCACTTCCCTTTGCCATATGCTAATCCGAGAAAGGCAGTTTACACTGAAATGCAAAAATGCTTAGTCAAATTTGTTCTGGTTCTGCCCTATGTTCACACTTAATCTGATCCCATTTTATTTTTGCTTCCTGTTAAAAATAAATAGTTTGTTCACAAATTCTTTATTTTTTAACTTTTAGGTTCACTGTTCTTTCTATGTAACCGACCAGATTCTGCCACGTCTTTATTTAACCAACCGTTTCCTCTAAGGCATATAATCAAACTAAGAATTCTAGGAACTTACAAAAGATTCTGTGTCTAAACTCTAATTTTACTTCCTATCCAATTGCCAGGGGAGAGCAATCATGTGCTAGGAAGAAGATGAAAGTTTATAATAAATGCCTGCATTTTGAAACTTGTAGGGGGTGGGGACAAAGTCATTTGGCTTTCACCTAGAACATGTGATAATGAGATTAACCCTGAAGTGCATTTTGTGTGTAAATGCATCTCGTGTAGGAATGGGAGAGGACACTGAAGGGTGTGCGTAGCAGAAGTCAGCAGTGAAGCATTCCTGGTGGAGGGGAGGAATTCCTTGCACACACAAGCCTTTGTAGGGGTCAGAGAGAACACTCCACGCACTGAAGCATAACGCTGATGCTCTCCTGCTGCTCTGTCAGTATGCTGCTATTTGCCCTGGGTTTTCTGCTCGTCATCCTTCAGCCGTCCACTGGTCAGTTCCCCAGAGTCTGTGCGAACGTGCAGAGTTTGCGGAGCAAGGAGTGCTGTCCCCCCTGGGATGGAGACGGGTCCCCTTGTGGGGAGCTTTCCAACAGAGGGTCCTGCCAGAATATCCTTCTCTCCCAAGCTCCACTGGGACCACAGTTCCCTTTCTCAGGAGTGGATGACAGAGAGGACTGGCCCTCTGTATTTTACAACCGGACATGTAGATGTGAAGGCAACTTCATGGGATTCAGCTGTGAGGAGTGCAAATTTGGCTTCTCTGGGCTCAACTGCACTGAAAGGCAAGTGAAAATAAGAAGAAACATCTTCCAGCTCACTACCAGTGAGAAGAACAAGTTTCTTGCCTATCTTAACTTGGCAAAGAACATCCCTAGCCAGGACTACGTTATTGCTACTGGCACATATACTCAGATGAACAACGGCTCCAACCCCATGTTCAAAGACATCAATGTGTATGATCTCTTTGTGTGGATGCATTACTATGCCTCTCGAGACACACTCTTAGGTGGGTCCAATGTGTGGCGGGACATTGACTTTGCCCATGAAGCCCCCGGTTTCCTGCCCTGGCATCGAGCCTTTCTGCTGATGTGGGAACGCCAGATCCAGAGGATAACGGGTGATGAGAACTTCACCATCCCCTACTGGGACTGGCGGGATGCAGAGGACTGTGAGGTCTGCAATGATGAGTACATGGGCAGCAGACATCCCACCAACCCTAATTTACTCAGCCCAGCATCAATTTTCTCCTCGTGGCAGGTAAGAACCCATTGATTAAAGGAGAAGGGAATTATCCTATCTGATTTTAAGCACATAGGTGAGGTGCAGAAGATGGGGCCTGAGCCATACTGCCTTCCCTTAGATATTCCTGGAAAGAAAATAAGAGATACCAGAGAGCAAATCAGATTTTATGTGGACATAATCTTCATTTAGAACTGTTCATTTGTAGCCTTGTCTCATTTTTTTTCTGACTGTAGGATTTAGGTTGCTTAATTAAGAACATAAAAATTAAGTGGAAGGGGGAAAGTTCTGCCTTTGTGTCCAAACAATGGCCTTTAGCAGGATAAACATGCTTGATTCTGGTGTGCCAGTTAGGCCAGAGAAGCAGGATTTATACACATATATTTCTAGCAACATTGCAAAACAGTACGTGATTGAATGATGGAAAGAGAAGAAAAGGCTTTTCAGGCACTTTACCCCTCTTCCAGTGTATTCCTCTCAACTGTGAGTTAAAAACTACCAAATTAAACTAACCTGCTTTCAATGTTAATAAACAGACAAACAGGTAAACAAAACCTTTAGAGCAGAGAAGAATTAGCTGTGTACCTCACATCAGTAGTTCCAAGAAATAGAGAAGAAATAATCTCTGTTGTTCAAAGGACCTGAGAGGCAAACGCAATAGTGATTCCTTCTAATTAAAAGCACTTCAAACAAGCCCATAAAACACCATGAAATTAAATGTATATGTAAGTGATAAGGTCTCATATAGCTGAACTATAGTGTGCTGTTCTAACACTGAGAGCTTTTTTTGTCTCTTGCTCATCACTGCCACATTACCTGAAATACAATGACAAAGGTCTATTAGCTTCAATAGACACACTCCATCATGACAATAGCAACAGTTGCTTCTGGCATTGAAGTCTACAATTATGTTCCCCTAAATCTATCTTCTATTTATTTCTGTAGCAGCAGCCCAAATGAAGGTTGGGCAGTTTTAGTGATTTAACAGAGAGACAAATTCAAGCAGCTCTGGGATATTCTGGCATATTACAGATCAGCACCCAACTGGGTTTACTGGGTTGGTTGTGCTGTATTTAGTCTTGATCTGTGGTCTCTCAATAATAGAGGGTGTGTATTTTCAAACGTTTGAAGATACAGTAGCAGATCTATTTAGGCTATTCTCTGGTATACATTCTTCTCCCTCAGACAGGTACCATTTCAGGGACCATTCCCAGGAGAATGTTTGCATAGGGACACCCTATTTATGGGACTAAAATTATTTTATTGACATAGACATGGATTACTGATGTCACTTGACCTCTGTGTCTGGGAAATTTCCTGGACATGTTTAATTTAGTGTTTGTATAGCCATAAAAGACAAATATACTTTTTTTCCCCCATTTTCTAAGATTCTTCTTATTTCTAGCAGTTTTAATTTGGATCAACTCTACTAGCTTAATTAGATTGCATTGTCAGAAAGAAGTGGATCTTATGCTGTTCTGCAGTGGGCTGATTAAATGCTTGTGTGAAAATTGTACATGTGGTAAAGTGTATTAAATAAAACCAGAATTGCACTGGTTACATGTGTCATGTGGAGCTATCAATATACTATATTGGATGAGATAACAAAGCAGGAGGAGGCAGGTCATACACAGGAATCAGCAAGCTGCTAGCAGAATTTTCTAAAAGACATGCAGTTGTCAGGTAGTTGTGTTTGGCTCATTTCTTTTTCAAAGGTTTTATTAATCTTGTCCAGATTCTTAAGATATTTTAGTCTAGGTAATAAATACCCAGAAGTTTTATTAGTAGCAATTAATATATTTAAGAAACAGTCAGGTTTATAATTTCTCATTTAAAGTTTGTTCCCACTAATATAGTCTTAAATAACGGTTTTTTAATGGAACAAGTTGCTCAAAGAGATATTTTTGTATAACTTTAAGAGGCTCAGGAATATAAGATAAGCTACGTTTAAAACACATTAAGTGTCAGTGTACATAGGTAAGAGCACCTAAGTCATTTGCTGATGTTTTACACATAATTTCTAAAAATGCTTATCACACATTTTCAGTCACTTCTGGAAATGTTACAGTTTTATCAAACTTTCAAAAATAAGTGCTGAGTTTACCTTCAAAGGGTATTATTTCCCTCTAATATCTTCTATGTATGTATGGCTCCCCTGTCTTATCTAGAGAAAGAATGAAAGAGATTGAACAGATCTGCATTTTCAGTCATGAGTTTGGGGTAAAGATACTTTTTTATTGGCATTGAATCCCAATTTAAACAATTGCATAATAGGGAATAACAGTCAATACAGTCCCTTTGAGTAGCATAAAGAGATCATAATATCACTCCATCCAGAAAATCAAAAAGGAACAAAGATAGCCTTAGCTTGAACCTGAAAACAGCCACAGATCCGCTGCAGAATGCTCTGATTATCTAAGCTCTGTAGCTAAATGCCATGAGTGGGAAAAAAGAAAAAAAAAAGGGGGGGGAGGGGGAAGAGGACGATCCAAAAATGTGAAGGAATTTGAAGGAATTTAGGCTTTTAGCGAGCATTCAAAATAAAAAGAGGGCAAGAGAAACCTTTAAATTGCACCTCAATAATATGGTGTCCTTTTTAGAATTTTAAGTGTCTTTCCAAAGCATAACAAAACAATCCCTGCTATGTTAGGAAATGGTTTAGATTTATTTTAAAAAAGGTAAAGTGCCTATTTGCAGAACATCATCCCTCTTTCTTTTTTTTTTTTTTTTAAACCCAAAGAAAGGAGAAAATACTTTATTCCATTGAAGGGTTGCCATGGCAACATGGATACCCATGGATACATGCTGAAATTCTTGCTTTCACCTTACTTTTTTTCTTCAACATGCTGCTGTTACCACTTGGCTGAGTGAATTATCCATCCGCATTTTCCTCATATTTGTCATCTAAGTGACACTTCTGATTCCTGCCTCTTTTTTACCAGCAAGACTATCAGGAATCTTTACTGGTTTTATTTGTTTGCTTAGCTCATGTTTCAGGATGGGTGGGAAGGGTTTTCTCATGTTTTCAGTTAGTTGTTTGTGATGATTCAAGTGTTACGCTCAGCATTAGGACTGCATGAGACATACTAATGCTTTAGCAATTTTTGCAATTCTATGTCTACTTAACAGAAAACTATATGGGAGTTTGAGATATTCCATGACATTTTGAGAGATTTTTTTGTTTTAGTGCTCTTTTCTACAGTTATTCAAAATAATGGAATTGCAAAAAGAAAAAAAAATCAAAATCTAGTTGAAAATGTCCTTGCCCATGCAGGGGTGTTGGACTACCTGACCTTTAAAGGTCACTTCCAACCAAAACTGTTCTATGATTCTAAATAGCAGGAGATTAAATTGTTCTCTCTTCTACACCAGAACTAATTTTGAGAAACAACTGAAGTCAATGGAGTTGCAAATGCATAAAAGCCTTCTGCAAATTAAAAGCAGAATCTTTCTGCTGGCAGTTAACGTTAGAGTCTGAGAATCCCCACAGTGTGCTAGACATGGGATGAAGAAAATACAGTTGGAGAATCTAAGCGCTATTTCAGTTTGCTATTGTGGTAAGCAGGAAACACCACCAGCTTCAGCTCCCTCTATTCTGTCTCTCCTGAGACTTGAGAGAAGCAATTGCATAACATGGAGAGCTGGCTGCTCTCGGATGTGCTGGGGTAAGCCTGCTGCCAATTCTTTGTTGCAAGCATGGAAAATTTCCCTTAGCACTTCATTCCATATCACCCTGAAGAACCACTTACACAGAAGCAAAGCTACTACAAAAGAGGAACAAGTTACACAAATAGAAAATGGATAAAATGCTTCTGACCTAATAATGACAGTACTTTAGATCCATTACCTGAAAACATGACTTCATAGGAAATATGAATTCAGCTATTCAGACACAGTTATTTAATTCTAAGTACATTTTATCAGGGTGTTGTATTGCTAGCTGCATTGTCTGACAGCATTATTTGAAAGATAATTTTACATCTGCCTTTAATAAATGCAGGAAATTTTCAGAAATACAAACACTTCTTGATTCTTAAATCAGCCGAAGTCTACATCCATCTACTTGTGGACACCCAAGGAACTCACAAACTCTATTTTTCATTCCAACTTAATATGTTGTGGTGACAGCTACAGGTTGGTACATTAAAAAAGCAAGAGCCTAAATGGAGCAACTATTAAAAAAGGATTTATGAAGTTTGTTCTCTCATGATATGCTTACATGGATTCTAAATTTGAAATGTTTCCTGTTAGGAAGAGGTATTTCTTCACATGCCACCTCATGACCATAGCAGGAAGGTATCAGGATCTGTGCACAGCAGAAGCAGCCACTTGGGTATCCTCAGCCTCTGTGGCCCTGTGGTTGGCTGTCCATGGGATCATGTGTGAGTGAGAGTGGAGCTGGGTCCCTGGATGCTTGGCTATCCACTAGTGTATAAAACCATGCTTGCTCAGGGGTCACATAAAGTAAAAGATAAAGAATACACACCTTTAGAGGTGTATAAATCAATAGCTAGGTTGATTTCATAAAAACTGGGGTTTGTTAATAGTTCTCCAGCAGAAGAAGTTCTCCTACCATCTCTCTCTAGAGAGGTGTGTCTGAGTGATTTCACAGTAGACATGGAGACAACAGCAGTGACAGTACAGCTTGGAGACAGCTGGAGAGCAAGGAATCACGTCCTGTCAGATCAGGAGATGCTAGTGAATACTTCATCAGTAATTGTTAATAGACTTTCCTACTCCAACCCAGTGCCATTTTGAGGTGCTTAATCAGGTATAGGTTGCCCTCCAGTTCTGGGTTGCCTTCAAGCAAAAAGGTGAAACTCAGCCAGCTTTTACTGAAGCCTGAGAAAATACCTTGAAGGCCCCAGTTTGTTTTAATGCTGTCAGTTCATGTTTGATTCATCTCCTTTTAGCTTGAGTTTCACCACTCCCCCAGTTTATGCATGTGCCATAAGGAGAAGAAGGACAATTAAAGATCTCACCCTTTTAGATGTTTCTTAGAATTTCTTCAAGGTTTTGCTTTTCATTTTTTCTCCTTTTCTTTCAGTCCTCTGCATGTGTAACTTTTCCATTCCTGCAATATTTAGCAATGAAGAAGCAGATATAAATACACACAATCTCTTAAAACCCTTTTGGTCTGCTGCAGATACAGAAACTTTCAAAGTTCCACCTATAAAAACAAGGTCCCAAGGTACAGCTTGTATGTGGGAATTTCCTTGCATTTTCCCAATTTGGTGAGTAAATGGCTTCTGGATGCCACTTAATTAGGATTAAATTATGCCAGGCCCTAATGCAGCCAAAAAAGAGAAAAAATTAAACCTCTTTATGACTGCCAAATGTTTTAAATCCAGTGTGAGAGCTGTGCTTTAATGACATTCCCAAGCAAGGTTGTGGGAATGAGTGGAGAAAGATGAAGAAAGACAATGAATCAGTACAAAATCTCTTTTGGCTCCATAACAGCACTCAAGGCTCCAACTCAGGAGTCCAGACTTCATGCAGGACAAACAGAGGTGGGGGGGGTGTCAAGGTAGGCTGTGAAGTGCCTACATCACATCTCTGTGGCTGGCACACATCAGCAACTCAAATGGTTGCTCTGACTGTAGTCTGAAGTGCTTCTTTTAGGCTATCTAATGTGCAACACAGCACTGTGAAAATATGCTGGTACAGCTTCTGAAGGGGGGCTCAGTGGCCTCAGAGGAGACGCAGTGCAAGGGATCAGTTCTAAAGGACACAGAGGTGTGGATTAGCCCTTTGGGTGGCTCTACTGCCCCAACAA
Organism: Chamaea fasciata; assembly: GCF_029207755.1. Taxonomy (NCBI): domain Eukaryota; kingdom Metazoa; phylum Chordata; class Aves; order Passeriformes; family Sylviidae; genus Chamaea; species Chamaea fasciata. The sequence continues at coordinate 35,307,497 of NW_027094087.1, forward strand.
ACTGAGGAACTTAGGATCACTTTGTGAGTGAGCACCTATTTTAATAACATAGAGAAACCTCTTTTCCCAAGTGTTTAAGTATATATTACCAGTGTTGAAGGCACTTGTGAGCACAGATCTAATAAGCAAAAGTAACCCCAAGAAATCTGTCACAAAATTCCCCAAAGCTCTGAATTTAAAGACAGCAGGGAAAAGACTGAACATCACTGAAATCTTCTGTAATGCAGCTCCCTTTATTTTGGTAGAGAGGCTGGTCTGTGCAAGCAGTTGCAAAGTAAAAGACAAAAGGCTTTCTCATTTCCCAAAGGTGTGAGACAGTAGCCTCTACAGTCTAACAAGCACTCTGTAGAGCTGTGTTCAAGATCTCAACTGCAGTGCACAAAGGGATATTTTTTGCTGGATGCTACAACGTCCAGAAGCGATGCTGCATATTCTGGACTGCCATCTACTGGTATTTGCTCTGCTCACGGCTTACATAAGCTTTTCCACAGAGTATCTTCCTATCAATTTCGCTGAAACTGGTGAATTCACACAAACAGGTGCAGCTGGAATTTGAAGATTTGTCCAGGGTGAGCTGAGAAATTTCTTCAGGACTGTTCTCAAAGGGAAGAAAATATCATGTTTTAAAACAACACATTTATAGTAGAAAGTATTCTTGCTGAAGGAAAAGAAGACAATATGTGTTTTATGCAGATTACATCCAGACAGAGCCATTTGACTGATCTCTTTTCTATTATCATGTATATATCACATGACTGTTAAAACAGCAAATTGTAGTTCAGAATAGACCAAAATTAATATCACCTGTGTTAAATCTTTCTGGAAAAGCATACTGGTTAATCTTATGCTGTGGCATTTCTTGACCATACCTTTCCTTGTAACATCTGGCTTCTGTTTAGGATGAATTTGGTTAGTCAGACAGTTAATGAGTTCTACACGAGACATAAGTGAAAAAAAGCATTCGCACTCTAAAAATTTACAAGCCTCATGACATTAACAATTACATTTAATCCCACTGAAATGGATAAACAGAACAAAGGGGGAAAGTTTCTTTGTTTAGAGATATATTTAAGCTCATGCTTGAAGATTCGCTGTCTGAATATCTGAAAGCTGGGTCTTGAACACAGCATGTGATTCCACTTTAAGACACAATAGGGATATATCCCCAGGGTAGTAGGAAAACAATGAAAGATAGGACATGGCAGGATGGAGAACCCATGAGATATGAACCTAGATAAAGCCCATAGGAGAGATAGATAGAAAATCCACACATAGGTACTTTCTGAGCCGAGTGACAACTGAGAAACAAGTTGAGCTTCACCAGCCAGGACACATTTGCCTTTAGGGGACACAGAATGGTACATTTTTATAAACAAAGAAATTACTAGAGCTTCTCCTGATTCATCCCCCATTTTCCTTCTAATGGGAATCAACCCACTCAGTAACACAAACCAATCATAAAACCAGCACAAACTATGGTTTGTGTTAATAACTGCGGGCCTCTCCCTGTAATTACCTCTCTTTCTTGGTGGGGATTCTTGGAAGTGACTCTTTAGAGACACAATCCTTACCTGAGTCTCTCTTAGAGGTACAATCCTGACCTGTTTGGTGAGCTTCTGGGGGAAATGTGCTCCTGCAACTCTCTGCTGGGAAACTACCTACAGCCTCCAAGGGCACCTCAGTAGTTTTAACAGACATGGACAGATTGCAGCTAACAGAGCAGTTCTAAGGATAAATTTCTGTGATAAGCTTTCTTATATACCCAAAAGATAAGAATAATTTTTCATGATATTCATATTCATAGAAAATTTATCATTTAAGAACTCCAGATTCTTAAGGACTCTGTGTTATATCACCAGCTTCATCAAACATTATCTGTGAATTTGTCGTCAAACCACTTACAGAAGGATTCATCTGATCTCCTTCCACTTGTTCAGAAGTTAGTTCAGCAGCACATCATCTTGCCTTTGGCTCTGTCTTTAGTTAGTACAGAAGCACATCTGAGCCTTCAGGGTGTGATTCATCCCACCCTAATGCTGAAATAGAGCATTAAGTTGAACGCTCTTAATTTTGCTTCCCTTGCTAACTGCAGTCCAGAGACAATTTCTGCATTGATTTTTTTACTCACTTTATTTCATTGGCTTAGTCAATGGAGAGAGTCAGGCACCCCCTGAGGTAAGTACATCTCACCTACTAGACATCTGGTTTGGGAGGGCTGAATCACATTCAGGAGATGCCTCCCTCTCCTGTGACAGCAGAGGTCATCCTAAATTGTTGCTTCAATCTCACAGTTTCTATGTGGCTAGTATAGGCAAAATGGATCTCCCACCCACTTCCTTCAACAGAGAATCTCATGTTCTTCCATCTCATTCAAAGCAGAGATGATTACTTTCACTCACCTTCTTGTTCATTGTTTAGGCCAACGAATTAGAAATACACCTTCAGGATAAAAGAAGTTGAGGTTACAGTGTTAGGTGTTTTCTCCCCTATGATGTCTCACTCTCTAATGAGACCTATTCTTTCTCTACCCAAATTTCTCATTAACCACATTGATTACTTGCTAACTGCACAGTCCTGTCTTTTAAAGGAGTCTCTGGTGGTTTGGAGTTGTACTTGTTTTGGCAATTTTTTCAGAAGGAAAGCAAAACAATAGACAGCTGAGTTTGATTCAGAGCCTCAACGTTACCTGCCAAGGATACAAAACAACTTCTGGGAATTCTGAGCCACTGTTGTTCTGTTTCATTCTCATAAACCCACCACTGAACTATCTTGCTCTTCCAGGAGTCTCAAATTGGACTGTCAGCTTTTGCAGATCATCTGACAAATATTGACTTTTTATGCCATTGTAGTTGGACGTTGTCTGTGAACCCAGAACTGTCATATAAATGATGCTGGATTCTGGCAGTGTTTTATATCTTTATCCATCTCTCTGTTTAAGATCCTTTTGTGATATCCATCACTATGGTATTTCAGATGGTGATTGAAGTTCATCTCTCCAACAATTCTAGGAAGTACAGGAGCAAATTTTCCCATTTCATACATGTAGCATCATTGAGACATAGATAAAGTAAGTGTACCCTGAGAAAGCACACACAGATATTTTCACAATAATTTTTTTCATATTTTAAGTCAATATTTCCCACTCTTACTGTGTGGGGTAAAAAAAAAAAAAAAAAATAAAATAAAAAATCTGTGATTCTGGCTTTGTTCAGTAGCCTACTGAATCCAAAAATCCTCCGTTTAGCAAACTCAGTATAAGATTTAGCTCTGTGTCCTGCTGCATTAGTGGGTAACACTGAATTTAGCCTCCATGAGTTTTCAAGAGCATGAATGATTTGATCCCTTAGTCCACATGGGTAATTTCACATACAGATCATTGTATTATTTCAAAATGTGCACTGTATTAGAGGGCTGTTTTCTATGAAATAAACATCTTTTATTAAAATCATACACAAAAACCACAAAAATAATATATAATCTTGAAACAAACTTATTACATTGTACATTTTCTTTGTTCTTATAAAAATTCATCAAAGTATCTTTTTTGGTATTATTTTTCTGTAACTGTAACTCCTCTAATATAGAGTGTTTTATACAGGTAATTTGCACTCGATCTGAAGAGTACAACAGCCAACAGGCTTTATGCAGTGCCACAAGTGAGGGGCCTATAAGGAGAAATCCTGGGAACAATGATAAATCAAGGACCCCAAGGCTCCCATCCTCAGCAGATGTCGAATTTTGCCTTTCACTGACTCAGTATGAATCTGGACCCATGGATAAAATGGCCAATTACAGTTTCCGAAACACTTTGGAAGGTAACATGCTTTATTCTGTTACACCATTTCCATCCGTAAATTGATTCTCTCTGGGGTTAGAGTCTACAAACTCTGGGCAGTTTGAATTGATTTCATGAAGAGTAACTGTAAAAGAAAGAAAAAGTTATTCCTGCTTTCACCTGGAATAGCAGGAGACAGAAAGAAGCACATTAAAGGTGTTTGATAACAAACTAGAAACTATAGACTAGATCCGACCCTAATTCTGTTAGGACATTATCTCTCCTGCTACAGTCAGCATTAGGCACTGCAAAAAAATACAGCACAGAGAAAAGGAGAATATCCAATAATCTGCTTGTGCACAACCATAAGTAACCATGTAGCCATGGAGGGTAAATGTTTGCCCGGAATTTACTCTCTTCAGGGACCAGGCTGGATAACAAAGGGTGAAAGAGGATGTTGCCAGCTGGCACAGTATGTCTCATCATTCCACTGTGAATTCCACAGAAGTTCAAAAACTCAGACTCTAAGGAATATGGATTAATTTATCCCTCAAAAATGACACTTATAATATATAATTTCCAAAAGAATTTAGTTGTTTATCTTAGCTATCCAGCTATTCAATCTGCTTTGAATTTTCCTAATTGGCTAGTAAGCAAATGTTCTTTACTAAAAGAAATTCTTAATTGCCTACTAAACTCTTTCCAATCTTGTAAAATTGCTAATAAGCAAGGATAACACATTGTACATTTATCAATAAATATATTTCTACAATATCATATATCAGCTAAATCAAACACAATCCACTTTCAATCTCCCAGAGCTTTTGATTTGCAAGGAACTGCATAAGGGCAACAATGCAAAATAAGAGTAGGAGTGAGAATAAGGAAAGAATCATAAAGATGATAAGAGGGATGAAGCAACCCTTTTATGAAGACAGCCTGAGAGAGCTGGGGCTGTTCAGCCTGCAGAAGAGAAGTCTCCAGGGGAAACTTATTGGGGCCTCCCAGTACATTAAGGGGGCTTATAAAAAGAAGGGAGAGGGACTTTTTATGGGGGCATATGGTGAGAGGACAAGGGGCAATGGTTTTAAACTGAAAGAATGAAGGTTTAGATCAGATATTAGGAAGAAATTCTTTACTCAGAGGATGGTGAAGCATTGGCACAGGTTGCCCAGAGAAGCTGCCCCATCCCTGAAAGTGTCCAAGGCCAGGTTGGTTTGGGTCCTAAGCAACCTGATCTGGTGAGTGGTGTCCCTGCCCAGGTCAGAGGGGTTGGAACAAGATGATCTTTAAGGTCCCTTCCAACCTCAACCATTCTGTGATTCTAAGACAGCAAAAGTTTTAATATGTTCAGTCTCAGTCTTAATGCAGTGTGTAATGCCATAAAGCTTTTTTGGGAAAAGTGGACCATTTTCTTTTTTAAAAATAGTCAGAAATTCAGAATTTGTCTGTTGCAGTCTAGAAAGAATGCAGACAATCGTTGTCTGCATCTCCGTACATAACTGTGCTTTCTGTCCTTGAAAACAGGAACTACATGAAATATTGGAAAGAAAAAGTTGACATTACTGAGTCGAGGTTTGCCTACATTTTACTCCATAAAGTGTGTGAATAGGTTCAAAGGGTGGAGTAGAAGGAGTAGAGAAAACAGAATTGAAGTAAACAAGTAATGAATTACTGAGAGTCTACCATCATGCTACTGGTACTGTAAACAAAAGAAAAAGCACAGTCCGTGGGAGGTTTTTATTTTGTTTTTTTAACCTGAATTATTTCAACTCAACTTTACACCACAGGACCACAAACATTTCTGCCAGCGAACTTATTTAGCTAACAAGATATTGAACTGCAGTGTGAAGTCAAGAATTCATGGCTAATGTTGAAAAAGATGTTGGAAAGTTTTGAAAGAAATTTTACTGAAAAAAGAAAATCCTATATAATTGCATTAACTCCTTTCTTTAAAATGGCTAGCTTAGTTTTTTGTGGTGTAAAAATGCCAAGCTCAGATTGACAACTTGCATTTACTGTGTCTGTGCCTACTTCTTGACTGTATTCTTACAGACCTGTTAACACTTTGTAGTTCCTAACATCTTGTTCTTTTTGGTATCAAAACATGTTTCAACACTGCTTTACTTATTTGCACAATTTTGTCCCAATACACGTAAGATAAAATTCTGATTCTTTTTAGATCCCAAGGAAATCCAAAGTAAGTGCATTGACCTTATTGGAGTTACTCTAGGTTTATGAAAGGTGATCGGAACTAAGTCAGTGACTGTAACTGAGCAGTTCCTGATTTACATCCATGTGAGGTTTACACCTCAGTTTCAGTTCAATAATGAAAAATACTCGTGATCACATAGAACATCCCCTTCTGGAATGCAAAACTATGCTTTTTCTCTCTTCAGTGCACTGGAACAAAGGCTAAAACTTTTATCTTTCCAAGAGGCAAGTGTCAGCATCATTATGAGCAGATGACAAGGCAGGCTGAAATTTCTGTTTGACTAACATAAAGTGCTGCTGCAGAGACAGAAATCATGTCAATGAAGAATTTATATCACAACAGCCATAAACAGAAAAGGTCAATATTGTTCAATAAAACACTCTCATGAGGCTGTGCCCATGAATTGCCCTCTTGCTCTGTGACAGACCAGATTCTGCTATGAATGAAAAACAACAGGTTAAGAGCAGTTTACACTTTGCCCCTGGAAGCAATTATTTTAAATAGTATTTGTTGATTTTTGGTCCTAACTGGGGAACACTGCTGACTTCATTGGAAAATTCATGGATGCAATAGAACAGAAAATCAGCCTAGTTTAAAAGCATTCAGAAAGATCAGAAATGGATTAGCTGACTGCAAATTAAGTAATTTGGCTTCTTTGTTCAGTTCAGTTTTGGTGTGTGACACCTTGAATGCTACTTCCTAAGAATAAGAGATGGCTGAAAAATTTTGATTTTCTTTTTCGTGATGAACAGATTCCAGAGTTGAAATTAGTTTTTTCACAAAAAACTTCAAATGAAAATCAGGGCCTTCTAAGTTTTGCACAGTCACAGAAGAACATTAAAAAATTCTAAAACCCTGTATCAATTTCATTATTCATGAATTAACTTGCGACAAATGGTATCAAGCCAAACCATGTCATAGCATTCCATTGTCTGTCACAGTTATGTACTGTTACTGCTATTCTGTCATGAAATAATGGGATAAAACATCAAACATTTCAAAATGTAATTTCATTTCAATAGGACATTTTTCTGAAATGGGAAATTTTCATCCGGGAAACTTTTCTCAGTATTTTCACAACAATCCATAAAACCATAGAAAAAATGGTTTCTAAAAATGAAATAAGCCAACAGAAAACTTCTGATTGAAAAAGTTTCAGGCTACAGCAAACATTCCTTGCTCAGCTTGAACCTCCACCTCTAGGTAAATTCATGCTGCACATTGAGAAAATGTCAAGTTGCCAAGAGCCATTGCTAGAGAACTAGAAAGACTACTCAGCATAGATCACATTGAAACTCTACAAGACAAATTTTAAGAAAAAATAAGTAGATGGTGACATGGTCTAAATTAGATAATCACAAACTTTCATTTACTCCAGTCACATAGGTCAAATTCTATGGACCTTGCAGCTAGCTCACTCTAGAGGAATTACAGTAATAACACCACCTGAGAAAGTATGTAAGATTTAACCCTGAAAAATTTACTGTTAATTTGCCAATGGCATAAATACTGCACAAATATAAGCTAGAAGAACATCACCAACTTCAAAGATCTTCAAGAATATGGCCTTAAAATTGTTATATTCCTCCTGTTTTAAAGCAGATGCACCTATCTCACCTGAACTTCTCTAAAATGTGAAAACTTTATTAAAGAAAAAATCATACTCAGGGAGAATGGGATCATTTAGACTGGAAAAGACATTTAAGATAATTAAGTCCAACCATAAATCCAACACTGTCATGTCCACCACTAAACCATAGAATCACAGAATCATTAAGATTGGAAAAGATGTCTAAGATCTCCAAGTCCAACTATTAACCTGCCATTTTTACTATCAAACCACATTTCCAGGTACCATATCCAGATGTTTTGTAAACACTTCCAGGCATGGTGTTTCTACCACTTATCTGTTCCAATGCCCAGCCACCCTTTTCATGAAGAAATTTTTCCTAAAATCTCATCTAAACTTCCCTGTGGCAACTTGAGGTAATTTCCTCTTCTGTTCCTGGTTGCCTGTGAGAAGAGACTGACTCCCATCTTGTTGCAGCCTCATTCCAGGCAATTGTAGAGTGATAGGGTCCCCCCTGAGCTTCCTTTTCTCCAGGCTAAAAACCTCCAGCTCCCTCAGCTTTTCTCATCAGACTTGTGCTCCAGACCCTTCCTCATCTCCGTTGCCCTTCTCTGGATATGCTCCAGCCCCTCAATGTCCTCCTTGCAGTGTGGGCCCAGAACTTAACACAGCATTTGAGGTGTAGCCTCACCATTTCCAAGTACAGGGTGACAGTCACTGCCGTGGTCCTGCTGCCCACACCTTGGCTGATCCAGGCCAGGATGCCATTGGCCTTCTTGGCCATTGGGGCACACCCTGGATCATGTTCAGCTGCTGTCAACCAACAGGCCTTTTTCCAATGGGCAGCTTTCCAGCCACTCTTCCCCAAACCTGCAGGACTCATGTTGTGAACCACCACTTCACCTGGGTGAACCTCATACAATTTTCCTCAGCCCATCAATCCAGCCTGTCCAGATCTCTCTGCAGAGCCTTTTTCCAGTCCAGAGGAGGGCAACAGAGGTAGTGAAGGGTCTGAAGCACATGCTTTATGAGGAGATAATGAGGGACCTGAGGTTGTTTAGCCTGAGGAAAAAGAGGCACATGGGGAACCTTATCACTGTTTGAAAGGTGGTTGTATCCAGGTGGGGTTGGTCTCTTCTCCCCAGAAACTAGCAGAAGGATGAGAGAACATGTCTTCAAGCTCTGCTAGGAGAGGTTTCGGTTGTACATAAGGAGGAATTTTTTCAGCAAAAGTGTGACTAGACATTGGAATGGGCTGCCCAGGGAGGTGGTGGAGTCACCATTCCTGAAGTGTTTAAGGAGAGGCTGGACAGTGAACTGAGTGCCATGGTCGAGCTGACATAGGATATTTGGTCATAGGTTGGACTGGATGATCTCAAAGGTCTTTTCCAACCTCATTGCTTCTGTGATTCCTGCCCTTCAGCAGATCGACCATCCAGCTTAGTGTTTTCTGTAAATTGACTGGGGGTGCAATCTATCCCTTCAACATGCAACATGCAAAGCAGAATTTGACCTTCAAAGTACCAGCTGTCTTTACCACTAGTCTAGAAAGTAACACAAAACTAAAATTTATTTTGTGAGAAATTCTGTTTTGCAGTTCAGAAAACTACTTGCAAAACTGTTATGGATATTTAAATGAACGCCAGAAATGTTTAGCAGTTCCCCAAGATAATTAAAGCAGATAGGACTGTTGGAATGGATTCTCCATTTCTGTAGCACTTTGCAGTGCTAATGCTCTCCAAGCACTGCATACCTGCTGCTAAGTATAGTTACAGCACTTCAGTCAGTGGCAAATGAGCAGCTGGGGAAAACACTACCTTCTTTCAGTACATAAAGTTCTGCACTTGACTGATCATGCACAGACTTCTGTGGTCTCTGTTAGCAGATCGCAAAATTCACATTTAATACAATTAACTACTCTATTAAAAGACATACACCTGACCTAATTGCATGCTCAATGAGAACCCCCTATATACCATCCTAAAAACTGTGAGGCAGAGAAACTGTGATTTTTCTCTTATCCAAATCACTGGAGAAATTTCACTTCACTGATGTTTGTCCTGATAGCTATTTCTGATGCACCATGATGAACCAAAGGTTTATAAGAATGTGTCAATGTTACAGCTTCCTATACTGGCCAAGATGATTTAATAGCTCACTTCAGTGTCCTCTATTTGTCTGTCCTTTTTTGGTACTGTCACTCGTTCTCATCATATCCTTGCATGAGATTCTGCATTTTAGCGGCTTGGAAAAAAAACCTGACATCCCATACTCCAGGGTAGTTTACTGCCAGAATAGTCAGTGAAATCAGTTCACAAAAGGACTGACAAGGTAAAGTTAGTGCAGAGGAGTGGAAGGCACAGCATGGGGCAAGGCAGCTGGAGGAAGAAGAGTTTCTCTACATAGAGACGAGGAACTCTTATTTCAGCTCACTGCTTGTACCTGTAGTCTCACATCTGCTTTAGAGGTGATTTTACTGCAGCTGCCTCAGCAAAGTTTCCTGTACTCTGAAAAATCTATGAAGCACTCACATATGCTTTTTGGGCAACTCCACTATAGTATGTCATCCTGCATAGCTGATTGTACTGGAGGCTTTTTAAGTCTGAGAGAAAAGAATAAGACCCAAGCTAACAAGATACAGTAATATCACATCCTGGCTTTATTCCTGCTAACTTTAAAATTTATATGGAGATTTCATAACAAGAGATCAGATATTAGAACTTCTCACGTGCAGGGTTAAACAAGACATCACCTTTGACATTGTCTGTGTGCACCCCTATTATCTGGAGCCAGAGGGTGTGGTTGCTAAAGCTGTTCCAGTACAGAGATTTTGATGATTAAGATAAATTGCTTATGTGCAGATGTTCCATGAAAAGCTGTTCAGAGCCAAAATGAGTATCTTGTGTATTTTTACGAATGATTAGATCAAGTGTTTGCAATGCATTAAGAAATGTAAAAAGCATCCAAAGTCTGATATCAAACATCTAGCCATCTACCCAGACCCTGCAAATAGTTTTTCTTCCCTTAAACATACTCACATACTTAATCAAGTGGAATATAAGTGGAAAAATTGCTTTGGATTGATACACAGATATGTGACATCCAGTTAATGTTCACAGAAATGTCCTAGTATTGCTAAATTGACTGATTCCAATAACCAAATCCTGTGGACAGCAGCAAGATAACCAAAATTGTTGCCACTGTTTCCTGTGAGTTCTGGACAAACTGTCAATGCACCTTATTCTTCATAAGTAATACTTTACTATTTTTCCCCTGTTTTGATAGCTAGGAAACATAGCATTCATCATCATGTAGATTTCTGTGGGCACAGTTTTCACTCTGAGAACTTCAGTCCTTTGCTGTTTATGTCACCAAGCAGACTCTTCCAGAACTGTGGTCCATATCTGATGTACTTAAAATCTGCAGGTGTTAAATGTGTTCTTCTTTGTTTCCCAAATCCAGACTTAATTTACCTTAAAGACGAATAATACTCATAGTAAACCAACTCTACCTTCTCCAGATGTCCTAATTATGTTTTCAACTCTGACTTCCCTTGAATTTTTCAAAAGCTTTGTCATACTAAAGACTCAGAAAGATGGATGGTTATTCTTGTATTTTTGTTCTTAAGCACTATGGTTACGATTTGATTCTTATTATAAATAGCAGTGGGTTTATGCCAGATGCTCTCCCCTTGTTTGAAGAGGTTGACTGACAACAAAAAGCCCAGTGAGGGAATTTAGAGTGGCAAAGCAATGCAATCATTTCACACAGAAGATCCCATTTGGGTGCAAAACTCAGGTTTCCAAGTTCAGAGTACAACCCTACTCATACGGCAATTTTAGCCATGTCTCAATACCTTGTGTGACTCAGAGAGGAACAAATCCAGAGCAAAACAGCAGAAACTGTGGGCCTAAATTCCATGTTACACATTAGAGTTTTCACAGAGAAGGGGTTTTTTTCATACTTGCTGTAGTTCAGTCCCCTGAAGTGAACACCCACTGATAGTTGGCACATTTTAGATTTTCTACAAAAGGAATCCAGCTTGCAAAGTCAGAAATTGCCCTGTGGTGTGAGTCACAACATCAAATAGCAAGACTGTTGGGAGATTCATGTCAAAAGTATATCACAGATTCTCATTCATACACTAGTTCTTGGTGGTCCACATAAGTTCAAAGTCCATTAGGAATCTCCTGCAGAAAAAAGTTAATATCTTTATTTTCTCCAACTTGCCAATATAATAAACTGCAACAATATTTGGGAAACACTGAGGATCAAGACAATGATCATATTGTTCATAGCTCTTTTTATTTGATAATTAAATTTCTGAAGATGTTTTAACGTGCCTCTACTATGCTTCCTCATCCTACAGCTGACAGAAATTGTGAGAGAAAGACATTTTCAGTAACCAAATGAAAAAGACAGATATGAGAGATTTTGTGGCATGAGTTAAATATTATAACTAGCATCAGGTTCAGAAATAGACTGGGAGGATAACACAGCTTTCTCCTCTTACTCTCTGGGAAACTCCCAGAGAAGAATCAGATGGTTGAATTGGCTTTTACTAGAAGTCCTTGCAAATAGGTTGGAAGCATGGCTGGTGGGATGATGAGTAGGGCTATAACATCAGAGTTAAATATAGACAGGCTACCAGGATAAAAACTAATGCACAAACTTGTCTTCCAGTATTTCCTGCTTGGGAGTTGGTCTGTGTAAACTCTTCCTAAATCCCATCTTTTAAGTGTCCTTCAAAATGACAGCAGTCCACAGACTTCTGTCCTGGAAGTCTGACTGTAAAAAATCCTTCTGTAGAGATTATAGCTTGTATTGTGTTGGCTCCTATCAATAAAAGAACGTGTTCTGTGGAGACAAACACTAATAAATGACTGAGTATATGATGAGATAAAACAGTCAGTTTAGTTTAGCAGCCTGAAAGTATAGAGATTAAAAATGAAAATAAAGTAAATAAGTTTTCTGAACATAAATAAATGTCCACACATAAATGTCTATAGGGATTATGTTGCGTTTTACCGGCCAGACAAAATGAACGAAGAAATTTAAAAATATAAAGCAGTTAAGCAGTACATTTGCTGACACGCTGCATTAGCTACATGACAGGAGTTTTAATTTAGCTTAATTTCATCTTTGCTCTGCCTTCGAAATATATTAGCACTCTTTTACAAGTTTGCCTAAGCTCTTGTCTAAAAAGCTGAATGTAAATGAAGGGAAAGCAAGTACTTTGATCTTCAGTGTTACTGGGAAAGGAATTATACACATTGTCATATCGGCATATGATTTTCTCTCGAGTCTACAGGCTTTGCAGATCCGCAGACTGCGATATCAAACCCAGCGCAAAGCGGTTTGCATAACGCACTTCACATCTACATGAACGGCTCCATGTCCCAAGTACAAGGCTCTGCAAATGATCCTATCTTTGTAATACATCATGCATTTGTTGACAGGTAAGTTACATTTTCCTGGGTAAAACTAATTCATTATATGCATTTTTTTTTACAGTGGGCTTTTCACCTGCATTTCAGAGAGTGCAAACATTTTACATGTTTTTACATGCACAACATTTTTAGACCTGTAGAAAGGAGCTGTGCTATTATTTGAAGGCACGTGTCTTTCCTAACCAGTCTGTATGTTCACTGGATTAAATATAATTTGATGAGTTGACAAATGCACTCTGCATTTATTAAAAAAGGTAAAGATAGTTCTTCAATGATGTCATAATGACTAATATATATGGATGTGTATGTCAGGAAGTTTGGATCAAAAGTGAGTGACTCATTTTAACACGACTGTAATCATTTGGAGCAATTCCTTTACATTCTAAATGTCAGGGCTGTTTTAATTTCTATTCCATAAGGAAAATCCAAGCCTGCTATTCATAAATGAAGAAGAAAAAAATCCATATTTAAGTGTGACAAACAAAATTGTGACTGCCTCTTGATGAAAGAGAAGAGTACAGCTGTGCAGAATGAAAGGAGAGCAAACAGATACCTTGTTTATTAATAAGAAAGGGTAGGAGAGCACAGTTTTGCCAGAAACTGGTGGAACTGCTACATTAAGGGCAGCATTCCAAGATTTCATTTCTGTGTCACTATACTACTTGTGAATGGCTACAAACAATTTACTCTGGACTGCATTTATACCAAATCATGATGACTAAAGAGCAATTAAAAATAATAATAAAAAAAAAAGCTAAGCAAAGAACTATAAGAGCCACACAAACAGCACTTGTTCTGGAGAACTTCATGTTTTCTTATCCATCTTCTAATTTTTCTCCACTGAATGTTACTTGACTGCTGCATTGCTTATGACAAAAAACCCCAAACTATTACCCAGTACAAACTTCCATAAATCGGCATGCTCAGAAACCTACTGTCTAAGACTCAGCCTGCATACAGCAAAAGTGCCTATTGAGATGAACACCAAAATGTTTTTTTCATTTGGGCCCCTGAGGCATGCAGCATGCGAGGGATGCAGATTACATCTCGCAAGCATCATCTTGCAGTCTGAGGCAGGTCACACCAAAACTCTTACGTAAAACTTTATCTTATTTAAACAAAAAGTTAATAGGTGTAAAAAGAAAAAATTGAAGTTGGGCTTTTTCTCCTCAGATATATACTTAAAACATAAGAGGACTGAAAAAAATTACCATTTATATAAAATGTAAATATATATATATATATATATATATATATTAAAAAATAGATAGATTATATATTTGATGAGCCTACTGATTGTGTTCCTCGTGTTCTTCCCATCCAGAAATAGGGTATCAAGTCTTAGCAGGTCACCCAGGCATCAGTGGAATGGTTCCTTCAGTGGCTGACCTACATGTCTTCTGCTCCTCAAATTATAGGGTATAATTAGTCTTCTGGAGGTGTCAGTTTTGAAAATCTTTTATGTGGAAAACTTTTCTTGAGGACATTTTAAAAGTTACACAGTGTAGCTTACCTGTGATTTAGCATATCCATGCATTGACTGCTTCATAGGATGGATGTATGAGGGTTTTAAGTGTGGTTACTAATCTCAAGATGGTGCCTGAAAATTAACTTTCCAACATCTAGGCTATTAAAAAGAATGGATCAGTTGAATATTCAGAGAAAAGGAACGCAGAAGAGAAAAAAATACATTGTTCCATATCAAAAGAACTGATTTATTTAGACATTGACACTTGCAGGAGACTTATGCACCTCTTGGCTCCTACTCATTGCAGGGCTTAAATAGTACCTTGGTCTTCTTTCTGATCCTTTCTACAGACAAACTGAGGTCATAGTCATTATGAGTCCCTGGAAATAGTTCTTATAAATGTAGTTGTTATCAATTTTAAAAGGCAAAATTATTTGCAAAAGATAACCTCATTAAAACTGCACTAGTGTTGAGGAAATAAACCACTGCACAGGCTTTCTGGGGGTAATAGAGATATGCGTGATGCAACCTTATCCTGTCTGTGGAAGAAAAGCATCACCAGTGCTCTGCAGCTGCTGTAGATGTGGACCTTAGTACACACAGATGTAAAATTTGAGAATAATGCTGCCTTTTGTGTAGGTGACAGAAATGCATTAGCCTGATTCAGGTTACTTAGCAGCCCTATCTGTGACAGATTAATCATGCTTTTAGTTCTAATTGATAAGTAGGTGACTGATAGGTACATACAGTACATTTTAGAAAACCCTGTTCCTCTCCTACGTAGACTTGGAGGGCTGCGAAGAAATTCTTTTCTGAGAGGCAAGTAAGAATACAAAGAGTAGAGGAAGTGGGACACAGTCTCCAGAGCAGCAGGAACACATTTTTTGGTCCTTATCAACTTTTGTCATTTGGGCAGAATGCTTTTGAGCTGACTGCTATCACTACATTGGGCCAATGGGATTTTAACTAACTTTTCAGCTGTGTCTTTTGATGACAACAACAACCACAGTTCTGCTGGGTTTGCAGAGGCAGGGAGCAGCACTGTGTCAGAAAATCAAGAATGGTCCAGCACTTTGGGCATCCAAGTAGGATCCCACAGAGGAATTTTCTCACTCCACTGCAAATTCCTTGGGTGAAACCCAGCATGCAACTTGCTCTCCCAGACTTCCATCCCCTGGAGATGTGTTTCCTTCCTGTCGATTTCAATGAGGCTTTTGAGGAGCTGTGGATCTGAGCTTGAGCTAACCCATCTGTACAGTGGGTGATATTAGATGCCTACGCAGCAGGGATGCTGTCAGGGTAAATGCATTAATGACTGTGAAATGCTCAGCTACAACCATAATAGGAGTGATAGCAATAAGGCAATAGATCATTGGAACTGATTTTGCATGGAAACATATGGTACAGAGGAGGATAAACAAGTGTATATGGAGTCTGCTGACAGGTGTGAGCCAAATGTTAGGAGTTGCTTTCTAAACGGAGCAACAGTCAGCCTACCATCTGCTGTCCCTCACCTTCCCTGCCCAGGCCTGATGCACAAAAAGAGGGAAGGATAGGTGAAGCAGATGTGCAGTTGAGGTCCCTCAGGTGAAGAAAAAAAAAAACAAACACAAAAAACTTTGGCTTATAAACACTTCCATTTTTTTTTAGGTCATTCCCTCTCAGTAGTGCAGATGTATGAAGGTACCCAGGCAACAGTTATCTTAGCAATGATTAATCAGGCTCCTTGCCTTCTTATTTGCTAGAAGATGTAGGGATCAAATCTCAGTGCTTGGTAAAAGCAGGTGACTGCCCTCAAAATTATTAATTGTTAATTTAACAGCTTTAAAAAAATAAAAAGAGAAAAGACACAAAAAAAAATATACACTCAGCAAAAACAAGAGCTTTTTTAGCTCTCTGAAGCATTTCTTTTAATTGCAAATCTTTTTACTATTCAGATATGCTTGACAGTCAGCACAAGGGAATAACAAGGGAGGAGTCAGCCCACTCAAGTTGTAAGGAGCAGCTGCACAGGCCATGAAGGCACAAGCCCACAGTCCCACTTGAGATCACTAGGGTGTTTTCTGTGCTCTGAGAAGGAACTCTTTCCTCTCTGTTTCATCTCTAGAGTCAGTACTATCTTCATCTGTTCTCCCTGCACTTCCTCTCCTTTGAATACTTCAGCTTTCTTCTCATTTATTTCATACCTCTATAACTCTGGATTTACACACCCCAAACCAACAATTTCCCTAAGAAAAGCCAAATAGAAACAGGGAATAGAAGTTATCGTTAAAGATCTCCTTACAACTTTATACCCATGCAGCAGCTAATGCAATAGGACCTCAGTCCTCATCTCGTTCTTAGGTTCTGCAGCAATGGGCAGAGTTTATTACAGTAATGTGGATGACTTCCAAAGGCCCTGGTTTTAGAACAAGCAATTTAGGAATAATTTTCTGAAGACACACAACAGATGTGTCGGGTATCAGTCTCTCACCTCTCTGAAGTCTACAATTAGTTAGACTATTTGCATGTTAGTCTAGAGCTAGATCCAGATTGTCAGTTCTAGTGATGCCATTATTACAAGACCTGTTTTCTCCAGCTATCATAAATAACTGCACAGCTCAGAATACTGCTGCAACCACCATCACATTAACTCAATGCTTTCTTAAGTCCAAGTGCTCTTCTCTGTCCATACCTTTCTGCTGCTTCTTTGTTCTCTTCACATCAGATCAACTGATTTCTATCGTGTAGGTTCTTCACTGCTCAACCACAAATCATTGTTAAGGAACCCATGTACCCCTCCAAAATGTTCATGATACCAGTCTCTACTGTACACCTTTTGGGCATTCAGACAAATCCCTCCATACTCCTCCTTAGTGAGTGGACTCTTGCAGTCCCAGTGCTTGAGTGCCTAGTCCTCCACCTATCTGTTTGCATCTCTCTGTTGTGTCTTGTCCTGTGTGCATGTTTTAAGCTCTGTCATTAAGGGACTATGTCATTGCACTGGTCTCTGCAGCACCTGGCATTTTCTTAACCTCTGACTGTAGCTCTCAGGAATCAAAGAAACAAGAGGTAACAATTCCTTCATTTACTGTTGCATGAAATAACAAAGACAAGACACAGCTGGACATCCCTGAAGTCCACCCCATTCCCACCAGCAGCACCCCATTCCCATAGCCAGCTTTATGGACACATTCAGTCCCTGTGGATTCAATATACTCACCCTAACGCCAGCACCTTCTTGCACAAAAAAAAAAAAAAAAAAAAAAAAAAAAAAAAAAAAAAAACCACAAAAACACACACCATGGCAAAACTGGAAAAAAGTGATTTTGTTGCAAAAAATTCTTTAACATGAGAAAATTTGATTTTCACTCCCAGGAGATGTCAAAATAAAAGCTCCTTATTTTTACTCTGTTTTTGAAACAGAATATTTTCATTTTCTCTTGAATGTCATCTCAGGGTTTTTAAACCAAAAAATGGCACAAGAAAAATCCAAGTTGTTCTCTTGTTTTGAAATGTTGACAGAAAACAAGAACTTATTTTAGAAGTCAAAAACTATTTGCTTCAAGGATTTGGAACATTTGGAGGAATGCATTCAAAAGGAATCACCAGAAACTCTTGTTAGACAATCCCATGTTTCCAGACTTATTTAATACATGAAATAAGAGTGATTCTTTACCCTGAAATGTCTCCAGTGGGAGACAATACAGATAAATCATGAGGCTGAGGAATTATTTTTTCCCTTTGGTATTCAAAAACTTAAAGACATCAAAACTTTTGACTGAGATGCAGCTGATATGGAAATTGTAGTACAATAATATATAATAAAGCAGTCTAAAAATTGAAAAATCACTTTATAAAATTGTATGATTAATTTTATTCCTTGATATGGGCACAGCAAGGCTATCACTCCTTTTTGAGGTTATATTTGCAAATGACACAGCCTAGAAGTCATATTTTTCTGGAGCTGAATGAGTTACAGCTTGGAGCCACTTGACATCTATTAGACAAAGGCAGGTCAAGACGTTGCCATTAGCAATATCCTGGGAAGAGAGTTCTGATCAGCACACAGAGCTACATCCCACCAGCAGGCTCTGTGGCACAGCAACCAGGTAGTCCAGCTCTCATCCTTCCCTGGTATTTAAAAAAATCACCTTGTTACAGCAGCTCCTGCACAAAGAAAGCAGCTCTGCTCTATCACAACGGACTTAGAGGAAGAAAACTGCTCTCCAGCAGAAATTTTGAGATGAGGGTGGGCCAGGAATGACTTTGGTCGCAAGTTTTATTGGCACACACAAACTCCTACAACAAGTATGAGATACAGAGCAGATAAGTACAGAAGGCGGGTGGAAGCTTGAGCATGGAAGTTTTTAGAAAGAAAATTTCTACATTTTTAATTTTGTTTCCCCTTGGGGATGTTTACAAATGTACAGGAGGATACCTGCTCCCTCTGTTACCATAAGTTCTCCCTTGGCACCCAGCAGAGCTCCTAAACTTTCCCTCCTAACCTCTCAGGCTTTGTAGCATGTTAACCAGAGCTACTCAGCTTGTTTGATGGAGCTGACTCACCCAAAGTGGGCTCAGTATGTGGGCAGAGTGAGTTCACATCTACTGTGAAATACCACATAAATATATCCATGGAAAGCAGAGTGTAAGTGGGAAGGATGGGGTGTTGCTGAGAAACAGCTCCCCAGTATCTCTGCTCTGATTTCGCTGCGCCTGGGGCTGAAAGGCAAGTCATAGACCAGGATACTGAGCTGGGCTCTAACATCTACTTCAGTAAGCCTGAGCAGTTGCAATTGCAAAGCACCCCAAAGGATGCAGGAACAGCCTTGGAGGGTCACAGCATCTATCATCTAACATGTACCATGGCTAGAGGCAAAAGTGAAGGAGTACAGATTTAGAACATCTTTCCTCCAGTGGACAGAGGGGGACTGAATATATATAATACACTTGAGGGTGCACCTGCATTTAAAGTAACCTTAAATAAGTCCTCTGGATATCCACAGACAGACCATACAGTGGCAGACGTAGAGAGATATAAGGACAAGGATCAGGCTCTGGAGATAAACATTCTTTTTATTGATTAATCATACATAGAACCTATAGTTCTGCTGCTCCACCTCGCTTTAGGGGAATGACCAGAGAAAGATTAAACAGTCTTCTGGATTATATGTGAAATACAGTAGTTGGCAATCTCACCTGCCATGTCATTTATTCAGGCTGGATGTTTGTAATGATCCATTCTGTTCATAAATGTCAATTATACAGCAGGTTCAGTTCAAATAGTCCCATTTAAAGTGCAGGTTTCATATCAGTCTTACTGCAAGATTTTAGTTCAGCCAAGACAATTACTGACTGGATCACTTCATACACCACACATTTTGCAAATAATTACTGGTTTTTAAAAGGAAAGGTTACACTGCCCTGGAAGTTCACAAGAGCTGCATGGTTAGTCTTCACCTCTTCTCTTAATTCTGGAGGAGGAGGAAGCTCTCTGTGGCACAGCAAGCAAAATGACCTCTGATGCAGACAGCTAGCATTTCCTTCCTGCAGCACTTTTGCAATAACAGCTGATGTAATTGTTCAAACTATAAAAAATCACAAGAAAACATGGCACTTTTCTCACCCACATGCAACTACCTCCTATTCATCAAAAGAAATTATCACTTCACTTCCATAGATGTGATTTATGTATTGTATGCCCTTGTGAACCTCAATAATGACAATCTTTAAGTCTCAAAATAACTGAATTGCAGAGCACAAAAGTGGGTTCCATAGTGTCAGTCCAGCTACCTCCACACCAGTCCATTTTAATCTGCTTGTTATCTTTCTCTTCAGGGAAAAGTAGTTATTAAACTTTGGAGCAGCTGGCATTTTTACTATCTCAGACTTCAAGTGATGTTTCTGTGTTAG
The DNA here is from genome assembly GCF_029207755.1 of Chamaea fasciata. Classification (NCBI taxonomy): domain Eukaryota; kingdom Metazoa; phylum Chordata; class Aves; order Passeriformes; family Sylviidae; genus Chamaea; species Chamaea fasciata. The sequence goes on from NW_027094087.1 coordinate 35,327,870, forward strand.
CAACAAACCATGGCAAAAATGAATGTGAGGAATTTAACACAGGATATACATTCCATCAAATGTTAACTTCTGTTTTCAGTGCAGCACATGCTTGCATTTGTATTTCCTTATTTACAAAGCACACAGGATACCCCATTATGTCTCATCTTTAATTTGGGCTTTGCAGTGTTGGACAGTATTGGAGACCTAAATCTAAATGGGAAAAAATATCTCTAGCCAAACATTGCTCCAACTTGCCAGTGAGGGGTGAAACAGCACACATAATTACAACTATTTAAGGAACAAGTATTTCTCTCCTGAACCTCAGAAAAGTGATTTACAACTTTCTTTGGCGTTAAGCAAAGGCTGACTTGACTAAGAAAAGCAACAGAGTTCAAATCAGATATCTGACAGAATCTCAGTGCAGCTAATCCTCATTTAAACTCATTTCTTTCCATCAGAGGTACAGAATAAGCTCCCACAGGAATTAGATTGATTTGCCAATAACTGGGTTAGGCTAAGGCACTACCTAGTCCTGTGCTAGAGAATACGAACATTCCTCTGCACAGATCCCATAACATTATTTTTTTTCTAACATTCAGGTCTTGTCTTTAGAGGAAAACTTAGCTTATTCATTATCTTCCTCTTAAGTAGAAATAAAGCTCTTTACATGGTAATATATCAGCAACTGATTAAAGTTGGGCTGAGCATTTGTTTCATCCTACCCAGCTTTCTGAGATGGCAAAAACCAGTAATATTTCAGTAAGGTTTCTTTACTGGGAAAGTAGGCTACAGTACTGCTCAGCATGTTAAGCTTTGAAGCAGGGGAACCCAGACTTATATGCCATGGAATTGAAGTCTCAGGTATCTACATGACTTTCCTGGGAAGGGTTAAACAGTTTGCAATGTAACCAAAGGATACTGTGGTAGCAAATGGGGGAATAGAACTGCAGGACTTCAGCAACCCTCTCTGAGAGAGGAACAGAGAGCACTGATGTCTGCTCAGGATCATTTTATCTGAATTCTCTGCAGGACTCCGGTAATTGAGCAGCTTCTTTTCACAAGAGAGGCTTGCGGAGCTGGTGAAATTTTTTATTCTAGGAGAGAAACCCTTGGAGGACTACATGATTGTTGGAGCAAGGAAGGGAAACTATATAGCCCTCTGCAGCATAATGAGCATGCAAAGCAGCAATGAGAGACCCAACTACATCTTCTCCAAATAGCTGTGGAAGCTCAAGTTATTTGACGTAAAGAGAAAAAGTTTCAGATGGAAAGTCTTAAGATCCTTCAGTTAGTCCTGCAGATGTGTTGAGGGTGTTTGACAGATAAGAGGAAAAAGTTCTAAATCATGTTGGTAGAGGAAATAATTAAAATATCTCATAAATGGCATGGAACTGTGTCAGGGGAGATCTAGGTTCAAAAAGCAGAAGCTCAGGAAACAGTTCCCTAGTTTAGGGAAAGGTTCTTCACCCAGAGGGTGGTTGGACGCTGAACAGGCTCCCCAGAGAAGTGCTTACAGCACCAAGCCTGACAGAGTTCAAGAAGCATTTGGACAACGCTCTCAGGCACATGGTGTGACTCCTGGGGATGTCCTGTGCAGGGCCAGGAGATGGACACAGTCATTTTTGAGGGTCCCTTCCAACTCAGGATATTCTATGATTCTATGAATGCAGCAGCTGCTGTAACCTTGAGATTTTCAAGAAAGTGGGACATGGGCAAAGTGACATCAGTTTTCTCTTAGGTGGGATTGGTTGCATGGGACTACACCCTTGTCAATTCCTTCCATCTTGTTTCTTTTATTTGACACTTTCCAAACATCCTATTTGTGCAGTGAGAACAAAGCAGACTAAATGCTTGTAGTGAGATCCACAAAGCAGAGCTGGGTCAAGATCCTCAGGTGTCACATGGCTCCCCAACTCTGGTGGTTCTTCGTACTGGCTGGGAAGGTGTCAGCATAGTGTATGCAATTACACCTCACTCAGAAAATGGTACTTTAGGAGACAGCATGCAACCAATATCAGTCTTTCTGAATAAGGAAGGGGCTTTAAGTCATCTGCACATTGTGCCTCCATGTTTCAGGTGGTTTATTCCACTCAAGTCCACAAAAAAATCCTCACTTTTGGTTCAGAAGGTGGAGTAAACGGAAAAAATGAAGTAGGCCAGACCTTTCCTGAAAATGAATATTCATTGAGGGGCTTAGAATACAAGGCCTATGAGGAACGACTGAGGGAGCTGGGGTTGTTTAGCCTGGAGAAAAGGAGACTCAGAGGTGACCTTATCACTCTCTACAACTTCTTGAAAGGTGGCTGTAGCCAGGTGGGGGTTGGTCTCTTTCTCCAGGCAGTAACTGACAGAACGAGAGGACACAGTCTTAAGCTGTGCCAAGGAAAATATAGGCTGGATATTAGGAAAAAGTTTTTCACAGAAAGAGTTATAAAGTACTGGAATTGTCTGCCCGGGGAGGTATTGGAGCCACCATCCCTGGATGTGTTTAAAAAAAGACTGGATGTGGCACTCAGGGCCATGGTGTAGTTGAGGTGTCAGGGCTGGGTTGGACTCAATGATCTTGTGGGTATCTTCCAACCTAGTGATTCTGTGAATTCGTATTTCAGATGCATATACATGGGGAATACATGCTTGGAGAAAAAAAATCAGAAGTACAGCATTATGTGGGAAGACAGCTCCACCAGGCTAAAACATCTCTTTTTTTTCTGTTTTGTGCAAATCTATCTTTCAAGTGTTGACAAATCTAGAAGCCCAAGCCCAAAATTCCAATGGCACCAACAGCCTCATCTAATTTACCTATTTGGCTGACCATGATGAAAGCCTGTTCTGGGAAAACATGCAAACATATAAAGATGAATACATGCACAGCCTGGATTCCCCAGTAACTGGCCTTAGGCACCCAGTGTTGCCACTAACCCAAGCCCCTGATCTGCAGCTGCCTCACCCACAAGCAGGCACACGCATGCATGCATGCATACACAGGTGTCTCTGCTGGCTGGCCCAGGGACTGGCAGAGGAGTAACTTCACAGAGGTACTGAAAGGATTTGTGGAAGAGGCAAAGTTGTCCAAAGATCCTTGCTGCATGCTGCTGTTGGAACTGATGATGGAGGCCCCTGGATGTCCTCCAGCAGCTCGGACTAGACAGAATGAGCACTGTAGCGCAGGGCAATCCTCAGTAGTGAGTCACCAGTGGGAGACACAGCCTCAAAGGCTTTGGATGGTTTTTCATAGTAATTGAGGGCAGCATCTTAATTTTTAATCAAACACTTGCATTATGATGGTGTAACTTGTTTGCAACCTCCCTGAGAGTCCCTATAGTGTCCTTAGCCAACTTAAAACAAAAAGAACAAAAAAGAATACTGCAATATAACTGCATACATTGGCAAACACTACAGTGCCTTGACTTTCCAGCCTCAGCATCAGCACCTTTTCCAGGACTGAAGCACCAATGTTTCTACCAAATGCTTGGGATGGGAATTACCTGAGATGACTTTGCAATACCAGCTGACTAGTGCCAACTTTAAAAGTGATGACTACTGTGTAATCACAGTCCTTGGGCTGGCATTTCAGCTTTGTTTAATTTATTTCCTTTTTCTTTTCTTTCCAAATGCAAATATATGTTGCTTGCCAGATTTCTTCTACAGCATGTCAGATCTCATGATACTGAAATAAATTGTAAAAGTGAGCTCTAAGCAACCGTGTTCTGTATTCCTTCTGGCATAGTCAGTCTGATTTCACCTCAGTCTCACAATTGGAGATGAGGAATCAAAATCTCCGTGTCAAATCTAGTACAACAAAGGATATGGCTTTGGGTTTGAACTAGACAAATTTATTAGTGGCTTACAAAGCAGATATCTAGCAGCTGAATGGTTAATACTGAGTGCAGGCTCAGCTGAGGCACAGATTTATCAGTTTTATTGAAATTGTGCCCTTTGTTTCTCAATGTTGCTTCAAGACAGTTTGACCTGGCACATAGGTTAGGAAGAAGAAAAGTCCTACTTGGTAATTACTGCTACCCAGAGATATTTACCTCAGTTTCTCCCTTGTGCTGGTACTGGCCAACACATGAAAGAATAATGAATCAGATCCATGGCTTTATCTCACCTAAGCTATCCCAGAACAAATGAAAATAAAGGAGAGGTTTGGTTTTAAACCAAATAAGTTCCCTAATCCTCTTTATGGAATATTTGTGCAAATGCTTACAAGGAAAGTGAGGACCAGGAGGCAGGAGGAAATCTGTACTGTGTCCCCTGCAGTGCAAAGGACTCAGAGTGACCATTAGCCTTCACCATAAGGTGATTGTGGTTCTCCCGCTGGGCATACCTGCAATGCCAGTCTTGTTCCTTGTTGTGTGACAGAAATTCATACAGAGGTACTGAACTCTCTCCTTCCCCCTTCACCTCTCTCCAGCTGTCCTTCATCGCAAGGTAGAACACACTGGATTATTATTTTCTGTTAAATCTTCCTGAAGGGACATTAGGTTTACTCTATGAACCAGTGGCTCTGAGGTGCCTCAATCTTAAAAATGGCTATTTAAGGTCTGGTTTCTCCTCTTACACTCAGTCAGTCAAGAGTACCTCTGCTCATGACTGTGGTAGCACACTTGGGAAATGGCCCTTAGAAGGGACACTTTTCAAAATGACAAAGAAAAATGCCTACTCTTATTTTTTAACTCTTTCTAATTTTTAAGATTTCCTTCCTGTGAGCAGCATCTTGTCAGAGTGCACAGCACTATCTGGAACAATAGAAAGGAATCCAGCCCACATACAGCAGTGCATTTATACTCTGCCTGGTATTTCCCACTGGCAGCATAAACCCAGTTATTTCTTAGCTCATCCTTTCATTAGTTAAAATCCCTTTGCATATATTATTCATAAAATAATATGGATTCATATTTTCAGTAAGAAAATATATATTGGTGGCCTTTTTTAATCATCCTCAAATCAATTCTATTTTCCCACCACTTGTTAAACAAAGATGGGTTTTTTTGTTTGGGTTTTTTAATTAATTTTCTGCTATGGCTCATTTAATTTTATTTTGTGTAACTTGGTATGTGTAGAGCAGAACAAAAAAAATACCTGAGTCTATTTATACACAATTAAATAGAAGTGATATATCCATGTCTTTTATAGATGGCTTTAATTTTCACCGTATCACACTGCAATGTTTTGCAAAAGCAAAGTATATTTTTCCTAAATGAAAATTTAAACTGACAAAGCATCTACATAACAGGTGGGCATCATTATTACTTTTTACCTCATACCAATTCTTTGGAACCTATTAGAGCTGATACACACAAGAATTAGGCTCATCAGCAATTACAGTGATCTGTATACAGAAATATAGCAAAAAAATGTAAATAAAATCAAGATTCCATGCTTTGCAGTGGTATAACAACTCTTAGGAGTCCCACAGCTGAGGTCCCACTCCCATAAAGTGTGTCTGGTATGAATTTAGGTAAGTTATTTTTACTCTCTGCCTATTTTGTGGAGAGTAAAAATGAGGCCTGAAAGTCTCTCTAAGAACTCTTCAACATGCAGGAAAAAGATTTTTTGTGTTTATGAATTTTTTGGGAATCCTTCTGACGTGATCACCTTCCTTAGCTATTTCTGCACCAAACATGGCTTATGACTGAATCAGACTTTAAGTGACAGTGAATTTATCATGTCCCATGATCAATTTTTCCAAGATTTAAATATAATCCTGAGCCTTATTTTAATTTACAGTTTTCTAAATCCAACCCATTCTACAATATTAAAATTCTATTTCCTCTAAATAGAAAATAATCTTTGCAAAGGGTGTTGATTATCATAATCTACTAATTACTGTGATATTACACCCACTACAAAATAATTTCTACTTTGGAAATGCACTTTAGAGAGACTGAGTGTCTGTGAGCACTATATGTGAGCCAGGGCATCTTTTAAAATTCAAATTATTCTCCAATCTCTTTCAGTTCTTGGGCCTTTTATTTGGGACATTCAGTTTGGACACTCTGATTTCTTCAAGAGAAGGAAGAAGTCTTCCAGATGCAAACAGAATTTTCTCTAATCTAGACAGAATTATTTTTTTAATCTGCCCAAAGCTTTTAAATAAAAAGTACTTTTTCCAAGTCAATTTTGCTTGCTGCTGAAGAAATACAAAGGGCATTAGGGCCATCAGGAGACTAACCTCTATTTGATTTAGTTATTTTCCATGTTTTAAATTTCTCTTTCTGGAGCTTTGATTGCCTGTGGCCCTTCTAGGTAGACCTACCATCCTTAAGGATTTACAGTTTGTTGCTGCTAGTCCCAGGCCGGGTTCTCTCCATTTCTATTCTCTGGGTAAAACTCCCGACAACTTTTGGTTAGCTCTTCTCTTCTTTCCTTTATCCCGCCTAGTCTTCCCACCACACTCACATCCCATCTGCTCCCTTAGCACTGCCAGCATCTCCTGAGTGATGCCAGTCCAGCTGGAATTGCAATGCTAAAAAAGCCCCTGTCTCTGGAAAATATCACTTCCAGCTATACAAATAGCTACTTATCTGCTCACTCTCTTTGTTTAGATGCTGAGGAGGAAAGTAACCAACCAGACTTCTGCAGAAGCCAGAGAGATTTCTCTGCTTCTCACTAAACTTATGTCCAATCCTCTTTTTATTTTTTTGCATGGAATTAGTATGGAGATTGGATATAGCAGAGCCCTGATCTGAGACTTAAAATGTCCTTTTTGTCACCTTTAGTAACATTATGTCGAGAAAAAGGAGGGAATATGGAATAAAATGACCATGGAAATGCCCTTTCGTCATGGTCCTGCTTTGTTAGGCTCTCAGGTCCAAGGAAGGATGCAGAGGTTCATATGAAGAGAGCATTAGGGCCGTGGTTTGCCAAGATAACCAACAATTCTAGGGAGTTAAGGCCTGCTACTTTGCCACAAACCTGGCTTTTCTACAAGGAGCTTTGTCACTCCATGAAAGGACCAGCTAATTACTTCAGCATTTTTTCTCTCTGCGTTTAGAATTATTTCTGCAAACCTAAGCTCTTCCAAGGTTGTAGGTCCTGAGAAAAGAACAGGAAACAACCACATATTTTCAAGGCACTAAAGGGAAATAACTTACATGACTGCTTAGGGGAAGAAAAGAAAAACTTTTGTCAGCTGTAAGCAGATCAACCTCTGATGATGGAAACACTGATTTCCCTCTGTCATGGAAACCCCATGCCTGTTACCAGATTAAACAACTGTCTCTATAGACCAGGGCACATGGAAGAATTGCAGTGATCCATCATAGCTGCTCAGATGAGTTCTCTTTGCCTTCAGGAAAGGATAGCCCTGCATGACAGAGAAAAGATTTGATGCTAACTGCCTGAAATATAGCCAGGGCTGGAGAAAGCATCTTATTTGAAGAAAAAAGTATTCTACAATGTTTGAGTCAGTGGTCACAGTACTCTGAAACAAAAGAGAAAGCATTTACTTTCTCCAAATATACTTTTTTTTGTTGGCCCAAATATTTTCAATTAAATCCCCAAGGACAGGATCACTGTGCCAGTGTCACTACCTGGCTGACAGCAAAAGCCAAAGGCTACTTCAGAATTTCAGTTTTCCTTAAAAATGTATGAAGGGAGTTAACGGTCTTGGCTGGGGAGTCATAAAATGTAACTCTCTGAAATGAAATGGCTTATGGTACCCAAGGAGAACCATTTGTACTTTACCAGTGGAAATACAGCTGAAGTTGTGCCCCGTCAATGGGCTTTCCCCCCCAGCTGGATGCAATTTGGAGTTCTCTTTCTTGCATTAAGCTGGGAAACTGTTCTTGAAAAGCAAGAGTAAGGTTCCTCTTCCATAACTTACAAAAATATGAGTAAGGCAGGGAAATGGCAGTGCCCCCCTTAAAAGGAGGAATACAAACAGATGAAGTACATGTAAAAATATTACTGATATACTAAATCTGTTTTCTCATGCAAAATTAAAAAAAATCCATCAACACTCTCTTGGAAATACAAATCACCATGCATCGTCTGGCCAAGAAAAAATAGTGTTTTGAGTCCATCTTACTGAACAAGCTGAGAAAAAGCCTTTAAATTGAAATAATAAATGCAATTTCACCCAATCATTTTATTAGCAGGCAGAGTATCATCCTAATCTTTCAAAGTGTCAAATAAAACCCAAAAGCAAGAAAAACCCCAAAGACTTCTAGAAGATAAATGCACATGACTAGCTGTTCTGAAGGGAGTAAAAGAAAATGTGACTCTTAAAGCTTTAAAAAATGTTTCTGAGATTTCTATGGTGAGATACAGATACATCCAATGAAAAGATTTCATTGAGAGCCAAGATAAGATCTTGTGCCAGCTAATAGAGAGAACTATTCCCAAACAACTCAATGAATTGTGCAACACATCTTGTGCATCAGCAAAACCCATCACATCAGGATTTAGAGGCATATGATCACATCTGAATCTACAGGTCAGCTGCAAGGGCAGACAATTCAATGCTCCTGCTACTACTAAACAAAGCTTGATACCTCATGTGGGAACCACACTGCAATTGAAGGAATCCAAAAGAAGGAATCCAAAAGTACATATGCTCATTTCCATGGAAATGTTTTGCATTTGCATTCTGCTTGAAAGATTACTGGCCTAAGGATTCTTATTGAAAACTCTTATGCAACAGCAACACTTAACTCATGCAGCGAGGATGCTGCATTCCAGGGCATTTCTTGCAAAGCCATTTCAGGCAAATGACAGCTCTTAGCTCTGAACCTTGTGCTCATCAACCCTCTGGATTTTCAGATTGTGACTGCTCAGCATTTTCTAAGAATCAGGCCCCAGGAAGTACCTCAGCATGAGCATTCCAAAGTTAGCATATGGATCATCACCAGACATTAAAAACCTGATCCAAGTCCTACCTCTGCCTTCCTAAAATATTACTGTGTTCCCACAACCAGAGTCTCTCTGCACCACTAACAACCTTGTGTTGCAGAGAAGAGCTCCGATCTACAACTGCTAGGAAAATAAGGCTCTGATAGTCAGGGTACTTTACCCATGAGTAAAAGTCAGGCAGGGAAAAAATTGGAGTACAACATTTCCCCACATCCCACCCCTCCTCAAGCTAAATTACTCCTTTATATTCTATGTCTTTTTTAGTGACTACCGAATTTCTTCAGGCTGTTCTCCAAAGATTACAGAGTTTCTGTGTAAACTTTCTTGAGATTACTCCAGCTGAAGTCTTCATATTGTTTAAACTTATCCATCTGAAAACTTCAACTAAACATTATTATTCAGATAAGGGGTTTTTTTCAGACAGGGTTGATGAAATTGACTGAAAAATAGAGACACAAATGATAATTTAAATCAAAATTAGTACCTGCATTGTAAAGAGTAGACCAGGTGTATGACTATAGTCATGTTTTCATTTATTTGAGTTTTTGATCCTATAAAGACAACCAAGATTTTGGCCCTACCTGTGTTTTGATGAGCATTGAGAGGGCTTTAATTTGGTGGGCTATGCAGAAGATACCTGCATCTGCTTGCCCTGCAGCATTTTTCCACCTTCCCTATTCCAACCTGGCACACTCAGGTGAATAAACACAAAGGGATCAGAGAAGGGATTTGAGGATTGAAAGTGAAGAGTTGAGCAGAAAAAGCTCAAAGTGAGGAGAACTGAGAATGTTTTCAAAGGTTTTTAATTTTGCTTTCCAAACACATTCAGCAGTTAAGTTGAAAATGCCACTATATACATCCCCTACTGCAGCCTTTAAGCTTTCTGCATCCAAGTTAAAGAGCAGACACACAGCCCTGTGGTGTCAAACAGCTAATGAAAGAAATTTTGGAAGAGAAATATGGAACAGAGCAGATGAGGCTGGAGGTGTGGGGAACAGTTTCTATTGGGTTTACGTGACAAGGTTTGGGGAGTTAGGGGGCTACAGGCTTGGCTTCTGTCAGAAGGTGTCAGAAACTGTCCCCATGTCAGGTGGAGCTTGTTCTAGATGGCTGCAAAACAGATCTGCCACTAGCCAAAGCTGAGCTCATCAGTGACATTGGCAGTGCCTCTGGGATAACATATTTAATAAGAGGTAAAATAAAGCTGCACAGCAGCTGGGAGAGAGGAACATGTTAAAACAACAGTGCAGACACTAAGGTCAGTGAAGAATCTCTGGCTGGAGAAAGGCACTTCACTGACAGTTGACCTGCTTTGTCAACTTGTCCCTTATTCCTCAGATGTTTCCATTCCTTTGGTGATGTCCAAAGGATCGTGATGTAACCATACTTTATTGCAGGCATGAAAAGCCTTGCTAAGGAATTAGAGGAAGAGGAACAGGACAGAGCAGCTAGAAAGGAGACCATTCACAACTAGCTACAAATGTTTCTGAAGTGAGGAGGAAGGACTGAGGTCTTCAATCTATTTCTCTCTATCTCTCAACCCACATGAATTGCTGAGCACAGAAAGAGAGTGATTTACATTTATGGAATTTAAAAGCACATTCAGACTCTTTGCAGTACCACAGGCATATGCTTTTTGTAGGCTTACATAGGAACTCAGCACTGAAGTGGATAAGCCCAAATTTGGAAATTTGGAAGGCATTACACACACATAAATACAAGACATTGTATGCAAGTCTGTTTCCAGCATCAAAAAAACCCCAAAACCCATCACTATCTTTTAATCTTCAAGAAGGAAATTTCTTCTAATCCCCATCATTAACTAACATGCTTTTTCTTCACACAGCATTTTTGAACGATGGTTAAGAAGACACAGGCCCATGCTAGAAGTATACCCAGCAGCTAATGCACCAATTGGGCACAATCGAGAAAATTACATGGTCCCCTTCATCCCTCTATACAGAAATGGAGAATTTTTTAAATCCTCAAGGGAGCTGGGGTATGACTATGAATATCTGCAGGAACCAGGTAACGTTATAATTTTGGGTAAAAGGTGAGATGTAAAACTTGTTGCCTATAACCTGGAATATGTCTGTCATACAAGAAGATAAAAAATCCTTTTAATTCCAGATTTTTTCCTGAATATAGTCCCAAATAGTACCTGCTTGTTTTCACATTTCTGGTCTCATATATGTGATGGGTGAGCAACTGGATTATGGGTCAGGCACAAAGGGTTACAGGGAATGGGCTGACATCAGACTGAGGACCTGTCACTAGTGGACTCTGCAGGTCTCCATCCTCAGTCCTGTGCTCTTCAACATCTTCATAAATGACTTGGATACAGGACTGGAAAGGATACTGAGCAAGTCTGGAGACTATAGAAAACTGGGAGGAGCTGTTGACTCTCTCAAAGGCAAGGAGGCCCTGCAGAGAGACCTCAGCAAATTAGAGGACTGGGCAATCACTAACCAAATAAGGTTCAGAAAAGGGGAAGTGTCAGATTCTGCACCGGAGATGGGGAAATCTTGGATGTATGGACAGACTGGGGAATGAGATGCAGAAAAAACTTAATCCAGGTGTTGGAATAAAAGCTCTTGAAACAGTCAGATCAAGACCAGAAATATGTATCCATATTTTTAAATCAAAGACATTAGTTTCCTAAAATCATATTATTGCTAGAATTGTACAACTCAGACAAAGTGGCAAATACCATCACTTTCAGGAATTCTGAATCATGAAATTGTACTGCAAGAGGAAGGAAATGGTAAAATACTTACCATTCAACAATTAATTTATGTTGCCTCTTGGACTCTTGCCTTTTCCCAGGGGAGCACATAGTCCTCAGAAAAAGGAAATCCTAATAAATTCTGTCCATGTTCTTAACACAGAGGTAAGGAAAGTAGTTCCTTAATTATTCTGAAAGATCAACAAAATGGATGAAATTCAACCTTGTTCAGAAAGCCCAGATTATCCTCAGATGTCGCTCAACTCCTTGTCAATCTCACTGAGAAGAAGCAAGCTTAAGCTATTTCTTATCTGAAGGGAAGAATTGGTTACAAATGGGAAATGGTTGGACTCTCAAATTACAGATATAGATTTTCTCACTCTAGTGTACAAATACAGACTTTTCTTTAGGAGAAGAGAAAGTGTGACTGCCAAACAGGAAGTACTGGACAAGTAGGAAAAAATCTATGAAAGAAAAAAAAACAATCAGTAGCAAAGATCTGAGTGGTCAAGAAAAGGCAGCATTTCTGCAGGTCTTCCAGATGAGGAAGAAGAGGCAAGACAGAGGAAAAGAACAAGACAGACCGAGGAATGAGCACACAAGATCTGGCCCCATCCTATTCCCAAAACCTGGGGTTTTTTTGCTCATAAAGAAAGGGGCGATTTTGGTGGTTCTGGATTGAGAGTTGGACTAGATGGCCTTGGAGGTCTCTTCCAGTGTTGACAATTCTGTGATTCTGTGAAGAGCAGCAGTTCTGAGCTACAGTACCAGCAACTTAGGAGAGATGACGTAGGACTACACAGAGCATAATGAGGCTGGTTACAAGAAATAAAACTTGGAAAGAATCCAATGACAAAAAGGCATTTTAATGCTAAATTATATTGTTGTGTCCCTGAGGAAAAACTGATGCCTGTAGCTCTGCTTTCCACTGCAAAGCTAATCACTGTGTAAGAGTACATAGTTTTAATTGCAGGTCCATTTATTTTTATATGTATGACAGTGCTGAAAAAGAAGTGGTCTCAAACAGTTCGTATGGAAATCCGTCCCTCAGGACTCCAAGGCACATGTCACAGTGTACCTACTGGGGAGCTGCTCTGAGCAGAAGCTAGAGCAGACAGCTGGCTTTCCTTGGCATGAGAACAGTGAGCTGTAAAATGACCACAATGCCTGAAAACGAACACAGGTTAGCATCAATAACAGAGATTTGGAAGACTAACTGCACCATTTAACAATAGCTGTCAAAACAAGTTGCTCTGTTAAGATCTGTTTCAAGAGTTATATTTTAGCACCTGGACTAAGCTTTTTCTGCATTCTTTTCCTTCTTTCAGAAATGAAAAGAGATAAATTTACAGATGCACTCTTGATTTTTCCCCAGAAAATCTCCCTCTCCCACTGGGAAGTTTAATAGAATCATAGAATCATTTAGCTTGGAAAAGTCTTCTACCACCTCATGATGGTCCAAGCATAAAACCAGCACTGTCAAGCCCACAACTAAACCATACCTTAGCACCACATCTTTATGATTTTGGAACACTTCCAGGGATGGTGACTCTGCTACTTCCCTCAAGCCTGTTCCAGTACTTGAAAATTCTTCTCATTAAAAAAGATTTTCTGAGCTATAATTATGAGGAGACTGATGAAATCTGTAGGAGCTGTGAACTTTCCATGACTACAAAGACAAGCAACCGTGCCTTAAAGCTGACTGAGGGGCTCCATCATTTGAGTCTCTCCTAGCTCATTTTCCTAGTTTTGATTGTGGAAATCTCACAGGTATTTATTTTGAACACCCAGAAGTACACAACCAGTGAACAACAAACACATAAGAAATGGCAGAAACCAATTGTCCCACTCCCTCTTCACACCTAGTTTAAAGACTTCTCTATCAGCCCTGCTAATTCCTGGGCCGTGATCCTTTTCTCCCTTTGACTCAGGTGTACCTCATCCAACATGAGCAGGCCTGGTGCTGTGTAAGCCACCCTGTGGACAGAAACCCCAAAATTCCACCTATGGCACCAGCCACTTGGCCATGTATTGATCTGTTGAGTTTTCCTATTCCGTTCAGTATTTTCCCCTAGTACTGAAGGAATCAAGTACAATACTACCTGAACACCTGCTCCTTTAACTCAATGAATGCCCCAGTGCCCTGAAGTCCCTTCAGATTACCCTGGGGCTTCCTCCTTCAGTCTCATCTCTATCCACCTGGAATACTAACAGAGCGTAGTCAGGGGGGGCACACCAAACCAGGCAGATTCCTGGCTACATCTCTTACCCAGGCCCAGGGAGGCAGCATCTTTTCAGAGCACAGTGCATGTTACAGCAAACTCCTGGAAGTACCATGACCCAAGAGGACATATGGATTGTTTTTCTGGGCACCAGTGAAAATGCAAGATAACAGGAAGACATTTACAGCCTTTGTGGGGATACAACATTCTAAATTGGTTGAGTACATCTAAATCAGTCCAGATGCATAAAGAGTTTTCAAAAATAAACCACCATAAGAGTTCCCAGAGAAAGTGCCCATGGAGGTGCTCTTTCTTTCCCCTACTAGATAGTAATTACTGCTAATAATCGTCTTTAGAGCTAGTAGTTGGGAGATGTGGATTTCAAATCCTCCTTTGTGCAAGCAGACAAGTATTCCTGTTTTTCAAATTCAAGCCAGCACATTGTTGGGTGCATTTTGAACAGGTTTCTTTCCAGCCTCTGCTGTGAAGTGAGAGCCCTGTATGGCAGGGTTTTCATAACTCATTAAGCCATAGCAAGAAAAACAGACACAGACACACACATTCATACCACAGAGCAAGAAGGCAGCTGACCATCTGACAGTGAGAAGCTTCCCTGGATTCACCAAAGAAAGAGGATTTCTTGTGCAGAATGACCACAAAATTGCTGTCTACTGCCTCTCCCCACACAGGAACTGTCAAAGCAAGTAGAATGCAAGTCCACAATTAATGAAAGGAAGATTTTATCCCCATTCAATATGTAGTTAAGGCAGGGATATTTTTGCTGCTAAAATTTGTGATAAAAGTTCAAAGAGCAGCTTGAAAAGAAGATGGAAGGAGAAAAAAATCCTCCAATGACTATTACACACAATGGCACCACACCTGGTACAGAAAATCCCTGACCTGCAAATTTTTGGTTGCTGGGTGGGTATTTTGTGAAAGTATTGTAATAGACTTGACCTTTTCTTAAACTCTCCCCAGAGTTCTGCCTCACTTATTGTTGCCAAGGGATGCTGAGCTAGCAGGACCCTTGGTCATACAGTATCAAACTTCTTGGGTTACAGTCTGAAGTTTTGACAAAACCATGAGGAGCACTGGGGACAGTGAACTCTATGCCAGCCTTGGACATGAAGGTTGAGAAACAGACTATCAGGGCTGAAGAGATCTGTTTAAAACTATTTGTGGCTCTCAGACAATTTCTGCCACTCTTGCTGCTTTATACTCAGCCTTCCAGTATTATCTATTATAGAGCTTCCATAAACTGACAGTACATTACATCAAGTTAAATGATCTTTCTTTTTCTGTTTGATTTTTCAAGCCCTCCAGTCTTTCCAAGACTTTTTGACACCCTATCTTCAGCAAGCCCGTCAGATCTGGGCTTGGTTGGTTGGAGCAGCTGTGTTTGGAGGCATTGTTACTGCTGTGCTCACAGGGCTCATCAGGGCCTGCCGGAAGAAAAAAGGAGGAAATTCTTCAGAGATACAACCCTTGCTCATAGAAAGTGAAGATTACAACAACATAACTTACCAGTCCAATTTCTAGAGGCCTCCAGTAACTCAGTCATGTTACTAAGGTGCTAATTAAGAACGCAATGTTTGATTGATGTTTACAAATACCTTGTGGAGGTGTGCTGCAGAAGCGGGATGGGCAGTCTCAAGCCTCTTGTAACCACCAATGTTATAGCATCTTGTCAGATCCACTCCTACAAAAACCCCCCAGATCCAACATAAGCTATGGCACCACCCAAAGAACACTGTGTATTTCCTAAGCTTGATTAAATAATGCTCCTATGAAACCAGACCAGCTTGTGTGGTGGATTTAATGTATAATTCTCTTTTATTTGGTTTTTCACAACTGTAGGGTCCAATGCTGCAGCCCAACCCATGTGTTTGGCACATGGACATAGTGACAGGTGTCTGCATAATTGGTGCTACATCCACTCTGCGTTTGAATGTAAGAGCAGAAATAGCCCTTTAGTCCAGTAAGTAAAATATACAGTGACTGAGGAGAGTGACTGTCCCACAGACACATTTTCTTCTGGCATAGGAGAGTTTTCCCTCCAGCTTCTATAATGTCCCATAATGTTGGTCCTTGATTGAATGCCATCAGTAGAAGAAAGAGGAAGCTCAGAAACCACTTCTCACTTGCTTAAAATGCTCATAAGTTGCAGTCTTCTATACTGCCTTGCATTAATCTGGGGAGCTGGGTGATTTTTAGGAGAGGAAACTTGGTCTCACCATGCCCACCCCTGTTCCACTTGCCTTAATGGTTGCTCACATTATGGCTGACTATTGGTTGCTCAGTATGCACAGATTCCACCAGATGACCCACAAGTAACAAAACAAAGTGTTGTGGGTTGACCCTGGCTAGATAGCAGATGCCCACCAAAGCTATTCTATCACTGCCCTCCTCAGATGGGCATGGCACAGATAATATGAGGAAAAGCTCATGATAAGGACAGGGAGAGATCATTCACCAAGTGCTGTTATGGGCAAAACAGACTTGATTTGGGGAAATTGGTTTAATTTCTTGCCAATTAAAAGTCAGAATAGGATTGTGAGAAATTACAACAATAATAATAAAAATACATCTTCACCAGCCCCTATCTTCTTCCCAGGCTCAGAACTAGACTTCTCTTCATCTTCCATGCCAGCAGCACGGGGGTGTGGGGAATGGGTACTGTTATACCCAAGATGTAAAGACCCATTCAATCTACAGAGAGAGAATGAAAATCCTGTATGTTCCCAGGGGCCTGCCAGGAAGAGTCTCCTGTTGGAGTCTAGAGCTGGTATGCTTTTGGAATGCCCAGTCCTGGAGTTTGAACATGACTGGAATATGTTGGAATTGTGTACCTTAAAAGTCCCAAATGCCCAGCTTTGAGACAGTCTGAATGACTGTGGCATTTGGGACAGACGGGCAGAGCTGTGACCCCTGGTTGGGTGCTTGCCCTGACAGAAATTCCACTCCTGTGTTTCATTAGATGCTTGCTGAAAAAAATGCAAAATATTTCAGTGTCAGTAAAGCAATGCCATCCTTTGAAAAGTTGTTCTGATAGAAAAATCCTAACTGTATTAAGCAAGTTTATTTCAGTCTTTTCAGTATTCCATGGTGATAGCATTTCATTTTCACACTGATCAAGTTTATTTTCACCAGATGTCACCCGCTTGCAAAAGACACAGCCAACAAGTCATTTCTGATTCAACTCTTCAGCTGTTCATGTCTTCTCCACAGATCACCAGTGTTCCCTGGGCCTCCCTCCTTTGGCCATGGCAAATCACCATGTGTGAAAGGATCAAAGTGAAGCTTTGGCTCATCAGATCTTCTAAATCCTACTTTTTGGCAGCTCTTGACCATCCCTTCTTCCTCAAAACCATGCAATGAATAATTTATACCCGTGACCAAACTCATGACCTATTAGTGAAAGTCTGCTTATGCTCTGCTCAGATCATTTACCAATTCCCAGGCAGGCTTTTTCCTTTCCCTTTTCATCAGTGAAGGATCTGACAGCCTATTTTCTTCCCATGGAAGTTTCATCACAGAGAACTCAAACTAGCCCTAACTGCTGAAAGAGAATTTTTATCCCTTTCATATTTGTATTTGCTTGGGCATACCCCCGAGCAATTTTCCCACTCACCATATGACTTGGAGACCACATCTGCTTTGAGAGGGAACAAAGAACACAGGCCTGTTTCCAACAGTCAACATGGTCTGCGGTCAGGAATAGAGAGCACAGTGTATATTAATCTTAGTAACTCGGACAGAACTCACACAAGCAACGCCTGCTGGTTCTCTCCATTGTTGTGGTGTTTCTGCTCAGACCAGTGGCATGATGCCAGTTGGGAGTCAAACCTCTTGAGAGGTGTATCTGACTCTGAGCACATGGAAGCAGCCCCAGCTGCTTCCCTTTTCCAAACAAAGATGTTTAGGTTCCTTTGGTATGGGAAGCAGACACTGCTGCACCAAGTGCAGACTGACAGCGCCAAACTTAAAGCAACTGGTTTGGGACAGGAGAAATCGTACTGTAGACATGCCTTCCCTTTGGCTTTTTGGGGCCCTGCATCTTAGCTTGGACCTGCCACCTAGGTTTTGGATGGGACAGAAAGAAGGAGAGGCTTCATTAATCACCATGGGACTAAACGTTTTCTTGGCCACCAGCACTGCCAGGAGACATTGTGCTTTCCTGTCTGCAAGCTACAAATGGAATGGGCACATTCTTTTTCTTCTCGGGGTCATGCTTAGGGTTGTGTTTAGTCCTGTGCTCAGACATATGCTGAATTAAATGTTGAAGCTCTTTTCTTCATAAATGCTTCCCTGAGATGGATGCTGGAGCTCCATTATTTTTTTTTTTTAATTGGGAATGAGGTAATGCCATGAGGCTGTGCTTGCAATGTGATCTCACTGAATCAGAATGATCAGAGTTTAAACAAAATCCTGCCCTTACCCCTTCCTCTGTCTGGCCAGGGCATCTTGAAACAAGAAATTTCTTATTGCCATTAGGCAGCTGGATCAGACTTATGGAGTTTATCCTGATGGGATCAATACCAAAAATAGAACACTATAGTACTTAGAGCTTGAAAATCTATATCCTGCTTATGTACACCAGGCAACCACACAGACCTTCACCCAGTGGGCACTGAGGTCAGGCTTGTACAAAAGTACTTGTTAGATGAAGAGCCCACCACTTTAAAGGTCCAGGGAAATATTTGCAGCACCAGCACCATGTTGTTTCACATAATGAAAAAAATTAAGAAACCTAGAGCATACCTGATAGCTTCATTATAATCTACTCAGCTTCGCATGTCTCTGGCCTTTGCAAGAGACTTACCTCTGTTAAGTTTTTCATTTTCTAGCCTGGTCTCTTACTTCCTCAGACTGTTAAGAGTCACATTTAGTCAAGGCAAGACAATGAACAGCTGTCAGTTTTTTCATTCTGCTCTCCCTTCCACATTTTACCCAAATTTGTATTTTTAGCACCTGGCCTCTCCATTGAGTTAAATCTGTAATTCGCCATCTGTGTTCCCACATGTGTATGGATGTAAATTTTGAATCAGTTTTCATAGTGAGCTGAAAATTGGCAGCAATGAGACCTTGTCATTAAAAATGGCCTCTAACTGTAATTTTTGTAATAAGCTTTGAGCTGGATATGAAATAACTCTTATAACTACAAAATCAACTTATTTCTGCATATCCATCTTCCACCCACTAGGCTTTCTGGTATCCCATTTCATAAATGGACATTTCCCCAGAGCTCTGTCTATTACCTCCTTCTCTTGAGAGTATCAGTTATGCAGAATTCACATGAAGCCAAAAAGTTCCCAATATCTGGTTGATCAATAATATACGTAGAAAAACAAGTACTTTTCCCACATACAGAAAAAAAAAATCCTCTTTGAAACAAGAATTTGGCAGCAAACATTAATTCTGGACCCTCACTGTGGCTTAGCACTTCCAATCATGTCCCTTCATAAAATTCGATTCCCTTTCCTATCATCCCAGGCTGCACTGTCTTATCTGACAAGAAAAGAGACCCCTGGGGGCTCAGTGGTGAGATTGTCCCACAGTTTTGAGGCTGGTATGTATAGTGGTGGTGATGGCAGGCATGGTTGTGTATGTACAGTAGTGTGTCACACAGATTTTAAAGGAACTTGGGTGTATAAAAAAACCCCCCTGCCTATCTTCACTGTTTTCAAGTAAAAGAAACATTCTCAGGCAATAATAAGCAAATAAGGTATTTTCAGGTCAGTTGCATATTGTCGAAAAATTTTCACACATTTTTCTGTAACCAAAACAATGTTAAAGTGCTTCTGGTTTCTTGGAAAACTTAATCACAACCATTTCAATGTGCTACATTTTCAAACTGGTGTACATCTTCCCAAGCACTTTTGACAACAATGCCAGAAATATAAATAGAGTAGTGTGCAGAGCCTCTTAACTCTTAGAGCAGAGCCATGGACAAGGCTTTCCTTTCTTTGCCTTGCATACCAATACACCTTTCCTTGTAATCAGGTTCTGTTTTTCCCCACCAGCAACTAATGACAAGAAATTTTCTACTACGTTAATATCTTTACTCCCCTTCATTCCTTTCTGAAACCTATTACAAATAAATAGTCTATACATACTGCAGAAGAAAATATATTTCTGGAAGAAGTGCTAAAAGCTTAAGTTCTTTGCATATGACCCCTTCATGCAAAGGCAATAACATTAAAAAAATGCTGGCTATTTTGTCACAGAGCTGAATGCATCAGGAAGGTGTTTTAAAAACTTGAAGGCCTGGACCACTTTCTCATAAATGTATGGGAGATTGGCAAGGTAGTGCTCTGCTAAATTTACTATGGACTGATTATATTGTCAGATGACC
This sequence comes from Chamaea fasciata, assembly GCF_029207755.1. Lineage (NCBI taxonomy): Eukaryota > Metazoa > Chordata > Aves > Passeriformes > Sylviidae > Chamaea > Chamaea fasciata. Next base: position 35,348,010 of record NW_027094087.1, read on the forward strand.
TGCATGAAATATACACATGGTTAAATGGCTTGAAAAATACCAAATTATCAAAATGACAGTATTTGTATACAGAAATACTTAATGCTGCAACTATGAGAAAACGTGATTTTTTTTTTAATTTTAACTTGAAGCACCACACACATCCCAGAGTAACAGAGCTACTACAGTCATTGGCTGATTGCAAAATACATATACTCATAGCAAAAATACAAATACTGAATTAACTATACATGTACTATAACAGTAAAAGTAGTGCAACATGTGTGCATATGTTTGTAGACAGGCACTATAAGGACTTTTTCCAGCTCCCCTCTCACCTGGATGATGTTACAGTCATTTATAACAAAATCAAGTGAATGTAAGATTTCTCAAGTCAGAACAGCACCACTTTGTTTTAAATTTCATCCTGCCAGTTAATACCAGTGAGCACTAGAGAACTTAGGCTGCAAATCCTCTTTTACACCATCATGGACTTGAGATGCTACTTTAAAATTAATTTTAGTCTTTTAATTCTGTGGTCTCAATTATTTAATCCAGAGAGCTGACTTTCAAAGCATCAACCTTCTATTAATATTCAGGGAGAATCAGAGTCTTAACAACCCTCATTTGAGAGCAGAAATAAAAATCAGGCTTTTCTGTCTTCCTCACTGCTACTTCAGAAAATCAGCTCACATCTAGTCAGAAAGACTCTTCCCTTTCAGTGAAACAAATATGCTTTAATCCAAAAGTCTAGACACAAGGTCTTAAAAGTGGTGGCCTTTTGTCTCATCCTAAGAGCCATGGCACTCTAGAGCACCCAACAGGGATGTCTGCAGAGAGGCTGTCACTTCAGAAATTGTGTTTAGCAGTCTGGGCACAGATGACAGATTGGGAAATCTCTGCAGTCATCCTAATTAAGGAGACATTACCCTACAAGAAGACATATGACTGGAAAAAGTTACAGGAAGGCCTGTTTGCAAAATTAATCTATAGAGAGATCAGAAACTGTGGCCTAGCAAAATTTCAGCTAAACCAGAAAATAGTTCTAGGGAGGAAGAAAAGCTGCTGGTTACTCAGACCATCAGTGATGAATGCACAATTTCAGATTAGAAAGCACACTGTTATTAAGGTCAGTCTAATGCTTATGCATGTCCTAACAAGAAAGATAAACGATAAATTATAGAGCCATTAAATCGAAAGGATTTAAATCTGGGAGGAGTTGGAAAACAGATGAGAAATGCATATTTGGAGTCATAAAAAATGATGATAGGTTTTCAGGAGAAACAACCCAAGTTGCTTCATTGATTACAAACAACTCCCATGCGCCACTCTTCAGCCCTCCTATAACATCCTCATGCCGGTAATGTGCTTTAGGGCACATTTAAGGCAAAGCATCGGTTTCCTGCTGTGAACAAGGCTGTGACTGGATCGCACAGCTGCTCCCCAGCTTTCAGAGTCTCCTGGGACCAGCAAGGGGGTACTTATTCCTTTTTCTCCAGTATTAGAATCAGGAACAGGTGAGGAATCACCTGTGTGTACTCCTCAGGTGGTTTTAATTTTTCAAATGTTCAAATAGTTTTTTCAAATAGTTCTTCAGCTAAGACAATTTTGGATAGAGGACCCAGTTCATATCTAACCAATACCCACACTTACAGCCCATATCATGCTGTTTCTCCAAATAAATTAATATGTTCCCTGTAACACCAATGGAGGGGAAAAATCACTTTTGAAATGATTTTGTATCCTGGAAAGCAAAAATCCAAATCAGGTGCATCAGATCTCCCTGGAGAGTCTTCAAAGGTTTTCACATCTGCCCACTGACAAATGTGAGAAGGGTGTACATTTACTTCAGGAGATTTGGTCCATTAAATAACTTAGGTTCGAGTGAGGTTGGTGCCCAGGTCAGGCAGACCTCTGCTACTGAGTCCACCATTGCTCATTTTCTCTCTAGAAAAGCTAACAGGTTACTGTGAGCAGTCTTTGCCTACTATTGCCCATCCTTCTGCTCACCTCATTATTAAGAATTTGTCATGGTCCATGATGCCCACATAGTGTTGAATTGGGGAGAAAGAAGCAGTTTTTCTGTTCCATCAGGAAAAAAAGCAGACTGTAATACTTTCTTTGTGGTCCACTGTATAGAGAGTTTATTATTTGCACCAGCATTTTCAGCCAGGTTTTGTAAAAAAAAAAAAAAAAAAAAAATTTGCATTCCCCTTTCCATCATCTTCTTGCATGAGCACTGAGATTTCTCTCTTGATCAAATGCATTTGTGAAATATAGTCTCCCATAAAAACTCTCCAAATATCAGACAGAAAATCAAAGCTCAAGAGCCAAAACACATTTTTCCAAACCTCATTACTTGGCGTGGGGAAGGTGAGTGGGAAAGGACATTCCTCTTAATGAAAAACACCATCTTAATTTTTGAAGATATAAATCTTTTCCTCTGATAACACTGTTCTGCCTGCCACTGACCCTGCATATAGTTTAAATAAACAACTTTTGCAGTTGCACAGATCAGGAACTTCTCTGAATTGCAGCTGTTAGCTTTCCTTATATTAATTTAACAACTAAAAATAAATGAGAAGAAACATACAGGCGTTTGCTGTTTTATCTTTTATCTCGCTGCTGTTAAACTCCTTATTCTGGAGGGATGGTACCTTTTCCCATCATTGTATCAATACCACTCTGTAGTGAGAAAATAAAAAATACAACTCTGAGATCAATATATATGCAGTTTAACTACATACCTTTACTTCTTAGAAATAAATTACTCAGAACTCTTAACAATTCTGAAAAATCTCAGGGAAGTCTGCATACTTGTATTAATCTATGTTTGGTGTGCAGTTTTCCTATAAAAACCCACAACCCTGCCAAATGCAGAAATGATTAGGTGGACAGTCCCCCGAACATTCAACATCTTGCAGGAAGTGGGTGCCTTAGTACACCCAACACACCCCTAAACACACCACTGGGAAGTGAATTATGAGTTTTAAACCAGTTGTTGCAGCTTTGCTGTAGAATCAGCAGTGCCTTGAAGATCATCATAAACTAGCAGCTCTCATTATTATCTATCAAAAGCAGCATGGTCTGAGCACGCTGTGAAATACCTCACCAGAGCAAGCAGACTAAAGCAAATGCCCAGAACACATTTCAATGCCAGGTACAGGTGGGGAGGATTTCTACTCGCTTCTGATACGGGAAGGAACTTCGCCCATCACTGATTTTGATGGGTCAGAATGAGGCAGATGCTCCTTTTTCCTTCCACTGTGCTCTAAACAAAGACAGAGTGTAGTGGAGTGACATTCTTCTAAATTCCAGTGTGAAGACAAGGATGAGATAATGTATTCTGCTTCTGAGGTGGTCTCACAGCCACAGATACATAATGGAGTAAGCATGTGCCTCATGTTCTAAGGCAGAAAGTTACTCTGGGTGACTAAACAAGGATGCCAAGTACAATTCTGGTACTTTGGATATCCTGCTTCCTGCTGTCATGCCAGAGGATCCCGGGTCTCCTGCAGCATATCTGTGAAAGCTGTGGGGATGTTTCAGCAAGTTTAGGGCACCACAAAAAGCATCAGAGCCTCTGCTAAGGAGTGAAATCCCAGCCTCCCCTACCAGCAGTAATACACACGCACACATGCACACACACAATGCTTCCATGATGAAGGCAGTATGTCATTAATTGAAATCAGGTCACAAACAGCAACTCAACCATGTTTTGCTCAGTCTTGGAATGGTTGTTTATTCCAAAGTCATGAAGCTTCCTGTAAAGTAAATACCTTTAGAGTACAGTGCAATAATTACATGGTTTATAAACATATGGTGCTTTGTCAAATACAATAAGAGACATAAAATCACATTAAGATGATCTGCTAATATAACAGAATGTAAAAGTAACATCTGAACAGCAAAAGAACTCAGCAGCCAAATACTTTAGTTGTCAGGAGTGCCATTAAGATAAAATGGCTAATTCAAACGAGTATTTTGGGCAAGAAGCCTCCTTTCCATACTGCAATCAGGATTTTGTATTTTAACTAAACAAATTTAAAATGAAGGACTATTTTCCAGGCAAATCAAAACTCCTTTCTGGTGTGGCTGTCCCCATTTTACTGGTAGGCAAAAAGACAACAGGATTTTAGAAAGAGATCTAATGCAGTTGGGTATAAAAATCTCAGTGAATTTGAATTCTTCATGTTACTCTGAACATTCTACACAGAGTGACTGGTTTGTAGGAGAACTCTGTAAGAACATGGGATAAAGCTCAAAAGCCCTGTCTGAATCCTACTTTTCACCAATGGATTTCATCTACCCTCACAACACTATGTAAGAAAGGAACTCTATGGGAAAAGAGTTCTGCACATGACTCATAAAAAAAGAGGAGAATAAATCAACCCTGAAAAATAGGAAAATAGGAAATAGGAAAATAACAACCCAGGGCTTTTTAATGATCAGTTTTCTAGTTCTGCCTTATTATATAGACAACTGGTAAAAATTTTCCTTCATTTTAGTGGAACTAACAGACTCAGAAAGCTTATTGCTTACTCTTAGAAGGTTTATGAGGCATGCAGGTACAACAGTGACATATTTAAGTCCTTCCAGTCAGTGAAACAAAGTTCCTCTGTTGTGCTGGGGGGCAGCAAGGTGAAGCTGCAAAATGGGCTGTTTCATACAGCAAGAGTATGACTTGTTATAGACATGAAGCCACTAAGTACTATTCTTTTTCTTAAAGTCAACCTTGGGTGAAAAACTTACAAATGAAAGTTCAGGGCCAAATTTTGCTTTCTGTTCCAGTTGGAAACTAAGCAGACATTTCTCTTCAAAGAATTGTACCACATCCTGATCTATAAAAACGTAAGAACAGATTGAAATTACATTAATATAAACAGGCACCTCTGAAAAGAACATTGGGTACTCAAAATTGTGGACATTTATGTGAATACTTTCCAAAATGGTTATCTTGCACATTGTACAGAGATATAAAAAGTAAATGTCGCCTTCCTTTTTAATAAATTATTTTTATTTCACCTCTAGTGGAAAAGATGTATAATTACAGAACTTGAAATTCAGGAAGAATTTTCTGGTCCTTTCCTTTTGGGACAAGGAAGAGTGAGAGAATAATGGGGTCAGAAGTGAAAAAATTAAGACCCGCAGCTACAGAAAAGACAAGACATGAATTTTTCAACCACATTGTACATGTTAACTGTAAATAACTACTTCAGGGCTCATTTTTGAAAAGAAAAACTGGAAAGCTGATCTTAGTTTACTGCTTTTTCCAAATTTTAGGGATTGATAGAATTTCCTCTGTGGCCTACATCTTCCATCCTGAGACTGGATTTTAATTAATTTGACTAGTGGGATAAAAGTCTAAGATCTTTTCAGCATACTCACACTTGTGCCAGTGGCTCCAGCTCCTGTTTGTTTACCACATCAATCTCTCACATGGCTTTTGAGTCCAAAATAATTACCCAAAGTAAGACAAAAATGGATCATGTCTTCTTCCTCACAGCAACCCAAGTCTAGATCTGCTACAGACATTGCCTGGAAAGTTCACATGACAGTGTAGACATTAGAGAGATGCCTTGCTTTTTTGCTGAAGCTCAGACTGTGGTACTATTGCTTAGTTTGAACTGTACTTTTTCACTAATGAAGACTGGAAAGAAAATAAATTCCAAACAAAAAAAATGAAGAATGCTTTGCTATTAGAAAATGTGAGGTTTTTTGAGCTAGTTTCGACTCTTCTTCTAAGCATCTTGGAAGAATTCTTCTAAAACAGACGTATTTTGGACATATGAGCACTTTCAACATAAAAAAGATGTTTCAGATATTTTTGGTTGGTTGGTTATGAAAAGGAAACTAGATTTACATTAAAAGTGTAAAATCATAAGTCTTGAAAGAAGCTGCCCATATACATATTATAGAACTAATATAGCTGGGCCATTCAAAATACTTTTCTGCACATCAGTTTGAGGGAAGATACCCCAATTATGACTTTTCTTCTCAATGACCAGAGACCAAAAGAACCATTTCTTACCCAAACGTGTTTCATCAAATTTGCTCCTGCAAATGATCAGAAGGAACACAGAGAGACAAAAGCTCAGTGGGAGTAAGGATTTGACAACCTGGCACATCTGGACTAAGGGTACCTGTTTCAGAAAAAGCTAATCAATAAGCCCAGAGCTTCATCAATAAATGAAGCCTGGAAGAGGGTCTTGGTCACATCTGAATCTCAGTGAAAGCTCTGTCCTTCTGCACTCACAGCAGCATCAGAGTCTCCCTCTCAATGATGCAGAGCAGAACATATGTGTTTGGAGTTGTCTGCTTAACAGCACAATACTTCTTCTTTCCTATTATAAACAATGAGCTCTCAAGCTCCCAGAAGCAAAGAAACCAGGCAAGGAAATATTTAATCAGTGAAAGAAGGAAATTATATGCAGCTGATAAAGTAGGGGCTGTATGGAAATAGCAAATGTAATTGAAAAAAGAAACCCTTTTCATCACCGTCCAGTGTCCTGAAAAGCCTACATGTGAAAGCGGAAACGTGACTTAATTTCAATGGTAGCCACATGAGATCTGACTTAACAAAACCAAATCCCCAATTCTCTTCAGAAGATGATGTAATCTTTGCTCTTATGAGTTTTCCCATTTTCTACATAGCTGCCCTCATTGCATTGCCCCTCCTCTGATTGCCAGAAGCATCTCCAGCATTGGGATGCTGCATCCCTCATTTCCCTGAAGCTAATCAAAGAGACTACAAGAGTCCCATTGGATTGCACACACCAGGAGCATTATTGTACAGGCTGGTGTATGCTGTGATTTAAATTGAGGCTTTCTGCATTCCCCAAAATGGCATTTTCCTGAGTTATGGGAAACAAAGAGTGGGAAAAGCCTCCTAATACAATTTGTGTTATGGAGGGAGGAAGAGCACAAAAGGAGGACTATGTGATGCATGGGTAATGATGTATCCAGTGATCCAAAGGTTTAAACACACCTGTAGATGAAGGCAAAGGTTATATGCAGAGAGAAAGAGTGGATCTGAAAGCTCAGCTCCCTCTAATCTTCCACAGTGATGGAGCAGACCAAGGTGAATTAAATACAAATGCATCCATCTCCAACAGATATTTCACTATCAGGTGGAGATCCCTTGCCAAGTTCCAGCTCAGTCTCATTTTTAAGCTTTGGGCATTACGTTTTTGTCCAAAACTGTGTATCAAACTGTTACTAGGGCTTAAACAGTCAAAAAGAATAATGTCATAAGTAATCTTCACATTCATGGCAAATATTTTTAACAGTTAATTATGTTGCTCTGATACAACATAAGAAAAATGCAGAACTTGTGTCTTCTCTGCAGAGGTTTTGCCATTTATTCCTCAGGAACACAACTGGAAAAATGGGCAGGGTATATTCAGTTGTGGCTGGAAGCTGGCATTCACCATCCTCACCTGTTCTAAACAGTACATGCTTTCAAGCATCTAACACCTAATGAGGTTCATAACATCACTTGCTTCCCTGTCCCTGAACAACATGCTTCTATGAAGCTAGAGAAATAGGGTGTGTCCATACCTTCAGGTAACCACAGAATTCTGACTGTAGCCAAAGGTCAGACCAGCTCATTGTCTACACAATTCACCCTCAGGTATGACAGCTCTGAGCTCCAGGTTTGAAAGTGCACACAGGAGGCTCACCCAGTTCTGTCTAAAACACCTTTCACCCTGCAGACTCAGTCCAAGAGCCCCTGACTATCCCTTTGCCAAAGCATACCTAGGACTGGCTCAGACTCATGGTGGTTCAGAGATGTGACAGCCAGTATGGTGACCTGACCTGCTTCTAACTGTGGATCACGTATCACTGATATGGTCTCCTTAAAACAGTTACACAAAATCACAGAATAGTCTGAGCTGGAAAGGACCCACAAGGATCATCATTTAATTGAATGGTCCATCTGGGGATCAAACCCACAACCTCAGCCTTGCCTCCTCCTAGCAGCTTGCAGAGCTGTTGTGCAGCATTCCTAACCAGGCTGTGCCGAGTGCAGCTTGGGACACAGTCCACTCTACGTGATTTCTGCTATTTTGCATTTCTCTCAGACTATTCAAGGGAGAAGCAAAAGCTCAGAGGCGTTATTTATTCAATTCGGAAGCAACCCGCTATCACTGTGTTACACTTCTAACATGCAAACACCATGACACAGCACAGGAGGGAACCCGCTATCCCTGAAAAGGAAATGGCATGCTCTTCTGAAATCAAAACATGTGCCCTGCTGTTGATGAATATATTCTTGGTTACAGCAAAAGGAGGAAGTTTTCGCTTTTCCTCCCCCACCTCTCATCCAAATTTCTTCCCCAGGGTTGCAGAGTATGAGATGAGCAACATGACCTTGTAATGACAGAATTTTAATGAGTGACTGGTGCACCAAAAGCGATGCAGCAGCATCTCCCTGCTCAGTGTTGCTATGTACACTAGACATTTATGTAACACTGCTTCTCATCCTCAAGGCTGTCCTTTCCTAGGGTCAGCAGCAACAAACAAAATTTATTTATCAAACTGTCAAAGCTTCTTACAGCTGACACAGAGAACTCTACACTCCAGTATTTTGGTGAAAAGGAGTTTACGGGTAAAGCTATTTCCCAATTCCACAGCTGCAGAATAGAAGTAGACATTTTTTAGAAGTAGGTTAACTTGAAAGAGCAAAGGTTTTATTTCAAAGGAATTGCTTATTTCCAGGGTGTTTGCTAAAATATACTAGTTTTCTTCTGGGCTTTAGCACTGAGTTGTGCATGGAAATACAATGTATTTGCATACATTAGCTCTCAACCCCCAGGGAGACTCTGTATCCACATCTAGAAAATGGGGTTTACTTTTAATTTCTAATATTGAGAAGCTAAGAAGAATGTCTCCTCCCTTCTCTTGGCTCCCAGGTACAAAATATTTTACCCTGTTTATTGTCAGCATTCATCACCCTCTCCTGCCCTCCTTGGGTTGCTCTGTTGACAGCACTTTACCTGGAGCTTCAGGATCATCCTTCCCTCTCATCCAAGGGCTCTGTTAAGAAGCAATCAACACCTGGGACACGTGGCTTTTTCCAGCTTTTTCTCTGTGCCCATGTACTAATGGGACAGACCCACTGCTCTTAGTACAGATTTAGCACCTGTCTCTTACAAATAGGATCCCTCTAGAGAATATCACACTTCAGGCATAGAAAACCCTGAGGATCCACTGTCCTTTAAGGAGAAGCATTTGTTGCTCAAAACCTTTGTATCAGAGCTTTCACTATACATGTCAGTCGAGCAGAGGAGTCAGGGTTTTTAACTTTAAAAGATGCTAAATAATCTACTGTGCCTACAAAGGAAATTTCAGTTTCTAGGTGTTGGGGGTTAGGTTTGTTCCTTCTTTCTCTAAAGAATTTTTTCCCCATAAGTTACCAAGGAGACCAAGTGTTGGATACTTGAGAGTACTTAACCGAAACAAAGAGGTGGACAAAGTTGGAAGGGGGAGATAATGTAGGTAAAAGTCAGAGCTTGAGGCAGCTGCGGGCTGTGGGCTGTTCTTTTTTTTGGCGTTCAGGGAGAGAGAACAGCTGGGTTGTTGCTGGGTAGAGGAGCTTCACTGTGGCCAAAGGAATCCAGTCATGGAGAATCTACTCTATCACCGGTTCAGCCTGAACCCTGAGTTTTCTCTGTCACCTGCGGGAGCTGGGCCGGCCCTGCCTCGCCTTCGGCTTCTTCGGCGCTGCTCCTCTTGCTACAGCGTGACCCTGCACCCCCTGCGCTGCTGGGACATCCTGCCCCTGCCTGCCGGGACACCCTGCCATCCCAGCTACCAGCCCAGGACTTTTCCACTGTTTCAGCTTGGTGCTCTGAGGATTCTGCAGGGGCACCAAAATCAAACTGCCCTGGGTTTTGTGAAACAAAGCCCTCAAGGTTCTTGGTACTGTTTTCATTTGTTATTAATGCTGTAGTTGTTTGGGTTTTTTTTTTTGTTTTTTTTTTTTTTTTTTTTTTGGTTTGCTTTGTAATACATACTAGTATAGAACTGCTATTCCTATTTCCCAAATCTTTGCCTAAGAGCCTCTGATTGTAAACTTATAATTGGAAAAAAAAAAAAAAAGGGGGGGGGGGGGAGATTTACACTCTCCATTCCAAAGGAAACTCCAGCTTTTACCTGGCAGACACCTGTCTTCCCAAACCAAGACACTAGAATTTACTATGCTTAGTACAGGCACTGAAATACCAGGCTCTTTATGGGAATGAAGAGCCTCATTTCAGCTCCATACATTTTGCCAGTCATCACTGTAGTGGCCTTAATGAAATACACCAGCAGCAGAAACAATGCAATCCCAAATCACAGTTCACAGTTGAGTCATCAGCTATATACTACATATATATATATACCCATGAAAAATGTACATTCATAGCTGAAAACCTCAGCTCAACACAGGCACCAGTGGCATTTTGATTAAACCTTCTTGTTAAATCCTCTTGGCTAAAACAATAAAAACTGGTTGAAATCGTGAGGGATGGAAAATCGGCAGAAAAATTGGATGCATAATCCAGAGAAGAACAGATCCACCTTATATCCAGCTGGTGTGTTTATGAAATGATTGCCAGGCTGAAGTGAAAATTTATCTCCCTAGAAACCCTTTTATTTTTCAAAAAAGTAAACATTGCATTTTAATAACTATGCCTCTTCTCTGACTTATGGTCCTTGAACTCCTATAGGCAATGACTCTTTAGCCTCATGTCTGCTTCCCCTAAGCCATTTCTTGTGGTTTGAAACTGTAACCTGGTGCATTAAATGTTGAGTAGAGGCTGCTCTTCTCTAAGACCTACTAAACCATTACTTCTCTGCTTTGTTAGGCTGTTACAGGTGAATTACTGTTCCCAACACAGCTGGTCTGCTACTTAATGCATTATCTGCCCTCTCTCAGCCAGCTTCAAACCTCTTTGCCACCTATGTGCTAGAGGCTAGAAGAGGAGAAATAAGACAAGGAAGAACTCCCATGCTAGTAGCAGTACCACATACTGAAACAGGGAAGTGCTGCTCCAAACACAGGGCTGGAATAATTATTGTGGAGGGACAGACTTCAGACTTCAGTGATGAAGGTCAGTCCCCACCAGGCCTTCCCACGCAACATCAGGGCTCATCTCTGCTGTTCTTTGTTGTGGCAGTGGACATTTACTCACACAAGTAATCTCAGTGACATGGGAGTAGGCCTTGGGTACATCCGATTAATCCTGCTGTTAGCTGTATAAAGCCATGAGTCCCACACTGCTGCACAGGGGCTGGATTCTTGTTCCAGGGAAAGGGATTGGTTTTCATCATGGTATGGAAACATTCCTGGTCTAAAAAAAGAGAGTCCTGAGACAATCCTGATGAATAAAAACACAAAGATCCTGCTGAACAAACACTGAGAGACTTGCAGCTTTGTGAAAGACTGAGCAAAAACTGGGATAATACAGGATGGGGTCCTTCCCCTGCCAGCAGGACACTTATAACAGACTCACAGGACACAGTTTAAAGTGCAAAGTGATGCTCAATTACGTAAATCCAGTTGATCTGCAAATATGGAATTGAGTGCTGTCAACCTCCACTTAGTTTTCTGGCACTGAGTTATATTTTTACATACACTTGGCTTTAGATATAAAAGCAATGGAATTTAAAAGAGGACTTGACACTGTTTTGCAAGCTGGACACACACTCACAAAGAGCAATGACAACATAGCCTGTAGAAAGATTGTGTTTATCATAATATCTGCCACTCCTAAAGCCAAGTCACAGTCAATCGCTCAACAAACCTTAAACCTTTTGCCTCTCTTACAGAAGCATAGCTCAAGAAAAAGGAAAAAAGCAACTGAAGGTTTTAGACTTCCCCCAAACTCTTCCTCACCTGGTCTAGAAATTACTGAAATCAGCAACAGAAAGGTTTACCCTAAATAAAACACAAGCACATTTGCATAGCTATTAGACAGATCTTTCCACTGCTTGTGCACCAAAGGGATCCCAAAACATTAATTAAGCCTCAAAACACTCCAGAAAGGCAGACAGTCCAGAGCTTGTTTTACAAGTGGGTCAGCTGAGTCAGATACAGCACAAAGAGAGAAAGAGGACAGCTGGATCTGCTTTGATCTTGCTGTGACACCACTGCTTAATGTAACAACATGTGTTTAACATGCCTACAAACAGCATCAGCTCCTGCAACAATGCAGAATAAGAGCACAGTACTAGTATTACTATTTTAATTATAAAGTGTTACCCATACAGAAGCTGAGCCAGAAAGCATAATCTGCTTTAGCACAGAGCTAACTGCAAAACTAGCTGCTCAATATATGATAATGGAGCTGATACCTGTCAGAGGAGATGTAAAACCACAAACAACATAGTGATTAGATGACTCTAAGCTGTATTTTAAAAGCATGAGATATTAGATCCTGAAACTAGAGGAGAAGATCACTTTCTAGTTGTGGGTAACAGATGCAGGCATGATTTCAATCATCCTTTAAACAGCCAGAAAACAAAAAAAGTATGCAGGACCGACAATATCCAGCACCTATACATTTTGCCAACATTTTATTATAAAATCTATGCAGGCAGTATTAGAAATAAATCTTACTGATTAAAAAGAATCTAATCCTTTGCTGCACACCTCCAGTTTTACAGTGATGGATGAATGAGATCCAGTAGGAAAATAATGGTCCTTTCAGCCTCAAAGAGAAAAAAATTAAAATCAGTAGCTGTAATGCAGGCTCCCATCTCACACTGCAGTTCTATTTTGGCTTCTCTCATCTGGGCTACTTCGAGAATTTTCATCACTAGGAATTCGCCTATCTCTGGTTCTTCCCTTCCTCCCTGGATTTCAAATTAGGCAGAGCCAGAGGTAAAGAGTTCGGTGCCAAGTCTGGACACTGAGGAACACATTCCCATGTGGCTTCACTGATGCATCTCCACCCTGTTGCTCACCAAGTGCAACTCCTGAGCAGAAGCTGCCAAGGCAAAGACCAAACTCATTCTCACTAGTTATACATACAGTATGCCAATACACCACCTACTAGAAAAATGCTTCTCTCTGAACACTCACATGGATACTTGCAGATTCCTGTACAGAGTCTGTGCCCTGAGCAGAAATTTAGTGCCTTTCCCACTAAAATAATAAAAGGTATTCATTGGAAAGATGTAAATGAAATCAAATGCACCTCTCTAAATACAGGTGAACCACAGGCAGAAGGGTTGCCAAGCCAGCCTCTGCCTGTGTGTGCTGCAAAAACTACACTGTACTGCTCCCAGGCTTCTGCTAGGGATCAAGGGGAAGGTTTTCACCACAGTAAAGTGATGCTGCTCTATTAAGAGACACTAGAGTGGTGCCTATTTATGCCAGCGAAGTGTCTGATTCCTGTATAAATGCCCTCATCTCAGCAAAGTAAGGAAAAGGGAGAAAAGAAGGAATAAAGGAAGTTGGATTGGCTATTTGGATGGAGAAAAAAAGGTGCTCCTCAGAACCAAAAAATATGAAGCACCAGTTTCAATCTTTAGCTCTCCCATGGCAATTACAGGTAGAAAACAGCTGAGGGGAGGAGAAGGAAAGGAGAGCTTAAAAATGGGATGGTTTGAGATCATCCTCTACGGAACAAACTGAAAGCACACTACAGCTCCTGTAAGATTTCCATCTGCACATATCATCCAAGGAAGCAAAGGGCTGAGGGATTTGTTCTTACTCAGCTGTAGGTCTCATTCTGCTTTCAGTGGCACTAGGGCAAACAAGGGTGGCTCAAGGCAACATACTCAATGGATCACAGTAAACCAAACATACTCTGGGACCTCTAAATATGAATTTCAACCTGCTTTGTTGTAAAATAATCAGCCAGAGCATCTCAAAGCTTGAAGTATTTGACATTCAGGTCATGACAGTGCAGAGTGAGTGCACCTTCCGTGTTGAGTTTGTGGTATAGTAAAACTTCAGGTTCTGTCTGCTCCTGTTCATTGCCTTTCTTACTCCATGATTACAGCTGCATAAATGATAATTATTTTGCAGACTCACTGAATACTGAATTGATGCAAGATACAGAGTTCTCCACGTACAGATGTGTGCTTGCCAAAATACTGTGACTAACATCACAGCAGAGGCTGCCCACTGGTGCTACACAATTGTGCCAGTTTTTCCTTAGGTTAACTTCATTACAGAAGTAGAGTAGCAAGAGTAACACTCTCTATTTTAAACACAGAATCCCATTTCTGCAATGTATAATAAAATCTTTAATATGGAGTATTTTAACCCCAAAGCCATAAGAGTTGTATACCAACAAAAGCAAGAGTCTTGGTAATACACTATGTTTTGTCACTTGGATGAACCTAGAGTTTCATTTACTGATCAAGTGGAAGAAGTTCAAACATTCCACAGATTCTTCTTCCATCAGCTTTTAAAGCAATTGTGTCTCTCCCCAGCTATTTGTTTGATAAACAAACAAATCCAAAGAATCACCCCCACCACAAATATTGTGTGAGCACATTTGAGTAAAAGCACTGATTATTTGTTGGTATACTGCTGCATCCATTAGTCTTAAATAATCATAAATAAAAACATTTGTGCTATTCTTTGGTACATTTCTGTCTGTTTAAACCACAGCTGAACTTTTACGTTGTACAAACAAAAAATTGCACTTTTATCTTCTAAAGAGTCTTGCTCCAACAGACTTTCAGCTGAAGGATTCTTTATTGTACTCAAACCTTGTCCCATAAGAATTGCTGCTGTTGCTCAGTTTATGAAGTATCTTAGAGATTTTGTTTGGTCCACAGCAGAAAACTCCAATGGTCTTCCTGTGGGGAAAAAAAAAAAAAAAAAAAAAAAAAAAAAGGAAGGGAAGTTATGACATTGTGAATAAACAGTAATTTCCAATAACAGACAGAAGTGGATCCTTATCTCATGGTATTATACATAAGCCACCTACATATAGATTTTAAGGTGAGAACAGTTCACTAGATGATGCAGTTAGTTTTACTGAAGCCACAAAATCTCTCCCAAGTTTCCCTACAACAAACCTTATTATTTATCTGACTAAGAAAACTCTAAGGAAGAAGTGCTTCATCTTAGTCTCAAGATACCAAATGATGAAATATTACTATTTTCTACTCTTTTGTTTTCCATGATTAATTGCTTTTTTGTTAATAATATGTCTCACTGTAAAGATTTCCTTAGTGTAACTCATGAATTACACAAGCGTATCTAGTCACTAACAGTGATTTGTTACACTAATGAAAACAGAGCACTACTAACCCATGATTATTTCTGGCAGCAACAGAATAATTTTACTGCTTTACTTTCACATTAGCATGCAGTTTTTCCTTCAACATCTACATTGGGAAATCTTACAAAAAATCAAACACAGAGTATGATCCTTGTTCATCAGCCAGAGATCTTGGCCCAGGTTTTTTAGTTAACCTGACTTTTTCATACCACTCTACTGACAACAGCTCTTTGCTCTCTGATCACCCTAAAAATAGACTCTAAGTCAGACTCACATTCATACAACATTTGAGGGCTCAGAACCATAGCCAACATAAGAACATAGGACATCCACCACAGCAGGACTAAGCCATTCACAATATTCACTATCTCCTTTTTTTTTAAGATGTGGGGAGAGAAAGGAAGCAGAGCAAGACAATGCAGCGCTGCCTTTTCTGTATCATGAATAAAAAAAAAAGGCATCCTCTTCCTGCTGAAATTGTGCCACTATAGAAAAAGATCTTTAAGATTTACAAGGATGAAGAAGAAAGCACACAAGAGGGAACATGGTTCTAACTCTTGCCATCTACAGCACTCACCAAGGGGCTGGAGATTTGGGTTCTGGGCTCTGCTTCCAGGACTATTTTGGTATTTTATCCAGTAACTATTTAATATAAAACATTTTAACACATGCAAAGATAATCAAACTCAGTTTAAAGCTCCCTGTGCATGTGTTGGATGAGAGGAGGGAACTAATATAAGAAGAAATCTTTGGTGCACACATGTACATGTCAGGTGTCAGGCAGCTGCTGGAATAGCATGCCAGTGCACGCTGCACCAGTGCACAGCAATACTGGCAAGGTACAACTGAGCACTCAAATATCAAAAATCATCACAAAGTTATGCAGGTAACTGCAGTGGTGCTCTCACGCAGGCACCTTCCAACATGGATTTTAATTGCCTTCAATGACATCACCTCTCATGTCCATCCATGGCAAAGTCATAAGTCATACTTTTCTCACCCTTATGTTTATCTATGAAGCTTTCTTGTTCTGGCAGTACTCCTTTTAATGGCAATAAGTGTTGTGCTACTGGCTGAATTTGCTGCAATAATGAGAGAACTGTTTCTTGTTACTCTTAAATAAGATTCCTCAGCACTTGCAAACTCTGAACTCCCTCTAATCTATGCTCACTGGAGAAAAAGGATTCATGAGCTGCCAGCAGGACTCTGTCTTCTACTGTGTATTTAATTGAAAGAATTAATGTTGTTGTTGGGTTTGGGTTGTTTTTTGTTTTTTTCTTTTTCTTTAGCCTAATTAGTACAGTGAACTGACAAAATAAACCCCAAAGAGCTCAGCTGCCCCTCTCCCTTTCATTACATATAAACAGCCAACAAAGTAAATACACATCTAAGCAGCACATACTGCCAATGTACTCCCATCCCAGCAACATCTTTCCATGATATACAGAATTTTTAGCTAGTAATCATAATCATAGGAAGGTTAAATGACTTGACTGAAGTCACACAAGAGACCCATGGCTAAAGTCTCCTGAAACCCAGCTGAGTCTCTGTTCTGTTCAGTGAGCCACAGGCTCTCAGACTGCCTTCCTGGGATACCCACCATCAGCATCTAGTCTCGACACCCCTTCACACACCATCTACCTTCTTCCCCTGTGTCCCTGACTGCAGATACCTCCCCCATGCCTTGCCCAGCTCCTGCCTGGCTGCTGGAACACAAACAGAAAGGTGGCTGAGGAAAGCTACTACATATTACTGCCCTGAGCTGATGGGCATTAACTGGTTATCTATCACTTGTTTGGGTCAAAGGCTCACTTTGTGGCTTAGATGAAAACAGGCAGCTGTGTAGTCCTATGTCTGAAAATCTTCATTAATACCATTAACATGTTTACAGTGAAGGAAACTATGTTATAGGCCATTCTTTGTAATAACTATAAACTTCAATATAGAATTGACTCATTCAGAGCACTAAGCAAGTAATTCCTCAGTGTTTCTATGGGGCGAGTAGGTCAGCACATAATCTTACATCCGTTTTATGAACAGCAGGAGTTTAGAGAGAAACTAAATACTTTGCTACTTTGAGAGGACAGAGTCAGGACTTGAAATGTTCCTGTTTTAAATCCCATATTTGTTCCTAGAGAGAGGTTTCTCCTTGAGAGCACATGAGAAATGTATCATGGTGCTCCATGGTTTTTTCTCCTACAGGTATTCATGTCTTTTTCTAGGTCGTTCTCTACCTGCAAAAAAGCATGTCCATTTGACCTAAGCAAACTGAGCATGGTGCAAGCTTTTCATCCAGGACACACCTGGACAGGAACAAGGCTGTTACTCTATTCCTCCACAAAAAGCATGAAAGAGAAAGACCAGTAATTTATTATGTAACTGTTCCAATTCAGATTGCTGGGTCTGCAGGTGCAATATGAACTATGAACAGCAGATGGCATACATCTGCTCCTCTTTCCAAAAAAAAAAAAAAAAAAAAAAAAGAAAAAGAAAAAAGAGAGAGAGATCAGGAACCTGATGCTGGGTTGTTGGGTTGTCCCATGTCATGCTCTGAAGGTCTGGCAAAGCTCAGACACTTACAAATGCCCTTTGCTTATTTGGGACCCAAACAGCAACAACAGCAACAATTCACAAAGCACACAGCAATCAGACGGCTACACAGTGAGAGCTTTGCCAGCTGCCTGTTTATTTATATGCAGCTTTTCCTAAAATCACAAGATAAAAACTGGAAAATATCATGGCTGCCCATAAACAAGCCCAAGGGGATGACTGCAAATGTGAAAGTCTGAACACTGGCACCAGATGTTGAAAACAACTTGATTGACCTGTTTTGCTTTAGTTTGGTTTTTTTGGCCTCTGTATAGCAGCAGGGACACTTAGGTGGAAAGTTACAGAGGAATAAGACCTGAAATAAAGCTAGCAGCAGACCTGGAAATTGGGCTAGAGGGAAAAACTGAAGTTTCAATCTCATCCATGGAAATACAGAGAATAATCACCTACAAAAGGTAAATTTCTGCAGGACAGCTGAGGTTGTCAAAAGCTCCCCTATTGTGCATCATTACAAGTGAACTACATCTATAGGTACAGACCTATATAAATCTTGATAAAGAGATGACAAAGAGTGACAAAGCCTACATCTTAGCAAGGTAATCAAAAGAGTCAGAACATTATTTAGGTATTAAAGACATCTTGCTGGAAAATGGTGGCCAAATTTAAAGACCTGATGTGAAAATGCAGAGGAAACAATACTTAAAGTCTAACTAGGAGTAATGCAATGGAAAACAAAAAAGAAAAATCAAGTATGACTACTACTAATACTACTACTACTACAGCTAGTAGTGGCTTCATCTATATTATGTGCTCTTACGTCGTTGGAAGGAAGTGGTAGGAACCTCATCATTTTAATCTTTTAAAACTGCACTCACATATTTAAACAAAGATTTGAGAATGGAGCATTAAAGGTCAACACTCCACTAAGCAAAGATCTTTGAGCCCAGAGAGTCAGTTTGATTCTCTGAACTCTCTATTTCCCTTTCTTTTCCCTGGTTCTTTGCCCTAAACCACTTCTCTAAGTGTGAAAATTCTACTAGAGACATAGTAGCCTTTGGAGTATCCTGCTCACAATATCCTCTATGACCTGTATCCAAGACAAGTATTGTCAGCAGCTCACACTACCCACAGTGATACCTTTGGCACTCAGTATTTCTCAAGAGTCAGAGCTCAGTGTCCCCTAGTTATATCTAGCCTCAAAAGAGCAGAGTCAACAAACCTCTTCTTTCAACAAGCATTTCACTTTTCAAGTGCAAGAGAGGGCAAAAAGTTCTTGAGGGAAAGTTCTGCAGAGCACCTCTCAACCTGATGCATCCAGATTGCTATCAACAGCTATTCAGGGGGGTTTGCTCCCACACCACTGACTTTGCTAAGAGTGGATTAGGGAAGATTCACACAGTCCCTTCTTCCAGATCAGCTTTTGAGGCAATAAACTGTCAGTGGTGGGCAAAATACTCAACAAAGTTGGACCTGGACAAAGACATTCCATATGCCTGCCTTCTCCAGTTTACACTTGTCTTGTTTCAGACCATAATATGCTTTCCTAGTACAGTGGAAATGCATTGCCAGGTTTTAACAGAGAATAAAAAATAGCTAGAAATACCCAAAGATGATAAACCTTCTGAATAAAAACAATACAGGTAATTCAAATTCTTCCTTGTGAATTCTGTTTGTAAACTAGCGTTACAAATCATGAATCAACAATTTTTAGAAATGTAACTTCATATAAAAAACCAGCATATGTTGAAAGCAAGACATTGCCACAGACAAGAATATATGTAATCTCTGTGCAGTGAGATGGAAATCTGCTACTTTTATTTTCTGAGCCACTGAACATCTCAGCTGCATGAAAAGCTGAACTGCTTTGAGTGTAAAAAAAAAAAAAAAAAAGAAAAAAAAAAAAAAGAAAAAGTGTTTCAGTTTGTATTGGCTATCTCTCTCAGAGATAAATCCCAGAAATATTTTTATACAAAGATACCTAGAAACAGATATGCCCAGCCATGGAGCTGTGGCATCCTTCAAGCGGACAAGCACTTACCTCCTATTGCATTTTGCTATGTCATCAAACAGGAGTTTCCACCGGGGTCGTCCAATCAAAAGCCTGGAGTTTAAAGCTTGATATTTTTCACCAATTATTTTCTGCAAGAAACAAAAATTTCATTCTGCCTGATTTGCAAATTGCCTCATATCACCCAGGGCTCCCATTTCTGCTATTGGCTGATTTGTCAGAGTGCTGAGGTGTAAAACCTGAGCACAAGAACCAAACAGTTGTGATGAGAACTGCAGACATTTTATGCATCAATACCTCTGCTTAGTACCTTTTCAATAGCTCTCCTTGGTGTTCATTATACATTGTCCCTCATGCAGCTGATCATTAATTTCCACATTACTTTTAAACCAATTTACTTAAGCCATAAAACAATAACCATCCTCCTATTATTCATTCCCACACTGGCATTTGATGCTAAGCTGAAAGAAATGCTGCTGAAGCAAAAATCATATTTCTGACTGAAGTCTTTTTATTAAATCTTTGTACAAGTCACTACTAAGATGACTAGGTCTGAAAAAGTAACAAGGGAAATCTTACTTTTCTCCCTGAGAGTAGTTTGCCAGCTGTATTGAGCTGCTGTAACAGCAGAAAGAAGCCAAAACTGCTCCCTAGATGGAACCCACTCCATTCCAGAATGCTAACTCACCAGCATTTTGATAAGGTGAAATACCCTCCCATTGCAGGGCACAACCCTGGATTTGCTGTCCTAACTCAACAGCAAGAGGCAGAGAATTACACATTATCTAGGCTCCCACATACCCTCCCTTGTTGAACAACCTGAAACATTGCTTACACCAGTGCAAACACAGCCCTGGCCAACTCAGCCTCCTTTGGGCTTTTATAGACAAGAGGCACTTGCTGCAGGGTGGGCTCTTACCACACAGGCACAAGGGCTTCTCACAAAGGGAACGTGAAGTGCAACTGCCTGAATTTTGGCAGCAGTCAGCACTTTGGACTAACATCAGTGAACACACCACCTGTAAGGCCATAGAGACTTCACTCCTTGAGCAACCGTGAGCAGCATTTTGCTTCATGGTGGTTTTGTTCAAAAGGCACAAAAAAAGTGACTTTAAAGAAGGACTTCAACCAAAAAGCTGACTTAAATAAATTCAGCAGCTGCCTAATTAGTATCACTATGCACTATTGGTATACTGTATATAGTATCAGAAAACTCCCCTTGAATTGACTATTATTTCACTTTTCCTATCTCATTGCATTGTAGTCCTGCTTCAGGTTTTCATTTTAACCTAACAATTACATACCAGGTTCATCAATTAGGCATTTTCAAGCACTCCATTTCCATCAACATATGTTGACAAAACACATTTGTCATGGTCATAACTACTCTAGCTATCACATCATTTAAACTACAGGATTGTGCTCCTACCAGAGCTGTGAATGTTATGCTACCTCCACCTGATAGCAGACAAATCAAAATCCTTTGGGCATGGTTTTTCACTGCATTTCATGTTTTGCAGTAATTGTTAGGCTTGGCTCTGTGCCCCTTGTAGTCAATGGAAAGCTTCCTGACATGGCACAGCAAAGACTTATACCTAGGCTTGTGTGCTAAATAATGTAAAATGAAGATTGCAAGCATAAATAGTTACAGGAGATGCTAAGAGTTAGGGAATTAGCCCAGCCTCAGCATTGGCAATACATGTCAATTGACAGTTCAGTGTAATTTCCAGTCTCACACATCAAGAAATTTCTACCTTTCTACCTTACATATGAGATAATGAAATAAAAAGCTTTTAAAAATAGCTGGTATCTTTCAAAATATATATGGGAAAAGAATATTTGAGCTTGCAAGTTCCTAAAACTATTCTGGTTTGGTTCTTAGCCCAGAAACAATGCAGATTTCCCATCAAACACGGCCAACTGTCTGGTCTGTGGCCTGGCCTGGAAGGACCTTGTTCCCAGAGAAAGGAAGATATGGATTTCTGCCCATACCTAATCAAGTTAAGGGTACTGCACTTGACTCTCTGTGGGGATGAACTGGCTCTCTTGCTCTTTTAATGAATCAGACACCCGAGTTTATGGCCTCAACTCCTGTTTTTACCAGCTGCAGTAATCCCCTTCTGCCTTTGACTGACAGTTTGCATTGCCTATTACTCCAAGGTCTAGTTTCGTTTACAAACAACATTTGGCCACATACCTGTATTCCATCTGTTTGACTGAGGTACAGCTGGATATTTATATAGTCTGGCCGATTCTCCTGCCAAAGCTGGGAGGATGATAAAAAAAGCTAATGAAATAATATTCTTTTTCTTAATGTAAGTGTGAAGCCACTTGTGCCTACTATGCTGAGGGACATGGGTTTCAGCATCAATGAAGTAAGCTTTTTAATGAAGGGGATGTGCTTGCATAGCACATCATGCTGCATAAAAAATACTATTTTAGGAAGCTACATGGGTCTTAAAATACACTTCAAATTGTAAATCCCACTCCCCTCTCAATCTGCCTACTAGCCAAATGACTAAAGGCCACTCAAGGCTTCCCAGACTGCACGTGCTGCTTCTTCCATCTCATAAATTAGTCTGGACACAGGTAAGTGTCCAGGCTACTGGAACATGGCAACACTGCAATGAAACATTGGTGCACAAACTCAAACTGGTTTGTGCAACTCCAAGAATACATGAAGCCTGGATCAGGCAGCCCAAGATACTTCTGGAGCTCACTCCTTTTGAGCAAGGCTGCCATTCTCTACAGAATGCCAGGTGTGAGGTATGGGCTTACCCTGCATTTAAGTTGTCAGGATCCCTCCAAACAACACCCATTACCTTGTTATGCAACATACACAGCAGATCTGCAAACCAGCGGAAAGACTCAATGTCCCTGCACACCCAAATGAAGTAGAGTCTTCTGAGCTTGTAGCATTTCCAGCCATCCCTTGAAATCAAAATGTGTGGGTAGTTAAAAATTAAAATTTAAAAAGGAAACATTAATTAGGATGCTTTGTATTTATTAATGGAAACATGAATCTCCTTTAGAAGCTAATTGCTAAGTTGCTCTCCAAGCTGTGATACATCAGACACTGAATTGACCAACACGGCCTATTTGGATTATCCTGAGAATATTAAATATCTAGCACAGAACTAACAGCCACCATAGACACTGCTTCCACACTGGGAAATTGTCAGCTATACAGATGACTTTGGCAGCAAATATGGGTTCACGTATCATCATCAAACTTTTATTTCAAAGCAAAGGAGACATTCTAAGTTCAAGTGTATTATGTCAATGCTTTATTAGGTCTATAAAGAGGCCCGTAAGTGGAAAATATTGACAAATGCAATAATGTCAGGACTTAATTCTGCCTTTCTATGTGAAAGGCTCTGCTTGATTGTAATTAATACTGTAGCAAAATCACAAAGACCAAATCAAATCAGAGTTCCATTGTGTTACAGAGCTGTGTGATATATTACAGACCTCAGAAAATGCTGGTGGATAAAATGCAGCCATGGCAGATTCTGGCACTGCATTTAGAAAAACAGGACTCTGGTGTCAGATTTCTAATTCAATTAAAACACAAATAAGTACATAGGAAGGATTTGAATGAACTGGGAAAGAAAATAGAAATAAAAATATCGTGATGAATACTGAGTTCAAATAAAGCACAAATATTCAGGAAGAATTTTCTTAGTTAGCCAACACATTTTTTGTTGTTCTGGTCATTGAAATGGTCAGTGCATAGTTTCCTCCTTTTTCTCCTTGAATGATTTTCAAATAGAGAAGGCCATAGCCTGTTCACTTAAAGTGCCAATCCTAGGAGCCAAGCCTGGTCAAAAAATTTCATGATAAATCTCACCATACCCACTGTACCTTATTCCAAGCTCTAGAGTTGCTGGCATATCCAGCAAGGATATAGGGTTAATAGATCTATGCAAGTGATGGCTCCAACCAGTGTCTTTTCTCCCCATACCCCTCCCCTGAGGAGCAAGGATGGAGACATCAGCAGCACCTCAGCGGCATGTAGAACTGAAAACTCACCTTTCATGCAAACTCTCCGGAGAGAGTAAAAAAAGTGTTCAGACTGGGGAGTACAGTGTCCTTCAAGTTCTGATTTTCAGTTTTTTTATTTGTTAATTGCTGACTTTCCAAACACGATTTCCTCCATCTCTTTCTGACTGCCAAGACTAAGACAAGCACTTAGGAAGGGTCACAGTCTGGTCAGATTTGACAAGAGAACTATAAACAGTAGCAAGGAAAATAGGTGTCTTTCACAATAAAAAGGGATAAAAGAAGAGAAAAATGGAAGGCATTCTGTATTGAAATGCCCCAGTTCAGTAACAAAACACCACTCTCAGTGAAAAAACACTGCAGATGGACAAAGAGGCTGGACTGCAATACTTCATCAAAACAAGTCTAGCATATATTTAAAAGAGCCAGACACATATGCCTGGATCTATCCAGCAGGATATATTGTGCAGGAGAGGTGCAATCCCCCATTATAAGCATGTGTATGTAACATTTCTTGTCTATTTCTGTGCTACACTGCCCATAACAGTCATTATTTACAGACTCTTGTGCATAAAAGCCTCTAGCTTTCTCAAAAGTACATTACAATTTCTTGAAACAGGGCACAGGGTTCAACAGCTAAATGGAGGGAAGGGCAGGGGCATGAATCAAATTATGTACATACAACAGGAAAACAACAGAGCAGGAAACAAGATTTCAAGAACAAGCTTTGGATCTTTCCTAGACTCGCGTGTCCTTGACACAACAGGACTGGCCTGTGTGCTCTGCAGCGCTGGCACCATCAGGCAGTTTGCATGCTCATACCTGCCAAAATCTGCTTCCAAGCCAGGGCAAAGACACAGGCAGATCAACCACTAAACCAGTGCCTTGTTGATGTTTAAATACTGAGTAGGGAAGCAGACTAAGACTGTTACTTTTTCCCAGAATGATTCCTTTGTGTATTGTACAGTGCACAAGGGCAAGAGTGGCTACAAAGGCAGGTTATGGAATTAGCTCCTTGGAAGTCAATTTATGGCTCTATGCACGTAAATGGACATTGCAAAATCCTTTGGACACTACCATTTTCTTGCAGTGTCTGTGCAAATTCCTACTGCCTTGGATAACACACTGGGAGACGAAAACATCTAATTACCTGCTGCTGGCCCGTCTTTGTGTTCTATGACATTTTTTGCTAAACACTGTCAGGGATAATCCATCACAAGGAAAACAGTCATTTTATCCACCTGAGCCCCAAGCTTACAGCAAAAATGTACCCTGGTTTTGAGAGGGTGATCCATATGCTCTCAAGAAAAGAAAATGAGGGAGCCCAAGATGGTGTTTGGGGGCTGCAGCACTATGAGACACACAAGGCTAATAACTTTCAGTAGTACTTGGCACTGTCAGGTCCAGCCCAGGCTAAGGACAGAAGAATGTGTACAGCATCTAAATTCCACACTTCAACTTCACTTTGAAGTTAGAGCTGACCATTGGCATGTTCA
The DNA here is from genome assembly GCF_029207755.1 of Chamaea fasciata. Lineage (NCBI taxonomy): Eukaryota > Metazoa > Chordata > Aves > Passeriformes > Sylviidae > Chamaea > Chamaea fasciata. The sequence goes on from NW_027094087.1 coordinate 35,373,278, forward strand.
TCTTGCAAGAAATGCTTTAATTGTGCATTGTAAAGCTTTCCCAAAGCCAGTTAGCCTCTCAGCCTCTCAGGGAAGGTTTGCTGCTTTGTCTGACTGTTTATACTGGGCCTTTGAAACAGGGGTGTTCAACCTGTGACTGTAGACCTTAACCAGTAACTCTAGCAAATAAAAAATAAAACCAATAGCAATCATAAAAGGAAGCCTATTTTACACAGCATAGGATTTAGTGGGAACCATGCTGTCAATGTGACAGAAAAACAAGAGATGAAAAGTTAAATCTTCATAGAATATCAAAGACATTACATTAAAATGAAATTTAAAAATAGAGAGAGAAACAAGAAGGGAAAAATAGAAAAATGCATACCTAAAATTTAAACTTTTCAAATGGGGTTAAACATCTGCATGCTACCTCAATTCAGATTGATCCCCTTCTATTAAAATCTCAAACTTAGACATTTAAAAAGTCAAACCAGGAGAGTTGATCCTGCATTTCCAGCAGAAGGATTGTCACAATTGTCTGACTCCCAAGAAACTGTTACAGTAAGCAGCCTCATCTAAGCTGGGACTCGGGAAACAAATCTTGCTGAAGGGCTCTGACTGGATTAATCAGAGGCTTGGTTGGTGGCAGGATACAAAGGCTGGTGAAGCCATCCCAGTTCAGGCGCATCTCTGGCACATCTCTGCCACAACTCTTTGGTTTACAGCTGGTATGAGAGGATTTATGCTATTTAGGGACATCCCAGTCGTCTACATCTTTTCAAGGAATCATTCACTTATGCCAGTGGAAGTTTTCTAAGACCCTCAAAGCCTTTCTGACATGCACTGTTGCTGTAAACTGGGGCAAAATGGCTTTAAAGGCTTAAACTCACTTACAGCAGTGTGTTGAGCACAGATGCAAATGGTGTAACCCCAATACCTCCAGCCACGCAGAGGCTGACCTCGTAGTTCAGGGATTCCTCAAAGGGACTTCCAAAAGGTCCATCTACATACAGTCTGCATAAAGAGCAAAAAAGCACGTTTTTAGAGGAAACTGTTAAGATCAGACAAAGGTAAAGAGAAACAAGCTGGAATTAAAACCCTACAAACAATTTGTTATAAATTTTTTATTAGTCTTGGGATGCAGAATGTGAAAATATTTTTCCTGGAAAACTTTATGTAGACAGAAATGAATGTACAGGTGGTAAGAAAAACTGTTATCTAAAATCTCTTGGCATGTTCCATGATTAGACAGGCTATTTTTCAATTGAACAAGTGGAGGTGACTAAATTATAGCTTCCTATTTTGTCTGGTGTTAGAGGGCAAAGAAAGGGCTGTACTAGAAACAATGACTTGGTGGGTCATCCGTAGGAAAGAAAGTAGTTTGGCCTGCCTAGGAGGTTCATCTTATACACATTTTCTGAAGAGGGAGAAAAACTGCCAAGCTTTCCCCTTTGGCTCATGCCTATCATTATTAAAACCATTTTATCCACTGATTTTAAAGATTATTTAGGCGATTGTGTCCCATTTCCAACCCGTTTTTAACACTTCAGATACTACTGGATAAAATCTTGACTACAATTTAAAAGTCAGCTTTAGGTATTTTCAAGAGTTTGACCTCCTACAAGATCCTTCCTACACTGCTGACAATTTGAGCAAGGTCACTCATGGACAGCTCAAAATTTATGGGCTGTAAGATTTCACACCTCTATTCTACCTATGGAAAACCAACTGTATATCTTACCTCAGTAACAGATTCATCTTTAGAAACTGCTACGAAGAGAACTTGAACAGGACATTTACTCAAGGCCTGTTCTGTGTATGAGTGGCTTCCTGGATCAGCACGTTTTAGTTAACTGCTGAATACAGCCAAGTGTGGTGGGACCAGCACTGTGTGCAACAGCTCAGTGTACAGCCTTTGCCCACAGGTCTGCTGACCAAGAGCAAGCTTTGGCCTGAGTCCACTAAAAAGCTCCAACACACATCAATTTCACGCATGCACACACACTGGTACGTATTGCACAACTAAGCTGCACATACTCCCCATCTAATGAAAGGGCCTGAGCTTCTTCTTTACAACAACGGACGGGGAATTAAAGGTAGAGAAGACATCCCTTTTCCCAGACAAAGCCTTCCAAACTCCATCTGATTAATTCCTTTGGAGGGCTAGACTTCAGCCATAACTTAAGTCCTTGGTCTGATCTCATTTCTTTTAGCTTTGTAATCTGATCCTTGGCATCATCTTACCAGTCAAGACAACATCTTGTCTGGGTGTCTTTGGCCAATATAGTCCGTTTTAGGATATTTTTCCAGATCTCTGCTATTGTTGCTTGATGCCTCATATGTTAGCCTCCTTCTTCTGTGGTGTCTTAATTTAACACAGATAATTACCAACTGAAGGCTGATCCTTAACTATGTCCTGTCTTACAAACTCCTTACTTGGTGTCCTACCTGGAGAGAGAGGGAGAAGACACCAGCCCAGCCACAGACATCATCAGAAGGCATTGGAAATATTTTTCAGCAACCAATTTTTTAACTAAGCCATCTTCAGTCTAAATATGCTTACTCTTATTTCTCCATTTATAGTCTCTACAATAGTCTACAAACGTTCTCTTGTGCAATGTCAGGTATGTTAGTTCCAGCATGATGGGAATATCAGAAAAACAAATTCACTGCTTACTTAGGACAGACAGATTGTTTTACACAATGGGGCCAAGAAAAACTTAACTGGCCATGTGCATACAATATAAACAGAACTTTAGGTATCTGCTCATTAAATGTTTCCTCTTGCATAACACTTTATATCACATCTACTTAACAAAGGTTTATTTTCCACTAATGATACCACTGCTGGTGCAGAGTGCAGCAGCAGCTGCTTTAAAAGATCTAAAAGTTGCACTATTTGACAGAGGGGGTAAAGGAGCATCTCTTATTTAAACAAGCAATAGATGAAATGTTGAGAAGCAGGTTGTAACACTGAAATAATCTGGTCCAAGGGATATTCTGACAGAAGTTCACAAATGTTATGGGTCTCAGATGTATGTGTAACAGATGTACACTGAGATCTAATTTTTGGATATCGGAGTATGTAAAAAAAAACCCCAAAACCCCAAAAAACAACAACAACAACAACAACCCAAAAAACAAAACAAAACAAAAACAAACTCCCCCCCCCAAAAAAAACCACACCAAAAAAAACCCCAAACAAACAAACAAAAAACCCCCAAAAAACAATTGGATAACAAAGACCAGCAACCCTGTCATTCCTGGCAGACCTCAGATACCCTAATCAGCCCCCACTTAGCTGGTGAAATCTAGAGAACTCGTAAAGGTATGAAGGACAAAAGCACAGGCCTGAGGGAAATTCCTTACATTCTGGACAAGAAGCATTAACCTTCTTTGGGACACACAAGCTTAAAGACAATATTTTGAGCAAAAAACACAACCTAATGAAACAAAAACAATCAAAGCACATTTTCCCAGAAATTACCACAGCGGATGTGACAACAGTTTTATATTGTAGGAGTACCACTTAACACAACTGCACCACTTGAAGACTACCTGAATCAGACATATATGTCTGATCTCAGAGGGATTAAGCAATTCCTGGAAAGTCTGAGTGCCTCTGAGTAATACTGACATGATCAGGAGTGGAAAAATGCAAAACTAGATCTGGTCACCAGAAACCAGTCAACCACAGTACATGCCAGAAATTCAAGGAACAACCTGCAATTAAATATGCATGTTGGTCAGAATGCTCCAGTTTGTGGTCCATTAGCCCCATCTGGCCTGCAAAGTATTTCTATTTGCCCACTGTGTCTTGCTCTGAGGGAGTGAGGAGCAGTAGCTTGGACAGCAGATGCAGCCAGAGAAGCCAAGAGCCTCCTGCTGTGTCTGCATGTGGTCCAGCACAACACAGCCAGAAGTCACTGCTTCCAAGTGTGAAAAAGAGAAATGGGGGAAAACCTGGAGAAATATTCCCACTGTATTAACCCACTCCACCAGTTCCAGCCTGAAAAGACTGATTCCAAGCATAACATGATCTCCCTGGAAGATTTTGTTGGAGGTCATAAACATGCACTATTTAATCCCATTTTAATACAGGGGTAATTTATAACTGAGACAAATGTGGCTCTGATGCCTTAATGGCAGTGGTCATTTATCCTTTTCTTATTCAAGTCAGTGGAAGCAAGAAACCTCCTGATGCCATATCAAATGGCACAGGGTTGAACAGAGCAGTGATTCGGTTACAGAGATTATGCAATTTTTGTTCCCTGTCAACATGTTCCTCCTTTCATTTGGTAGGACTGAAAACTTTTGCATAAAAGCAGTTCATTACTGAAAATGAAATATCACAGCACTCAATAAAAAGCCAAGGGGGGTAAGATTCTTCTTGAGCTGTGGCCCAGATATATCACACTACCATGTGTATGCTCTCCTATCCCCCCAGCTTTCATTTAATTAACATGAAGGAAGAGAATGGAATTTTACTAAAAGTTTAGAAATTGCCCCTTCAGGCACACTTATTCAAATAATGAGTCGTTTTTTTCACATGTATTCACTTCCAGTCTTAGGAATGCTCTTGCTTATTATTGTGGCACAATTTTTAGCTCAGAAAGGGAAAAAAAAGGTCTTCAAAAAAGAATACATCACAAAAAACAGCAGAGCACATTATTAAAAAGCATCTTACAGATATTTTCTATTTAAAGCAGACTCCCATTGGTACCAAAATAGCCCAACAAGCACCAAACCAGCTTGTTCCAATGCTGGGCAAGGCCACTGCACTACCATGGGGCTGCCTCTAAACCGAGGGACACAGTCTCAGGGGCACAGGCAGCTGTACTGCTTTTGAGATCCAAGTCATAATTTTCCATAAAGAACTGCACAGTGATGTATAGAGATACCTTCTTAGACCTCTTGGACTTGGCTCTCAGTGCCAAGCTTAACTTCAGGGTATAGCAGCCCTTAGAAAAGATAATGCTTTGATTGTACTTCACAACTCAACAGTAAATGATGTTATCACTTTTTTTCCTAGGCTCTCTGGGAGCTACTGTAAGACATTATCTGGGATATTAGTGGAATAACAGATGTATAGGGGAGTTAAATCAAGAGCTCATAAGAAATTTTAATTAAAGTAGTATCATCATCTGCAAGCTGAACAAAACACTTGGATACAAAGTACTGCATAAAGCACAAAAAGTGAAATCCTAGTCTGACTGAAGTTTCAGGCAAAGCCCTTACCAATATCAGCTGAAGAAGGATTTAAACCAGCAGCATGAGATTTTATATCCTTGGTATTCAGTCCTTACTAAGAGCCACGTGTAGGTATCTTTGTGTGAGCACACTAAGTTCTGGATACAGTCATGAGACACAGTCAATAAAGCTAATGGAGCTGAATCTCTCCCCTGATTCCTTATAAAAACACCATTGACATTCTCCAAAATCATAATAAAATCAACTAAACAACCCTTCTCCCATGCTTGTTCTTCTCTTCCTACCAAAACCACTTCTCAGTACTGATGGATTCAGCCTGAGAACTCCAAGCAACCAACCGACTGAGGGTTGAAGCAGTTTCCCTCCTTATGTTCTTCTGCTGCTCTAAGTAACTCTGCTGCACCACAGAGAGGCAATCATCTCTCTCTGATAACCCGCAATATCAGCATCCACCCCCACACGACAAATATTCAAACAAGTGCCTCCATGTTCCTCCCACATTTTCCTTCGTGCCTGGGAGGGAATCTAAGTAAACATCTGCAGAGCTATTTCATTTATCTCCCTTCAAATTCCTTCTTAAGTCTCCTCTTTACTCTGATATCTAAAAAAACAGGCTCTTGATGTGCTCACTGTAGCTCAGTCATATTCTGGATCAGTACTGTCTCACTGTTTCTCTGAATTTTGCTGTCTGATTGTATCCATCTGTTGTCTGCTGTTTCTCCAGTTTAAGTTGGTTTGTGTCTGCTGTGCGGCTCTGTCTATCAGAATGGCTTCCTGATGCCTGACTCCTTCAGGGCACCAGCAGAACAGAGATCAGAGAAGGATTTCTGGAAGCCATCCAAATCTGAAACTTGTATCAGAGACAACCTTTCGTAGCCTGCACAAAGCAAAACAGACTACTGAACTGTTCTAGAACATTTTGGAGTCCAAGGCTCAATTCACACTTTCCAGTAAGAGCCTAGCTACAACAAATTATGTGATTTTTCAAAGAAGCATTTACTACCATCAAAGATTGTAAAATATTTTCTGCAGCAAAAATCAAGACAGCCACTTCATTTTATGAAGTCATCATACAATACTTCACATCATTATTTAAGCCTCAATTTATACATGTACACTTTGACACTATGTTAGCAGAGGGGTTGTGATTATTGACAGCATTTCAGTACCAATAGCCTCTTACAAAAGAACCACTAGTGAATAAAGCATGCCATCCTTGATTTTTATGGATTTCCAAAACTACAACAGCTTTTCAAGGTTTAAAAGTGTCACAAAATGTGACATCTGGCATGTGTGATCAGAGATTCCCATGTGCTCTCTTGACACTATGAAGGATGATGTTTCCATTAAAGAAATCAGCAATCCCTTACACAAGTAAGCCTGTAAACCCCAATGGGTCCAATTAAATTTATATACTGTTTTGTGCAAGATTGCAAAGGGTTATGATTCTAATTTAGGTTTCATTAGCCAACCTCACCTGATCTTTTTAAACTGCTTAAGTTTAATTTCCAATTGATTATTCACTTTTTTTTTCCTTACAACTTCAAACATATTCTTACAGTATGTACTAAAGCTTGCAGAAGTTTCCTTCTGTTTTCTACTGAAGTGGATTCCTTGATCAGCTAGTAAAATATCTGATTATAACAACATGGATGGCTCAAAAAACTATAGAATCAATTAGAACAAAATTTTCTTCAAATAGAAACCTACTAAATCATTATTATTTTTAGAATCCTGTAAGAACCACCAGTTTTAGTACATCTCAGTTCCATTTATTTCTCTCTGACTGAGCAAAAAAACCCCAAATCACCTTTTCTCAGCTCTTTATTCTCTCAAGGGCCCAGAGGTAACTAAAGAATTTCAAGCTCTACAACATCCTTAGAAAGAGGAAGTGTGTTTAAGGCATGATGATAAGGTTAAGAAAGTGGAACAGCTGAGCATGCACCTGTATTTTTAAGGATAATGCTTCTCCCATAAATCCCAAACTGAGATTTGTAGTTTTATATGGCACACAGTGCAGGTTTGAGAAGATTCTGCTGGAGTGGGCTGGAACACTACTGCAGCAAAAGTTATACAATTGCCTCTTGGGAGCTGGACTTGTAACAGAGGAGTGAGGAGGAGGAGAGAAGAAGAAAAGAACCTCCTAACTATGAACCAGAAGTTCAAAAACACATGGAGATCAAACTACTGCTGATGGCAACAGAGAACAGACTTGCACCTCTGACGGACACCCCTATAAACACAGCTCTTCCTTGTTCATGATTCCCACAGCAATCTGAAAGCAACCTCTCAGACCAAGTTATTTTCCCTCAGAACTTAATAAAATTATCTGAATATTGCATGAAGTATTTATGAAGAACCCATATTGCTGACTACTCATTGCTGACTATTAAAGGAGAGAAGCAACAGTTTACACCATTCACTTACTCCATTAAAACATCTGTAAAATCACTATGAGAACTACAATCAAATATAATTATAAATCAAGTCAACTTTGTTCTCTGAAAGTACCTGTACTTCCTGTACCATATTTTTGGGTCAATATTCTTAATTAATGTTGCATTAATTCTTCTCCATGGCAGCCCTTTTAAGGTCATTTTTACAAAATGTTCTCAAAATGTATTCCTTTGATTACAGAACACACAATTTCACTTTATTATAACAAGAAATCCCGTTGTACACCTTTTTCCTTATCCATTTCAATTTCTATTTTGAGAAGCGCCTTTCCTCTCTATAAACTTACGTCCTACCAATTTTGCCTGAGGTAATCAAGAAAAATTAAAAGAACATTTGTAATGACTCCATCACCTACTGTATCTTATTTCTTGAAAATTTATTTGTTACATCATGAAGTGATAAAATGCTGCAGATCAGCAACCACAGTGTGGTAGAATGTGCTTGTCACATTTCTCCACAATCCATTCACTGACACATCTACTAGTTATCTGCTCATCATATAGTTCGTTATCTGCTTATCTCACTGCAAACCGTAATTCTGCTTATCTCACTGCAAACTGTATTTCTGCTTTAAAGTAATCCACTTTCGTATTTGATCTTTGATCAATATTTGCAGGAAGCTTTCTGTTGCCTACACCACTGCTTTTGGTGGTCATCTCAGAGAGGTGATGCCATCCAACAGATGGCATGAAAGTAGTGCCAATATTACACCTCTTCCTCACTTGGTAAATGATATCCACTAAGACAGGATATTACATATCTCCACACCAGTGGAAACACCTGCAGCATCAGTTTCTGTAGAAGCCTGGAAGGCAAGGTGGCTAATGTTCCTGTCACAAATAGGAACAGCTGGATGGATAGCTGTGGAACCAAACAAGGATTGTTGGTGGCAACAGCCAAGCATTGTTTGCATTAACACACTGTGAGAAAGAACAGGATGTGACTGGAGAAAGGGCCATACAGATATAGGGCAGCACTTTCCTGAGACAAACATCCTTGTTCTGGCTCCTGGAGAAGAGCACAACACAGTACAGCACAAGTGCAGGAGTGAGGTCAAAAAGTGGGAATGGAATGCAGGGGGGGATCAAGACCACCAAAGACCTCGGACCCCTTTCCATACTGATGCAACCACATTGCAGATATCAGATGCTCCTTCAAGTTTTTCACATCTCTAATTATTACATATTAACCAGCACTGGAAGTCTAATGCAATTCCCTCAAGCCAGGATTTGGGTCTTCTCACTTGAAGTAAGAATGGGAGAACTACATGGGAGTTTAGGACTTAGGAAAGCCTGACAGTACATACATGAGTTTCCCACCCCTGGCAGATCCTTTCCAGTTACAAATATACTCAGGAAACATATTATACCAAAGGGCAAAATACTTCTTTGGATAGAGTAGGCTGGGGGAAAAGACCACTTTAGTTAAACATCCACACTGCCATAAGCTTTCCCAGTCAAGCTTCAGTACGCCTTAGGGATGGGGAAAGAAAAGTTGGCTTCTGCTGACAAATCACAAGGATGACAAAGTACAGGATTTAAAATTCTAGCTAGGTATCTGCAGAAACAAAAGGGGAGGAGAGAAGCAGCTGACTGAAGTGCTGGCAGATACAGCTGGCAGCAGATCAAACTGAAGACAAGGACAGGCATATCACACCTCCCTTCAAAGTCAACCTGCTCAGGCTCTTTGGAGTGGATTAAGTAGAGATGAAGAATTCAAAATTAAGAGAATATAAAGAAAAAAAAAACACAGAAAGGCAAATCTCACAACTAATTCTGCATTTGGAATGAACCAGCTACTCCTGCAATCAAATGGGATCGTCAATACCTGTTAAAACCTAAACACAAACACACCATCTAAAATATAATTAACCCCCGAGAAAAATTTGCTGTTTCTCACTGCTGACTCTTTTCTCCCTTAGGGCTTACATTGGGTAAACAAAGTGACTTTGTCCAATCACAAGTCCATCTTTTATCTGGAAAACTCTCTCTTTAAAAATATGTCTCTCTCAGCTACATTCCCTTTAAGGAAAGATGTTCTCCACGAGTTTCACATCCTATATGGACCAGTGATTGTGACTATAGGACTAAGTTTCCTTTAGGGCAGCTTCATGAAGCAAGTCATTACTGGATTGGGGTCTGTAAAATAGCTTTGCTTGAATTTAGCTGCCAGAAAGCCTAGAAAGAAATTCTCCAAATATTCCTCTGACAGTTGAAGAGAGAGGTCCACAAGATAGTGAGAATGCAACTTCAGATGGCTTCCAGATGCGTAGTGATGGTCAGACAAGCTCATTTCCTTAAGCAGAGAGTCTCTTATCTGGAAGGGGTACAGAAAATTGGCAAGGCCAAAATGTAAAGAAAGAACACCTGTCCAGCAGTAGAGTGAACCATTCACAGTTGGAATAAAATGGCAGACTAAGGATGAGATCACCCAACTTGGACCCAGAATTTCTGAAGTCAGTGGAAGCCTACAGATGAGTCTGCACATAGATTCATTGGCAGAAGCTTATCATCTACCAGAAAATATACTGCATTACATCATAGATGAGCTCAATGCAGTCCTGACTATCTTGACCTCTTCTTTGTTTCTCTCTGACTATGTTCCAACTTCTTATTTCCAGTTCTGTTTTTCAGAGTGAATGGCCTATTATTGTCTGCGGTGTTCCAGTTTCAGTCCTGCCAAGGCCCTGTATAATGACATTATTATTCATAGGTGGCAGTTTCATTGCTATTACCTTTCTAGCCATACAAAGATGCCTCTGTGCAGCTGTCTTGGGTTATTCAAAATAAAGGTTTTATCCCTTGAATTTTTAAATTCCTTCAAGCTCTTACCTTTCTATGTGTTCATATTAAAAAAGCCTTACTTTTTGGCATTTCTCTATGAGTTACATTTAAGAAGCTTACAGAGAACAGGTGATCCCAAACAAAACGGGTGACTGACTTGGTGAGAGACTGAGAGATATGGGAGTAGTGTTTAATGACTGTAAATAAGTAATTATTTTCCTAACCCTTCCCACCCTCACTTTTCATAAATATCCTGAGGTGTACAACCCACTGGGTCTGAAACACTGCTGCAGGACAAGGTGACTAAACAATACAGAGGCTGAGCATCACAGCAGAATGAATACCTCTGACAGAGAGTCAGGGTCTAAGCCAAAGAAACCTCTCCTGTAGGTTCAGTAGCAGTTCCTATCAACCAGGACCCCTGAAGTTGCTCTGCATATATACAGAGAAACGCCACTGGGTGTGATTGGTCTTGTCACTATACGCAACAACTCATGACACATGAGACTTCTTGCATAAAATCAGTGTCCTGTACCTCCACACTGATCCCCATCATGTTTGTCATCATTGTGAGATGTAGACCCCAGGACTCTGTCTCAGCTCTAACCGAAATGACAGTTTTTACCAGTCAAAAAGGAGGAGAGGTCAACACTTTTAATCCCATCTCTCTCATGCTTATCCACTGTTCATTTCCAGAATGTCACTCACATCCCCAGTTAATGCTCTTTGTTTGGTGAAACCGGAGAGCAAGCAACATATTCTCAGAACTCTCCTCCATGAGACTGGGTTTAGTTTAAGTTTAATTAGTTCAATGCTTAAGTTTCCTTGAGGCTGCACCTCAAATCCTGTGTTCAGTTTTGGGTCCCTCAGTTCAAGAAAGACATTGAGCTGCTGGAATGTGTGCAGAAAGACAAGGGTAATGAAGCTGTTGAAGGGTCTGAAGTCCTATGAGGTGTGACTGAGGAAACTGAGGTTGTTTCACCTGGAGAAAAGGAAGCAGAGAAGGGACCTTATCACTCTCTAAAACTACCTGAAAGGAGGCTCTAGCTGGAGTCTCCTCCCAGGCAACCAGTGACAGAACAAAAGGACATAGACTCAAGAGGTGCCAGGGGAAGTTCAGGTTGGACATGAGGAAGAATTTTTTAACTGAAAGGGTAGCTAAGAATTGGAACAGGCTACCCAGGGAAGTGGTGGAGTCACCATCCCTGGAAGTGTTCAAAAAATGACTGTACAAGGCATTTAGAGTAATGGTTTAGTTGACTTAGTATTGGTCACAGGCTGGACTCGATAATCTTGGAGGTTTTGTTCCAACCTTAATGATTCCATGATTCTAACGGGTTTAACACTTTAATACACACAGACAAAAGGTTGTTATAAAGCATGAGCTTAACTATTTCCCCACCCCATGTCAGCCTTTCTTATTTAACAGTTTTTCTTTTGATGAACTGTCTCACATTTCTGTGTATTCCAACTCATCTTCCTTTTCTTCCATCTCCTAAAATTTGCCAGATGATTCAGAAACTTCATTCCATCTGCTCTGATATACACTATCCTCCCTGGTCCAATATCATCCAAAGATTGAATTAACTTGGTGTTTACATCTCCCTCCTTATCATTCATTATTTGATATATTGAAAGAACACATCCCAAGATGAATTTCTCTCTATTTGATACCTTATTCATTTAAAAACTCTCTGCTTAAGAACTATTTGCTGCTTCCCACCTGTCAATATTGACTTTTTCTTCATTTAATACACGGTGCTATATTCTTATCTAGATAATACTATGCTGAATTCTCTATAGAAAAAAAATCTGATTCTGGAACAAAACAAATGGCAAAAATGCCACTGAATTACATGATATCAGAATTTATTTCTGCAGGAGTAAAAGGTGTTTTATCAAGCAGAAATACACGACAAAAGTAGGTGAGCTTTAGTGGAACAGCTTTTTGCCATTTATCCTGCTATTGTGGCTATGTCTGCAGATAAAGACAACAGGACATGGGCAGTACAGAGTGGGTGAAATTCCAGCCTTTGAGGTTCTGTGTATCTACTAAACCTCACTCTTTTTAACACACCATTCTTTATCCATCAGCTGTGATCAGTGGTAGGTGTTCCACATACCACTTACTTTGCTTCTGTTTAATGATTCTCTTAACAGCTGTATTTAAACAAATTGTGAAGGCAAAATTGGACAGACAGGTGAATACTTTCCGGTTGTTCCTCTCTGATACTCTGAAAACTGCATTAATGTTCTTCCTAATGGCTGCACAGATCAACCATTTGCTAAACCACCACTGAATGTTTCTAACATCACTTCAACTACTGTGAAAGTGCCTAAAGATCCCTGATCAAAAGGTACTTTCCCCTTGGTGTAGGGTAGGAATTTTACCAGGAGCAAAAGGAGAAAACAGAAATGCAGCAGCTTAGGTGCTGCGCTGGGTTCGACCCAGTCTCTGTCATACCTTTCTTAGGACAACCTGGGTAAGTCAGCTTGACACTGAGTGACAGTATCTACCTGTTAGACAGAAATAGTTGTATTTCTCAGAAGAGATGAGCATTGCAAAAATGACTTAATTAAAAGTTTGTGAGGCCCATAAACACCCTGTAATGGTGGCCATAAATCTCACCAATAAATGGATCACAGTCTTTAATGAGCAAGTAAAAGGAAAGGAGTACAGCATCACACAAAGAACTGCTTCTAGATATTTGTTGTTTTATGGTTTCCATCTGTCCAACTGATGACTTGCATTGGCAGATCTGACCTGACAGTTTAAAAAAGGATAAGCAATAGCTTCATATCTCATTGGAGAAGCCTTGCCAAGACAAACAAATTAAAGAAAGGGTAAAGATGACTGTAGATAAAGCCACCATCCCTGTTATTTCCTTGTTAATCATATTTCATCAGTTTAGTTAACCTCAGATTACAGTATGCAAACACCTGAGTGCCCAGGGGGGATTTTAACACAAGTGGTCCAATGACAATAAAACCAGACATGGTTTAAAATCATTTTTGATATATATTTTTCTGTGAGGAAGTTTTAATGATAATCTCCCTTGAAATTTCATTCTTAAAGGAACCTTCAGCACAGAGATAAACAGGCCACAGACTCTGCAAAATTGAGACATTTTTGGTTTTTTAATAGATGCTAAATATTTCAGTCATGAATCTTCTTGCTGGATATCATAAGAAGGATCAAACAAGGGAACAAGCTAAAATTAATTGGCTCATAATTGCCAAAACATTTCTACGTGGTGCAGATGCTATTCACTGGTGCCAGAACCTGAGTGCTGGGCCAAATGACTAAAAACAAAGTTAATTCAGTGAGGGGGGTGCCTCCAACCACAAACAGCTGGCATAGCCAATGCACACATAAATGGATTTCTTAAGTTCCAGTGGTGCTCTTAAGAGCTGCCTGCAGCCAACCTGCTCTATTTTGCTATCAAATTACTTGAGAGATCAAATTTTGATAGCTCCTGTTTGCATGGCTTCTTTAAAGTGTATTCCTTAACTGTAGTGCAAATATGCACCAACAAAAAAAGTTAACCATCAACCATTACATATTCAGTTACTGCCATTTAACAACAGAAAGGCAAAATATATATAGATACACAAAGTAACTATGTCCTCAGACAGTGAGGCACAGCTACAGATAGAGCAGTGAAAGCTAGGAAAGCTCCCCTTCTCAGCTTGTGCTGACTCTGAAAAGAGGGAAGCATGGGCTGAGCTCCAGGGACAACGCTCCTGCTGCACTTACAGCTTGGAATTAAGATGTTCAAGTGTTAATGGAATCATGTGTGAAAAAAGACTTGCAGATGCTGAACTCAGCCTGTTTTCTCATCAGGATACAGCAATTCACAAGACATTCCTTCAACCCACCTTCCTAGCACAAAACAGAGCAAGATGAGGTTGTCCATCAATACCAACATTGCTTGCCTGTCACAGAAGAGCAGTGCCCAGAGGCTCTCATTTCAGCCTGTGTCACTGGACAAGCTCACTACATTTTGCTCTGCTGATCCCAGAAGGTAAACCTGCTCTTTTGAATTAAGGAATCTTTCTCCATGTAATGTATGGACTGTGCACAAAGCAGAAAGTAACATCTTAACCTTCCCTTCCCTTCCCTTCCCTTCCCTTCCCTTCCCTTCCCTTCCCTTCCCTTCCCTTCCCTTCCCTTCCCTTCCCTTCCCTTCCCTTCCCTTCCCTTCCCTTCCCTTCCCTTCCCTTCCCTTCCCTTCCCTTCCCTTCCCTTCCCTTCCCTTCCCTTCCCTTCCCTTCCCTTCCCTTCCCTTCCCTTCCCTTCCCTCTATTCAGAAAGCAGACTATTTTAGAGTTTCTTTCCTTTTCCTTAAGTTCAGCAGCCATGTCTGACATACATCAGTTGAAGCAGAATTTCATGTTGTCTCCTTGAAACAAAACAGGGCTGACAGAGAGGCTGGCATGTAACAACTGCCCTTCACAGAAAGTCTGTTCTTCCTGGATGGAAAGCAGCACAGCATTTCATTCTGGCATAACTTAAATATGTAACCAATAACTATCACACTGGTTACAGACCAGCAGTGATCCTTCAGGACAGCAGCACTCAGAAACATTGGCACAGACACTGAATTGCTCACTGTATCACCCTAATAAATAGATTTTGGTACTTTCTAGTCTTTCTTTATACTAAAAAAATTATGGAAAGCCTGGGTTTAGTTCACAACTCCAGAGTTTACCTTATACCAGCTCAAATAAAGTTCCATTTTTCTAGATTTGAGCAAAGTGAGTGGGATCTCTCCAATGCACTTCTTACTCATGAAGTGACATGCTGAAATCCTAGAGATGGTTCCCTTGAAAACTGCAGTGGCAGGAGATATTGTTCATGTATTATTAAGATCACACAGTTTCATCTTCACAAGGCCCAAACAGCCAGAACATCAGGTTTGTGATTCCTTCACAAGATAACATTACATCTACATGATTTGCCTTGTCCAAATTGAAGCACAAGAAAATGGATGGCTCAGTTTTGCCACCATTTCTCAGACTGTTCTGCTAAAAGAGTACCACGTGATGGAGAAATTGTCAACAGCCACTTCCATTGCTGTATTTTCCCTAACAACATTAGGAAGTAAGGCACAGGAAAAAAAAGTACAAATAGCTTTCAAAAGTCTTTTGAGAAGGGATGCAAATACCTTAATTTTGAAGAAATCACTGTAAATGTACATCTACATTTCAAACATTGTTTAGGAAACTTCAGCTATCCATGCAAATAAAAGAATAGTTTAATCTACTGTAAGACTTTCAGAATTGGTTCAATATAATAAAAATATTCAATCTGTTCAGGTGATTTTTCTAACAGAGGAACTAATTAAAACTTAAGAGTACTAAAAATCACCAACACTAATGTACCTAGAAAACCTATTGCAATCTTGAAGACACAGTATACAGTGAATGGAAATACAAAGCTATAACATCCTTACATAATATCATGATGCATCATGCAGAGGAAAAACAAGACCTTGGAAACTCACAAGCATTTTGCCTTCATAAGCCATTTTTGAGTATTTTTTAAAACCAGAGAGGATATGGAAAACACTTGTAATATAGGTTATCATTTCCATACTGGTCAAGTGGACTTGGGTTAAGAGGCCTGACCCTGATGCTGTGAGGGTTTTTGGAGTAGGCAGCAATTTTGCTTTATACAAACTCCCAGGGGAATGAGAAAGTTTTAAATGTTTGGTTTTAAATGAGAGTTTGATTCTACATAATTTTCAACCCCACAAATTTAATTTTAACCTTTTTTTTTAAAGATACCTTGACAACAATAGATAATTAAGACATAAAGCAAAGTGTTATATGCAAGTTATTAGGCTCTAAAGCAAATGATTTTCATATCTTTTCTTTGTGGCTGGTGCCTGTGAGACACCTTCTCTCATTCTTTAAGGGAAGAAAATATGTTACTGCAATTCTTGATACAACAGAAAAGCATTGCTAATCACCTCACTTAACACATGTGATGCCTCACATTAGGTGCAGATACTTAATTAGAGACTAATAATTTTCTGCAAACCTGTAACCCAGAAGATTCTTCTATTAAAAAACAACAACAAGGAACTCTGAATTTCACCAAATTTATCCTCACTATCTGACAAATCAGTACATATCTTCCATTCAAATAGCTTTTGTATTTGGACTTAAATACTTTAGTCTCCAATTCTGTTTGTGAACAGCCTCGGCCAGCTGATTAGGCAACAATCAGAAAGGATTTGGCAGCTAGTATCTGCAACTGGGCTGTTGCAGTCCTGCAGCTGCTAACAGTGTTTTCCAGCTGCTAGCTGTCTGGCCGTTCAAAAGCACTTCTAATTCTTTCAAACCACTTGACAAGGTCGTAGAGGAAGTTTCCTTGGGGCTAGGCTTGCCCCACTGGACACTATCAACCAGCAGCCAACTCCTGTCCTCCTGACTGAGGATAATTAACATCTACAATAACGTACTATAGGATGAGACAGCTTTTCCACCACTGCCGATTTTTATGACTTCATAGTTCTGAGCTAAGCTCTAGCCCAGATGCTCAGACAGTTTCATCCATGACATGGGGCTGATGTGTTTATTTGGGAATGTTGAATTCAGGGTGGTCCTCCTGGCATCACACAGCCCAGGTCTCCTATATATCTCTCTGAAGACACAGGGAACAGTTATTAGATCAACATGGGCCTGTTGCTCCCTCTGATTATCACCAAGAGTTTAAAGGCCAACATACTTCACAAAAAAGAAATGTGAAGTGTCTCCCTTACATAAACATTGAAGAGCCTGGCACTCAGAACTGAACCACTCCACCAGTGCCAGGCACCAAAAGGCTGCTAAAACTGAAACCCAGGCTCATGTCCTGAAAAGAAAAAACCATCCTTGCCCATTTTATGCAAAACTAGAATACTGTAACAGTCTCCTTTGTCTTGAATGTTTGTGCTTTCCACTCCTCTGGAGTATTAAAGCATGAAGAGACACCTGTGGTATGCATGAAATGCTTATCTGACAGTTCACCTGCATCCTCAAACCTATTTGGCAAATGGCCAGAACTGCAATGAGTGTTGGTAAATTTCTACCATTGTTAAAGACCATGAAGTACATTTTTGGTTTATATCTTACATGAAACACAAAGGATGACATGGCAGGTAGCTTTTTTTTTTTCCTCCAAATGTTTAGGGGCATAACATTGCCCTTTATTATAGCTGGAATCTTTCTTTTCTCCCTTTTCTACCAAGACTTACTAACAAAACACCAATCAAAGTGCACCAACCAAAATGCTGCCTCCTTTAACAGTTTCTCTGAAAGAAAACAGCCTTGGGGTCTCTCACTAAAAGAAAGTGGCCCAAAATAAAAATGCTAATGTGCAGGTAGGCGTAAAGGACTGAATGAATGATGCTGCCCCCTTTTATCCAGAGTCACATGAAGCCACAGAACCACAGAATGGTTGGAGTTGGAAGGGACTTCTGGAGGTCACTTAGTCCAACTCCCACCTGGAGCAGGTTACACAGGACTGCTGCATCCAGGAGGAAATTACTACTGTCAACAACCAAAACTCCTTAGCACTTGTTTCTTTTTTCCAGAGCCTGGAGCTTGGATTTCTGTAACTATGGTAATTGTGAAACTACTTTTTAAAACTAATATAAGCCATTATTTTTAAAACTATGACAAAACTGGATATAAGGGCGGAAGGGATCATTTTAACTCTCTTACATAATGAATCAAAGAACCTCACTAATAATTTCAGCATCAAACTACTATAACTTCCGTTTGAATTGTGCAAAAAAAAACATCCCTCAAGTTATCTGGTGGCAGATAATTCCCCACAGTCTCATAATGCTGTTCAGTAGTAGACCTGTATGTATCAATTAATTGGCAAGCTCTATCAAGAACCATGCTCATACTCCCAGATAGCCAAATGAAAACTAGCTCTAATGATTTGTCTTACCCAATTCACTTTGAACAAAGCAATGATTTCATCTCCCAAAAGTTGTGAAGGGTTTAATCATCTTTTTTCTCAATCAGCCATTTCCCATTCTCAACCAGGATTATCACAATTTTTATAAAACAGTTCATGCCTGCTATAGCCACAACTACGCTATGATAAACAGGTTAGTTCAAGTAGCATTCTAGAATGCTTGGTACTTAAAAGAGAATATGCACACAGAGCTTCATACTGCACACAATATGCAGACAGAGCTTCAATTTTGCATGTATGTTACTGCACAAGTCTCTGGGGATTTTTTGGGGGTTTTTTCCCCTACATTTTTCTACCTAGAAAGATTTGTACTTGTGCCCTAGATTTCAGGTCTGAGCCCTGTTGAAGTTAGCAGCAAAATTTCCCTTGACTTTAAGGGGACTGGTTCACTCTGTGTTGTTCTTACATTAACTCAAGGCTTTTAAAAAGAGAACAAAATTGTCCTTCTTTTGCAAATTATTGCAGTACTGTACCAGTATTCTGAACAAATATCGCCTATGTCTCGAGGAATTTATGACCCATATCTTAATGTGCAGTCCTAATATTTCGAGATACTGACTTGGTTCCATTTGATATTATCTGGATGGGTCCACATGAGTTCTTTGTAGAATCTGAGCTCAAAGATGTAATGCACAGCATGAATTACTGTCCTCTTTCTTTCTGTTTTCATTTCAGTTTCAAAAAAATTTAGATCCAATACTTGCATTTTTAGTCCTATAACATGATTGCTTTTTTTAATGAACAGCTAGCAGCTACCCCATTGCTACTGTTCTTTCCATATCGTAAAAACCCCTAATGACAGGAAAATGCACTTTACATAGAATGGGGGTTTTACTGTCATGGAGCTCAGCCTTGCACTGGTTTGTAAATTCTACAGAATAAGGTGTTTTCACTGCAAAAAGTCACACTAAAAAAAAAAAAAAAGAAAAAAGAATGAAAAAAGAGAGACAAAATCAAGCCTCCCTAAAAATATTCTTCTCTATAAACACCTTAAATTTCTTTTAAAGGTCATTCCAGATTCCTCAAGCAGGTCCCTTTTTTAAACAAGTCATCAAAATCTCTTTTTTAATCAAGTCATCAAAATTCTCTCAAACTCAGGTTTCTGAGGACTCAGACTGATGATGAGATAGTTTGCTTCCAGCCTGCATTTTGAAATAAATCTTGGAGCATTTCAAAACCAGTAATTTTCATGCTTCATGTACAGTGCTACACAAAGCATTTAAAGTGCTTGTGTGGGCACTTCTGAATGGCTCCTTCATTTGGCACCTTCCCATCTGATTTCAGCAATATGGGCAAGCCATGTGTTTTTGCAGCGGTAAACAGGATGAATGTTATTTCAGATGAGAGAGCCAACTGCACACAACTGAAAGAACTGTGGAAGACCTGATTTCTATTTCTGGTCTCACCCCAAGGAGAATTGTTCCTGGATGATGCTGGTAACTCACATCAGGGTCCCATGCCTCAGTTTTCCCTCCTATAACAAGAGGACAACTTTTGTAAAGCATTTCACAGGGAGCCTTTTACAGAAAGCCACTCCTTAAAAGTTCTCAACCTCTTTTTAAAATTAAGAATCTCTTTGCCTTTGCAATGAAGACTCGGTGATGAACACATAGGTCACAATTTTTGTCCCTGAAGAACACCAGGGAAGATGTTGCCTTTGTTTCTAATGCAAACTGAATTGGGTTTCTAGGCCATGATCCTGCTAGCTGCTTTCCTGCATGTTTCAATCTGTGATTCAAGGGAATCTCAGTGGATGCACTGACTGAGCAGGATCACTTCTAACAGCCACAACTCACTACTTTCTTCAGTTAGACACAAATTATTTTCCTTTAAAAAGATAAATGTCCTCAAGACAGCTGCAAATAAGACACAAGTTTTATTCCTGGGGTATTATTTATGAAATTTTATCTGTTTCTTGGCTCAGAATTCAAGCTGTAGGAAATTGCCACAGATCCATTACAGATCCATTATCATTAAAATGAACAGTAATTGGGAACCAGAAGACACAATGGTTTAGGGAGGGCACAAATTTTCTGCCGTCTATTTGTCTAGACTTCTCCATGATGAGAATTGAGTAACACCATTTAGCTTTGTTTGAGCTGAAACTTTTCAGCAGCTCCTCAAAGATGACCTTCACAAATACGTATCTGAAGATACATACATAGAGATCTATATGTATAGATACATATACATATATATGAAGATCCTGCATTTTCTGGGATTTTTTGTGACATGAAAATTACCATAAATTTCGTGCATACACAAGAAGACTACCTTAATTTACTATGAATATATGCCAAAGAATGGTTTGGAAGTTTATGACTGATGGAAAGAAAATGTATTTGGAATATTATTTCACCATACCTGCAAGGTTCTAAGTTCATTTTTTTCTCAAAAGTTCAAGACTTTGTCATTCCATTTGAATAGTAAGATTTATTTCTTATACAGTCAAATTTATGAGTTTAGATTGTCTCCCCATTTGGCTGTAAAGAAGTGTTGTTATTTCTCTACGTGCACATTATGGAAACAGTCACCAAAATTCTGTTTTTCTTCATTCCTGCCTTTTTTGTTTGTGTTTTTGGTGGTTTGTGGGGGTTTTTTTTGTTTATTTTGCTTTATTTTAAAAATAAGTGGGGAAACTTTTGAAAGGTTTTAAAGCTTGGGGAGAGAGACCTTTTCAGCATGCCTTACCCTGCAACAAATTATTATTTATTTTGTTCAAGAGAAGGACAAGTTTTAAACTGACCTCCACCCTTTTCTATGGAGGTGTCATTTCAGATGGTACAGGACTTTCTTGTTCAGCAGAAAAATGATGCAGTAAGATGGCAGAAACTGGAAACTGAAGTTAAAAAAATTATCATAGGTAAAGTAACTGACAACTGAAACAAGTTGATCTAAAGGCTTGTGAGTTTTTCAGTTTTTAACATCTCAATTTGAGCTTAAACTCCTGCTCTGGCTGAATGAGAAACTTGCTGCAGGGATTATCAGTAATGTTCTGTGGCTTATGTTAAGAAGGGACTCAAATTAGCTGGAAACAGAACTGGTCCTACAGTTCTTAAAATCTTTGAATCATCCAAAAACGTTTTTACCAAACCCACAGAAGATAAGAGTGAAGACTAAATATTTCTGAATGGGAAAAAAAGGAAGTAAACAATCCATGTAAAAACCCCCTCATATTTATGTGAGGATTTCAGCAATAACTGAAAAAATAAAGTACGGCTGAACTGTCAAGTCACTTCTAGACAGAAAAAAACCTGCTAAAAACCTGTAAGGCCAGTAGCATTTCTGGCACATCCCTCTTTAAGTGCTGTTTTGTGCTGTGCCAGCCTCTCTTCTGCCTTATTCACCCATCAGCCTAATTTCTCACTCTTGCACTTCTTTTGTCACTTCCCTTATCATTCTGTTCTTTTGGGTTTGCTTTTTTCCTTTGACATTATCAGGCCCAGCTACTAGTGGAACTTCTCCCTGCCACTTCAAGGCAATTGCACATCCTTCCCTTGTGCGCACAGCACAGGCAGTCAGGAGCAGAGTGGAGTCAGCAGGGAAAGATTCCAGACCCTGAGGGAATGGAGCAACCTAAGCCCCTGCCACCACCAGCCACCCTATCACATGCTGGACCCTGCAGCCAAATTAATGAGCATAGTGCTTTCTTCAGGAGCAATCCTGTGTAGCCTTTGCTGCACTCTAGCAGTTCTTGCATTTTATGAGTGAAACTGTGAAAAAAAAATGTAGGAATGTCATCGGCAAAGTGGGCAAGCAAGAAAAGCATGAACTGGATACCAACATGAGAAAAGCTCCTGCAGGAGTGTGCTAAATGTGAAACCCTTAAAGGTTTTTTTATGAGATACCGGGGCCATAACGCTCATTTGAAAAGTAAGGAGTCAGAATGAAATGTGTTGCAAAAGGTTTGGCTTGCTGACAGACCTGATTGTGTTGGTGTAACTCCCCTCAATGACTTCACCAGGGCTGTGGAGTGAGGGGAGCAGGACCAGCTGCAGATGTGTCTGTCATTTGTTTGGTGTGCAGAGGGTTTTCCCAGGCAGCTACACTCAGCAGCAGTATGCATCCCAACCCATTTGGTTGCCCACAGCTGCAGGTTTATTCTTAGTTTCAGGAATGCGAATCCTTGTGGACATGGTAATGGCTTCATGACAGCAAAGAGACAGGTTTTCCCCTCAAAGTATTTCTCTTTGTGGACAGGTCAGTTTCGAGACGAACGGGATGAGAGGGGTTTAGTCATATCTGATTCCTGAAACACATTAGTCACTTGAGGTATCAAAAATACTTGCCTGGATTAGACTGCTCTTGCTAGTTCTGTGACGTGTAATTACATGCAGTGCAGTGTGTTTCATTAAAAACTCTACTCTAGGCATGAGATTGAAGCGTAAGATAGAGCCAAGCTCCTTCTGCTCTGCAACCCCATGAAGAGAAGTGAGAGGACAAACACTGCAGGTTGGGCTGGCTGGGTCGGTGCTGTCCCCATGCGCTGGCAGAGCACTGAGTGCCGCAGGCCATGGTGACGACTGGTGCTCATGATGCCATGCGACTTGTGGGAACACAGTGGTATGTCCAGAAGCCAAGGTGATGTGCTGTGTGGCTTCATAAGATTTGGTCTTTGTAAGATCAGGTCTCTCTGTATTCTCCTCTGTCTACCAGGGCAGGTATTGGCTCCTTGGCCAAGCCAAGGCTATCCAAACAAACTCAGGCAAATACAAGGACAATAAAAAGATCCCACATTTCTCCATCAACTAGGAGGGCAAAGCATGTTTCTTTGACACATTTACCCCAGAAAAATCCAGGAAAATGTCCATCCATACTCTCAAAAACTTTTTCCAGTTATTCCAATGCGTGGATATCTCTGAGAACAACATGCACCCGAAATTATCCTCTTGTTACCTGGGAAAGAGTTCAGGTTTTAATGTAATAGATGAACAAGAACATAAATCAGGCAAGAACACCAAGGTTTCTATTTCTTCCAGAAGTTGATGGATTATAGTTTGTCCATTTAGCCTTTAATATTTATTGCAATGATTCTGAATATCCTGAGTGGTGCTGAACATTCTCCTATCCAATCTCCTTCCTCCAGACATTTCTCTCTTAAATATGTGAAAACTTTTATCCTTTCTACCTACTAAGCCCTGCTTAGTCAAGCTATTCAGCCAAGGCATTACTACGACTTCTATTTTTAACCTTCAATATTCTTAGGATTTCTTTAATCATTATAAGCTGCAGTTTGTGCCCTATGACAACATCTCCTTAAAATGATCTTCCTGCTCAGATCCTAATGTAGTACAACCAGCTACTGCTCAGCTCAAGTCAATAAAGAGACATTTCTGAGATCTGTCTCTTTGTTCCCTGAATTTCTGTTAACTGACCCTTCAGTGAAAATGAGAATAGGAAAGGTGAAAAAATAATATGGGAATAAGACAAAATATATTATGAAGATAAACAGGCTTTCTATTTTGCTGAACACAAGTACCTTGCTCAAAAGACAACCCCTGGGGAAATTTGGATATGTCAATAGTGTTCAACCAGTTTCTAAATGAGCTGTAATATATGATAAATTTCTGTAACAAGCAAGCAAATTTGCACCAATTAATGATGCGATAAACAAGAATCTATTGCTTTTAGGAACATAGGCAAACTTCTTTTTGGTTAGGTGCTAAAATTTGGCTGACTTCTGTATGTTAGAGGAATCAATCTTCCCAAGTAATGTGGCTGAAAACATATATCCTTTTTGTGATGCAAGGCCGCTTTAACTTCAAACAGCAGCAGAGCTCCATACAAGCTATTTGCTCTGTGATCTTTGAAGAGTTGAACACATCCTCTGTCAGAAGACAACAGAAAACTCATTTGCCCATGAATCTGACATTGTGTAATATTGTTAGTAGACTTTTTTGCCAAGAATGCTAGTAATAAATTGAATGTAATGAAATGGAAAGTCAGATATCTTAGGAATGATTTATATAGAGATAAGTCTGTTCTTTGAGGAAGGACAATGAAATGGTTTCTCAGACTAGTCTGACAGTGTCCATATCAAAATTGAAATAATCTAAGCCAAGCAAAGCATAGTACTGCCAGGGTTCCAAAGGATGAGGAAAAAAGTAATAATTCATGGAAGTCCTAATGAAACAAGCAGATCAATCCATACACATAAGGTGCCTTCCACTATTTTATATATTCTACCTCCACAGTAGTCCAGTAATACAGTGACAATAGACAATGCAAACAAGAATTTTAGGGTGATAAAACTGTGTCTCCCTTGAAGTCAAAGCAAAACTTCAGCATTTTTAGAATCAGGATTTCATCCTTGAGTGCTTTTATTTTCAAGTATTCACAGTGAGGAGGTGACTGGCTTTCAGCACTCAGCCTCTCTAATTGTCTGCTCTTAAAAAAAAAAAATTGTATTATCAGATTTAAAACCTAGCTTCACTGACTTCTTATCTATTTCAGAAAACTCCTAACAATAATAAATAACTTTGCTTATTTTCATCATCACTGTGGGACTGTTTTCATACATTCTTTATTCCACCTCCTCCCTCTGTCCACCCTGCACATTCTTTCCTTGCTCATTCTGGTCAGGGTTAATGTGAGGACTATTTCTTCTTTCCCCTTCACTGCCTCTTGCTCAAGCTAAAAGTGACTGCTTCTTCTAGTCAATATAATAGCAAAGAGCATTTATTGTTTCATTCAGGTATGTCACTTGGAAAAAGAAGAGGTATTGTCCAGGATACAAAATACATTCAAGACCTCCTTAACACTCAATGCTACTCTTTCGATCCCTTTTGGAATATAGGCAAATATATACCCCTAAAAAAAGGCAGAAGAACATGCCTCCTAGTGTTAGCAGGCTTTCAGAGGAATGCCTGTTATAATTCAAGGGAATCTGTCACCACAAATGATGGAATCCCAGAACACAAGAGTGGGGATTAGCCTGACAAAACTCCTACCTGTGTCAACAGAGAAACAAAGCTCCATCAGACACTGATCCAGTCAACTCAACATCTGTGCTCCACCACCTCCCCCACTGACGGCTGAGCGTGCTTACAATGCATGTCTGCTTTTCCTGACACCACTCAAAAGACAGCAGAGATCACTGCTAGCGTGGCTCCCTGACAGCTCTGCCTAAGGACTTTGCACCAAAAGCATGTACAGTGCTATAAATGCTTTACTCTCCCTTGTCACAAATAGATAAAGATTTTATTTCTCCCAAGAAGACAATCTTACTTACTTGGGATAGTGTCTCTGCTGAAAGATGGGCAGAATCTCTGTATCTTGATTTGAATGTAGAAGCAGTAAATCCCGAAATCTTTCTGTCACGACAAAGAAAAAAAAAAAAAGAAAAGAAAAAAAAACAAACCCACACTGTGACTCTGCATTATACGTTCAGGCCACAAGTAAAGCAAGCAGTAATATCAGTGAATTCTCTTCTCCAGCAGTATTTAGCCGACGACAAAACTAAGTGTAGAGGGACTAAAAATCACCGTTTCCTGTAAAACCTTTTAATATCTTAAAATGTCTTTTTTATTATTCAATACTGAATTCTAGTAGTGCCTAAAGATTTCTGAGGTCTGCACAGAGGTCTTCTGGGTATCATACACAGATAGCCATAAACAATCCCTGCCTTGAAGAGCCTAGTCTAAACAGAAAGGAGGAGCCCCTGAGAAATCACCAGCTGCTCAAGGACCACAGAAGTCCAAATAAGCATAGATTAATTAATTCATATAAATTAAACTGAAGTACAAATCCTTCAGTAACTGACTCAACGTTTTTAAGGATGACTGGAAGACTGGATTGCATTTTTGCCATTGTTATCTATTTCAAAAACTGTATGATAGGATTATCTGCAGGAGGTAAAGCTTTTGTAACTTAATTTCATTGACCACCAAATGAATGGGTGGTTGTAGACTGCGTAGCTGCGTTTCTCTTACGCTTTTCTCTAGAAGCGGTTAGACACAGCTAGTCAAGTGGGATCTGTAGGACCTTCTCTCAGTTGTGAAAGACGGAAACTTCCATAAAATTCACACGATACCCAGAATCAGGGATAGAATAGGATTTCCCACCCAGATGAAATTCCTTTAGTACACCCCATAGCTCTCCACTGCATGGGACATGCTGTTTCCTTCTTTCCTTCCATCACCTGCAACTTTAATCTGTCTTACAGTGGCACAGAACCAATGCCATTTCTACCTCCTACCCTTCCTTCAAACTTTGTAACTATGGCTGAAAAGCTTCAGCTAAAGGTATTTTCCTTCTTTTGCTAAACCACAGTTTGTAGCCTGTGTTGTGTGTGGCAGCTGTACCATGGATTTCTCTAAACTAACTCCCTTGCATGAAGTTTTCATTCTGGAAACTGAACCTGAGGGTCAGTGTAGTTCTCCTCCACTTAGATTCCTACGTATCTTAAAATATCCTCTAACACCAAGTTTATGAGTAAGGAAATTACAGGAAAAAAACCATTTAGTTTTATGTAATGTTCTGTCATCAAAACTAAACTCCATTAATTTGGATACAATTCTGCTATGTAGCCTCTAAAGTGGAAAGAAACACATCCAAATCATACTTCATAAAGTTTTAATACCTTGAAAAAAGCACAGTTAATTCAGAAAGAAAACTCTCTTGTTAAGGCCTCAGTTTTAAACATAAGCTGTCTCACACCTCTAGTCTTTTCTCAGCTGGCTAAGATGTCTTGCAAACATCTTGGATAAGGTACCAGAATCTGCCAGTGAAGAAAGACGGGTTTATCTTTGTTCCTTTATTTCTACACCTCTTCATATTCAATTCTGAAAGAAATAAGCACTCCTACCTTCATATTCAATTCTGAAAGAAATAAGCACTCCTACCTCCAAAATTCTTTTCACATCTTCAAAATGTAACTTAGTCTTCCTGTACCTAACTAGAACAAAGAGTAGATATGGCTAACAAAAATAAATGCAATAAATGCAATGCTGTAAAGATGAAAGTTAAATCCAGTGAGTACCTTTCAGGAAACAGCCTACTCACTGTCTTGAGGAAAAGCTTGCCATTATGCTACTTCTTGACCTCTGCCTGAATTTTTACGAAGATAGAGAAAATGGCTTTTCTTTCAGTCTTCTGGTACACGGCAATAGGCTGTACACACACACGCCCTATCATACTTGAAGATGATACATTACCATCTTCAAAAGCCAATGGACAAGAACTGAAAGTCTTCAGAAAGTTTTCAGCAGTGCAAAATACCCCCCTCATGTTTCAGAGCTAGCACATTAACTTCCACCTCTTGTTCAGTAATCTCCACACACAACCCAAGCTACCATTGCTATTCCAGGCATCCTTTACAAAAACTTTCATTCAAGCAACAGCCTTTGTGTGTGCCTGGTGGAGGAATGGGAGGAAGTTTACAAACACTGAATGACAGCACTTCTTTCCATGACTTGAGGATTTTGATCTCGAGAATACAGTGCAAGACACCATGATTAAGGATCTGTCTTTGCAGTGGCACAGCTGATTTACTTTTGATGGCCTGTAACCAGGTGTGACAGTGATGCAAAACACAGAGAGACATGCTCTTACTCAGCTCAATGCTGCACAACACCACATTACAGGTAGGTGAGTGAAGCTGGTTTCTCAGATCTTGATAAGGATCTGTGACTCTCTGGGAGAGACAAAACACACCTCAGTGAGTGTGCAGATATGTCCTGCCCCATTGTTCTGTCTGAGATTGATATCACCCAGGCAGAGAGCCATATTCCATCTCTATCTGTGACTACTCTGTGACTTTTTCTTGTGCTGCTGCCCTTTCACATTGATCAAGGCTACCTGGCTGTACTCCAGGACTCAATTCAGCAAGCAGTGATCTTGAAAATATTTTGAATAGTAATGTGACAGGGCTGGCCAGTACTGGAGCAAAAGCGGCCAAGTTGTGGCATCTGAAATTGGCCTGAACAGTTTTACTACTAGATCTTGTTTAAGTTAAAGTCAACTTTTTTTTCCCCCACCCTATGGCAAATTTCCCAGGCAGATGTATTTTCTTTTCACCATATGACTTTACTCATTTTTCCATGTGGCATGGTTTAAGCTCAGACAGCAACCAAACCCCACACAGCTGCTTGCTCACTCCCCCCATGGAGGGATGGGGGACAGAATCAGAAAAGTAAAAGCAAGAAAACTCATGGGTTGAGACAAACACAGTTTATTAGGACAGACAAGGGAAGAAATGATAATCATGGCAGTAATAATAAAAATAATTAGAACATACAAAACAATTGATGCACAATGCTATTGGCTCACACTTGCCAACCAGCGCCCAGCCAGTTCCTGAGCAGCAGCTCCTGGCCAGCTTTCCTCACAGTTTATGCACTGAACAAGATGCCATATGGTATAGAATATCCCAATGATCAGTTGGGGTCAGCTGATCTGGCTGTGCCCCTCCCAACTCCTTATGCCTTCCAGCCTTCTCACTGGCAGGGCGTGTAAAGATGAAAAGCCCTTGTCTTAGCACAAAGACTACTTGGCAGCAACTACAACATCAGTGTGTTATCAGCGTTATTCTCATCCTAAATCCAAAACACAGCACTGTACCAACTATTACTAAGAAAACTGACTCTGTTCCATCTGAAACCAGGACACCACAGAAACACACAATATGGTAGTGTTGAAACTCATCTCAAATCTATTCTACAGCCTCTCCCAGCACATTAACCTCCAAATCCTGTAAATCCTCTTAAGAAAAATGGCATGCAGGAATCTTTAGGGCTGATTTGTCCCATGGGACCATTGTATACACATGTCAATTTTCAGCTCTATGACATTCTCCTGCTACACGTATTGTGCATAGACCCAAAGTCACTCTAGTACAAATGACACTGTTGCCTTTAAGGACCATCCATCAAGGTGATGAGGGAGGTGACAAGAGCCTTGGTAGCTACAGAGAGCACAGGTACTTTTGGTGCTCTTACAAAAGTAAATGTGAGAAGACTAATGCCGTACAAGAGAAGACTTTTCAATTCACAAGAAAAAAGTCACAATGATAGCTTCTCAGAGGGGGAAGGATTTTTTGAAAAACCTAAGACCTTCTTCTAATTCACACTACAACAACAAATGAAAGACTTGAGAACTAATGAAACCAATAATTAGAGAATTTTTACATTATTTTGATTTGCAATCAGTAGTTGAGCAATAGAACTATAACCAGTCACAATCTTTTCATTATTTCAATAACTTTAGAGAGGTATCTTCCAAAATTGAGTCCTTTTTCCTGTGATGCTTTTGTCTACGTGTTGGTCTGATTTGTTAAAATAAAAAAAAATAACATTTACTTAGCCAAGGTTGCTTTCTTTTGAAAACTGCAATTACCTTCTCTGTTCCTCATTCTATTCATACAATTTGCATGGGTTTAAGTCTGTTCTAGCTACAGGATTGTTCACATTGTTCTGAGATCAGCTATCCCACTGATTGCTTTTTCACTCTGCTGAGTGCGACACTGGAGCCTGTCTCACGGGTGTTCTCGTAATTCTGCCCACAGGAAAACGTTCTCAGGGACATCAAGAAGGATTGCACAGTCACATCTTATGCTCAAACTTATGTTTCCAGTATGATGAGTGCCTCAGCTTTCTCCTGGCTTTCATTTTGAGTGTACAACTCTTTCCAATCCTTTATCAGTGAGAAGTCCTCAATTAAATTTAGGCAGTCTCATTGAGATCACTCATGTTTAGCTAAACACGTAGCATAATCAGTTACCTGTGATGACTGGAGACTGGTTGTAATAACACAGTCTTATGCCCTGTCCTCCTAAATCAGGAAGGCTGCAGACTATAAAGAAGAGAAAGTTTGCCATTGAAATCTTTATGGATTTAACATGTCTTACACATTTTTACACCTTTCTTCCCCGTCTTTTATCTAATTTTTCTTCTCTCTATTCTACCTTTTGCTCCTCCTCCCCCTCCCAGCATAACATATTCACATGTCAGCTACAGGAATCTCAGTTATAAATGCCCTTACCATCCTTATGGTAATATATGTTATGCCAAGCCAGTTAATCTACAAGGACAGAAGGATGCATTTCAAGAGAAATTTTCCCTTTAAAATATTTAGATTAATGCTGTATTTGTTCTCAAACAGAATGGGACTGTGCTCAGTATGGTGAGTTGACAGTAATGTCAGAAAAATGAAAGCAAGAATGGGCGTACGGTCTGAAGGTCACTCAAACTGATTATGCAGTCAGGTTTCCTTCTTCCAGGATACACAATTGCACAAGTGGAAAGAGAGACAAAGGAAATTTTTGCAATATTTTAACATCTGGGGCTTCTCAAAGCAAAGAAAAATAATTTGTATAGAAGATCCCTGTGAGTTAAAACACATTATTACTCACATTCTGTAGACAGAAACACACTGTGGCACAATGAGCACTGGCCTTGTTCTTTAAAGCTGTCACACCCCTGAAGCTCTTATTGCTTTAGCACTTCAAAAATTATGTCAAAAGTCACACACTGCAGTTGTGTAAGGTTTGACTTTAAAAGTCAGGTCTTTTTTCACTTCTTCTTGTTACAAAATACCTTACAGAAAATAACAATAAAAGTCCCTCCACTTTCACTGTGATTTCTCTCTGCTGAATTCCAAGCATCTTGAAAAATCAAATCCCTGCTCCTTCAGAGTTTGATGGGTATGAAGCTATGAGGTCACTGCACTGTTTAACTGAAGTCTGAGGCGTGTTTGTTTATCCCAACCATCTTTTACCCAACACCTTGGGACCATCTTCTGAACCTCTAATAAAAAAATGTTGAATTACATACAATCAGCTCAATTAAGAACACTGTAAAACCGATGGCAACTGGCTTAACAGGATAAGGATTTTTTAAATACCAGTTTTGCTGATTTTTTAAAATTAAGTTAATAAGAATATATAGAAATGTGATGAGAAACCAACCAGAGAGTGGGAGAACACAATAGCTTCATCCATTATAAAGTACAGAAATTGCAGGTCAGCAGTCAGCCAAGCTGTCTACCAAATGGTCTATCCATAGTGACACTCTTCTACATTTGGATATTTTGTAGTCATGTTTCTGTAATTACAGAATTGCAGTCCTCTGCATTCACTGAGAAACAAGTATCAGTTCCACCTTTCGCAAGGACACTTTTAAGTCCTGCAATTTCAAACTAAAAAAATCTGCCTAGTTTTATGCAAAATACATAGTGGTCTGAACACCTTTCATGTCATGAATAACAACTTGCAGTAATTAAAACAAAATAAATTTAAAAAGAAGTCAGCTTTCTTAAACTGATGATGATACTTAATAGGATTTGAGATGCACTAATCTGACTCGTTTTCAAGCTCTGTAAATTTGGAAATGCTGTCATAAGTAGTTCTGCAGTGCCTTGTAAAAATAAAAGGCATTTAGGAAGAAGTTCAGGGCTATAAAACGATCATGAGCAACAAGATGGCATAAAAATTAAATGTATGATATTTTAGTTTGACCTGTGGCTTATTAATGGCTGAAGCTCATGAAGTTAAGGAGCTATCTCTTCTCTCTTCTTGAGGAGTCAGAGCTACAAATATCCTCCATCAGATTAAAAGGGAAGAAAAAAAAAGATGATGAGTTAATGCTGATGATCAAAAGGTTGCAAAATGATTACATCATCAGCCTTGGAATTCCCCTGAAACATACATATTTCGCTGATCGAGACAGGCTTTTTGACCAGATTGAACTTCCATGATTCTCAGTCCATTAAGCTTCATGGAGTTTAATTCTCCTATTTTTCACCACTATTTCCTTCCCTCCTGATCAGTCGTCTGAAAGACTAATTAGGGTCATTATTTACAGAGCTTCTGAAAAACCCTGAAAATTAGTGAAAACCCAGAAAGTTGAAAACTACATATAAACCCTTTGCTGTTCATATTTACAGAAAGGCAAGTGGACTCTATCATTCTCCTTCCTTGATTCCAGCATCAGCAAATTCTTTTCCTGATGGAATTCTAGGTGCTTTCTTGTGCCCTTAAATTGTACCAACTGCTACATCAAAATTAGCTTGGACAGATTTATCTCTAACTAGATCTCCCTCATTTACACTATAATCACACATCTTGTATGATTTAGGTATATATAGCCATGTATCAGCCAATGAAGAAACAGAACAAAAGGCAGTTCTTGTCCCAGGAACCTTAAAAGGTTGGAAGATGAATGATGGGAAGGAAAAAAGCATCAGTTGTTTTGTTTCGAAACAGGCAGGAGAGATTCTGAGGACCACATTTAGACTGCATTTTGTACGACTGACCTGACAAGACAGCACTGAGTGACCCAGACTGTTTGCTACACTGCCAGACCTGGGGTTCCCAGGCAGCCAGGGAAGAGAAGCGGACACAACACCGAAATCAAGCACTCTACTGAGTTAGAAATCCTTCTGAAAGTCACACAGCAACTCCCTAGTGGAGCTGGGAATTAACTGACTTCTGGAATTCAAAATAATCAAGGAACCTTAGTCAAGGAACTTTTTTTGCCTCAGAGATAGATACTTACACTACTTGAAGCCTATTTCTGTCATGACAGTAGAGCTCATTCCACAACTCAGCTCTTACAAAGTGCAACAGTAAAACATGGTTTCTAAACAACACAAAACTTCAACTTTAAAAACTACCTTTATAAACACACACTCTGAAGGAAACAAGAAGGAAAATCTGAAGAGGTTTTTTATAGCATTGCATTCTACAGTAGCTGCCTTTGGCCATGAAGGGCTGTATTTTTCTTTTTTGCATTCCCCATGAGCAAATGCAGGGAGGCTCAAATACCATTTCCTTCACTAGTGCTGTACTTTCCTCTTTCCTGACAAGCTAGAAGAAATGATTAAGCACCAGTATATCCTTTTGGGCTTTAAGACAATGTAGTGACACTTGTTCTAGAAAGTCTTTTTTTCATAGAAAAAGAAAAAAAAATACTCAAACTGCGCAAAGCAGGGGAGATTCAACTGGTTCTCTCTTTGTAACTTGCAATCTGATACAGAAACTGGAGAAACCCCAACCTTTCCAAAGCTACTTTTTAACACTAAAACGGAGCTACTATCCACCTGCGCAGCTACTGCAATAGTATCCAGCTCTGCACATCTCCAGAGGGTTTGCCTCTAAAAGGCTGAGCAAAGGCACAATTTATAAAGCTCTGCTGATTCACACCAACGCCCTTCTACTCTAATATCTGGATTCATTTGCAGACACATTTATGGAAGAATGATCACAGGTTAAGACCATTCTGTTTTCAGAAGGGTTTTAACCTTCAAGCTTTTGTATTGTCAGTGCATCTCCTGAGTCTAAGGTGGTTTGTCTATTAAGAAATTCTTAGACTTCTTTTCAAAGTTCTTGCCCAGTCGCCATGTAAACCTAACCTATTCCACACTCTTTGACAGGGACTTCCATGTGTTTCTCACCTACTACATGAAGATTCATCACCTTACGTTTGATCTGAAATCTCACTGGCTGTATTTGATGGCCAAAAACTCTGAAACTGGCAGAAACTGTGAACAGTCAGGCTCCACCCACCCACTCTTCCAGCATTATGCATGATTTTGCAGACTGTGGCTATATTCCCCTGAATTATATCTTTTTCAGAATAAAGAATCCTTGTATAGTCAGTTATCCCATGTTTGGAAGCCTCTCCACACTTCTGATCATCTTTGCCGCTCCTTCCTGAACCATGGCCAGTGCTGTGTCTGAGTGATGAAGACCAGACCTGCACACAGGATTGAAGTTCTGGTAGCACTACAGAAACACCCACCAGCTGCACACTCATGTCCTTGGCTTTATTCTTTACTCCACTCCTAATAATTTTTCTCTTTATTGCTGCTGAGCTCATGTCTTCATGGAAATAGTTATCAAGACTCCAAGTGTTATTCTTGGGCTGCCATGGTCTCATCATTGCCAGCCATGTGTATTAGCTTGTCACCAAATATATTAAACACCAGCACATACCCACATGCATACATCCATTGGTATATTTAGACAGGTCAAAAAATAGGTTTGCAAGTGTCATATATTTTATACATTTGAACAAGCTACAAGAACTTTTATTTAAACATATTAATATGGCAGTCACAAAATAGTGGAATTAATCTTATCCAAGACTGAAATTTGTACCATAAAAAAACTGCTACCAGTCACTGTGAACTCATTCTTGGGCTTTTGCCTATTTGTATTTGGTGACAATTTAAAATGTAAGCATGGGACCATTTCACCCTCTTACTAATACAGACACAACTTCATCATTACTCTCAAATATGCAAATAAATTACTGTATAATTACTATAGAGAATCACAGAATTGTTGAGGGCAGAAAAAAATCTGAGGAAATAATCTAGTCCTGCTCTAAGCATGGTTAGAAGGAGCAGGTTGCTCATGGCCATGTTCAGTTTTATGTGTCTCCAAGGCTGGAACTAAATGGTCTTTAAGGTCCCTCCCAGCCCAAACCATTCCATGATCCTAGGATATAATCAGCAGGTCCGGTTGTGAAAAAAATATGAATAGCAGTATTTTGCGCCACTCCCATTAATTGCCACCTTTGGGTAAAACTGCAAACGCGTGTCTGTCTGACAAGAGGGACACAGCTGGTGAGGGGACAACTGTCTGCACAGCTGATAGCCATGCAGGGCAAGACACTGCCCTGCAATAAGCTTCAGACAGGCTGGGCAGGTAAAATACTGGCTTCTCTGAGCTGGGGCAAGGGTGGGAGAAGAAGGGGAATGCCAAAGAAAAAAGGAGTTTGTGGAAGAGAATGGGAGCTTCCTTGTTAAATCACCCTCATACACAGCCTTGGAATAAAAAGTGGAGATGGCCCAACCCTCATCCCTCCACCAGCAGCCTTGAGCCGACCTGCTGATCACCCATGCTGCTAATCACCAAGGCTCAGCTGACCTTGGAGGGATCATTTGGCATAACTTGGCCTTGCTCACAGGCAGGTTGTGTGAATACCTTCACAGAAGGTGCCCAGCTGTTCCCAGAGGGGAAGCTGCACTGTGTGGATACTGCCCTGGGAGTGAACGGAGCTGACAGACACCCTGAACAGGAAATGCCTGTCCAGCCAAATGCTTGGCTGAACTGAACCGCTAGAGGTTAACAATGGGGCTGCAAGTAAGAAACAAAAGCAGAAACAGGGTACTAAGGGACTCCATTGATATCTAAAAATCATTTCCCCTGTGTTTTCAGCTGCCTGTCTCTTTCAGAGAACACACACAAGTTCTTCTCTAAAAGCAACTGGTTACACTGAAGCATTACACGGGATAATGCGATCAGAGCTCAGCTGGATCTTATTTCCTACATAAATTTTGCTAGTCAGCTGGGGATGATCCACTGGGAAGAAATGTACATTTTTTTCCAAAGATCTAATCTCATCTGAGGCTCCATTTCTTATAACATCTCTCAAAAGGCAATATCAAAACCTTAGCAGGAAATCATTTGAATGACTGACAAATGAAATGAGCCATTAGATACTGTTTTCCTCCTTTTTTTTTTTATAGGTGATAAAATGTAATGCACACAAGTATATCAGAAAATGTATCCAAAGCATGGTTTAATTTCACCCTGATGTGAGCACTTCTGTTATTTCTTCTTACATTTGTATTAGACAAGTCATTCTTGAGAACTTAAACCAGACAACTGCCTGCATATAAACTACTACATACAGCCTAGTCTGGGTAGTTTTCATTTATTCTTAATTCATAATTTCTTACAAATACTTATATTTGTTGACTTAGTACTAGCTCTTGTGTAGACTTTTGTTAAAATATGCTGTGGGATTTTCTACGAGGTTGTCATCTCCATCTTTCAACTATAATGTTATGAACATAATGAAATACTAAAAAGACACGTTTTTACACGACAGAAAGTCTGTCAACAGAAAAAGTAGTCCCAGCCTTGAACAGGAGAGAAAAGCTGAAAAAATTTTACTCTGCAATACTAAACTGATAACTATTCTCTAGAACAAAGATCAAGTGGTTTAACACAGTTGGGATCAAACAGTTCCTCACATCACTTTAAGGAAATGACTTGGCACATCTTTATCTGAAAAAGTGATTTTGCCAATTCCTATAAGTATAAACTATCATTGGATATCAGTTACCAGTCACAACCTGGCATATAACAATATATCAATGCACCATCACAAACTCAGCACAGAAATTATAAAAACCTCTTCATGCAGACATGGCACATTCTGGTGCATGTGTGCTGGGAAATATGGGACACTCTTAAAGAAACAGTCTTTCTTAACAAATTTTTGGATTAAGGAATTGCTTCTTTTTTTGGAAATTGCACGAAGAAAATTTCATTTACCATGCTTGTTAATAACAGGACAATTAGCTTAATTCCCTCAATCCATTTCAAAATGAAAACATCAAACAACAGAAATCATAAAAATGTCTTCAATTAAAAATTTTGCTTTTTTCAAAGTAGTCACAGCTAAACTCAAGAGACACTCAGCTGACACAGTATAAGTGAAATCCTTAAAGGAAAGCCCTGTGCCGTCAGCTGGCACCAGTCACTTGGCAAAGCACAGCAAAGCACCACAGCTTTGACTCTGAAATGTGCGTGGGAGTCTGTGGCATTTTCCTTGAGGAAATGGCATTTACAGTGTGTTTAATGAATAAGGGAACATGTTAAATTTGTGACAGGAGATAGTCCTTAAAGCTGCTTGTTGCAGTGAAGAGCACAAACTGCCCACTGATTTATTTTAATTTCATAAAACATGAGGAGGCTTTTTGGAGGCTGTAGGTGTACTTGTTATCACTGACAGTACAGTAAAATCCTCATAGCAGACACTTAAGAAATACCCAAAATAGCCAATAAGCTCTGAAACTCCTCCTTTCCCCAAAATCCCCCTTCAACACACTGAAAGAAGTTGCTGTCACCGCCACTGAGTGTCTTTTTCTCCAATACATATAAAAACACTAAAACATTTATTTGGATCCACAGACTTTCCAGGTTCTTTCCCCAGCAGAGAAGCATTCTCTCTTATTATGATCATGGTGTTTGCTACAGAATTTTAAGTTTTACTAACATTTTTTCTTAAAAAAATTTCTTATTCCAGGTGAGTCAAAAAGCTAAGCAGCCATCCACTCATTATCAGCTTCTATATGCAGAATAGGTTCCCTTCAAATTACAAAGGACACAGTGATGCTTTCTGTAAACCACTGTCCAAATTTTACTGTCTGTAGATGGTCAAAGATTTCCAATCAAACCATTGTTTATCAAGGATATTGAGATTATAAGAGACAAAAGCTATTAAAATTTATAAACCATACCCAAATGCTGAAAGTTTAGGGATATGTGTGGGCATGTATATATAAATAAAATGCAGGACTTCATGCAAGTCATAGTTAAGTTTTCTCACATGCTCAACTCTTTTCCCAGTTTCCCTGCCAGAAACTGCACTCTGCCAAGATGTGAGTGTGTCTCTCTCCAGGAGAGAGTGAGACCATGGCATATTACAGCAAATATACCCTAAGCTGGGAATCCAGCCAAGAGAAGATAAAGAAAGCTGGCAACACAAATCCTAAGAGGCAGTTGGAAGAGTATTTACAAGTGATATTTTTGGCTTTCAGACAGTATTCTTGACCATATGAATTATTTGAGAAACAATAAGTAATTTTCTACTAAGAAGTTAAATGAACTTTTTTTCCTTTTTTTTTTTTTTTTTAAGAGGTGTTATATTTTACATTTTATTCATTTACTGGGCAATTGTATTGTTCATATTTCCCAGGGAAAGAAGTGCTTTAAAAAGTACCCAGGAATGTTATTTCATTCCCTTCTCTTTGCCTTGACTTCACTGCTTCTTTGTCAAACCTGCTGAAGGCAAATGCATGCTTGGAAGACAACCTGTTTTTTTCCAGCTCTTTCAGCTATCTAATGAAAGATATTACTTCTTCCTACAAAATCTCCCTCTCATGAAATATTATGTCATTATAATGTACTTTGGTTTTATCTGCTACAAATGTTACAAACTATATTAACAAGAGTCATTATATACTTTTTGAAACAAGCTCTGACACTTTTTCCCCATCTGGAGGAAAAAAGGCTTTAAAGAAAAAGAGAAAGAACAGGAACACGCCAGAGCTGCAGAAATGTGGTTTATAATATCAGTGAAATGAAATACAGATATCAGTGAAACGCTGCACCCTGCCCATCAGCTGCTCCACTACATACCAAAGGGCTATTTATTGCTGTCACAGCACAGTCTACTCCACATACCACAATGCAATCTCCTTTGCATTTCAGAAAGTGATTTCCAGACTATGAATTCCCTCCTAAGGTTTCTCCTCACAGCACTTTAGTTAACACTGAGATAATTGAGTCCTTTGTCTCAAAGAAATGCCACGTTCAGCATGTAGCAACCACCAGCAGTTCAAGTCTCCCTCAAAATCGGGATGCACTAGTAATTAATTTACTTTGCTGTATCTTAAACTTCATAGTATATTATATTTAAAGCATTTCTGCCTCGCTGCCTTTTGGAATTTAAGGATCTGATGAAAGGAAAAAAATTAGGTTTTAATTAAAAATTAATTTAGTGGACTGACACTCACAAAAGGATGCCTTTATATTAAAACAAGGGCAGCACTGGCAGTCTGACTCCATTCCCACTAGGAACTTGCCTCCATCCCGTGTTCTGCATTGGGGTATCCACACTTTGAGGCACAAGACCACAGGGTTCAAAGTTGAGTACAGAGCTGTGATTAGCATGTATTTTTGTGTGTGGTTCATATAAAATGCATAGCTGTAAATATTTTAAACCCAACTCTTCTCCTCATAGCAGATACCAAAATATCTGTTTGGAGAAGCTGTGGAAACTTGCTGTTGGCCAGTTCTCATGACATGATGCTCTCAGTTCTAAGGTTTGATTTGTTTCATTAAAGGAAGAAGTCAATTTTTGGAGCTATCACATACACCTAAATCCTATTTATGCACTTGATAACTATAGAAGTGGTTGGTGGCAAATTTTTATTAATAATATTTATGATTAAAAGGAATCCTCCTCCAGTGGAGGACTGGGGCAAAAGAGAGATGTGGTTGCAAGATGCCCCTTGAAAGGTTTTGGATCATAAATTATTTCCTTATGGTGAAACTCAAATGTTCCAGCTCATATTTGCATCTGAGAAACAATGCATATACAAAAGGACAGGACTGAGCAACAGGAAGGGGGGACACATGAATGCAAAGCTGAGTTGCAAGGGACTGTAGGAAACTGATGATAAAACTTGAGGTGTAGGATTTGCCTCCTACAAACAAGACCAGCATTGATTTTAATGCATTTTGGAATGGAAAGCCATTTTGGAATGGCTAACTGCTGTTTCAACGATGGCTGAAATTCAGGGTAAGGACATGTGGCTGGCAAAAAGTGGAGTAAATATACTTAGAGAAAGAATGAGAAAAAATACTGCCATAAAGAAGATGGGATGTCCTAACTACAACTTCAAAGCTAATACTATGCCAACAAGCAGTTATATAATGCTTGTTGTGAAAATAGGAAACCTCATTTGACCAGGTTAT
Source organism: Chamaea fasciata (assembly GCF_029207755.1). Lineage (NCBI taxonomy): Eukaryota > Metazoa > Chordata > Aves > Passeriformes > Sylviidae > Chamaea > Chamaea fasciata. Next base: position 35,413,182 of record NW_027094087.1, read on the forward strand.
TGGATCAGAATGACATTTGCAATGCTGTGGGAGTTTTAATCAACCCCCACAGAATTAACTGCTGAATGCAGCACAAATTCTGAGTGAGTGATGGCCCCTCCCTCCCTTGCAATCCAAGCACCAGTAGAAATAAGCAGACAGGTAGAAGAGACCAAGGAATAAAGTGCAATACAGCGTAATGAGACAGGTCAACCACCACCATTACTGGTGGTCTTCATGCAAAAGAGAACTACACTTTAAATCACACCAGAGCCCAAACCAACAAGACTGCCATTGAAAAGCAACCCCGCTTCTGTATTTCAAGGAATGATGGAAGTGGAGAGCGTGCAGGAAGCAAAGACACAGACAAATACAAGGTCTCAGAACCTGGATTTACTAGAACAGATAACCAAATAGAAGGTTCCAAGGTGCCATTTTCATTCTCTGTACATATTGCACGCAAATGGGCAGCAACTAAAATGTACACACATTTCCTAGTAGTGGCTCTTGCGCTGAAATGAGGAAAAAAGCAAAAAAGAGAACAGAAAAAACTAAAAACATGGAAAAAAACCACATACTAATTTATGTAACCAAAGTTGAGCTTCATTTTCACAAAGAGCACAAAAAGAGCCCATGAAAGGTTGAACCTGAAAACTCTACAGAACATTACAATTCCCAGGTTGTAATATAACTGCTGTATAGAAATTATTCTGAGAAACTATCAAGCATCACACAGGTGTTGGGATCATGTAAAGATAACTGTTCCTTCTGATCATAAAATTTATAAATATCTACAGTTCCTACACAAGTTTTTCAATTTTTTTATGTTCTAAAGCTGAAATAGATTTTTCCTTATTAACTACAGCAATTTTTACAATCTGTTAGAAACAGATCCCAAAAAGAACTTTTATCTACTTTCAAGATATTTTAACCAACAATTTTTAGTTAAAAATGTGGTAACTCAAAATTCCAAATCTGAAATGTGTCTGGTTTTTATTCTGTCCCCAAGGGAGAAGTAACAATAAACTGGGAACAAAGCTAGACATTTGGCAAGGATTCTTCAGCAGAACTTGGATGGCATCTGAGAGAATCTACTGGCCCAGGGAAGTGCAGATATGCCTGAAGGGCTGGTATTTTGATGTGAACTCTCGTATTTCTCTAGAAACCATGCTCACACAAAGGAACCTGAAAATCTAGCCAAACTTCGTATATTCAGTGCTTGAAGCAGCTGTGTAACTCTGCACATAAACTATGTAAGAATGAGTCTTCCCTAGGCAGACATTAACAGAAAAAAGGTGAAACACAGGCAACTCCAGAACAGCAACTTTGCCTTCTTAAGCAGGCAAACACAGCACACAATGATTACAAAACCAGAAATATGCCTGGCAGTCCACTCAAATACATGTCCTAGAGCTTTTCTCTCTTGTAATTCTATTTTCAAAGTGGAGAGCTTCACTACATTCATTCTGATCCTATCAGCTGCTACATGCTAATGTGCTCCACAGACTTCACTCCTGTAGCTCCTAACTGCTGAAAATGTCCGAGGCGTGACAAGAAATCCTGCAACGTTGTGTTCCTGGAACTACAACTACAGCAACATCCACTCATCCAGTGCATAATGTATCAAAGGATTTAAAAAAAAAAAAAAAAAACATCATTGAGTAATGTCATTTTCTATAATCATTACATAATTAAAAAGTGACTGGGATATGCAAAAATGTGGGAGTTTACAAATAACAAGCATGCATCAAGAAAGGACTTCTGTGTAGGAGAAAATTTCCCTCAAAGTAGCTTTCTCACCCTAGTATCTTTTTCCCCCTCTAGATATAAAGCTCATTAACTGTTCAAATTGGATTTGATTCAAGTTACATTGTTTTTGGTACTAAATCAGCTGGAGTTCAACTAATCTAAAACAATCCAGGTCTGGAGCTAAAAATTCAGATGTGTTCACCTTCAGGATTAGTTCTTTAACCAGAGAAAAAGGGCTTTCAAGCCCTTTTAGTCAGTAAATGAAATCTGTTCTCCTTTTTCTTCAATCTCTTAATCCTGCCTTTTATTTAGCTTATTTCAGGAATAAATAAAATAAATAATGAACATTAATGGCAATGAAGAATAAAATTCATATTCTTTACAGTACACGATGGCTCATTATAGTGTTAAGGCATATTAACACTAGTTAATATATGCCTTAACACTATAGTGTTAAGGCATAGTTAACTTCCTTAACTAACCGTATCATTTTATTTCTTATGTCAAATTATATTAAAAGGAAACACAATTAAACCTTTCTAGTACTCAATTCTGCTATCTTCCTCAGAAGTGTAAGATTCCCTGACAATACAAAAATTGTTAGTCATAAAATCTATCAGTGGAAAATAACACCTATCTCATCTCTGTCCTGTTCTTCCAAAACCACACACAGATTTTGCTGGAACAACTGACAGCACCATGTCATTAACACCTTTACACCCTGCCAGGAATCTCATTGAATAACTAAACACAAAAAAATGTTACTATGGAATGGAAAAGACCCAAATCAAACAGAACTTGAGGTAATAGCAAAAGAGTTGACCAAATGTTCATCACCAGTGAGTAGGTATTTTTAAAGAAACTCAGTCGCAGTTGTAGTGAACCTGGGACAACCTTCTTACTTCCTGTGGACAGATTTTGTAGTCTTATTATTCCTTCTTGTAATCTTCTGTTCCACACATGCCTCCAGTCAGAATCAAGATCCACCAGACATCTTTACAGTAGATACTGACTGAGTGATCCACTACTTCGGGACATCTAAAACTGTTCTCAGGCTTACTAAACATAAAATATTGCCTCTTTGCTAGATCCTACACTTGATGAGAAGTTCCAGGTAAGTGCAGGAATGCACTTGGGATGCTTCAGGCATCCCCTAAATCAGAAGCTGCAAGAACTTAACACAGCCATGCAGATACCCCTGACAAAATCTCCCAGACTAGAATGTTCAGATCATTCTTCCTTCAGAGGCACTTAAAAGGTACGTCATTTTCTTCTTCTGGTCAACATGAGAAAAATCCTTAGTCAGGCTTCACAATCCCAAACAACTGCCTTCCTTTTTGGCTTTGGCTTTCTTTTTTTTTTTTTTCTTTTTTTTTTTTCTTTTTCTTTTTTTTTTTTTCTGTTTAAAAACAAGTAATTTGGGGTGTGTGCTGTTTGCTGCCTCAGATCTTACTCCATAGGGAATTAAACAAGATTCATGCTTTCATACATTTGCCATGCTCTGGGAAATTGTTATTTTTAACTGAAAAATGGTTTGCTTGTTTTTCCCTCCTGGAACTTCCTGCTCCAAAGCTGGACCTTCCAGAGAAAGTACTGTGCCAATATGTGACAAAAAATCCCATCATGCCATGTCAGGATTGCAGATAAGGTCACCTGTACCTGAATGACCCAGTGACCAGGAAAAACCTCATCTGTAGCAAAACAAATGAAGCAAAGATATATATTTTCTGATGAGATCTAGAGTTTATTAGCGTGAAGCACATCAGTACTCTATAATCTGTCTGTTCTGGCTCTATCTGGACAGTTCCTACACACATCACCACCTCCTGCTGCCACGACATTTAGTAACCTCTAGGACAGAACTCTCAAATTTCAATGGGTGGTACTCAAATGCTCTTATGGCATTCCCACAATAAATATCCTGGTGCCCAGGACAAGCCTTGAAAACATCTCTGTGAATATACACAACTACATGGCAGGATGGTGCCACTACTAGATAAAAATTATACAAATTACTGTAGAGCACAGAACAGCATCAGTGTTCTAAACACGGTTCCACATCAATTTGTTCCAGCAATACACTGCAACATAACAGCAATGTTTCACTGCCTTAAGGCATGCAGTTCACCTCAACACCTCTGAGTGCTGTGTATTTGTTTTCCACAAAAACACTCGGCACAGCTTTTGAAGCCTGTTATTTCTGCATCATCAATATCACTTTCTGTCTCATACCCTGAAGTTTGTCTAGTGAATGAGACACATTGTCTTGATACACTGCCACGTCTTTTTTCACTGCTGTCAAGTTGTTGGATGTGAGGCATGGCCCATGGCCTCCCTTTTTCCCTCCAGAGGTGCCAGATGAAATGTCAGCTTTAAAACTAAACAAGCAGTAGTACTTGAGGCAGTGGCAAGGGCAGAAGAGACATAAGGCTGATAGATGACAACACTGAGGACAAACTAGACAATAAGTGGGACAAAAAAAAATCTTCCAAAAAATCATGTTGTAAATACTAAGCCAACAATTACTTCAAAGCTAAAGGAAAAATAGTTGAGCACAGGTACCAAAAGAAGCAGAACAAAGAAGGCATTTTAGAGGGGAGGGCCAATAACAAGGTCAGCTTATCAGCTCATCCATGAATCTCACAGCTCTGACCTGCGCATGAGTCACTGCAGGACTTCCAATGTTACTTCAGGCTCCAAACACCCACCAGCTCAGCTTGAGGAAGCCACAGAGGAGGACAGGCTGACTCAGCTCTGCACCACGGGGCTAAACCACCCTGCACATGTGCAATCAGCATAGATCAGCCACTGTAAACACATCCTAACTTGGGCACCCAAGTCCTGACTGCCCATCTAAGCTGTGCTCCACAGCCACAGATTTCACAATGCCACAGAATGTTTTGTTAATACAATCGGTGCTGACTTGAGCAGCAACAGGTCAACACAAGGACAGAAACTGCATATCACAAACCCATTTTTAGGAAGATCTATGATAGCTGTTTCCCTGTTCACAGTACCCATGGTATATGGCAAAAGATGGAAGGAAAAATCAAATTAGAAACGCTTACATGGGAAAAATCACAACCGGTTGCCAATTAACTAAACTACCTACCTCTGAGGCAGTGAGACAGATACAGATATATAGATACATAGAAATACACTCTACAATGAAGAGAAAAAGGCATGCTTGGGGCCTGGCTTGTTGTCCTGGGTTGAAGTATATTCTATCATCATCTCCATGAACTGTTGAAACCAGGTGAGGGGCAGTGCTCCCTGCCTCCTCCACTCTGGCTTATCTTCTGTTAATGGGCCCATCAGCACCTTTGCCACACAGCTCACAGATGACCCCCTCCTGGACTATCTCCTGTTAATGGGCCCATCAGGCCTTATCACATGACTCACCATCCCATTGTGAGATGCTCCGCCCAGAGGGAGGAACCAAGCATTCCAACCTGGATATAAGCTGAGACTCTGAACACCAGAGGGGCGCTTACCCACTGGATTCCCACAGGACCCGAGCTACCAGACTTTTCTACAGGATCACTGCTTCAGGAAGACCACCTCATCTGGACTGCTTCCATCACTCCGCTCAGGTTGTATTCTGACTCTGTCAGTGGTCTTTTGTATTATTGCATCTATTTTATTTTACTTTCTTTCCTTTTTTTTTTTTTTTTTCCTATTAAATTGTATCTCTGACTTGGAGCCTCTCATTTGTTTTGCTTTCAAACCACTACAATTGTCTTATCCTAAACTAGACATTTAAGCATGACAGACATCTGCAAAGGGAGCTGTGATCATTTCAGGTGAAAATATGTGCTCCAAAAGCATCTGAGGGCACATTACAGCAATACCAGTGCCCGTACACCTGTTTTCCATGATGAACATGAAAGTTAAGCACTACGCAGTTATTAATACCACCACAACACGGGTAAGAAATAGATCTCAGATTTGTATTGGAAAAGGATGTGGGTGCTTATATAATGGAAGGGAAATTTGTGCTTTTATCCAAATCTGCTTCTGAGGAGAGAAGATTCTCAGCTGTTCCAAGCTCAGATAGCACCATTTTGTTTGAATGGAGCATGAAACAGAGGGTCTAGATTACCAGTTGGTTTGCAAAGGTCTCAGAGCTACTGTTTTTGTCGCTTCTTCTTCTCTTACCTACTTTTTCTGTCCTACATTTTCAATTATTCAAATAATTGATTTTAAAAGGCAAATACCAGTACTGCCACAAAATCTGCTAAGTATCGGCTCTTATGCAAAGCATTATTTCTCGAATTACTGACTTTTCCAAAAGCTGCTTCTCCCAGCTTATTTTATTTGAAATCTAAAATTATATACACTGAGATATGGGCAATGAATGACTTCTCATCACCAGCAACTTCTCATCAGGAGATGAAAATACTATTACCCCTTTTCTCTTGTCATACAGTTGCTTTCCCAACATACAACACAAGGTATTCTACTACATTTTCAAAATATCAGTCAGAGACATTGTTAAGAGACTTGACCTGAAACAACTTGCAGAATTGGTTTGCCAGCAATCTGTACTCCCTCTCCTGTCCTTACAGCAGGAAGTGCTCCTTTACCACATCTCCTAGGTGCAGGCAGCAGAAGCTGAATCTATCCAGAGGAGAAACAACTCAACTAACCAGTTCTTCTCTGCATTTCATAGCATATCTGCACCTCTCTTTCATCCTTTTAATTTAGGCTTGTAATTGAGTTCTCTAAAATAAATTGTCAAGTCTCCTTGGTGTCAAGTATAAACTGTCAGGAATGGGAGACGGCAATACAAAAGAGAATTTCAATAAATAAGATAAAGGCTGAGAGAATAGGTCATGAAAAGAGCACAAATGACAGTATGTCTCATAAAAATTTCTCCAGTCTAATATCCTGTCTGCAGAAGCAGCCTTCAGAGTATGCTTAAGAAAGATAATAAGGAACGTGGCAAATATAATAATCCTTTCTCAAACAGTCAGCAGATTAGAGACTATTAATTGTCACAGGGCTTAAGGGAATGAGTGAGACCAGGGCTCCATGGTACTGATGCAGCATAAAGGGCTGGGTAAACTGTCTGCTTCTCGACAGCACACTTGACCCCGGGAGAGAGATCTCTGTTTAGCAGAACTATTACAATAAATGTTCTCTGATGTGACAGTGTCCTGAATATCACACAGTGCAACCTAGACAGACCTTCCTTTCAGTGGAGACTATAGATACTGATGTAGGAGAATAATACATAAACGCTAAAAGAGAGCAATTCACACCACAGAGGTAATCAGAAAACTGTAAAGATGCCGCTTCTTTTGGAAAAATTATTTAGCTAGTACTCCTCCATCCAACTTTTCCAAATAGCCTACTGTCATCTCCCAGGTAGGAACGATGCTTAAAAACAAAAGAGCCATCATTAGGAGGCAGACCAGAGGCTAATCTGCCCCTGCCTGGCCAACACTCCAAGCAAGGAGAGAAAATCAGGGGGATTATGGCACACACGTGCATATGGCATTACCCTCCCAGCCTTTGCCTGCTGAAGTCTTGCAGAGGCAAGTATGTAGCCAGACTAGAAAGTTCAACACATATGCACAGATTTATTATCTCTTCATTGGTCTAATCCCTTTTAGGGCGACAATCTCATTTGACTCAATTCCACAAACACACAAGCTGATACAAATTAACAGGGAGAACATTTCTTCATAAGAAATGAACCAGACTCTGCTGTGTATCTGTCTTCCTTACAAGGAAATGCTATGCTGAGAAAGAACAAAGTCAGACACTAAGGAATAAGGACAACTATCACTTGAGTATACAGCTGTCCCAGGGAACACCAAATTGCCCTACTCCTCTGCAGGGAATCCTGGCTTACATCACTGGTCTGGAGGACATTCAAAGAGCAATGGAAGAGCATTGAAGAACATGAAAGCAAACCTGTAATCTCAGTGTACCACAGGCGTAAATTAACCTGGCTTCCATCCAAACTGTTAGCATCAAAATCCATTTATCTGGCAGCTGCACATTTCAGCATTTCTGCAGACACTGCTGTGTGCAGAGGCACTGCACTGCACAGGGGTGGGTAGCTAGCTACCCAAAAAGAAGAAAAAGAGGCAGAAATTGAGGAATGCTGAAAATTATTACAATGCAATCACAGAATCAGTTAGCAGTTGGAAAAACATGTTATTTGAGGAAGTGGTACATATGAATAAAGCAGGGATTGCATCAAGAATGTAACAAAAACAACTTTGGGAAAACAAGCATGAACAGTCTCTAGTGAGAATACACCACAGTCAAAGAACAATTGTGCTGAAGCCAGAAAGTGAGAACAGTTCAAGTAAAGGCATTTGTCTCTGAAAAGGAATTGTTTTTCTACATACCTGTCCAGTCTCCTACTACTTTTAGGTGGACCCCAAACGTTGCTTTGGTATCTGTAGGGCACTAAAAATATTAAACATATTAAGAACCACTTCTGAGTAAGATAAAAATAACAAAATGCATTCAAAGTACAGTTAAGACAGAACATGATGTAAATAGGTCATTCCTAAACAGCCACACCAGCAGTTTAAAGAACCAAATCTATCATCAACACAGCTGGGGAAACCAAGCATGTCTAGTATCCATTCAGACTTAACCCTTTCTTCTGGTCACAGAGGGATCTAGATACTTGCTTGGGGGTGTGATTTGGAACAGCCACTTCACTAAGCAGTACTCAGCAAAGATACTGACAGAATGGAAATACTCCTCTACTACTGACACATCATTCAAAAGCAGGAACTGTCCCATCGTTCTTAAAGTATTTAAGAGACTTTTGACTCTTGAATATCAAGGCCCATGTTTTCAAGCTGACCATTCTCATACAACTGGTGCTTTCTTCTAAATGGAAACTGAGATTTTGCTGCACTTCACAAGAGCTTACAGTTTGCAAAGGAAATACACTAGATTCCATGGCATATCGTAAAAATCCCGTTGCAGCCACCATCCTCTCACTCCACACATATGCCCTCCCTTCCAGGCTATTGGTTGTGACTATCTACACAGGAATGTTATAACATACAATCTTATCCACACTACGGTATTTAAAAACCTCCAGTCAAGGACTAAGGACCCCACTCACTTTCATTCCTTGCTAGCTAGAGGGATATTTCAAATGCACTGCCTGGACAGCAGGTACACCAAATAATGCACAAATAAACAGGACGAGCAACATTACTCAAGAAAAGATTCTTCACTTTCCTTCTACAAACCAACACCATTGGTTTCTTTTTGATAAGAGATATTACACCTGAGTTTTGATGCCTTTCTTAGAACCTGTTAATGATCAATCCAAGGTCTATTACGAAACCAGTACCCAAAAAATTATGCTCTTACCCTTTTCCTGTTTTTCTACTGCTAAGGACAAACATGAGTTTTGAGGGAAGGGCTTAAATTAAAGGAGCACATCTATATTATAAATAAAAGGGGCCCAGGTAGAGAATCCATGCACCAAATACTCATGTACCACATCTATGAACACATTTCTTGGTTCTGTTCTGGACCTTTAACTTGTAAGTATTCCCAAGATAATCTGTTCTGGGCAGTGTGAAGCCACTGACCTCAGGGCTGAGAATCAGTTCCTGTCAGTTCTGTATTTAGCAGACACAGGTAAAAGGTTAGCATTATCTACACCTTGGAAAACCTAAACAGGTAATACAAAGTCCCAGATCATCACTCCATTTCCTTGAGAGGGAAGAGCACTCCTTTTACAACTCCTGATTACTAGATAGGCTTATATGTAAATCCTTATTATCTTCCAAGTTTTCTGATAAAAATGAGGTACAGAAACCCAGAGTCCCAATTATTTCAGCAAGACTTAGCCTTCAAAGAAAAACAGCATCAAGGGAGGGATGCAGACAAACTTCACACAATGAGGCCAGTCTTTGCTATGTCTCATTGCAGCATCTTTCAACAAAGATATCAAGACTAATTCTCCATATAAAACCAAGTAACCACCCTCTCAGCAGGAAGTCGCATGCTGGCAGCAAAAAGGTCTGTTCTGGAGGTTTTCGTAGGGTTTTTCACTCTGGGCTGCCCCAGGGCTCTCTGTGTTTCACAGGAGGTTGACTGATCTTCTTGGTCCAACTATCCAGAGTCCCAGTTCAGCACATCTTCTACAAAATTGTTTGTTATTCCCTGCCTCCCCAAAGTTAATGGCAGAATACCCCTTGTCTCCCATCAGAATAAGTTCAAACCTGTTATACTTTACATCACCCATATGACTAACTCTTTTCTGCACTACCCTTTGAAAAATTATCCAATAAAAGTGAGATTGATTTCTCTTTAGAGTTTAGGAAAATTATTTTGACACTTAAAACTAGCTATGAGACATCCTCATAGGGTTCTGGAAAAATATCCTTGTGCTGCTACATCTTACCAGAAGAAACATGCCCATCTGGGCAACATGGAGTGAATTTCCCCCAGTTTAAAAGAGAGAAACAATGTAGGTGACCCAGCAAAGGACCACCAAAGCAATGAGAGGACTGGATAACCTGACACTCGAAGAGCGGTCAGTAAGGGAATGTACCTGGGTAACCCAGAGAAGGGAAGACTTAGGGAGATGTATGTCTACCAATAACTAAAAAAACAGCTGTAGAAAACATGAAGGTGCTCTCTCTCTTCAGGACCATGCATGGCAACAAGACAAAGGACCAAGAGTACAGGTTGTTTCAGGGAAAATTTCATCTAGATATAAGAAAAGTGTTCTGCATCATGGAATAGGCATCCAGGGAAATTGTACAATTTCTCCTGCTAATTCAGCTTCACATGACCCTGAATAACCTCATCCACAGCCCTTGCACCAGAAGGTCGAACTAGATGATCTCCACAGGTCTCCTCTGGCTTTCAGACTTTCCTATATGCCTCTAATTTTAACTTTGAAATTCATATTTACTTTTTTTTTACTGCACAAAACACTTATTTTACCTCTCTCATCTCTGTAAACACAATTAAGACTCTAAACAGTGGCTTTTTCCAGACTGCCGGAGAATATTTTCCAGCAGCTTAAGAAATATCCAAAGACAGTTTTTCAGAAGTTTAATCATGAAAGTGGGTAAATTTTCCTGTGTTATTAACAGACCACTGGGAATGTGAAATGAAGTGCAATGAAAATATTCTCTTACACATTTAACCTTCACGAAATCACAGAGTTGTGTGATAGCTGAAACTCAAATGCACCAGTTGAGCGAGATTAGCTACTTTGATTCCCTTGCAAGACCAGGGTCTGCAAGAGCAGGTGGCCCAGGAGAGCATCCCATTGTGCTTTGCATGTTTCCAAGGATGAAGACTCCACAGCCTATCTGGGCAACCTGTGCCACCCTCAGAGAAAAAGCAGGGTTTCTCTTAGGTCCAGATGAAACCTCCTGTGTATCAGTTTGTGTTGCCCTGTCACTCGGTGCCTCTGAGGAGACTAATTCTATCTTCTTCACTTGTCCCTCAGCTCGGCTTTCTCAGCCTCTCCTCATACTCAGAGATGCTCCAGCTCCTTACTCTTTGTCATGACTTTTTGTGCTTCAGTACATGCATGTCTTTCTTGCACTGGGGAGTCCAGAACTGGGCAGAGAGCTCCAGATATGTTGCTGATTGGAGAAGGGTCACCTCTCTCCATCTGCTGGCAACATCCTGCCTCATGCAGCTCAGGAAGCTGCTGGCTTTCTCTGCTGCAAGGGCATATTGTGGGTTCATGGTCAACTTGGTGCTCAACAGGACTCCCTGGCTACCCTCTGCTGAGCTCCTTTCCAGGAGAAAATTCCCATCACATACAAGTATGTGTGGTTATTGCCTTGACTAAATGAAGGTGTGCCAAAGCCACCTCGGAAATGCATCATGCCCTCTCTGTGAACAAAACCAATTAAAATTATTTTGAAACTGTGTTTTGGCAAATAACATTTCTATTTCCCCCTGCTGCTTTTAACCTGGGAGCCCTAAGAAACAATCCACTGTACTATGTCAAGGGGTACATGCAGCCCCCCACTCTTCCTTTATTGCCCAGTACACTGTCCAGTGGAAAATTATAAAGATTAATCAATCTTAAAATAGAAAAAAAAATACTTTAGCATAGGTCCTTTTCCTTAAATTAACCTTGTTTTCCAAAAAGGGAAATCATTAACTTGAATAGTCTGTAATGAGAAGGGAGAGTAGACAACATTAAACTAAAGGTCACAAGTGCTTTTCACTGATTCTTTCCACATTCTGAACTTGTTTGCTGAACTCATTTGATGAAAATGGTATGATACACAAATTAACTGCTGCAGATACTGCAATTACATGAAGTAATGTTCATCTTATTCTAACCTCAAGTGATCTATACCTTTAACAAGTGAAAGATTTTACAGGTATGAATGGCTACAATAATCAGGTTATCTGCCAGCATTTGGTCCTTCTCCCAAAAACCACTGGAAGCCAAAGGAATTCTGTTAAATTTAATAGAGTTGTGCAGATTTGCACCCTCAGAGAAACCAAACAATGTTCTTATCTTTAAGATGGAAGATTTTCCTCAGTTTACAATGCTTATTTTTGTATATATTTTCACATTCAACAAAATTAAAGTATTTTCTATGTAGACAAAATTTAGAACAGGTTTTTCTACATCTTGATAAAAAAATAACTTTCCATATATTTTTTCCCTTTTTTTCTTCAAGCTAACTTGGAATACAAATGCAAGTTACCACACAAAGATTGTGCAACAATTCCTGGAGAACTTTATGCTTATAAACCACTAAATTAATTACACTGATCAGTAACCGTAGCTCTACTATCGATCTGTATGCCAAGATAAACTGAATAATTTAACTTAATAATCTACAATACACTACTAGATTAATACATACTTGAAATACATTTTATTTAACAATTTTATATTGTGATCATGGTTCTCTGATGTCCTCTGCCTTGCTTTTATACGAATGCAAAGTAAGCAAACTAATTCGATCATAGCAGTTAGATCATAGCAGTTCTACTTGACACCCACTGTGTAACAGCCCCAGGTTGCACCAGCAGAGATTTAGATGGGGTATTAGGAAAAATTTCTTCACCAAAACAGAGGTCAAGCATTGGAACAGGCTAGCTGAGGTGGAGTCACCATTCCTGGAAATGTTGAAAAGACATGCATATGTGGTGCTTAGAGGCATGGTTTTGTGGTGGACATGGCAGTGCTGGATTAACAATCTTTTCTAACCTGTGTGACACTGTGGTTCTATACCAGAACATAAATCTGCTCAAGGAAATGAGCAACGGAGAAATCTGTACATGAGAGTCCAGCACAAAGCAATTGAAAACTATGTTACAAACATCTGTGCTTCCAGCTTAGAGTACCCTGAATATTTAACATCACTGTTTATCCACTCCCAGTCAAAAATCCTCTCCAGAACAAGAAATGAGACAAACTCTACTGAAGTTACTTTAATGTTATTAAATACTATTCAGTATTTTAAAATGCTCTTTTTAGGTATTGGGGTGCAGGGAATGGTGTGAGACAACAGCAAACTAGCAAGAAAAAAGAAAGTTAATTCCTAAATGTTTCCAGTTTTTCTGTGCATCTCTACCATAGAGCTGTGAAGTGTCTTTAGAGAGGTGTGAAATTTTGATTACTGACTATCATAGAAATGCTAATGCATGCACCAGGATAACACTGAGGAATATCTGTTATCAGAAAAAAGGCGATGAAAGGGATGCCCAAGTTACACACCCCAGTGGCTCTGCAAATAAAGCTCCTTACAAGTTCCAGTGGAGATACTGCTCTCAAGTAAACTGCACCACAGTAAACATCATCTTCAGCATTTTGTGCTGCAGTAGGTGGCCTGAACAGTGACCAAAATTACAAAGAAGATCTGTGCTACAGTTGGAAGAACAAAGTGTCTGACTGGGGGAATTAAAAAGCTCATTGTGGGATTTTTTTACATAAAAGGAAACTCCTTCAAAGAAGTCTTTCACTTTGAGGAAAAAGCCATGATATGATTCTAATATGGATTTGCAGATATCCTGGCAGGGACTGCAAACAGTGCAGAGACCCAGTTTCCATGCTCCTGCCTGCCAGGGTGAACCAGCTGCACTGCAAGCTTGTATTCATCAGTCCATCCTTGCTCCAGACTCAATCAACCCTTACCCAGACCAAGAGAAACACATTAGAGACTTGGCATGTTTGGACAAGAGGCAGAAGTGAGGGGAAAAAAAGAAGAACTAAACACAACCAATGTGTTTTTCCTCCTGTAAAAGGGAAAAAAAATAAAAAAGAGAAAAAAAGAAAAAAAAAAAAAAAAAGATTTCAACTTTGTCAACTGACAAGAAAATAGGAACCCTGGAAGCTCAGTAAGCTGCAGCTTGTCTGGTTTCACAGAGAATTGATACAAACATTCCTAAAATGATTCATTCTGACATTAGAAAATGGAGAGGAGTGATGACAAACACAGGCATGCTATATAAAGGTAGCCAAAAAATAGTAGCTAGACTTCAGTCTGACTCATAGGAGCTGAACTCTGTAATACTGGGCTATCCCTGTTTTAACTAATTATTCCCGTAAGAAGAACATTTCAGAGGAAAAAAAAAAGTTACTTTGTGGAGTTATTCTTTTAAACACGTTTCTGCCTCAAAGGCTTGGAGATTTTTTAAAATGTCTTTATTTATTTCTCTACTTCATGTTATTTTACAGATTGGATTTTGGTTAAAAGCTTTTCCTGTTAGAGACTTGGCCTTACAGCTATCCTAATTGAACTGGCAGACATCATAACATCTTGAACGTGGGGAAATCCTAACCATGGAGCATGATTTAAGTATCAGGGGTGCCAGGATGATCAAGGCAAGACCACCATGCCTCAAATATCCATGGTTTCAGCCAGAGCCTTTCCATAGTAGAGCCAACTCCCAGCAAGCAGCTGCAGTAACATATCCCAAACACTTTTCACTTTCCATTGCCATATACTCCTTGCTGTACAACCTCAGACACCTGCAGTCTAGCTAGTGGAAAAAACACACCATAACACAGCAGGCTGCATCACTGGGCAGCTGCAGTTCCAAGAAGGATCATTCTGGTCATCTGGGGTCTAACTTCCTCTGTAACACAAACTACAAACCCACACCCACTAATTCCCGTGAGTCTGTAGTTCGGCATTTGCTAAACTCCCTGCAATCTCAGTTGTTAAATTACTCGCAGTGTTAAAAATTATCTTTGTTTTCTTCAGGTCTCAATCTATGAGATTCCAATCCATAAAACCTACTTGTTCCATGATTTCACTCTCACACCACAAGAAAATGCAAATTTTTAACGTAGTGTTGTCTTAGGATTGTAAATAGACCAATACTTGTAAAAACCACACAATATTGCATAAAATAAACTGTTGAATATATAATACAATTTTTTAAATTTGTTTTCTAGCAGGTCTGTAATAGTCCAACTGCTGCTCTATTGCTGCTACAGATGCACTACAAAGGTACACTTTTAGAGATTAATCAGCATTTCTTTTCCTCTGTGGCTCAACTAAGGCAAAAAACTTGCTGACTACCCTTTCACCCCAGCAGGCATGCTACACATGGAGTCACAGAATGCTCAAGTTCGAAGGAACCCATAGGGATCATCAAGTCCAACTGTCTATAACAGAGAAAATAAAAATGTTTCAATCCTTGCAATATTCAGCCTATATAATTTATGCATCGCAAGTTCCTGGCTTGGGGAAAAAAAACAAAACACAACATTTCAAGATGCTCAGCATGCAAGCCTTTGTCCCTGAAGGAATAAAAAGCAGAAGAATGCTCCTGCCCAAGGCTGCCTCTCCAAGTCCTCCAAGAGTACAGGCACACATTGCCAAGAAACAATGCATGGAGTTAACAAACATAGGACAAGGAAACTGAACAGCACAAAAAGGTCCAAACATCCTCAAGCAAAACAATGGGCCACCTCCAGGCTCATGATAACTGGCTCTCAGCGGTGTGAGACACTCTTGGAAAGAACAATGAAAGGATTAACAGGTTTTCCAGTCAGATCACCATCACCTTGAGGAACAGCTGTGTCCCTCTGAATTCCCCTAACCAGCACACACTATATTTTGCCAGGCTAAAGCAGACAGCCCCACTGGCCCGATGGCCTTAATTTTAGAACAGCAAGAGGCAAGGCATTTAATTTCCTCTAATATTTTGTCCACATGTTAACGGTGTTCATGCTTAAAGCTTGTGCTCAGGTTTTGTTTTTGGTGTTCGTTTGGGGGGACGGGGGTTGTTGTTGGTCTTTGTTTTATTTTGATGTTTTCCTGCAGTTCCTAGACCTTGCTCTAACCTGACTTAGCAGCTAAACCAGAAGCACTATCTGTGATAGGACAAAACACATTTCTCTGCTAAAGTCAGTAGATGCTTATCATGTATTGTAAATTTACTTTCATCAAATCAAAAAAACCCAAACCCTGCTTATTAGCAGGATATAGCCTTCTGTTTAAAGCATCTGCTGAAGGAGAACTCGGGATTAGTGAACTTGAGTGTAAAAATTTCTGTGTTCTCGTCTCACCAAAAGAGTCAGATTTTAAAGTTTAAATAAAACTCAGCATTTATGTAGGGTTTTTATACAGACCCCACAGCTATTAATCCCCAAACCAAACAAACAACTCTAAGGAAGTACTAAAGACATCTGCAATATTAATCTATTCTATTTTTGTTTTACTTAAATTCTTCATCAAACAGCTGCTAGATATTCTACTACTATGAAGAGCAGACAAGCTCTAGGGATTTCTTTAGTGCGCCAGCAAGATACTTCACAATTTCCCTAAACGCTCTGCAAATCATCTCATAAAGACAAGTTTCATAACTATTTGCACAAGATATTTAACAAATCTTATTAGAATGTCATCATGCTAGATTTTGTTTTTATTGTATTTATCTAACAGTATGAACTTAGCTCTTGATGTCCTTACGTACTTTTTACTCAGGCAAACTTCCAACAATTTTTCCATTTCTTTTACAAAGCATTTCAGAATTTGGCCCCTAGGCTTTTCCTGTTGTGGATAGTTTATTTCTTAAGTTTACAGTGCACGGCACATGTTTCTCCATCACCTCCTTTTGCAGTACAAAATTTCTGGCTTAAAGAAGCTTAGAGCTAAAACTTCACTGCTAAACTGTTAGGATCTTCACTGATTTTAAACGAACCCTGGATTATCCTGGGATAAAGACAACTCTGGCTCTACAAAGCACTGATTTTCTTCTACAAAAGCAAACGTGCTACTTCTGATGTTGTTTACACTGAGCATAAAATTTGCTGAGACTTTTCTGACGAGGAATCAGGCCCAAAAAAACATAAAATGTACAGATCAGGGCCATTCACCTTTTAATCCCATCATGTCTAGATCCAGATACCAAGTGGACTTTAACAGAGATGCAGAAGTAACGAGGAAAACTCAAACTACCAAAAAAAAAAAAAAAAATCAAACCCAAACAAAAACCTTAAAGGTAGAATACCTATGATTAAGTAATAACTCTGAGGCTTTCAGGCGCAGTATATAACTTGTCATGTACATTCACAAACCTCTCAGGTAATTCTTCTATCTAACCTGAGATAGCTAAAGGATGTAGGAGTTTCTTTGCCTGAGATTCAATATGACTTTACTATTTTGGATACTAAGGAAGCGAGTATTCTTCTTTAATAATATATATATTTGGATTTGAATGGATTTGACTATCTGCATATGCAAACTTATCCTCTCCTAAAAACTCAATTTTGACTTGTTAAAAAATGCTCATATACCATCCTCTCTCTGGAGTTTTCTACTCATGCAGAACTGCATGTGGAAGGAAAGGAAGGATGATGTTGCACTACAAATTCTCTTGATGTGATCTGCTTCAAATTAACCATCTGCTCAAAAACATGGTGAACCAGCAAAAGGGCAGAATTTCTTGGAGCTTTTTATTACCAGACTCTTCCAGTTTCTGCTTCAATGGGATTTAAAAGCAGATTCAATGCAGCACTAAAGCAGGGGAGGTCAGAGCATACTGTGACACAGGACAAAATTTCTAGTTTCAAAGAATGTTTCAAACCTCTTGTTGCCCGTAGTTGATCATTGCCTAGCTGTTACCAGAACTGGGATCTAGACATCGAATGAAGAGCTAAAACTCTTTGGAGCATCTGAAGAAGCAGTCCCCCATATTATTAATAAAGCACATATTTCATAAATAGTGGAGTCTCAAGGCTGGGATCTTTGGTGTGGCTTGTTTGCATTTTTTTGCTTTTTATGTGCCACTTCTGAGCCACCTGTCTCTTTTAACTCTGTCTCATGAAGCTACTCATCAGTGAATATGCAGAGAACATCTTATACAGACACAGGAAAAGCTCAGCAAGTGTTTATGCAAGTTACCTGTGTTTAAATACCAACAGGAGTATCTTTAGATTCATGTATGTGTCAGCTGAAGAAAAAAAAAAAGGCAACAAAGGAAACTTCAGCATATTCAGACTTCAGCTCCAAGGAGGCATGACAGCAGCCAGAGACAGCCAAAACTGTCAAAACTTTGGAATAACAGATTATTTGATGCTGCAATTATGGATGTTTGTTGCAAAACAGAATTTTCCCAAACCAAACCTGAGATCTGAGCCATCTCCAAATTTAGAAGGATTCACCTCTTACTCTTGTCCTATTTCAAGGTCTGTTACAGTCTAAATTCTAAATGAAGTGATGTAATTATTTCCTACCTTCCTTTGCCACAAGTAAATCAACACTACTGAAATAACAAGGTTACCAAGCTTTATGAGCTGCTGGGAGTAGACACCAGACCTTTGATAGCCAAGTGGTGTAAACTGCAGCTTGTGAGAGTTTGTGCTTTGACTCTGTAGTGGATTCAGCAGAGACCTCATGAGAGAACCCAGGATATCTTCTGAAGCACTTAAAATCTGCAAAACACAAGGCTATTTCCATGAGGCTTTCTACTAATCACTGTTTGCTAATGCAAAGTGACTTAAATGACTAATTTATATACTAAATAGGACTCTGCTTCCAACGCCATTCATTAACAACAAAAAAAAAAAATAGGAAGCATGCAGTCATAGATTCATACTGCTGCAAATCATCAGTAACAGAGTTAAGTGTCTGGAAAGAGAGGGAACTCAACACCAAGGGAAAAACGTATGATGGACATGGAAAAAAAACAAAAAACAATGCCACTGCACACTGCAAGCCTTAGTCTCCTCTTGTTCCTACAGCTTAAAACAAAGAGCAATCAGAACACTGTTGAAGAAAACAAACATTCTCCAAAACATAAATAAAGAAAAAAACGACTTCAAGGACTCTAAAGATTGATTTAGATAATTACATTTAAATTGCATTCTACAGCAGAGGAGTTCCACACTTTCCTCCAAAAAGTGTAAAGAAATGTCAGTCTCAGGAAGCAGAGCATGTTTCTCTTGATGGTCTGATCTCCAGACCATATTTTGCACTTGATCTGAAAGACAAATGTCTTTAAAAGAGTTCATCAACGGTAAAATACACAAAAATAATTTGTCCATTTACAAACACTCAACTAAAGTATTTATATACAGAACGTAATTCTCTTCACTACAGATGAAAATATGTTGGAACAGACTGTGTTCTGCTCAAATTCAATTCTAAGATGCAATAATACCCTATCTAAAATAAGTAAATTGGACATGAGGGCATACAGGACTGAAAATGTGACTCACACTGTCTTACACGGCACAATAACAGATATGTACAGTTGTGTGAAAAAAATCAGTGAAAAAACCATCATAAAACATGCTAAAAAGAAAACTTTTTGTGGAAATGAAATCAAAACAATGGAGCAATGAAGACACTGTGAAGCAAATGGCCCACTATGCACTACCTAGAACTGTCCAGCAGGTCACTCACAGGAATCCCAAATGTTGGGCCATCTCTTCCTTGCCTTTCCCAGACTTCTCAAGGACAAGGTGTCACACTAGTAAGTACAAAGTCACTGGTGAACAAAAAAGTAGAAACACACTTCAAAAATGGAAATCACACTGCCCATGAGAGAAAACTGGTCATTTCCAAGTGTCTGAATTTCAGAAGGTACAAGTGACACTGCCAGAGGGTTGAGGAAGGTGATCCTCCTTTATTCAGCACTGGTGAAGCCACACTTCGAGACCTGTGTCCAGTGCTGGGCTCTTCTCGAAAAGGGAGACATGAACATACTGCAGAGAGTCCAAACAAAGGCCATGAAGATAATGATGGGACTAGAACACATCTCCTACAAAGAAAGTTTGAATGAGCTGGGACTGTTCAGCTCTCACTCCTGGAGAACAGAAGGCTCAATGAGACCTTATCAATGTAAAGCACCCAAAGGCAGGGTGCAAAAAGAATAAAGTCTCTTTATGCTCACTTGGTTACAATTCAGAGCTCCCTCTAGCTCTGAGCAAAACACACGGGAGCTTTGCCAGAGTGGAATGGGAGTGGGTACAGGGCCTTTACACAGCCTCCCTGAGTGTTCCTCCACCCTGGTGTTATGTAAGAAACTGACCTAAACTGTAAATATTACACAATGTGAAAAAGGGAAGGGACTAGTAAAATATCTTCAAGACTCCTTCATGCTGACTCACCCCTTCCTTTCCACTTAAGGTTATTACCCACATTCAAGAGTACAAAAATATGCCTGAAATGGTCATTTTTTTGTCTCTTAAGCATGCTCCAGGCACAGTGAGATATTTCAGCAGTGTGAACAGGACATCACATAGAGCCTAGAGACAGACCTTTTAGCATGGCCTGTTGCAATAGGACACAGGATAATGGTTTTAAACTGAAAGAGGGTAGATTTAGAGTAGAGATAAGGAAGAGAAGTTTAAGAATGAGGATGGTGACACGCTGGAACAGGTTGCCCAGCGAGCTGGCAGATGCCCTATTCCTGGAAACATTCAACATCTCTGAGCTGGATGGGACTCTGAGCAACCTGATCGAATAGAAGATATCCCTGCTTATTGCAGGGGGGGTTGGACTAGGTGACCTTTAGAGCTCCCTTCCAACCAAAGTATTCTATGATTCTAAGCAGGACAAGAGTGCCAGGAAGAAGATTGCAGTCTTCTTCCCCGGCTCTGCTGCAGTCATTGCTGCAGTGCACTTCCAGTACCTGAAGTACACACACCTTTCATGAATTCCTTGCTGTGGATGATCTAAGCCCCCCACCCCATCACTAGCCTAGAAAAATACCCCAGGGATTATGATCATTCGACAACAGAAGCAGCAGTAGTGTTTCAGCTTGCTTGGTAACTGCAAGTAGGTCAGATGGGAGCAGAAAAACAACTGAGTTAAGCTTTTGCCTACACGTTCTACAAGCATTGTCCCATGGCTGGCATCATATTAAACAACAAAAAAGCTTTCTAAGCAGGACATCAGCCCACAGCATATTCTCTGCCCTAGAAGGACATGTGGAAATGTGCCCCCTGCTTAGGCTGGGCAAAAGGTTGTCATAGACCTAGACACTTAGAATCCTCATTATGCTGTAGAAGTCGTTTACCCAATGACAGCTTTTCTCCAGCAGAGTTAATGTTGTAGTAAAATATGTTTGTGGCAACTCAAATATCTTGTAATAGTTAGAATATATATGTGATCTTAAAGGATATGCTGTTATGCTGAAGGATATCACCACACTTAAAAGTGTGAAACATAGAGCATGAACAGAAATTGCCTGGTCTAGTATTACTTACATAAAATACAATGCATTGTGCATGAGTGGAAATTGCTAATTTTAATGTTAGATATTTAATACATGGTTGTAAAACTTATACAAACTGTAATTTATCAACTACAATTACATATTGAAAATCTACTGCACTGTATATAAATGACTTATTCATGTTCACTAAGAAAACTCAAATTCACAAGAGATTTATTTTCCATAGCTCCTCACTCTAGAAGTTCTTGTGCAAAAATAATTTTTCATAACATGCATTGTCATACTATGCCATTTAAATACTGGATGAAATTCTTGATTCATGCAAGGAATCTGACATCTAATTCAACTTCATCTTATGATCTCACCCAGTAGGTCTGTGTCAGCAGACACAAACTCTCATCTGAACCAAGCCAAATATTTTTTGGAGACATTACTTCTAAAAATTAAAACTACAAAAGCCATTGTTTAAGCAGCATCCTAATATAAGAAGACTAAATCTTTATAATTAGAATTCCAGTTTCCAAACTGTCCATTTACTAATAATCATCAAATTATTACCATCATGTTAATTTCGACTGAGATGGACAGTGAGAAATTAGGAACATGATGTTTTAAGATTAATGCTTAAATAAGATGCGCCCACTGGTACAGACCAGCTCTATAGCTATACTCGGGCAAAATGAGTGGAAAGAGCTTCCCAAGACTTAAACTAAGTTCTAGAAATTTATGTTCCGATCACTAACATAATAAGAGAATGTAAATAAGTACTGACTAAACCATTCTGCATAAATTCATATATGCATGTAATTTTTCAGCATTCCATATCAAGTTATCTTTGTGTACTTTACAGAGGACAGTCTTAAAAAGTGACTACTTTCATTAACAACAGTTAAATAACACATTTCTCTGGTTTGTACTGGTAAAGTGAATAGCCATGAAAACTTTGCAAAAGTGCCATTAATGCTTCACCAAGCTATACAGAGGCAGCTTCCCTCAAGTGAGATTCATTCCTAGATTTACAGCACAAAATTGATTTTAGGTAGAATTTAGTGCAGATTCCCCTGTGACTCTTAGCTCAGCATACAGATCAGTAAATTAACAAACTAAAATAAACCACCCCACAAACCCAAAGAACTGGACTTGGTTGTTCCCTCTGAATATCAGGTAGCATACAAATATCTCAATTGCCCCACAGCACGAGTTATAACTCAGTAGGAATAAAGTATCAGTTGTCAGTCCAAACAAAGCAATCAAACATGAACATTAATCTCTACAGTCTTCCTGAAGAAGAATGCCCAGTTCAGGCAATCCAAAAGCATTTTCTCCCTTTGGAAGGAAAAGGCTGCCACTAATATTCAACCTCAGACTCAACTTTTGTAACAATATAGCCAGTCAGTACCTGATTTTTTAACAGAATCTACCAGGTCTCTGCACTATGTACTCCCAAAGAACTTCAGGTCTATTTATACACAATTACATATTATTCCAGTCTGTCTCTACAGGTTTCAGTTCCCATTCTGGACCAAATGAATAAGTAGGAATCCTAACATTGTTTGACCTCACTGGTATATCACCTTAAGTCATCTTTATGTAGATAAGATATACCTCTTAATATAAAAACAAAGCAGAAGACAATTTTAGAAGTTTTTTTTTTTTTTTAACTTGATGTTTTTCTAACTTTGAAAAAAGCAGTCATAGAAATGTGTTCTCATTGAAAAAGAAAGGTGGCAAAAGTTCATTACCATTTGTGCCCCTTCTGTATTAAGGTCTAGAAATACGGCTGAAAAACTTTTTATAGAAGTGCTCAAAATCATACGGATTTTATTGTTTATTATTGGTTTTCATTTACGAAAGACTTTGCAAAAAGTACCCATTATCTTTTTCTCAACAGTGGAGAAAATGAAATATGTATTGAGTACTGTCACACATAATAATCATGCCATTTCATATTCATTGGTACCCTCATAAATTAAACAGGAGCTCTGCTGGAGAGAATTGTCACCTTGAGAGAAACAAAGACCATTTGCTTACCAAATATAAATAAAAGAGAAAGTACAGAAAAGAACACTTTCTTACCATTGTAAGAGTGAATGGATGGCTTTCCAGGGCAGACACTCTTGGACAGTGGAGAATAACATACTGAAATAAAATGGTAGAAAGGATACATTCAAAACATTCAGTGATGGTCTAGTACTTAAAAAGTGATAGTCCTCCCTACAAATAATGTTACGTGAAAGCAAAATGATTTTTTAGGGGCACATTTACTCACCTGACCAGGCCTTGCTTCAAAGTCATCTTTCATCATCCTGACTTCAAGGACATTGGCAGGGTGGCTGATGACAGAGGTGATTGTGACTGGTTTATTGCTGCGGATGTAGCGGTACAGCCGCTCCACACAGTACAGGCACAGGGACCCTGAAATCCAGAACCATGTCTAAGGGAGAACAAAAATATGTTACCTCAAAGACTTTTAACTGTTTTCTATTTTCACAATTACATGAGTGCTCTCAGGATCTCACTCCACATCTAACATCCACGCCTCTCTCTACATGCAGAAACCCAAGAATGTCCCAAAGCCTTGATCAGTCTAACCAGCAGCATCACCCACAAGCACAAACAATTTCAATCATAAAACTCATCAGGAAAAAAAAAGCTAATGACCTCATTTGCTACCATGTTATTCTGGATTTATGTAGTTACATTGCATGCTGGTTTCAGCAATGAAAGAAACAGCACCTACACAGACCAGAGTACTATACAATTGGTTAACATTTAGGGAAATATGCTGTTTAACTTGCAGTATTATTTAACTATTACTCCTGTATCGTCATCTCAGGTTCAAGTGAAAACCTAAGAAAGCTTCATTCTTGTGCTAGAGAAATTATGTTGATATTGAATTAGTGTAAAATCATAGAAAACAGAGAGAAATGGGTACTTCTGAATCACAATCCATTTGCTCACATGGAAGATATATGCTTGACAGAAAATGCCTTGGAAATGCCCATTTCTCTGCACTGATTATCTGAAGAGTCCTGGGTGACTACTCCAGATGGAGACATTTGCAGCTGCTCAGCTAAACCCCATCCTAAGAGTCAATTACCAATAGCTTATGGCAGACATCTACCAATTCCACATCTGCTCAGTCATTCAAGCTGTGGCACTGAAGTTCCCTTCAACCCTCATCTATCTTCCCTCCCTTCCCAGTTTCTGACATTACACATCCACATCTCTTGCAACGAGAAGAGCATTTACTTTCAATAAAAAAGCCTTACAAGTTTCAGCAGCTTACATTTTTTTTTTTTTTAACTTGGAATCACAATATTTCCAAATCCAAAAAAGTCCTAAACAGTGTTTCAAACCTGACAGGAGAACACTGAGTGGTCATTTCTTTCCATGACTCCTTTCCCATTAATGGCTTTAAAGCAGACATCTTAAGCCCCTAAGAAGACTCCTTGCTGTCCTGTGGGTCATATGGAGCCAGACATACATTGATGCTTGTAATCCAGGAGTATTACCACAACAAAATACCAATCCAAAGAGCTTTGTTAGAGGAATTCAATGTAGAATTAACTGTTTCTCATTAGGATTACATGCTCCATAGAAAAATGGGTTCCCAGTGCAGCTAGTAAGGGGGACACACACTTAACAGAAAACAATGATAATAATAAAGAAAAACTCCTGTGGGGTCTGTTATGGGACCATTTTGAATGGTGGGCCTTGGACTCATGAACTCCACATTTGCAAGCTCCCTCAGGCTACTTGCCAGTACAGCCCAGCTCATCTTTTCTCAAAAGAAAAGAGAAAATTTTGGATGAAGAAAAAGCTGCTGCCACAAAACATAAAGAAACAAAAGGAAAATGGAAAACAGAAAAAGAAAAGGCTTTTCTGTCCCCACTGTGATCATACCCATTTACCCATGCCACATATAAAACAAGCCTGTCTGCAAACAACAGACTATAAAAGCCAAACCACAACCAACTGCAACCCAGAAATGAGTATTAGGACTTGCATCCGCATGTAAAAAAGAGAACAAATGGAGCTTGATTATTTCAATTAACTACTGCCACACAATGCTTACAAAAGGACCTTACGAAACGCTATATAAATGTTTGCTCTAAAATGCTATGCTGCAAAATCACATTTTTAGCAGGATCAATACATCTCTTATGGTGCTGTTCAAAAGAGAACATTACAGCCAATCTCTTGACATTTTTTCATCCTCCCTCTTCTATGCACCACATTATAATGCACTTCAGGGTTAAATACAGATTGTTTTTTCCCCCCAAAATCCTTGAATGCCTCAGAAGGTTTTAATAATATTTTCCATTATTAAAACATCTGGTCTGGAAAAGCAGTAATTAGTGGTTATGGCTGACTGAAAGGCTTGGCATGGATTTTAATACCTGAAATGTCGGATCATACAGACCTCTGGGAAGTGCGACTGGAACTTGGGTTCCTCGGAACAAATTCTCATAAAGCTATTTTGCACAAGGGGTTCTGGTACTGGTAAGTCCTCTGGGAAGGGCTCAGTAGTGTAGTCAGGAAACAGCTCTTCAAATGCCTTTGGTACAGTCAGATTCTGTCGGAGTGTTTTGTTAGGATTAAAGCAACCAGGAGGGTGTTCCTCTAAGTTGGTCTGGTACTTGAGCACTCCCCTACAGGAAAATAAAAATCATAAAGACACTAAAGTAACAGTAAATAACAAACAACTTATTTTCATTTGGATTTCAGAAAGCAGTCACAAGGCTCATCTTCTGTTAGAAATTTTATTCCATTTGCCTTCAGGACTTCCAATGAGATTGAAACTTCGCAACAATAGAGCCTTCTGTCACTAGAGGCAAGGTTTAACTTTTCCAGCTCACTTGGCACTTCCCACTGAACAGCCTCAAACTCGACACTGCTTGAAAAGGAGAAAATATTTTGGGGGCCTTGAAAAAAAAAATTAAATAATCACATTTCCAATTCAATCATACACAGGCTGTTTTCACTCATCCTCCCTACAGTCAGCAAGCCCTGTTTTAAAGGCAATCCTGCAGCAGAAGTGGCCTAAGCTGCCAAATCATAAACTGCAGGAATGTTCCCACCACTTGGTGTTTATCAGGTTTGCACACAAATAGATAGAAGGAAAAAAAAGTCCTGCATGGTAGCCAAGGAACCTTCATTGCAAATTATTTTCTGAGGTCCATTCTTATTTTATTTTTCCTCAAGCTAAGTTAAATTTACAGTAAAATGAAGTAAGAACTTTGAAGCTGCAGTTAGAAACTCTTAAGAAAGAATTGGAAACCTAAGACACTCTTGAATAACTCAGCACGTGAATGAATCACTGAAAACAGGGAAGAACAGATAATAGTAGTAATAAAATTCCTCAGAAGTATGACTTGTTTCCAAATCTAGATTTGATGACAATAAAACCACAAGGAAGAATATTAAAAAAAAAAAAAAAAGAAATGCTGAATGACACCTGTAGAGGATGGTGTTGGATGGGAAATGAGGCATATTGAGACAATGTCCTCTGAGTGCTAAGCCTTATTATGAAAGTTCAGCCCAAGTACACAATCAAACATAAGGACAGGTGCTCCCCCTCCTCTCCTCAACATATATGCAGCAGCAGCAGAAGCAACAGAATTAAATTCAGAAGAAAGATAACTAGGACATCTGCAATATTCCCAACCTAAATGAGCTCTGACAGGCTACTGGCAATCTTCCCTACAAAAATGCAGTCCTGACAGCTAGTAACAAGCTTCCTATATGGTCCAGTGAATCATGTCAGCTTGGAAGTTAAGCCTGATCACTCTTAAATTCCACATCTGTCCCTGAGAGAATCATTTGGGAAGTGTCCTTGCACCTACACCCATGCTTCTGCCTGCATTTATTACTCAATCATGCCTATCACTTGCATCTGGCATCACTGCTGGTCACCACATACTGGCAAAGCGACAGACACCCCCAGCATTATGCTAGTTCCCTGCTCCATAAATATTATGGTGCCTCATGGATTTAGCTGGAAGTCAAAGACCATGCAATATTTTTCCAGTGAACCTTGCATGCATGCGTGTCAGCAACTCCCACAGCTTCTCTCTTCTCAGCACATGCTGAAAGAGGATTGCCTTGAGAAGCTGCAAACACAAGCATCCCCTCCAGTGATCTCTGGTTTATTTAAGCTATTACAAACATGCTAACTGAGAGGCAAACAGGGATGGCAAAGCTGCCTAATTACAGCAGCTCAATAACTCCCATTTCTGAAGCTGTCAAGGAAAAGTAATTCTTACACACCCAGGATCAGTGCCCAGAAAGGTTGAGTTCTGCACTGAACAAACAAAACAGTAACATTTGACAGATGAATCACACCACTTTATATATTGCTGAGAAGTGTTTGGCTGCCAGAAGGATACTGTAAGAACATACCTACAACAGTTTGAAACAAAACAACAATCCAGCAATATTGTGGAAATACTTTACTCCTAAGACAGGTAAAACCTCAGTCAACTTGCCTGCACAGTTCAGTCACAGGAGACACCTTGCTCTGTACAGTAACTGGCTATGTGTCTGCAAATCTCTAAGACATCCTACACAGGAGTAATTTGGGCACCTAAGCATGAATATCTAAGCTTCCTTTGTTTTCAAAAGAGATCAAAGAATTGTTTGGATTGGAAAAGTCCTGTAAGATCATGAGGTCCAACCATTAAACCAGCACTGCCATATTCACCACTAAACCATGTCCTCAAGCACTGCATCTGCACATCTCTTAAATACCCCTAGGGATGGTGACTTTATTGGTTCCCTGGACAGCCTGTTCCAGGGCCTGACAACCCTTTAGGTGAAATTTTTTTTCTTAATGTCAAATCTAAATCACCCCTCATGCAACTTGTGGCCACTTTCTGTTGATCTTATCACTACCACTAATGGAGCCAGTAATCAGTCCAGTTCACCTGAATGCAGATCTCTGAAACAGCAAAATACATGAAGCATCCTTCAGGCTCCATTGGCTGTATTTATCAGAATTCATTAGACCATAATGGGAAAGACATGGAGAAAACATGTAGAGACCTACATTTAGGCATCTTAAAGTTGAACTGACTCCTACTCTCCATGACTCATTCCTCTCCCACTTCTGACACTCATTTCTTTCAGATTTGCACTGAATACCTTTGTAATTCAGTACTAAGGAGGCTGCATAGCAGAACATGCTTGTTCAATGCTTGCGGTGTAACTGCAGCCTTGGTTTGCAAACTTGGTAAATGGAACATGGTTAGGAAAACAATGGGCAAAGGATAATACTGTGAGGGAGATTAATTAAACTGGACATGAAAAATTCCCCTAAGGCAATCACTGGAACAGATTGGCTAGAGAGGCTGGAGGATCTCAGTCACCAGATGTTTTAAAGAATTTGACAAACACCTGTCAAGAATAATTTAGAAAAAGTTCATTCTGGCCTAGGATGGAGAGAACAGATTAGACCCATCTTCCCCAGCTATAAACAAGTGCTATGCCATTGATAAAAACAAACAAACAAAACAACAAAAAACAAAACCCCAAACAAACCTCCCAAAAAAACCCCAATAAACTAAGAGAACTGGAGAACTGGAACAGTGTCCAAGAAGTTTCAATTGTTTTGAACTCATCATTTCTCAAACAGCGTATCTTATTCAACAACGTATTCCTACCATGATCTTGCTAGGCCTAATTACCTTTCCACATTTACTTTAGGCAGCAGGGCTCAGTGTCACACATTCAAGCACCCTGTGTTTCAGTAGATATTTGACAACATGGAGAAGTAAATCTCATTCAAATACACCTTCCCTTCTCTACAGTCTGCATCTACATCCACAGAGGAATTTCAGAGATGTTAATGGAACAGATTTTCACAGAATCATAGAATAGTTTGGGTTGGAAGGAACCTTTAAAGGTCATCTATCCCAACCCCTAACCCACACAGACATATGTCGTAACTTCTGGAAGATGCTTTACTTTGCAACAGAGCTCAGTTTTGTTTGTACCTGATACTGATCTGACCATCAGCTTCATGGCACATAAACACTGGCCTGATGTTTGTGAAAAGAAGAAAAACTAGCGAATTTTGTAAGCAATGAAAAAGAGGTAATTAGGGAGATGCCATTCCTTCCCTCTCCTTTGGAGTCAAAAAGGAAAGAACAAAGGAATATGCAAGGGAGGAGCAACTTGGCTTCATATTCTTGTCTCAGCAAACAGGTAAGAGGGGGCAGAAAAAGAAACTATATTTTCTTGATTTCTCACTAGACACTAAGCAATGGAAATGAAAAAGGAATAATCTTGAAAGTTATGAAGTTTGTGGTAGTTGGCTATAGCACACACAAATCTCCAAGCTACAGCCTGATCTTTCTTTAAACACATACCAGAGGACAATGTCTTGTCCCAAAATTGGCCCACTGTGCTCAAGCAAGCTCAGGAAAGGCAGCAATCAAGGAAACTGCTCTTTCTGGTTGTACTTCAGGAAAAGGAAAAGTATTTTCCATTTACTTACCCAGAAACATGCAGCATCAGCAGCATATAGAAGACAAAGAAAAGGTTGTGTGTATACCAGAAGATGTCATAGTTTGAAACCCTGAAAAGAATAAACCATGGTTGAATGCTGTTTCAGTTCAGATGGAATCACTGCTAATTAAAAGCAGACCTGTGCACACAGGACATCATTATACACTGCACACTCATGCAAAATAGTCAAAGCCCAGAATGTTTTCCCACAGGCACACTGTACTTGCACACAATTAAGTGTTGAGAAGAACAAGTGACTGGCACAG
Organism: Chamaea fasciata; assembly: GCF_029207755.1. Taxonomy (NCBI): domain Eukaryota; kingdom Metazoa; phylum Chordata; class Aves; order Passeriformes; family Sylviidae; genus Chamaea; species Chamaea fasciata. Next base: position 35,443,313 of record NW_027094087.1, read on the forward strand.
AAGTAACAAGCTGACAGGGAGAGGTAAGGGTGTAGAAGTACAGAGCCAGGATGGAGAACTCTTCTACAACCAGAAGACTTGACTGCTTTCACAGGTCCTAGTTAGTCTCCACGAGATCCTTATAGCTGGAATAGCTCTTCCACCTCCAGTCTCAAAACTCAACCTCCTTACAGTGAGTATCACCTTGCATTCTCCCTGCCCCAATGCAGTTTAACATGTCACTAAGGCTGCAGCACACAAACAGGTAGCATGGACAGCAGCAGAAGGGCCACTGGTAAGGGTAAAAAAACTTGTTAGGCTACAGAGTGGAAGGAGATACAGAGCAAGGAGACAACAAGGAGAATTTTCTTTGCAGCAAGCCACATACATTACTGCTCCAGGACTGATGGTCTTGGGAGGAACAAGAAGAACATTATCACTGTGAGATCAGGAGAGGCAAACGAAAAAGCACTTCCTTTTATCAGTAATTTGCTAGACAATGTAAAAGAAAAAGGAGACCAAAGAAAATACCCATCTGGAACTGTTTTCTGTTAAGCTTGTTTGGGGTTTTTTTTTGAGTAAAATAGTTACCAACAAACAACCAAATGGCTAAGAAAATGCACTACTTCACAGCCCACAAACACACCTCTCACACTACACATGTGAGAGCATGTGCAGGGGAGACCCCTCTAAAACCAAAAAACCTACCCCCATTCATAAACCAAAATAATTAATAAATTTAAAAAATCTTTAGCTCTGAGAGAATGGTTTAAGAAGCTATTCCTCTGACGCAGCTAACTTTATTTTTTTCCAGAACTTCTTCCCTCCTATGGTCTTCTACACAACCAGATCACTCTTCTTCCTTCAGTACAACTGAAACATATACTGCATTTGTTCCTGTCAATACAGGACTTACTTGTTTTCTTTCTCAAGAGAGGAAAAATAACTTTGATAATCCATGGGCTACCAAAATAAAATCCAAGCCAGCAAAGTAACAAGGCAGGAAACAAAGGAGGAAAAAAGGAAGCAAAGAAAGGAATACAGCAATAGCAAGGGGCTCTGAAATCCCTCTCCACCCTGCCATTCTTCCCCCAGTCAACACTATGTTAACACTTTTTCCTCCTTGAAGCTGCTCAAGCCTTTTCTAACTCCCCAGTCCCTGGGAGGCATTTCCATGCAGTCACTCATCAGCATCTGTGAGAAGCTGTGGGAGTAATCATCAGTAAGGGGAAAATAAGAACAATGGTGTGCAGAGTGGAAGCCCAATTGGAAGACACAAAGGGAGTAAAATTTACCCTCTGTCTCAAAACCAGTCACAGAATCCAAGAATGGGACCTTAAAGATGGTCTAGGTTGAACCCCAATACCATGAAACGGGACAAGGACAGGTCTTGGAGCTCTGGTTTAATTTGGTTTCATGCTGTAATACCAAAAGCTGCACACTGAATGTTTTATTGGTTCTGGAGCACCTTTTTCAGAATGCACCAATTTTTCAAAATTTCAATGATGAAAAGTCAATCCCTGGACTGCTTCTGACATGCTGCTTTCAACAGCTAATTATTGTTACTGATTAAAATTTCTGTACATTTCCTTCCTGAATACATCTAAATGTCAGCTTCCAGCTCGTTGAGCATTTTATTCTTCTTTCAGCACTCCTACAGATACCTCTACTATAAAATCCTGGTTCCTCACATGTATCACGTTGCCCTAAATGTGAGCAGGCCCTCTGAACTTCACCTCCTTAAATTATAAGGGTATGTAAATCCTTGAACCTCTTACCATGAAGCGTATTTTCTAACACGGTAATAATTGCATATTTCTTACTTATATCCTTAAACTGTGCATCCTACAGATACATACAATATTCTAATATAGTCAATAATCTTCCTATTGGTACACATAAATTTTTATAGCTCTTCAGAATATTTAATTTTTTTACCTTCTTAGGGCGCAAAATAGACATTATTCACAGAATGGATGCATTTCTTAGGAATGCAGAATCTTGAAAATTTGAGGTAAGTTGAATATTTAATTTTGGTTAACCTACTTTAGAATTTTGCAGATGAAGACCTGCAAAGAGTTAATTTACTGGGAAATGTAAAGGGAGCAAAGGAAGGAATACAGCAACAGCAAATGCATTAAAGGGACACACTAAGCAGCACAGTTCTAGAAAAATATTTTTAATCCTGTTACAGGCAGTTTTGAAAAGGAAGATATATGTGGTAGTTCAGAAGATGAAACTGAAGACTAGAATATTTGGTTACAAAAATAGATGGCACTGCAGCACCTTATTTTTGATGTTCTTTTAAACACAACTTCCAAATCTTAAACATCATTAATTTTAAAGCTGGCAGAAATGTCAACATTTATTGACAGGATTTATTGTGTTTTCTGATAACTTCATAACCCTACTGAAAACAATCACTGAACAAAAAATGTCAGTCTAATTCTCAGGTATGACATGGCAAAAATTTAGAAAATTTTTCAACTAATAACCACTTTCTCTTTTTAAAACATTAGCAGCTAACTCAGTCATTCTAATACTTATTTGCACCGTTTATTGAAAAGACAGGAAAATAGAGGCATACTCATGCATAGAACAATTTCAGGAAGAACATACAAAGGAAGAAATCACTAAGCAGGTCAGTGGGCAAGGGCAGATTAGGGCTGAAATCCAAGACTATAACAGCCTCTGAAATACTTTTTAAAAAACTCAGTTCCTGATAGACCGTAAACATTTACAATTAATTTTCCTAAAACTGTATTGTATGCTCAGCCATCATAAGGTACGTGAGAATCCACAGGGAAAGAGATTGTAAAGGGACAGAGAGATGCATGCAGCAACTTGTTTCTTTAGGATAAAACACTATAATAAAGACAAGCTTGAGCACTATCCCAGAGGGAGAAGCCAGGATAAAATTTCCAAGTAAGAATTATTGCTAGGGTAACAGGAGATGCTGATTATCTCTTTTGGGGCTTTGATTCTGCTGGCTAGATAGCAGAAAGCTGGGAAAGTATTTGGACTTACAGCAACTGTGGAAGGAACTAAAAAGCATGTAACTTCAAAAGATATTGCATGAACCCCAAAATTATTTCCAAGAATGTTTACAACTATTTTTCTAAGTTTCCCAATCACTAATACATTATGTTTTTCTAATTTAATTTGGCCTTGAATAAGACAGGACTTTGTTCTGGCTCGATGTTACAGAGTAAAGTAATAGTTTTATTTTTCCATCTTCCCAAAACTCTTTCTTTTGCAAGTAGAGCCATCTGTGTGGACCATGTAATGTGGAGCTATGTTATATCTGGCAGAGCAGACTAATTCTGCACTTCTGCAGCTCGCAGTACCTCACAAAAGTCTCAGCCCTGGAAGAAGCCTTGTCTACTGAAAATGTACAGGTGTTTTCTGAACTACTTTCTCAAATCAGAGGATAACATTGCCAGGTAACACAGCTACTCAGGAAAGATAGATTAGTTCAGCAAGGTTCATAACCACGTATCTAACTCACATCAGTGGAGCACCATTAATGTTTGAAGATACATAATTAATATATCCTTCCATGTTTGCTGAATTGAGGTGATGCACTTACATAGACATGCTGTGAATTTGACCTCTGCAAAAACGAAGGGCTTATTTTCATATGTTCAATTGCAGAATCCAAGCCTTAAGAAGACTTCTGCATTGGGCTAGACCCCCAAGATACCAGTCATTAATGGGTCCTATCATATGTGTTCATTAATGTTGGTACAGAATGTCAACCCACAACAGGACCAAACTGAAAATCCCAGCAGCTGCTCTGAGCCAACACTGCACTGCTGTTTGCTATGTTATAATTCATATTAAAAGGAATATATCTGACAACCAGAAACAGAGCTCTTAAAAGCAATGTTCTACTTCAGTAGCATAATTTTGCATCTGTTCGTTTCATTGCTGATAGTTTGGGGTTTTGGGGTGGGGGTTTTTTGGTTTTTTTGTTTGTTTGTTTGTTTGGTTGGTTGGTTGGTTTGGGTTTTTTGTTACTTTTTTTTACAATGTATTGTTACAATTAATTAATGAAAATAATTAAGGTAACAGTAACATCTTATTTTTTCTTCTGCTGGACTTAATTTATGCACTGGGCAGAACTTCCTGTATGCTGAGTTTACTGCCTCCCCTACAACCAGGAATAAAGGAACTATTTAAATTTTTAAAGGTCCACATTTTTAACTCAGCACACTCATTAAATAGCATCTTTTCATAAGGCAATTCAATCAGGTCTTGTAACTGTTTTCATACAAAACTCACTGTGCTAATTTTACTGCAAGCTAGGAAAAAAACCAGGACAAGAAAACTGGTGCTTTTAACATTCTAGTCAGTAGGAGAATATGATTAAGGAAATGTCATTTTTCAGCATAATGATCAGATTACATCTTACCTGATGGCATACGTGGAAGCTGTAAACATTAGGAATAATACTAACACCATAATGACTCCAGTCAGACCTGGAACTAAAAGGGACATAACTTACATTTGAACTCTGAAGAGGTATACTTGTGTACTACGACCTTTAAGAAAGTAGAATTAGACACAAAAATCATGATTCAATCAAACTCTGGAATATACTTATCTCTTGAGGATAACTCATGTATCAAACCAGATAGGAAAGAAGAGTTCTTATGTAATTTCCCATCTTCCCAAAGAAAAACACCCTTTTCCTTGCATTTCACCATGCATCACAATTTCTTATTTGTCCTTGCTCCTGTCATCTTTTGCTTGTGACATCTATGTCTAAGCAGGTAACTAAGAACAAACATTGTTTACTTGCAAGATTGACAGTGCAAGTTTCTGTCTCTTTTTTATTCCAAACATTACACTTTGTTGATCATGACAATTAAAAACCTGTTCAGGGACAGAATTTCAAGAAAATCAATTTCTATGCAAGCTGTCACTACAATTTTTTTGCCAGCCCATTTCATGCTGGAATGAGGAAGAGCCTGAAATTACTCTCCATGGCATTGTATCACGCTTGAAATTGTTGCCCATAGAGCAAGGTCTGTGAGAGTGATCTGCAGCCAGCACTTGGGAAGCAAATGTTAAAAATATTAACTATTTGACTCATCTGCTCAAATGAAGACTTGTATCAGAACTAATTTATCCTCAGGTCTTTTTTAAGTCAAAAGACAGATAATCTCAAATCTTATCTTTTTTATAAACTTCTCAATACCCACTTTTTGAAAAGTCTGAGACCCAAAATCTGACACACCACAACTCACTCCTCAGTTTTTTTACAGCCCTACAATCAATGGAAGCTTTGTCACGGACCGCATAAAAAAAAAAACTTGATTTCCCTGCTTCCTGGAAAGATTGCAATTAAAAGAAGTTTCAATAACAAAATATGCATTCTGTCCACTGCCTTCTTTTTAATTTCTTTTTTCTCAATCCGATTTGATGTGTAGCATGCAATGACTGTCAGCTCTGAACAAATACCTCCAAAGTAATTGCAGTACTGCATTTGATTCAGCTTCCTACACTGTTATTCAAGCCAGAGGTCACCTTTTATGTCCAGTTTTTCAATTATCTTCTCCATCAAACTGAAATCACTCAAAGTCTTGCCCCAATTTATCAGTTCATTTTTAGTGCCTCTCTGCCCTGACCCTGACTCTCTTTTCCTCCACTAAGTATAATCTTGAATACTTGTTCCTCCCACAGTCTGCCTCACACCCTTATACAAGGAGGTTATTTCCTGGACTAATCTGAAAACCATCATCACTCCATAAATCCTTCTGATTCATTATTCCTTCTGTTTGCTGTGCTGAACTGTCTGGGAAGAAACCAGAGGTTTTTTTGCTTGTTTGCACATCTTCCAGTGCAGCAAAATCTTGGTCCCTGCCTGGGATCTTCAGCACAAATAGTACATGATAATTACGAGTCATCAGGACATGGAGTGAACGGAATAACTTTAAATTTAGGATAATTCTCTCCTCAGTTGCTGTCAATTCACTTTCTCCCTTCCTCTACTCTCAACTGATCTAAACCTTCCCTAGGGTTTTTGGGAAACACTGGCATGCCAGCTGCTAATTCCAGCACACGTATTGGGATTGACAAACCTAGAACTATTGCTGTCTGTTCATAAATTTGACTTGACTGTGCCCTAAATGCTGCCAAGTCAGGATTTTTGGGTTTGTTTAAATAAGGGAGAAAGTGTGATGGCATCAGGAAGGAACTTTATCTGCTTATGAAGTGCTAAAGCTCAGACGGCACTTGCTCCTCCATACCCAAATATTGCTCCTTTCTAAATTCCTGCTCCCAAAACATCTTTGTCTGCTTATTCTGTATGAATGCTGAAGCCTGATTCCCATGTAACAGTTTGGATTGCTCGGAAACCCAACCAGCCCTTAAATAAACCAGCTGAAGCAAAAAGACTGGTTTGCTGTTACGTTTCTTTTTCTAGAAATTGGATCATTTAGGAATTTGGTTCTAATATTAGGGAGAATCTCTGTTTGAAACTAATGGATTTCTGCTGACTCATCTGTACAACAAAAGATTTGAAGACGCTGCTCATCGTACTACTGGCCTTATGTAACTCCTGCCTCTTGACTACAGGACAAGCAAACCCAGGTTCTATTAACACAAATAACAAAACTCCGGATAGCTGAGATAAAACAAATGGAGTATGGACCAAAAAACAAGACCAAAAGTTTTGTCTGCAGATTGATGATGATAAGCAGCAAACTTTTCTCATTCAATTTTGCAGGACTTACCAGTTGCAAAAAGTAGTTTCCTCGGGTCCTAAAAAAACAGACAAGCAAAAACAAATAAAATCAACACAGGATATTTTATATCTATAATATGAATAATTTTATAATAATAGGTACTCCATGAAGCTCACACATTTTATGACATATGCAGTCCCTAAGTCTGGAAGCAGGAATGGATTTGTTATTTGGTAACAGTTTACACTGATGCAATTCAACAAAAACTAAACTTTTAGCCTTTGCATTCCTCCAGCAAAGATAATCCTGATCTATGATCTGGATTCAGATAATTTTACAGATAATTGTTTTTAGAAAGCTTAATTTTATTCAATTACCTCATCCCTTTGGGAGGACAGAGTGGAGTAGAACAGGGAGAGGTTTTGAATTTAAATGTAGGACAAGAGGCAAGCATTGTACTGCCGGCTACATCACCAAGACATTTGCAGTGGACCCTAGTGAAGCAAGACTGAAAACAAAGGATCTGACAGATGTTCCCGTGTCCATCACCACGTGTGAAAGGAAGAGGGGATACTTCAGTATCAGTGAAACTGCCTCATTTCCCCTGACCCTATACAAGAGATTTTGCCTTCACTGCTTGGAAAACTTTTTAATTTAAAGTTGCAGTAAAACGTAGTGAGGGGAGGTGAGAAGCTTTTGCACAGGACAGTAAAAATGATGTGACCCGCTTCCTGACCTTGTCTGCATCCAGATGTGTGTACCCAGGCAGACAGGATGAGCATCCAGAATGTCCACCACAGTTTAAAAAGGGATGTAAGTGGGATTCAAGTACAAGGGTGCAAGAGCTACTAAAGCACCTAAAATTCAGGAGTTTTGATCCTAGAGTTCCTAAAAATCTTGCCATTGTCTCCATTTTCTATTGCAAAACTCCTAAGACTGTTTAGCAGAGGCTCAGAACCCTGGCACGTTCCTGCCTGAGAAAAGCTCCTTCTGATATTCCTGATGAAGTTAAGCCTGTCAGACCACTCCTAACACAAGCAGACACACAATTCAACCCAGAAGCTCAGCACAATAGTTGGTGTTGGCATGTCTGTCTGCCACTGAATAGCTCCATGATTAGATCATTCATCCAGGGAGTGGAAGACCTTGGTTGCTGGTCCTTAAGAGCCTGGACTGAGTCAAGCTCTCTTTTTCCAGGAAACCATGCAGCTGGGATAGGGTTATTCTAAATATTTCCTAATGAAACTCGTAGAAAAGAAATGCAGACCAGAGACCAGAATGAACACAAACAAGAGAGAATTTGACTGTAGCCCAAGAAGAAAGGGTGCTAGACTCTGGTCTAGCTTCTAAAATCTGCAAATATCTCTCCAGTGCCAAATACACAAGTAAGCACCTGCCAAAGGGACTAGGAATCTGATATTCCTGCAAGAGATCTGCACCACAGTCAGACAAGGCATACAAATCAAATATTTTGCAAGTAGAAATCAGTTCATATAGATAATTAATTCCATGCTTAGCATATATACTCATATATGCATTCACTGCAGCTGAAAAATGCAAAATCGGTTTCAAATTTCACTGTATTCTAAAGAGTGGAAATGCAGAACAAATTTGCCCAAAAAAGCAGCAGAAATGTGTTAACCAGGAAGAGAGAGAAGCAGGAGAACAAGGTGCAAGGTGAAAATTTAGATGATTGCATTCTCCATCTAATAATCAAACAGGACCAAACCTTGCTGGCTTTAATACATGCTCTGTCCAGAGAAAGAAAAAAAATCTACAGGAATCCACACGATGGTCAGTTTTCAGTGCATGAAAGAGGAGCACTTTATAGATAACACAACAGCATTGAATAATGCAAATATTCATATATTTAAATTATATGCTTAAAACCAAAATATGAAAGGAAAGCTGGCTCACCTCACCACGATAGTTTGCTGCATTTAGGGTCACAAATTCTTCATTGTAGTTCTCAGAGAAGTTAAGAGCATTCACCAGATGAGCAGCAACATGTAAGACTAAAAAAACCCAAAAAACTGAGTAAAGCTGAGGATCTGTAAACAAGTGCTGGATGTTCCCTGTGGCCACCCAGATGCCAAGATATAATCACATCACCTGCATGAGATACACCAGGTACTAAGGAATTCTTAATTATTTTTCAAGAGTAAAACAGCTTATAAATATTAATGACAGAAAGTTGTATGTATTTTAGGATTTTTTTTTAACACCACAGCAATGATTTCTGTACTGCAATGCTTCAGCTGAGAGACAACATTCAAAGGTGCCCAGCCAAGAATATTTCTTTTTCACCAAACTGGGTAGTTGTCGCCACTGCTCCCTCCTCTGCAGGTAAGTGTGTAGTACCCTGCTTTTTCACTCAAATTCCTTAGGCAAAATGAGGGTTCACCTGTAATGGCAGATTTTGACCTGATCTCACATACCTGTCTTCTAAGAAACTGGCATTTTAAGGAAAGGATTGACATTAGAATGCATGCCCATGTGTTTAAAGCAAAAAATTAACCAAAACCCACACACATTCGAGAAAGCATTTACAATTTAAGACAAGCAAGCACAGAGCAAGACTACCCCCAAATGTACTGCAGCAGAAAAAGCAGAGTACTGCATCAACATGCTTCTAAAACATGCTGCTGCTCAGCACAGTAAGATCTCACCTGAAAAGATGCCTATTGTAACACCACACGTCACATGGAAAGTTTTGCTTTTATCTAGCAGCCTTCTGGTTTTCTTACTAGCAACCTAGTAAAAGAATAATTCAATCAATCTCTTCCAAAACAAAACAAAATAAAAAATATTAACAGCAACTGTGGTGATATAATAGCAACTTCATTTTTCACCAGGTTTAACACCTTTGCAAGCATAGTACCTACATTTAAAAACTACTGGTTTATGCCAAGGAGACAATTTTGAGGACTTAATGAAGAAATCACACAGATATCAAGAGTACATAATGTACCTTCTGGCCTTAATATTTAGTAATTCCAGTATTAATTGAAAAGGCATCTTTTATAAGCATGATCAAAATGAATGGTATTTTTTCATCCCTATGTACATCTATAGGCATCAAATCTTACATGTATTGTCACATGATTAACAGAACTCACAGGTTCAATTTGCAAGCATCTAGCAAACACAAATGTTCCTCAAAAGCATTATTTATATTTCTGTAAAAGCAACTGGCAAATCACAAAGAAGCTAAACCATTGTTTCTCCCATGATAACAAATGTATCACTTTGGGTATTTTTATAGAAAGTTCTATCACCTCCAGTAGGACACTTGTGGTCATGCAGAGACAAAGTTGGGTTTACTTTGTTGAATTCTACCAGGAAGCATTTGAGAGGACACATATATCTCCAATATAAGAGTTTGGAAAGACAGAGCAGAATTCATCTGGTTACAATTCCCCAGCAATTCCCAATCCTTCAAAAATGCACTGAAGAAACGACCCTCTCAACAGGTCAAACCCAACCAGACAATGCCTGTCTTCAAAGGATTCACAAATCTAGGCTAAATGTTTGATACTTGCACCATGCAAGCACATGGTGTAAGAACAAACAGGGATGTAACAGGGGTTTTTTTCCCTATTATTTTTATACTAAACAGAGCCCAGGGCCCTCTTCTGAAGCGCAGCATTCTGAGGACAGCACTCACCTTCTGGGATCCCCGCAGGAAGGCCAAGAGAACACGGCACATGGGTAGCAGGACAAGGCAGCAGTTGAGATTGAGGACAGATGCCGAAGCTCTGCTAATACACAATCCTAGCTGAACAAACATTGCAAGAGTTAGATTATAGGGAGAAATGAATGGTACCTGTGTCAGTATCATCCCTCTTTTTCTTTGCTGTGAAACCAGATGGTTCCCATGCTCTCTGCGTCATCAGAATAGTGGAGTTTCATGACGGTTTATTTTACTGGAGAAACCATGGTACACACAGCATGCTATGCTGTCCTCACAGGGAAGGAAACCACTCTCATCTTTGCATCAAGAAGTTATTAATTTTGTCAACAACAAATGACAACTTTCTACCAGAAGAGCTAATATCCTCATCAGTGCCCAAAGTCACATGAAAAAAAATATCTGAGACAACAGTAAGTGTCCACTGAGAAATCACCTGAAAGCTTCAACACACATAACTAAATAAAAAAGAGCAGTAAATACTGTGATGACACTAGACAGCCACTCACGTGTAACCATTTTCTGTTAAGCCACAAAAAGATGTAAAATATATTGATTCAAACTGAAATGGTCATAGTGTTTCAAGGACTGTTATAGAATTGTTGCAAACTCCTTATCCATTCACATTATGCAATGCAGTATTTGGACATAAAGTGGGTTTTCTTCAGTTTAACTGCTCAATAGCTGGGAACTGTAATGAAATCTAATTCCACTAATGCTTTCACTGATATATTTGGAACTTACATAATTAGAACAAAAACACTTGTCAAATAAATGAACAAAGCACACATTCATGTCATAAACCTGTATTTTTTTATCTTATTATATTATCTCATTCATTTATGATTTTAAAAAGTTACCAAAATGCCATTGTTCTCCTAGTTATTAGGTTGAATTACCATTTTACTAGCTTATATAAAAGATGCTTTTAGACTGTCAACAGATTTCTGGAATGATATTTCTTACAGTGTTCTCAAAACTCCAAGTATTTCAACTCCTGAATAAATTAGTAAAGAAGTATTATAATATTAAAGATAACTCACATACTGCAGGAGCATGTGAATGGGTTGAACAGGTACAAATTATCTAATAAAAATTACTTAAGATTTATTACCTTTTCAAAATAAAACTCTACATTAAAAAATGAGCATGTTTTACTTTCTCAGATAAATTAATCTGTGAAACATCTATAATATTCTTATCTTTGATATCAAGAAGAGACAAGATTTACAGACTTATATTTGTGTCACAGAAATGGATGAATATTTAAGCTAGTAAAAACAAACAGAATCACTGCACTTCAGAATATCTTGCAAGATCTCAAGTACAACAATATGAAAGGATTTCTAAATACCAGTACCATAAAACAACTGCCTGCTCTCACAGTTAACAACATCCATGTATCTCACTTGCTCTGCAGGACACCTGAGCACAGCACCAGGAGGCAAACAGAAGGTAAAGATGTTCAATCTACCAGAAGAACCAAGCTCTGCACCTAAATCCTTTTTCTCTTCCAGCTACTTCACATTATTTAGTTAGACCTGAGTGCTAGGGACCTCCTCACCAGACCTGTCAGCTTCCACAGAACCGGGCAGCCACAAGGGCACCCTCTCTCAAAAGCTGCCCATGAGAAGTAGGAGCAATTACCCCACAAAATACACTCTACCTTGTGCTCTGCCTTATTCTCTACCATGTAAATGTGGGATCTCCAGTAAAAAAATCCCAGGAACAGATAATCTCCAACCTACTGAATGATAGAAAATAAGACTAAAATGAGCCATGTCACTTAGTTCTTTCCCACTCTCCAGATGTCCTCCTCCATTTCTTCTAATGTACTTTTAGTCCTCTTTTTCCTTACATAAAACTTCCCTTGCTTCTATTTCATCTGTTACTTCATCCTCTGATCGCTTGCACAATGAGAAATTTTTCTTGCTACTCCTTCCTCATAAGCCATGTTCTTCAGACCTTAGGCCATCCTCTTCTCCCCGCTCTGGACCTTCCCAACTGGAAATGACCCTTGAACAGAGTGGACATAATGAAAAGAAAAATGTCTTTTTAATGCACTGTTTGCATATACAACACTGTCCCTGTTTTCATTAAATCCTCTAAAGAGAAGCTAAAAATTATCTATATGCCTCATTGAAGCAGCAACTTTAGAAACATGGTCATTAAAACATGAAAGAATTTTTATTTGGGCTTACTGATGTGCTACAGTATTGCAGTAATTAAATGGGCATGACCTGAAAAACTCAAGAATTATGTAGAAATAATGTTATGAAAACTCCAGAAGTAAACTGAATCATTTTTGTAGCTGTTGACTAACACACAAAATCTGAAAAAGTGGCAGTACCATTAATGAGCAGTTTGAAAATTTTAACAACTTCTGTTGTATGACCTATATGATGCATCATTAGTTTCACAAGAATGTATGTTGTATTTGAGTTTAAACATAAACTAGGCATGACTGTCCAAGACTTCCTTTACCAAGCACAACAATTCTTCTTGCAAAGCTTCAACAAAACAATAGTTTGGTCTAGGAGAGAGCCGATTTTACCCTGTATAGTGTTAAATAAATGAAATCACTCCTGTCAGAGTTCAAGAAGCATTTGGACAACACTCTCAGTCACATGGTATGACTCTTGGGATGTCCTGCTCAGTGCCAGGAGTTGGACTGATGGGTCCCTGCCAGCTCAGCATATTCTGTGATTGTAAGTAAAATGCCAAACAATTTAACAAGTATGAATCACCAGTGATGTGTAGAAACGGCTATCCTTTTAACCTTCCTTTGTTTTCCTCCACTATTTAACAAATAGCAAATATTCATCCATAATGCAATTGCTATGGAGGAATGTCCTCACATTCATTATAATTTAATGCTATCAACACCTGCACATTGAAGGAAAAAAAAATATACTAAAAGAAGAGAGAGACCAGCAAACAACTACTTAAATACACACTGCACTTCCAGGGAAGTATGATTCAAATATTAAAATATTGTTACCAATGGTTAATGTAAGGTTTTATTCTGAAGAAATAAAGTTCAGCAATATTTCCTGCAACAAGCCCATGACTGATTTGCAAACAATGGTAAATACATTTAGAAATTCGTAGAATCAAAATTCATGCAAGAAGAAAGAGTTTAAGTTTGCTCTTAATATATATTCAAAAGCTAAAAATATTACCATGAAACTAATTCTTTCCAAATGGTTTCCAAGAGATCTCTTTCTTAACTTCCTTTGCATTGCCTGGGAGGCATAGTAACAAATTAACACAGTACATTGTTGGATTTTTAAACAATAGTAGAATAAAGGATGATTTTTTTGCTCCAAGGCAACTCACTGGGTCTAGAACGGAATATATACCCTTATTAAGTAGTTAAAAAAATGAGAGAAATATAATCCTATTTTCTTCCTGAAGTTTTTACTCTCTTATAAAAAAATATGCTATTGCATGTTACTAGCATGCTATATTTCTGCTGGATAAAAAAAAAACCAAACAAAAAACAACAAAAAAAAACCCAAAACAAACAAACAAAAAAAGAACCACCACAAAAAAACCCACACACAATCTCTACTGGGCACTGTTTTATCCAGTTTTGCTGATACTAAATCCAAGCATTTGACCACCTCCTTCCATAATCGGCCTACCTGGTACAACATACACTGGTATCTGATTTCATGGAGGGGCAAAGAAGCATAGTAAAACAAAATGATTACTTAAATTTACAGACTAAATCTGTGGCAAAAATAGTAGGGAACTGGATCATCCACAAACTCAAATCCTAAAAACTAGGTTAGATTTTTCCTCCAGACAAGTATAAAGGAATCACCTTCTCTAAAGCAGTACAAAGAGCTCCAGAATGTAAGTTCTCCAGTTATCCCTGTCTGATGTACAGTCCCACAGAAATCCAGATGGACTCCTGGCTGTGCTCATAAAACACACAAAGTAGGACAGACAACTGAAGTTCTCATTGTATCTTGCTGTCAGCAAGAATAAAAATGAGAAAATGAACTTTCTCTGTTAGAAAAAAGAGCTTTCTCTGTTAGGCAAATGAATTCAGTATCAGATTGAGGGCTGAAGTACCTTACTGTGTACCCCAAAATTCCCCAAAGTTCATCAGTTATAAAGAGATGAATGTTACCTGCAACTGCTGTGCACAGAAATCTGATATTTGATACATGGTTGCAAAATGAAGATTTCAACAAATACTGTCCTATCTCATCTTTTAAGTCAAACTTGTATCAAAAAAAATGTTAGCATAATGCAAACCCTTCCACACCTGAGAGTGATGTGATCCTGTTTCTCAAGACTTCACTACCTACAAGCAACAACTCAAAACACGTCATGGCGTAGTGGAGACAGCACACTTGATGATGTCTCTTCGACGTCTTTCCTTAAAATTTTTCAGTTTTCTTTGGTTCAGGGCTCCTTGAAAGGTTCTGGCAAGACTTACAAGCCACATGCTGCTCTGTAGACACAGGTCACAGACCACCTCCCTAGATCAGTACTGGAGCAGCTAAAGTTAGTTATTTTCCTAGGTGGAACAAACTGTGCTACACAGCACGCATCCTTTTGACCCAGCTTCCTCTTCTTCATGGAGTACTCCTTCTCTTGAGTAATAGAGCACTGATAATCTAAGATGAAGGACACAACTGAACTGTATGCACAGCAATTATTCCCCTTAGGCCTGTCAAATCTGGCTGGAGATCTAACAAGAACACAAAGCAGCTGAGAAGGAATATGTGAGACTCAGGGAAACCTACACAACATGTGAAAACTTCAATGGAAGTTTGACTTGATTTTGTTCCTGAAGAAGGAAGGTTTCAGAAGGACTCTGTAAATCCCAATCTCATGCACTGCAACCCTTTGAAAATTATTTTAAGTGGCGCAATATTTTTTAATATGTGTAGGGTATCTTTTCTACACTGCTGAGAATCAGTATTCTCCCTGTTCACTTGTAACTCATCACACAGGCATTCTTTCTTTGAAGGTTTTCCATCTCTCCTTGTCTACAAGTTTAGGTCATGTTCTCATTTTATACGCAGTGCCTTTGTGAAGGATGTACTCCTTTGTCCTGGGTTGAAGTATATTCTATCACCATCTTCATGAACTGTTAAAACCAGGTGAGGCAGTGCTCCCTGCCTCCTCCACTCCGGCTTATCTTCTGTTAATGGGCCCATCAGCACCTTTGCCACACAGCTCACAGATAACCCCCTCCTGGACTATCTCCTGTTAATGGGCCCATCAGGCCTTATCACATGACTCACCATCTCATTGTGAGATGCTCCGCCCAGAGGGAGGAACCAAGCATTCCAACCTGGATATAAGCTGAGACTCTGAACACCAGAGGGGCGCTTACCCACTGGATTCCCACAGGACCCGAGCTACCAGACTTTTCTACAGGATCATTGCTTCAGGAAGACCACCTCATCTGGACTGCTTCCATCACTCTGCTCAGGTTGTATTCTGACTCTGTCAGTGGTCTTTTGTATTATTGTATCTATTTTATTTTACTTTCTTTCCATTTTTTTTTTCCTATTAAATTGTATCTCTGACTTGGAGCCTCTCATTTGTTTTGCTTTCAAACCACATTTTTGGCGCCCAACATGAGGCACAAGGCACTGAGAAAAGTCAGAATTACAATTTTGTATTGAAAAAGGCACCTGTTCGCTATGATGCTCAACATGCTTATATGTGTCTTATATCTATCTCTCTATATTTTTCCACAACTGGGGCACTATCTGCCAGTCTTAATGCTCCTGCGTAGACCAGAGTATGCTACTAAAATTGCTTTATTGATCTATTATGTCCATTGCTAGATAAACTCCAAGGCTATGAACATCTTTCAGAATATACACCCAGTTTTGTTTTCTTGTTCTGGTCTAGGATGCTACATTTGGGGCCTCAACAATCTCATCCAGCCCCTGTGGGGAGGGGTGAAGAATGATTTTTTCCAGCTTTTCAGGCATGACACAGCAGTTTTTGAAAATATGGAGTACCCTCTGGATGCCAAGGACAGCATGATGTTGTTGTTAGTCCTTTGTCTTCTCTGCATGGCCCACACCATGCTTAGAATCAAAACACTACATGGTGTGATACAGCGTGTTCTGAAGGAAGAGGAAGAGGGAAAAAGAAGCAGAGCAACAGCATCAGTGTCTACACAGAGTGTCACAGAGGCGAAAGGAACCAAAAGCAAGGCAACAGTGTCCTCATCTACACAGACCGTCACAGAAGAGAAAGAAGCCAAAAGTGAGGCAACAGTGTCCACATCTATGCAGACTGTCACAGAGGAGAAAGAGACCAAAAGTGCCATCAGCAACTCCACACAAACCGTCACCGAACCGGAACAGCCTAAACCAGTAGCAGTTGCCCCCGTTCAGAAGAAGAAATCAAGGACCAAATCAGTCTGCATAGTGACTGATGAGGGTGCAGCAGGACCTTCACATTCAGCGGAAGAGACAGAGCCAGAAAACATCACTCGCTCTCTATCTCTGGGTGAGCTGCGTGACCTGCGAAGAGAATTCACCCGCCAGACCAACGAATCCATCCTGACCTGGCTGCTCCACATCTGGGACGCTGCAGCCAATGACACCATTCTGGATAGAAGTGAGGCCAGGCAACTGGAATCGCTGTCCCGGGATGTGGTCATTGACCAGGGGATTGGGAAAAGCCAAGAACCTCTCAGCCTCTGGCAGCGACTGCTAACAAGTGTGAAAGATAGATACCTTTGTAAAGAAGACCTCCAAGTGCACCAAGGAAAATGGAACACAATAGAACAAGGTATCCGATGCCTGAGGGAATTGGCTGTGTTGGAAATCATTTTTTTCAGAAGATGAGAGATTTCCTAAAAACCCAGATGGTGTCCAGTGCACATCACGGATGTGGTTGAGATTTGCACGGCTTGGACCCGAGATGCACTCACGTTACCTGGCAACACTGCATTGGAGGGAAGGTGAGGACAGGGTAGGTGTCTTGGCTAATAAACTAAGAATTTACGAGGACACTGTCACTGCCCCAGTTCGTACCCATGTCTCGTCTGTGGAAACAAGACTAGCTGAGCAAGTCCGGAGCTTGACTGAAGAAGGCCATCAGAAACTGAAAAAAGAACTTAAAGAAGAAATTTACCGTATCCCACCAGAGCCGATGAGAGTCTCCACCATTAGGAGCAGGCGTTCCCCAGCCAGGGAGAGAGGATACACACCACGAGGTAACCTCTGGTCTTTTCTTCGGGAGCATGGAGAAGACATGAGGAAGTGGGATGAAAAACCCACCTCCTCCTTAGCAGCCCGGGTACGTGAACTGAAAAGAGAAACACCTGCCACAAAGAGCCCATCTAGAATCAATGTTGCTCCGGTCTCTCGTGCACAGAACTCCAGACGGTACAGGAATGATGATATGACTGATCCTCTTGAAGGAACCTCAGAAACATATTTACAAGAAGAGAGCAATGTATGCCATGACCAGGAATAGGGGGGCCCTGCCTCTAGCCAGGCAGAGGAAAGGGACAATCGGATCTACTGGACTGTGTGGATCCGATGGCCTGGAACATCTGACCCACAAAGAGATACGGCTCTGGTTGATACCGGTGCTCAGTGTACTCTGATGCCGTCAAGGTATGTGGGAGCGGAACCCATTTCCATTTCTGGGGTGACAGGAGGATCCCAGGAGCTGACTGGACTAGAAGCTGAAGTAAGTCTAACTGGGAAGGAATGGCAGAAACACCCCATTGTGACTGGTCCAGAGGCCCCATGCATTTTACGCATAGACTATCTCGGAAATGGGTATTTCAAAGACCCAAAAAGATACCGCTGGGTTTTCGGCATAGCTGCTCTAGAGACAGAAGGCATCAGACAACTGAGTACCTTACCTGGACTCTCAGACGACCCCTCTGCTGTGGGAGTACTGAAAGTTGAAGAACAACAGGTGCCGATCGCCAGAGCAACAGTGCACCGTCGGCAATATCGCACCGACAGAGACTCTGTGGTCCCCATCCATAAGATGATTCATGAGCTGGAGAGCCAAGGGGTGGTAAGCAAGGCTCGTTCACCCTTTAATAGCCCTATATGGCCCGTGCATAAGTCCAGTGGAGAATGGAGACTGACAGTGGATTACCGTGGCCTGAATGAAGTCACACCACCAATGAGTGCTGCCGTATCAGACATGTTGGAGCTTCAGTATGAGCTGGAATCCAAGGCAGCAAAATGGTATGCGACCATTGGTATTGCAAATGCCTTTTTCTCCATTCTTCTGGCAGCAGAATGCAGGCCTCAGTTTGCCTTCACCTGGAGGGGCATGCAGTACACCTGGAACCGACTGCCCCAGGGGTGGAAGCACAGTCCCACCATTTGCCATGGACTGATCCAGGCTGCACTGGAAAAGGGTGAGGCTCCAGAACACCTGCAATACATTGACGACATTATCGTGTGGAGAAACACAGCAACAGAAGTCTTTGAGAAGGGAGAGAAGATCGTTCAGATTCTCCTGAAGGCTGGCTTCGCCATCAAGAGGAGCAAAGTCAAGGGACCTGCTCGAGAGATCCAGTTTCTGGGAGTGAAGTGGCAAGATGGACGGCGTCAGATTCCCACCAAAGTCATCAATAAGATCACTGCAATGTCTCCACCGACCAACAAGAAGAAAACACAAGCTTTCCTAGGTGCCATAGGCTTCTGGAGGATGCACATTCCCGAGTATAGCCAAATCGTGAGCCCTCTCTACCTGGTTACCTGCAAGAAGAACGATTTCCACTGGGGCCCAGAACAGCAGCAAGCTTTCGCCCAGATCAAGCAGGAAATCGCTCATGCGGTAGCCCTTGGCCCAGTCAAGACGGGATCAGAGGTGAAGAATGTGCTTTACTCTGCAGCCAGGAGCCATGGTCTGTCATGGAGCCTTTGGCAGAAGGTGCCGGGTGAGGCTCGGGGACGACCACTGGGATTCTGGAGCCGAAGCTACAGAGCATCCAAAGCCAACTACACTCCCACAGAGAAGGAAATCTTAGCCGCCTATGAAGGAGTCCAAGCTGCCTCAGAGGTGATTGGTACTGAAGCACAGCTGCTTTTGGCACCTCGACTACCGGTGCTGGGGTGGATGTTCAAGGGAATGGTTCCTACCACACATCACGCCACCGACACCACGTGGAGCAAATGGATCGCCCTGATCATGCAGCGCGCCCGTACTGGAAACCTGAATCGCCCTGGGATTCTGGAAATTATAACAAACTGGCCTGAAGTTGAGACCTTTGGATTATCCTCTAAAGAAGATGAGGAGCAAGTGACACGGGCCGAGGAAGCCCCACCATACAACGAGCTACCAGAGAGCGAGAAACGATATGCCCTTTTCACCGACGGTTCCTGCCGAATTGTAGGTACTAACCGGAAGTGGAAAGCTGCTGTATGGAGCCCCACACGACGAGTTGCACAAGCTACCGAGGGAGAAGGTAGATGGAGTCGAGTCGCAGAGCTTAAAGCCGTCCAGCTGGCTTTGGATATTGCTGAACGAGAGAAGTGGCCGAAGCTCTATCTCTACACTGACTTGTGAATGGTAGCTAATGCTCTGTGGGGATGGCTGGACCGCTGGAGAAAGGCCAACTGGCAGTGCAGAGGGAAACGCATCTGGGCTGCTGAGATTTGGCAGGACATCACCACCCGAGTAGAAAGGCTGCCCGTGAAGGTTCGACACGTGGATGCGCATGTACCCAAGAGTCGGGCTAATGAAGAACATCACAACAACGAGCAGGTGGATCGAGCTGCCAAGGTGAAAGTATCTCAGGTTGATCTAGACTGCCAGCACAAAGAAGAACTATTCCTAGCTCGTTGGGCTCATGATGCCTCTGGTCATCAAGGGAGAGATGCAACATATCGATGGGCTCGTGACCGAGGGGTGGACATTACTGTGGACAGCATCTCCCAAGCTATCCATGACTGTGAGACCTGTGCTGTGATCAAACAGGCCAAGCGAGTGAAGCCTCTGTGGTATGGCGGACGATGGTCAAAGTATAGGTATGGGGAAGCCTGGCAAATTGACTACATCACCCTTCCCCAAACCCGCCAAGGCAAGCGCTACGTGCTCACCATGGTGGAAGCAACCACTGGATGGCTGGAGACCTACCCTGTGCCTCATGCTACTGCCCGGAACACCATCTTGGGCCTGGAAAAGCAGGTCCTGTGGAGACATGGCACCCCTGAGAGAATTGAGTCAGACAACGAGACTCATTTCAAGAATGGCCTCATAAGCACTTGGGCCAGAGAACACGGAATTGAATGGATATACCATATCCCATATCATGCACCAGCTGCCAGGAAGGTGGAACACTGCAATGGACTGCTTAAAACTACCCTTAAGGCACTTGGCGGAGGGACCTTGAAAAATTGAGAACTGAACTTAGCGAAGGCCACCTGGATGGTCAATACCCGAGGGTCCATCAATCGAGCTGGTCCTGCCCAGTCTGAATCCTTGCATACAGTGGATAGAGATAGGGTCCCTGTGGTACACATGAGAGGTATGTTAAGAAAGACTGTTTGGATTAATCCCACCTCGGGCAAGAGCAAACCCATCCGTAGGTTTGTCTTTGCTCAAGGACCTGGTTACACTTGGTGGGTGATGCAAAAGGATGGGGAAACCCACTGTGTACCACAAGGAGACCTTATTTTAAGTGAGAACTGTGTGTAGGTTTTAATTGTATATATATGTGTGTGTGTGTGTAGTTTAAGGAAGGTATTGATTTGGGATGATGTAGACGGTAATAGAATAAGGGGTGGATAATGTCCTGGGTTGAAGTATATTCTATCACCATCTTCATGAACTGTTAAAACCAGGTGAGGCAGTGCTCCCTGCCTCCTCCACTCTGGCTTATCTTCTGTTAATGGGCCCATCAGCACCTTTGCCACACAGCTCACAGATAACCCCCTCTCGGACTATCTCCTGTTAATGGGCCCATCAGGCCTTATCACATGACTCACCATCCCATTGTGAGATGCTCCGCCCAGAGGGAGAAACCAAGCATTCCAACCTGGATATAAGCTGAGACTCTGAACACCAGAGGGGCGCTTACCCACTGGATTCCCACAGGACCCGAGCTACCAGACTTTTCTACAGGATCACTGCTTCAGGAAGACCACCTCATCTGGACTGCTTCCATCACTCTGCTCAGGTTGTATTCTGACTCTGTCAGTGGTCTTTTGTATTATTGCATCTATTTTATTTTACTTTCTTTCCATTTTTTTTTTCCTATTAAATTGTATCTCTGACTTGGAGCCTCTCATTTGTTTTGCTTTCAAACCACTACATCCTCCTTCTGCTCAAATCAGTCATTCAAATTGAAGAAAGCAACTAACCTAATCTTGAGTGCCATAATAGCTTCCAACTTCTCTGATAATCTCCAAGCAAAGGATCAAGATACATGACTCCCTCTACTGCTAAGATGTGGGGGGGAAGCAGGTTGCAGTGTGGTTGCATAACAATCAATGAAAGTGGAATTTGGTCTCAATTAGTAAAATTAGTAAAATTGTTGTCCTCACAACAAACTAGCAAGGAGAGACATGATAGTTACTGGAACATCTGGAACACAATCCAAGCAGTGAATAAAGGTGAAAAATGCTATACATAATACTGCACAAGGCTGTAAGAAGGCAGCAACCGTACAGATAAAAAAGCAAGGCAGCGCTTTTTCTTTTCAGCCCCTTTTTCAGTTATTCAGTCTTTTCCCAAAGAGATCCTTCTGACAATGCATTTTCTTCACTTTGGCCTGAAACCCAGAAGCTTATCTCTTGCATTAACATTTGCCTACATTACAGATATTTGAGCAGGAACAAGAGAGGGAGTGGGGAGAGATCCTTCATGCCATGACAAAATGAGCTCAAAGCTCTTTCTGCTCACAGGGAACTCAAGCAACAAGAAACAAGTGTTTCATTCAGTGCTGTTAAAGCAAGACTTGAGTTCTATAAGGCCAGTACAAAATTTATGACTGATTTTTTTTTTTTTGACCAGGCACAATCAAATTTGTTGGATAAAAATACACCCAAGCCAGACTGAAGACAGAAATCCTGCATTCTGTGAAGAAATCAATCTGGACATTTTCACTGACTGAGCAGACCAAAATCTCCAACAACGAAGATTTTGGAGTCAAGTAATTTAAGACTGTCCCTTTCTGTAAGTCATGCCTACAACACATTATTGTACCTATCATGAAGGTGCGAATATTCCTTTCCTCTTTGCCATAATCTTTTATAAGAAATTCATGTCTGTTGGGGATTTTTTCACAGGCTTCTCTTCCTTAAGCAATGTAAGACTACAAGTTAACACCTATCAAATAATTTAAAAAAAATGAGATTCTTTATCTTAATTGTGTTTTGAACCAGTGTCAATGAATGCATTCATACAGTAAGACTGTGACCTGCAGTGTTACAAGCAATTCAGTACTCAAAGAGATGGTTCATCAAAGCAAAAGTACTGGAAAGGGATTTACATCCACTAGGTTCTGGTGAACTTTCACTGCAAGCAATATGTAACCACAGAATTATTCTGGTTGGAAGGGACCTCAGGATGTCTGTTCTAAGCATGTTCAACATCAAACCCATATTAAGTTTGCTCAGGGTTTTTTGTTCTATTAGGTTTTGAAAACTCCCAGGGATAGAGATTGCACAAAGAAGAGCTCATGGTCTCATCAAAAGAAGTCAAACTGAGTGAAGCAGAGATATTTGACACAAAATAACACCAGGTTTCCTGGTACATAAAAGGTTGATCAACCTCCTCCTCCTTCCATATTACTGCCTTCTGCTTAATTGTTCTCTTTGCACTTCCAGGACACACCAGGCTCTTAGTGCCTTTTTACAGGTGTAGAATTAGGACAATTGTCATAGAAAGACTGAGTGAGAGACAGGTACCTAAACAAGGTTTAAATCCTGTCCTGAAGTATCTTGTTCAACATCATGGAGAATGAAACTGGAAAAGAATAAATCTGAGCCTCGTTTTTCTGTAGACAGCTGAAGGGAAGTACATCAGTGACCACTGAATGAAAACCAATCCCATTATTTCTCCTTCTTCACATGAGAAAGAAAAGAGATGGCATGAAAACATGGCACAGTTGAATATACTCAGAATATTCAGTCCAAGATCTCATTTCATATCACACTCTGATTTCCCACAGCAACTCTTCTTGTTCTCCATTCTGTTACTTGGTAAACAACAAAATTACCTGTGGTAAATCTTTCCATGGTGCAAGTGCAAAAGTTCTTAAGGCAATCATGGCCTACTGTAGCATACTAAGAAAGAAAAAAAGCCAACACCTTAGGAGACCTCACTGAAAAAAACAGAAACTTTTTTAAATTCAAAAAGTGCCACTCCCTTTTGGCGACTTTGTTAGCTCTCCCAAAAAAGGAATCAGTTGTCATGGAAGTATCCATTAAAGAGTTCAATCTGTTAAAACAAAAATTATCAACTGTTGAATTATAAACGAAGAATTTAATCTAAATCTCAAAGAAATGGCACAGAGGCTGTGCAAACCACTCACACATGCATAGAACAGAGAGGAGACTGGTTATGCAGATGGGCCATGGGTCAGTGGTTGTACAAACCAATAGAGAAAAAGAAGAGGGGCAAAAATCCCTGTGGAAGGCAACTGCAGCTGTAGTATTGCCTATGTCATCTCCTGAAGAAACCAATTGGATACAGTTTTCCCGACCCTTGCAAAACAATCTCTATGATTAATACACATACAGAGATATAATGAAGAGACAGGAGAAAGCTAACTTTGGGATCTACTGAAGATATTTACATTAACTGCAAAAAGTGAATTGCAAGTATACTTTACAGTCTTTAGTATTTTCAAAATGTTAAAATTAGTTTCATAACTTTGACCAAAAGTATCCTTTAGACTTGGTTCTTCATTTATAACCTTATTTTAGAAGTCGCTAAATTCTGTTCTACTTTTTCCCACAGTGGCAGACACAATCCAACAAACTTAAAAGCATGAATTCCTAGTCCCCATCTCCTGACCAAGATAAGGAATCCTCTGCCTGAGTCATCTCAGGTTCTGCACACACATTAAGTTACTTCGCAAGTGTCTTTCATTTTGAAGTATAAGAAGACCAAAAAAAAAATCCCAACCAGATGATGAGCTGGTATGAGGCAGACAAGTCATCGGAATTGAGAGAAACTTGCTTATTGATACCAGCTGAAAATCTGGTCCAACATGTTACCCAAGAACATCTGCTTTACAAACAACCCACTTGCTTCGCCAGGAACAAACACAATTTTCAAATGGATACACTGGAATGCAAAACCATTAGAAATTGAGGTAAAATTAAACATGCTTTCGTGCTTTTTCTGTCAAGAAAGTCACCACCATGAAGGATTTAATTATTGTCATTCCCTTCTTTTTCACACTACCTTTGGTAAGATTTATTCTCGACCACATCTGAATCAACCATAAGAAGAAAGGAAAAAAAGGAGAAAATTGTATCAATTCAACTTATTTCCAGGCAAGATCACAAAACCTTATGGCAATGGCTGGTTATGACAATATCAGCCATGCGAAACTATATACCCCGGATTTACCAAAAATAAACCCCAGTGGCTCTACAGCAGATTAGGACCTGCATCATCTGTGTTTAATCCCATGTCAACTTTCTATTGAAATCCATTCCTGAGTATGACATAGTGTTACAAAGCATTGTGCTATTCAGCCACTTTTTCCTGGATTTTCAAATTCTGAGCAACCCGTGGGCATTTTCCAGAAAGACATTAACTCTTACTCTAGGCCTTTTTAGACAGAAGTTTTTTTTCAAATGACTGCAATGGGTAACTTCCCAAGGCAAGCTGCTATCTCATGTCTCCAAAGGACCTCTTTGGGTTCATCTGCTGGTGGTGGGTGCTGCCCTTGCTAATCAAAATACTTGAATCTTCATTAAACCATCCAGAATCAAAGATCTCACTACTGGAAAACAAAACTAAAGTTATATGCATTACAGTGAATTTACACATAACAGTGTATCCATGAAAATGACAAAGATTGAGAAAAACTAAGACTTATTAAAAGAAGTCCCACAGCAAGCATATCTATTACAATAACTGGATTGGAAGTAATTTGCCAACATGAGTCCATAGCTTTCTTAATGTGTTGATGACGAAAAGTGGAGCTCCAGTCATTTATTGAACATGTCTGTGTTCCTGTGAGCCTGTCTGCTGCTGAGAACACCGGGAGGGGAGGGAGGAGGGAAAAGAATAGCTATCCCACACTTAACTGGCTCTTTTCCTTCTCAATAGTGTTCACTTTCTACTCCTAAACGACTGTCAGAAGTACCCCAGTAAATTCTAACTTGATCTCTCCCTACTTTGAAAAGTTAACAGACAGTCTATGCCATCTTTGACCAGCAAATGCATTCTGCCCCTTGTCCCATCCTCGAGCATCCCAATTTCCAGGGCAAAAGGTAATGTCCAGGTCACTCACCCCTAACATCTGATGCAAATAATAATACTGTAGCCCTTGATTATATAGCAGGAAGGTTTTCCCGAAGAGCCAGACATTGAGGGACAGCCAGAAAAACTGAAATGAAACAGAAACAAGAGATTGTAAGTGAAAGTTACACGTGCAAACTTTCCAGCGTTCGTTTCATTCATAAAACTCCTCGGTCTGTCGTTTCATAAACGTATGTAAATGGAATGGGAAAGCAAACCTCATGCACATAGTATGTTTTAAAGTATTAAAAGGAAGTGTCCCTATGTGGGAAATTTTCACTTTCACTCAACTTCACAAAACTTTTTGTGTCTTAAGACAACCGAGAGCTGGCAAAGCACCCCCACACAAGACGCTATCCCAAATCATTAGCTGGATGTTGCGTTCAAGAGACTCAAAGAAAAAAAAAATAACAACAAAGAGACAAAGGAAGAAAGAACTTGACCTCCAAGAATCTGCATCTTCTCCCCCAAACTTTCCCAAAGAGAGCCTAACAAAGAGCAAGTACTCGCACAGCGTGTGCGAACCCGCCAGGGCACTCACGCTGGCACCGTCCCGGGCCATGGCACCCGGGGACATCCATCCCTACCAGCCTTGCACCGGGAAGCGCTCGGAGCACATCCCGTGCAGCACGCCGGGATCCCCGCACCGCGCCGGGACAAGGCGCCCCGGGCCGGCCCCCGCCGCCTGCCGGCACCCACCGGCCCCTCCGGAGCCTCCTCCACGGGTCAGCCCCGCCGAGGGCACCCCCCCTTGGCCGCCCCTACCAGGAAGAGGTGCTTGCTCCCCTCGTTGGCCAGCCAGCTCCTCCAGGACAGCGCCATGGTGCCGGACGCCCGCGGGGCAGGACCGAGGGTGGGGGCCGCCGGGCGAGCCCTCCTTTTCAGCCGGGCCGAGCCGCCCTCCCCTCTCCCCACCCCTCACCCCCCGCCCTGTCTTCCGGCCGCCGGGGCGTAGCGCTCCGGCCCCGCCGCGCCGTCGGCCGCCCCCCGCTCCGTCCCGCCGGCGCTGCGCCTTTGTCCGCGGCCGAGCGCCCCGGGAGCCGCAGCGCAGCCCCTCGGGGCAGAGCGGGGCTCGGAGGGCATCCCCGGAGAGCAGCATGCCCTGCCCTGCCCTGCCCCGCCGCGCTGCGGTGCGGTGCGGACGCTAACTCGCATCCCCCGCCTTGGGAAGAGCGTTTCCCCGCGGAGAATCCCGTCCGTGGGGATCCCACTTGCCCGACCCCCCCCCCCCCCCCATCCCCGCCCGGCTGAAATGTGATACAGAAAGCAGGAGGGAGCAGGGGAGCAGCCGTGCATGCAAGTGCTCTGCAGTTCGGGTGAAACAAAGAGGCTGTCCAAGAAACAACTGTTCGGGCAGTACGTGAGGCCCTTGAAAGCCGGGAAGGGACAGGCTGTGTAGTTTATTTGCAGTCTGATCTTGCTCCATCAGGTGTCCCTGGAGGATACTGGAAGAGGCCGCCTCCTGTGTGCCGGCACGGCTGGTGTGCAGTCGAACGGCAGCCAAGAAAGAGGGGCTATGGGCAATTCCACATCCAGTGCCCAGAGTCTGGGTTGCTGCGCTTTACCGGCTGTCTGCTTTTACTGGTGGTCTTCGTGTTTAGTTTGGGTTTGGGGAGGGTGGAGTTTGAGGGAAAGTTGCACCGGATACTGATTTTTGTATAAATAAAAAGCTTCAAAAATCAACGCTTGCTGCTAGCAACTTTGAAACGGTACAGCCTTGTGAGTCAGTGGAACAGTCCCACCAAGCATTTTGGTGCACGCCTTGCTCCTTGGGATAGCAGCAGCGGTGGCAGCTGGCAGCAGAGCAAGGCTGGTTTTCTGGGAGATGGCAAGTCCAAGGCGTGGTGCTGAGTAGTCTCATCCAGTCCAGTTAGAGCTGGCTTTCTCTTGTTATCTGGAAAGTTGCCATTTTTTGAGCTCCTTATGAGCCACACACCAAGACTCCAGAGAAGAATGGAAGGGGGCAAGGTGCCATCTTTCTGCAGTTTGTATAAAGGTGGAGAGAATGTCTGTATAAAGGTGGAGGTCCTGGGAATAAAGAGTACAAGCAGGGCATGGCACCTTTGAAACTCAGTTGAGGGTATTTTTGCTGTAACAGGAGCTCTGTCGCAACAAGTAGCAAGCTTTCTGTGGCTGTATGAAGTTTTAGGTGAAATTTTGAAATAGCAGGATTACATCCATTTTATATCATCTAATGACATTAAAAGGAGAACTAGTGAAAGGGAAAATATATTTTTTGAATTTAAGACTCAACAGAACCATAGTTTGATGCCAAAGCAGCCCTAACAGCAGAAGAAAGTACAGTTTAATTATCTTGTTTGCTATTTCCATTCACTTCCTTGCTTCTGTTGTAATGCTCAGGAAAATTGCAGCTGCTTACAGAAAAGCAGGTGATGAACCTTCTCTGGACAAGCATGTCAAAGCTGGAATGGCACAAAATAAAACTTGTAGGATATGTCTGGCCTAATAACATGGGGCCTTTGCCAAAACTGAAGCCGAGGAGACACAAAAAACACCAAAATAATTTGCCCATGCTATATTTGCCCATTAGAAATGGTTCCAAAAAATCAGCTTATGCAGAATTTGACTGCCCACTCACTTGAAGCTGATGACTCATGAGCCAGCACTTCACTGCCTACTTAGAAAGTGCCATAAGGCATGTGGAGCACATGACTCATGCTTGTCCACATTGGATCCTACATCATATCTAGGTACAGAGCAAGGAATGTGTTTTTGTAGAAGACATCCCTATTTTCCTTCTCCCTGGAAACAGCCAAGGGCTTTGAATCATTAGCCCAACAGGACCCTGGCAAAGACTAGTGCCACACTAATACGTCTGCATTCTTCCTCCACAGAAAAGGCTGAGTTCATTTCCAGTTTTAAGCCATCCCACATGTTTATGAACATGTGTTTTAAACTTAAGAGCACTCAGAAATTACCATAGATGTTAGTTACAATCCAAATAATTAAAAAAGTTATAATATGACTCTCAAACCATTTGAGCTCATCTCTGCTTTGTGAGCATTCTTCTTCTGATTATGATGACCTTTGTGCTTTGTCCTACCAACTGGACAGAGCAGTGCCAAGGTAGACAGCCCCTCTGTATTGGGTTTGCGTGGGCAGGAGTTGGTAGTGAGGGGGTGTCTTCTGTGAGGAGCTGCTGGAAGCTTCCTTCATGTCCAGCAGAGCGAATCTCAAGAGGCTAAAAGACAGATGTGCCACTGGCCAAGGCTGGGCCAATCAGAAATGGAGGTAACAAATCTGTGATAACATATTAATGAAGAAGAAAAGTTATTGTAATTGGGGCCAGAGAAGAGCAGAGTGAGAATATGTGAGGGGAACAGCCCTGCAGACCCCAAGGTCAGTGCAGAAGGAGTGAAGGAGGTGCTCCAGGTGCCAGAGCTGAGATTCCCCTGCAGTCCCTAGTGCAGACCATGTGAGGCAGCTGTGCCCCTGCAGCCCATGGAGGTCCACAGCGATGCAGGGATCCACCTGCAGCCCATGGAGGAGACCCATGCTGGAGCATGTGGATGCCTGAGAGGAGGCTGTGAACCCTTGGAAGGCCATGATGACACCGACTCCTGGCAGGGACCTGCATACCCGTGTAGAGAGGAGCCCATGCTGGAGCAGGTTTCCTGGTAGAACTTGTGACATCTTGGGGGACCCACGCTGGAGCAGCCTGTCCTTGAAGGAGTGCACCACATGGAAGAGTGACCCACATTGTAGCAGCTTGTAGAGAGCTTGTAGAGAGCTGTTGCTCATGGGATGGTTTCTTCTCATCGGGGAAGTTCATGGAGAACTCTCTGCCATGGGAGGGACCCCATGCTGGAGCAGGGGAAAGACTCCTCTCCTTGAGCAGAGACATAATGACCCCTTTCCCTATCTCCCTGCACCACTGGAGATAGAGCTGGGAAGGAGGGAGGGATTAAAATCTTGTTTTACTTTTCATTATCTTGCCCTGATTTTGTTAGTGATAAATTCATTTAATAACCCTTATTTCAGTTTGTTTTGCCTGTAACAGTATTTGGTGACTGATCTCTTCCAGTTCTTATCTCTACCCATGAACCATTTGTTTTATTTTCTCTCCCCTGTCCAGTTGCAGAGAGGCTTTGGTGGGTGCCTGGGATCCAGCCAAGGACAGCCTGCTACACTGTCCTAGAGACTGAAGATAAAGTTTCTCTGGTAATGTTTCTTCTACTACATCAGCAAAGTCACCCTGACTGCACAGTCAATGTCCAGGCCTTCTTCACATCAACATCCTCTACACTCAACTCTACTCTCCTGAAGTGTGTTTGGGTACTTTACAACAAACACTTTGCTGAATGCTGTAGTCAATGTTACAGACATGGCTTGTAAGTTTTCTTGTGCTGGAATTCTGCTTGTGTACCTGAGAGTGATCCAGAGTCAAATCACTCAGGTATCTCCATCTGTCAGCATGTCATGACCGTCCTGCAAGTTCCTGCAGTGATGGCATGTATTGTGAGCACAACACTCTGTCCTCCCAGTCTGGGGAGCGATACGGGCACCTCATCTTCTGCTCTGTTGAAGTCTGGATTTAGGCAGATATGCCCTTAAATTCTGCATGCCTCCCTGAGAGGGTTTGTCCTTCTTGGAGTATTTACCCTTAGCACTGAGATCATGGGAGGAGAAGAAAATGTTGGCACTGACTTCATTACAGAGAACAGGAAAAGTGCAGATTTTGCATAACAGCTGAGTGATTACAGTGCTTGCCCAGTAGTGGGAGAGCTGGATCTTTCTCACAGAGCTGAAGCCATTGCATTCACATCCTAGGAAAGTTTTCTAACCACTGCTTTTCACTGGGGTCAAAGAAGGAAACAATCTCCAGTGAGCCACTGTGCTGCCAGGAAGCCAAAAGAAAGAGGTCAGAGAGAAAATCAGAAAGCGATGCTGGCCAAGTGGTAGCAGCACACTAAGGAAGAGAGATCATCTAGGAAGAGGAGACTTGGGGTGCCAGTTCATTTATTGTTTCCATTGGAAGAAAATATGCGGAACAAATTTCAAAATTTAACATGTTTATGGAAAACTGCAATGACCAAAGAAACCAGAAACAGAAAGCTTTTCCCACAAATGAACTTGTATTTCTTGGAAACTTTCTCTTTAAACTTTAACTACATGCTGTTTACCTTTTTCACTTTTCCTTTAACTCTAGCATTCAGTCACAAAATAAGGGAAAAACAGCAATCAAAGTGTATGTCACTATGAGGATCTGTGCCATGTGAGTAATATCCTGTGTGATGGGATGTGGCTTTTATGGCATTACATGTTGTATCAGTTCTTTCCCTTTTTGAAACTGGATCTTTACATTTGCTGCATACCACAAGATCAGCTTGCTTTCTAATATGCTCCATGATATAGTTGGAGGCCTCCCTAGGGTAAGATTCTTCTCCAGGTTTGGGTGCCAGCCAAGTTTATTAATTTCTGCGAAGCTACAGTGATTCATGGTAATGCATTACTTCTGGCTGCTGTAGTGTCTAGGAGTATTAGGCATGCCCAGGCCCGCAATTTACCTCATCAGAAAGGTAACATTTATGTCCAAAGACTCCCAATGAAAAGTCAGACAACAACAGATGGAGTTCTGATCCTCAGTTCTCGTAGACATGGCAAAATGGGCAGTGAGGCATGAGTCCTCTGGTAGCATTAGCAGGCTGTGTTCTGCTTCCAATGAGCTCTCCTAAACCAAGCCATTCAGCCACTGCTCAGTTCCATGCTTTCCATGCTACACATTCTAAAATATGAGGGGAGGAACTACAGTATTTTGTTCTCAAATGACCTCCTACACATTCCTGATTCAAAGAAAGATAGCATGAAGACTCCAACACACGGCAACATCATTCATCACTAAAGAATGCAAGCACATAGCACATGGGGAAAATGTGTATAATAAATACAGCTGGAGTGCATTCCATGACAATTTGAGAAAAATGTCAGTTATATTTATTTTTCCAACTGTTTGCAAGATTTTCTTGAACACTTATTTAAAAATTGAACCACAGATGTATGGATAACTAACACACTACATCTTGTTCCTTGTAAAAGCTTTTAGGTCCTGTCTACCTTCCAGTGAATTAATGGGCCTTTCCTTGGTTTTGCTGTGGGTGGGAACCAGGTCTGAGAATAGTACAGGGATTAAAATGTATACTACATTTATTTTAGAGGCCATTAAAGTCCCTCAAGATGGCATTCCAGAGGTTTTCAGCCAATTACTCCTGTATTTGTGCAATCAACTCTGTTTGAGAAGTTCTTTGAAAAAAAAGTCACCAATCTGTTAACTGCAACTCTTGGAGTGGGCCCATCCATCTGATTCGTTATCCACCAAGTGACCCATACATCAAATCCATGTCTCCACAGTTTAGAGAGAAGGATGTTATGTGAGGCAGTGTGAAATGCTTTGTTCATCTGCAGGCAGATGACATGAGTTGATCTTCCCTTATCCACCAACACTGTAATCCTGTCATAGAAGGCAAACAGATTTGTCTTCCAAAATTTGCCCTAAGTGAACAGCTGTCAGCAATCACCTCCTTGTTTTCCATGTACCTTAGCATGGTTTTCAGGGGAGTCTCCTTCATGATCTTGGTGGGAACAGAGATGCCAGTGACTGACCTGTAATTCCCTGTGTCTTCCTTATTTCCCTTTTTAAAAATGGAGATTATGTGTCCCCTCTTCCAGGCAATGGGAACTTCACTGGCCTGCCACAACTTCTCAAATAGAATGGAAAGAGGCTTAGCCACTTCATTCACCGGTTGCCTCAGGATCTGTGGATGCACCTCACCCGATCCCATAGACTTGTGCATCTTTATGTTCCTTAGGTAGTCTTGAACTTGATCTTCTCCTACAGTCAGGTGTTTCTGCGTTCTCCCAGTCCCTGCCTTTGTCTTCCTTGATTGGGATGGAGCACCTGTTGGTGGAGACTGAGGCAAAGTTATTGCGTTTGCCAATTTAACTACAGCGCTGAATATTATTAACGCTTCCAGACAACGATTAAAAGCTATTGAACAGAGCTGGTGTGAAAGAAAACATTACTGAAGAATTGTATTAACACACCACCACTGAATATAAATCCCTTTTCAGTATTTAATAAAAAGGTGATAATCCCTCAAAGAGAGACCAGAGCTTTAGTGGAATCATTAATAGTCTTTGAGTCTTTGAACAATCCATGAACTAAGAAAAATGGTTAAGAAACACTTCATATCAGCACAGTCACTGCTGAGGTGGAAAGGGAGAACTGGTTAAGAGCATGGAGCAGTAACTTAAGAAATAAAACGTCTCATAGCTCACATCCCAGGGTGACGCAGTGCATGCTAACATTATGTCAGGGTGGATCATTTAATGCCAGGATACTAAAGTCAATGCCAAGTAATCTGCAGTATCCAAGTTTCCCAGGGTGCTCATCAAGAAAACATCAGTCTCAATTAACTAAAAAAAAATTAAACAATTATAGTACAAACTACGACTTATAGTTTACAGACCATAGTTTATAGAAACTCTTAAATCTACAACACAGCATCCAAAAACTTGTTTATGCAAACATCATAAGTATCAACATTGAGTAAACACTCATACTTCCCCAACTCTTAGAAAAAACATTTTTCCTTGGAAGAGTCTAAAGTTAAAAGCATGAAGACTGCAGATCTGAAAGGCTGGCATGTTATTCTGCATTTACTCTGCCAAACTCGTGTTTGCACTTTTACTACAAAGTTAGTGGGGCAGGAAAAAAAAATCAGAAAGTCAAGGCAAAGGATGGCATGAAGCTAACGAAGGATGTCTGAGAAATAAAGTTGACTTCCAACTATGATTATGACAAAAAGTAAAATCAGAAAAGCAGTTTTGACATAACAACATAAGAAGTGACCAAATTTTAGTCAGATATTTCAGATATTCCAAATTCTGACCTGAGGGAGAGTTTATTCTTTGTCTATTCAAATTGTCAGACATCACAATCCTCCATAACTGAGTTCCATGCACAACTTTATTACTCTTATTTACTTTGGGGTAAATTTGTCTTTATAAAACCTGCTTGAATGAGTCCTGTAGACTACTTCTGTGGAAGTTTACTGCTGTCTGCACAGTTGAGAAAGAAGTTCTCCTAGAGATACAAAGAAGTTTCTCAGATATATCTCTCCTAATTACCTTTAAAAGTTTGCGTTTTGAAAGATGTGTTTTGGTTTCCTTCAAGATATGTCTTGCTGTCAGTACAGGTAGGCAATCTGAAGTCCAATGCATGCTATGGCCAGAGATACAAAAATCTCTAAATGTCCACATGAAGGTATGAAGGTAAAGGCCTGAAACAGCACCAGAAAAAACAAAACAATGCAAAAACAAGCAAAAAAATCAAAACAAACAAATAAACAAAAACCAAAAACAAACAAAAAAAAACCCAAAAAAACAAAATGCAAAAAAAAACAACAGAAAAAAAACCCAGCAGAAAACAACAAAAGCAAACCATCCAACCTAAAAACCAACACAAAAGCACATAAGCAAAGACTGGAACCTGTCATGGCAACAGTACGGATTTCAGGCAGAAAAGTTGACTATGCCATACATCTTCTCTTGCTGGGCTGCTGAGGACTGATGCAGACACAGTGAAAGAGCAAGATCTGCTTGACTTGGAGAGAAACGGTGATATGGGAGTCAGTCAGACAGAGCAGCCGTGCTTGGAGGTAAAAGTGTAAACACTACTGAGGCAAGGCACTCGAGCAGCCTTTAAATAAAGGGGAGGGAACTCCAGTATGTGAATAAATGTTTATACCCTGGTCATGGTTAAATTTAGTCCGGAAATTAGACGAGGTGCAGCAGTGTGCTGGAACAGCTTTCCAGTGAGAGTAGTGAGGAAAGAGAAAAGAGCTTGTTAGGTGTTGGAGCTCTATTGTTTTATGAAAATGACTGTATAATATCTCTCAGAGTATGTGGAAGACTATTAAATGATCCAGTTTCAGAAAAGGCCTTCCACTCCAAACACATCTTCCAGAAATTATCACAATGATCAGGAACTGCCACCCAGGACTCCCATCACCCAGGCATACTGCTGACTTCACTATCCTTCCAGTTTCAATAGAAGGTTTTCGGGTCAGAATTGCTAATTTCATTCTGGTATTTTATTTTCAATTTAATATTGAACACAACATTTCTCTCTCTTTCTTTAAATTAAAATCCTTATGAACTTTTATTGAGAATGTGCTTCTTATTTTCTGAATTAATGGCCTTATACCAGAGTTTGTAAAAGCAATACTTAATTTTCCTTCTTGACAATTAATTGTACTGCACATTTAACTCATATTTCTTGCTTAGTATGACCTACAAAGGCAATCTCATAATGTCAGAGGATCCCCAACCCTTGCTCAGTTTTATGAAGCCCAGTGCCATGTGGAAATTTCAGGGGATCATGTTACATTTAGTGCTAAGACAAGGTAAACAGTATCAGGAAAGATAGTTTAGAGAAGAAAGATTGTGAACATTTTGGATAAGATTATAGGGGATAGACTTGAATATCCTATTTTATTCAATTAGGCTCTCATCCAGTAAAGATCTTAGGCACATATTTAACTTAAAAATAATCCAAAAACCTAGCACTGCAACCCAACCTAACTTTGCCTGTAGTTAAGTAAAGGGATTTTTTTGCTCACTGAGGGCTTTCAGCACATATGTAACCAGTCTGTTGAACCAAAGCCTTGCGCAGGAGTAAATGGGAAGCAACATTGCTGAGGTGCATGAAATTATGTCATTTAGCCTGGGAACATAATGTGGCTTGTATTTCTCCTTGTTCTCAGTATTCTCAGTAACAAAGCCAGTTTTATTAGAGAAAACCATTATGAAAAACCTTGACACCAAATGCTGCTGGCTTTAGAACCCTTATGAACTCCTAAATTTGTCTCAAACCAGGGCAATGTTAAATGCATTTCAAGTTAAATAACACATTTAAGAGTTATTGAATATCTAGAGGCTTATGATTTGCTTATAACTATTGATACAATTCTTTTTTTGTCAGACCGTGTCTTTCCTTTGAAAAGTATCTAGGTAGAAAACTAGGACAAGTCTTACTTACATGTAACTTTTTTGTGCTTTTGTACTAGACAGTCTTCTGAGAGAAGCTGAAAGTGTCCTCACTGTATAATAGGGTCTTATTGTTCCTTATTCCTCTGGAGTCACAAGCACTATACAAACCCTTGAAAATTAATGAAACATTGCTTCTGGTGAGGCCACTTGAGCTGAACCTACCAACAGCATAATGAAAGCTGGGTCTGGAGTTAGTGTGAGACCAATTCCACAACTGAGAAATTAAACCTCTTGCATGATAGTTGCACCCCTCAGCTATGCAGAGGGTGAACTATTTCCATAACTATTTAGTATTGCCCTGACCACATTATATGACAGCACTGTTATCTTTTTCCTTATTTATTTGGTGCCTCTGAAATCTTTGCTGCAGTCATCTTGCTGTATTTCAGGTCCAAAATATGTTGGTCAAAGGCTTCCCCCTAGAAACACTTTGGATTTTGTTAAGCCTCACTGAAACTAAGGGCTGTAACCAGCTTCCATTCCCTCCACTGAGAGAAGAATAGGATGCCACTAATGTCCAGCAATAAAAAAGTTGTTAAAAATAAATATCCTCAGATATGAGGCACATTACTGTTCTAAAAGACAAGTTTGACAATATTGCAGGGCAGAGTTTGCTATACGTTGATTAAGAAGAGAAAAATGTACATTTGCATGTGAATGTGTTGCAGGATAAATCGAAAGAAACAAATGGAAGAAATAGAAAAGGTGTGACACCTTCAACAAGAGTGTCAAGATTTGTAGCTGATTTAAAAAGCATGGAATGCATATGAAGACAATATTGTTTGTTACTGGATGCCTTGCTGGGAAAACATAAATGTATATTCTTTATGAACAAACACCTTTTGCAAATACTTACTCTAGGAGGAAGCACTTGGTTTCTTCATGCATGCTTTCTTCAAACATTTGTGCTTCCTGCAAGTCTAGCTCCACTGATTTAAAAAAATAAAGGAATAGCATAGATATTAATGATATGTTTTCTTCAATTCATTTACATACAAAATTAACTGTTCGGTAATTCCAATTTCCATTTTAAGGAAAATATATAACTTTGAAAGAAATGCTCTCGTTCTGCCAAATAAGAATTCTTCTTATCATTGTTCATCCTTTTTTGTGTGAAGTATTATGAACACTTTATAAACTAGAATAGATGAATAACATTTACTTCCAATTATGCTGGGCTTTTGGAATTACATCAATAATTCCTCCTCTACTTGGTCATTTGTTGCCTGAAAGCAGTTTCACTCTTTAAATGTTATTAAAAAGCAAAAGTTTTTTTCTCTCACAAATTCAATTTGAAGTACATTAAATCATTTAAATAGTGAATTATATGCTTGAGTATTTTTGAGAAGATTTTTTGGATGTTCTTTTTTTGCCCTGTACCCTCAGTGGAATTTTATCTATTATTGCCTGCTTTGGAAGGCAAAAATGTGAATTATAGTATCAAATAAACAGTTGATATTAATTATTTTTCAAGAATTTAGAGTGGAAATATTTTTAAAGTTGTTTAAAATCCAAAGGTCAATAAACAGCACAATTTTTCAATAATTTAATGCCAAGCTAATTTTGCTGTTTGATTAAGAAACACAAAGGGAAGGTGAAATACGCTTGCCAGGAATGAAATGCATTTACATTTTCCTTCCAATAATGGTAATGGACTGACAACAGAAGCAAAAAGAAATAAACAAACAAGATATAGTCAATTTTCTGTGAAAATGAAAAACATTTTTCTGTAATTAAATTGCTTCCCAGAGGAAATACATTTTTCAGTTCAATGCCACAGGCTTTCATCAGCTAACATTGCCCGGCATCTCCAAAGAGAGTGCTGAAACAGGAAGATACCAGCATTTTTAAGTATGTAAATCTAAAATAATTTTTTTGACAGAAATTAATGGTTTAATAGGAAAAAGCTAATTCAACATAAAATTATTTGTATGAGCTGGTTGCTGTTCACTTTGTTTCTTGTTTTTTGTCTCCTTTCCTTGTCCTGCTACACATCAATGAAGGAATTCACAGACACATTCTCATCGTATTTCTCTGCAGGTAGAGCTACATCTGTCATCTAGTTTGTCCTTCCACCAAGGCTTGCTTTCTTGAGTAATCTGAGGACCTTAGATACACCTAGCTATTTTTTTCCAGACATTCAGCAATTTGATCAATTTATAATGGCGACTTTTAAACTCTTTTTTGGAACTAGGCCCTGCATGGAGGAGTTTTTGTGGGGGGGAATTGTTGGTTGGTTGGTTGGTTGGGTTTTTGGTGCTGGTTTTTGTGGGGTTATTGTTGTTTTTAGGGTTTTTTGAAACACGATCATTTCACTCCAAGAAATCAAAACATAGTTTATGGTTGTAGTGGAGCAAATAGGAAAACCACAAAGTGAATCCCAGATTACTGAGGATGACCATTAGATCTAAAACTTATCATTGAGTGGCATCTAATATTGAACCTATGTGTTTTCTCCTCAGTCTGAGGAGATTTAGTCCTGCATTTTTTCCTACCACAAGTTTCCAGGGTAGGCTGGAGTGTGGACATGCCACTGAAACTCTCATCCCTGCACTAAATTGTGCAGAATTCAGGCAGCAAAAAGGAAGAAGAGCACAAGTAATGTTTTTACTCTGCTACAATGGAAAAGCATAAATAAAATTATGAATTTGCACTTGCAGTCCCAGCTCCTCACATTGCTGCTGAGTACAACATTAACAAGCTAACACAATTTGTCAAAACCAGATGCTCCTTAAATTAGTTCACTAGATGCTTAACCTTCTTCCTTTATTTCACACTATTACAGTAGAAGCTGGTAGATTCAGAAAATCATGTATTTTTATTAGTATTTAATGAATGTTTTAATTTGAGATACAGAATTTCAGTGTATCTTCTGATATGCTGTGATATATTTCAAGAAGATGTGACATACATTTGCAAGGTATTAAAAAAAGGCACTTTTACATTTTTCTTCAACAAGGCTTTGGTAGATAGTTTTCATTGTGATTCAAAATACAAATGTCTTCTGTGAAAGAGACCTTTTCTTTCATTTACAAACTTCTCAAGACACTCAGTGATGGGCAGTAAAGGAATACTGTAGTAGTGGAAGTTGCCATGGGCAGAATGGAAGCTTCAGACAAAGTTTATCAGGGAGACCCTCCTCTTGTGACATAAGTGCAGAAGGAGCCCCTTGCTTTCCGAACTCCTTCTCAGAAAGAAGCCTAGGTGCAGCTGGATCCAATCTTAGCCCCATACTAGGTCAATGTCTTATGTCTAAAGGATTACAATATGTGTAATTGATCCTTTATAAGATTTTGTCCCACAGGATTAAGGATAGCAAACCAAGTGTATTTATATGACTAAATAAATGATCTGTCTAAATGGATTGTGGTGATGACTAGACTAAAACCCTTAATCAAAATTATTTACTCCACAGATAGCTACAACTACTAGTGTAGTGCCCATTTAATGGAAGCAATGTTGAAGCAATGATGTTAAAGGTAGCAAGATAATTATTAGTAGAGGTTGATTTTACTTACCCATGCCCAATTGTGGGCAATTTTTGTTCAGGCTCAAGGGGAAACCTTTAAGAGTGTCCCCACTCAAGGGAGGAAATTCCACACACATGCTGAGAAGGTATGTGTTAGAAGATCCTGCCATTAAAAGGTGGGACTGGGCTGTCAGTCCTGTGTCTACAGGCCAGCAGTTGCCACCACCAGTCAGTTCAGCAGCCTTAGATACGTTATCAATACTATCACTTGTTGATTCCTTTATCAGGAATTTTGTCTGTTGCATCATCACCAGCGCCAATTTCTGTCAGGAAATATTGCACTTCCTCAGTGTTTAACTTTGGCTTTGATAAGTCTCAGCATTCTCCAGCACCAAAAGCAGTGACTCCCATTGTCCTTCCACCAGTGATAACTTTTTAAAATAGGGTATTGCTCAAGCCATTTTATCTCCACTTAAGCAGAGCATCCTGCCACCCTCATAGATGTTCTACCAACATAACTCTGTTTCAAGTCTACTTCAGAATCCAGGGCTTCCAACTTGTTCTGCTGCTGTTCCAACTGCTCTTGCTACGTCTCTGTCTCCTCCCTATCCTCTCTGGCATCTGCATATGGTTCCTTTCCCTGATGCTGGAAAGAGATTACACTAAAAGCAAATCACACAGACCTTCTCCTCTCCCTGAGGGATAACATTCCTTAGGAGAGTGCTTTTGAGCATTTGGGATTGGCAGTCTCAGGTGAGTAGAGAAGGTTTGCACATCTTGATAGTCTTGTGTAAGAGGGTGTGTGAGAAACAGGTTCTGCAGCCCTTGCTTTGAGATAAAGTTCTCAGGGAACACTTTGGTGTCTCAGCAAGATTGGGCAGGGAAGGAAGAAAGGAAGGGAAATGATGCTCACAGCTGGAGTTGCTTTAAAACTTATTGAACTGTTTCTAAGAGGTTTAGTAGGATTAGTAAAAACAGACATATATGGGTATTTCATAGGAGTTTGAACAGTATCATCTGTTGTGCTAATAGAAATACCCTTTCAGAGGACAGTGATTCCTGTAGCACTTTGCAATCATCATTTTCTATGCACCCATCGAACAGGTGTGAGGTAAGATAGACTGCAAGGGCAACAGTCACACCTGGATGGTGACCACATTCCCCAGGACACAAAAATAGACATCATTCCCTGACCAGTGCTAGCACAGCAGTGCTGCAACAGTATGTCACGTCTTCCAGGCAAATCTGTGCATCATATGAGTGCTGTTTGTCTACAGACATAACACTAAACTTAATCTCTTTTAGCAAAAATCCTCAATACATGTGCTTAGGTATCTATAAAGACATTCATATTTACTCAAAGTACATATTTACATGCATATTTACTCAAAGACTCATATTTACTATTTATTTTGTAGGCACAACCAGAGAAACCATTGTGATGCTAAATAGGAAAATGCATCTTAAAGGTCCTGATAGCATTTTCTAGTTTTATTAATTTGTTTTATATCCCACAATATCTCTAAGTATAATTATTTTCAAATGTTATTGTCAATAAGAACACTTTTTACATTCATTTCCTTTGCTATGATTGCTGTACAATTTATACAGTTTATTTATACACCTCATCTTTTTAAATAAAGAACTCCCTGTTGTTTGGCATAAAATTGTTCTAATTCAACAAAGAATATGAACCTACCACAGAGCAACTGATGTTCTTGCTGAAGAATGTTTTGATTGTTTTGATTGTTTACCTGTTCCATGTAATTTCTAATTATAGAATTCACATTTTTGTACTGAACGCCAAGATAACATTTGACTTCCAAGTTTCTCATTGACCCTTATTCTTTGTCATTGTCTTAATTTCTGTAGAAGTTAAGAATTGGTATTTAAAATCTGTATTATTCCAAGAAGGTAAATAACCATGTATTTTAAGGAACAGGGGTTGCTCTCATAACCTTCCTGCAGCAGGAACAAGGCAGCAAGAATGACTTACCTGAGCAGAGTTGCAGAAATTAAATAAAAACCAAAACAATAAAAAGCAGAACACTTGGAGATTTTCAGCACTGTTCCACATTAGTTTACACAATTTGTGCAGCATATTACTTTCTGAAGGCAAGAATAATTGACAAAGTATTGGTGTAATTTTTCTAATCACAGCTGTTACCCTTCTGTCACTTCCATTATTTTAAGCTGGCCTAGACAATGATATTTCAAAGAAATGTCAGACATGTACTGACGTGTGATCAGTGCAATTCTAATTTAGCTGGATTTTTCTCATGCTTTGATTATCAAACTATATAAATTAAAGAAACAAAAGAGAGTAATAAACTGATGTATAACAAGGACCTTTATAATTCTGTATGAAAAAAAGAAAAAACCAAAACAATTTACAAAACAATTTTGTAATATAACTTTTAGAGTTGGTTATTACATTAAACATTGTCTACTTGTTATTTCAATGAACTAAAATGAAGTAATAATGAACAGTATAACAGACTTCCTAGAAATGTCAGTTCCTTGGGGTAGCCTAGCCTAGGGGCTGGAAAGTTTCCTTTTGTATTGGTTTCATTCCAGAAAAAATATAGCCAACCTAATTTGGAAACAATATGGCAATATTCTATCTAAAATGCATCACTGGTTTACACCAAGGTTCTTGTGCTTATGTTTAAAAAACACACTTAAAAGAAACATTCTGATAGAATGGCAGAAGTACATTTTATATATCACAGTAACTACTCACGTTAGGAGCATCACCACCACAGGCTAACACCATCCTTCACTGTGACTTTCCATATTTTCCAAAGATAGGAGACACGAGAAGATGAACTAAAGTCAAAGCAATTGATATCTTTAGGATACTAATAACTAGAATAAGTTGTGCAAGCCCACCAGCATGGCCAAGGTTTTTTGTAAGCATGATACTGAAGGATTTGAAGCAGGTAGTTTAAGTGGCTTTCAATATTTTCACAGAAATTTTCCTTTTTGCTAGAGTGACAAAATGGGAAAAAGTCCAGTTTGTGTTAACTGATGGATTTAGTAAGTGGACCAAGCAAGTCAGCACTACTGACTGACAGAGGCTGGTGATTGATACTGTGATAGCAAATGAGAGGTAATAGCCACCAAGGTACTTCATAACCTAACTATTTTATATCTGATGTGTTATTGAAAAGGAGAAATTCACCATTAAGGCTGATAAAAATACTAAGGAATTTTCCATATGAAGAAGGGCAATTCAGAAATCAGTGTCAAAAACTTTGGTATTGGTGGCAGGGGCAAGCTTCAGTATCTTCACATACCCTTTGAAAAAGATCTTTAATAGAGCTCTAATCTTTCAGTATTCATGTAATGCAGAGAAGTATTGCTGGTTTTAGTAATTCTAATGTAATCAAATCCATCGAAAACTTGATAAACAAGCAAGGGGATTTTTTTGATTTCTTGTTTGTTTCTGTAAGATTAATACCGCTGTACTTTTTCTCACCAATGTGGCAGTGAAATAAAGTTCAAAATTATTTTAACTGTAAGACATGATTTTTTTCCTTTTTTTTCTTTCCAAATCTTTAACTCAGTTTTTAGAGTCAGATGTTATAGGCATGAAAGACATTGGATCAGAGACTAGAAACAATATAGCTGGATTTTCTTCTTTTGCTCAGAGAGCAGTCTTCTGCCCTACAGAATCCTACAACCATTGTGTAAAAGAGCAGTGTCATGCCATCACCAGAGGGAAGACACCACTTCCAGCCCAGCCCGTTTGGCAGGCTGGTGGTAAAGATACCCTCCC
This sequence comes from Chamaea fasciata, assembly GCF_029207755.1. Taxonomy (NCBI): domain Eukaryota; kingdom Metazoa; phylum Chordata; class Aves; order Passeriformes; family Sylviidae; genus Chamaea; species Chamaea fasciata. The sequence goes on from NW_027094087.1 coordinate 35,486,446, forward strand.
ACAAAGCACGTAGGGTGAGTTTTATTCCCTGAGCTTGGGAAATACCTCATCATTGATCCTCCAGCATCTTGCCTGTATGCTCTTACTGTCAGGGTACTGAATCAAACCAGTTATCACCTTATTCTGTAGCTGAAAGAAAAATAATGCAGTAGTATTTAGCAAAGTTCCTAGTTTGATAAGAGTTTTGAGAAGACCTGTTTGATGTAGCTCAACTGTCATTAAAATTTTCAGATGAGAACATGACTTGCATGAAAGCAAGTAATGGGCAGCCTGTTACCTTCTGGGAAGAGATGCCTGGGACCTGAGTAGAAACACAACCTTTAAGATGCTTGAGAACTGCCAGAGTTAAAATGATGCATGAAGAGTGCCTGAAAGAGCATAAAGTAGTGCCTGAATCTGGATAAAATGGAGATATCATCTCACTGTCCAGGGGAGGAGAGTTGGAACTATGGTTATTAAGATCATGAGCATGAATTTGGCATCCAGAACCATAATCACAAAAGCTGAGCAAACTGACATGGTACAAACAGAATAAATGGTCTGGGGACAGCTCCAAGGAACAGATGCTTGTATGACAAGGTACAGAAAAGCTTCAGAAAACTCACAAGGCTGTGTGAAGAAAGATATTCAGAAAAATATGGTAGCAGACCTAGCAGACTGACTAGTTAGGAAAGTTTAAAAAGTGGGTAATAAGGAGAAAAATCCTCACCTCTCAGAGGAAAAATAAAATAAAAACCATGACATGTCATCCTTTCATATTAACCCAGACCTGCTGAGGGACAAAAAGTGCTACTCAGACTTTTTCTTTTGTCCTCAGAAAACTGTCTCTGTACTCTTAACAAGTCTTGTGGCTTGGATTTTTTTTTTTTATTAGATCCTTTGATGGAGAGTGCTCAGCAAATGAACCATCATGCTGTTCAGAATTGTCTTTCTTTCCATTTTTTATTTATCTATTTCTTTGTTTCTTGTTTTCTTTTTCTCTTTACCCAGTGTGTGGCCTCACACTTTTGTGTATTGTATTACACAGAATATTTTGTTTCCTTAGGAGATTTTTTATTGTGTGCATTACTGCAGAAAATAAACAATTCTAACTTTCACAGATCTGCATGCAACCTAGTTAGATATCCTTATTTTACGGATAAGAAACTAAAGTAGAGCAATTTGTCCCTAGAATGCTTATTGATTCTGAATGGCTGAAGTTCTTGTGCTCTAAATCCTTCAATTTTTTCCTTTTCCTGCTCTCCAGTTGTGTTGGCTTTCCACTTGTTACATTACAAGGTTTACAAGATCAATATCCCTCCTCATCTTTTTGCCTTGTCAGTGCTGAATAAACAATGTGGGATGATAGAAGATAATTTTTTCCCACACAGATTGAGAAAGAATTTGTGGTTTTGGCCATGTTGCCAGGCACATGTCAAGTATTGGTTAGTTAAACAACTGTTTGGGGAGGAGAAAAAATTTGGACTCCCAGTACATTTTCTTTGCCTCCACTTTTTCAGGTTAGTTCTGTAGCCTATGCAACATACAGGCAGATTCAGTTCACAAGTGAATTGCTTGAGGGAATATGTGCTCTCTCCAGCTCAGAAGTACATGTACTTCTCTAGACTAAACATAACAGATATGTCTCCCTAGCACTTGCAGAGCTTTTGCAGTTTTCAAAGTTGACTGTCCTGGAGACTCCAGTCTCTGTGCAGTGTTGAGTGACCCAAAATGCCAGAAGACAACATGCAATTTATATTATTATTTATTAAATTTCAAGCATGCAAGTTCATATTATAAAAGCCTGAAAAGATGCTTTTGTGTGCAATATCCATTCCAGTATCAGACCAATGGCCTCATACATTGTCCTGTGTCTTAGGGCAGCCAGCAAAAAACATAAGAAAACAGTGACAGTCTTAGGGATGCCTCTTCATAATAGTCATCCAGCATCTCACTATTTGTGGTTCTGGGAGCCCCTGAAAGTCAGTCAGGGTTGTTTTTTGGTTTGTTTGTTTTGTTGTTTGATTTTTTTTTGGGGGGGGGTGTTTTTGGGGGTTTTTTTGTTGGTTGTTTTTTTTTTTATTTTATTTTTTTATTTTGTGGTGGTGGTTTTGGTTTTGGTTGTTTTGGGTTTTTTGGGGGGTTTTTGGGGGGTTTTTTTGGGTTTGTTTTTTTTTTTTTATACTTAAGGGGTTTTTCCTTCCCTTATAGCTGATTTTTCTTCCCAATAGTTGATTATCCGTCACTATAAGAACCATGTAGGCTTTCAGTGTCTACTACCTCCACGGGTAAGAAATTTTTCAGCTGAACTGTAGATGGACAAATATTTTCTTCACCCACATAAGATCACTTCCCAGTTCCATCTGACATCTCCTATTTATTGTTTTAGAAGTACAGTTGTTATGTACTAATTTTTACCATAGCACTTAAGATTTTGATGACCGGTATGTACCCTTCTCCCCAAAGGTATGTTTCTTCCTGGATGATACCCCTCCAGTTCTGCTATTAGCTCTTTTTCAGACTGGTTGCCTTCTCTGTTCCTCTCCCAGGTATACTATAACCTTTTGGAATAGGATGGATGCTGTGCAGCACTGGTTCAAAAGAGACCTGCCATTGCTTCTAGACTATGTAATTCAAATATTTGTAAGGAAAAAACTTTTACATAAAAGAAACTGAGAATTTTAGAACTGAGTGAAGCATATTTTTATAATAATCAGACAATTGTCAGTTTTAGTCAGACTTAACCAGAAAAATAAACAGCTTGATGTTTAAACCCAAGAAAAATACTGTAATGTGAGTAAAGGCTGCACTGAAGAGGCAGAGAAAAATGGCTGCACTGAAGAGGCAGAGAAAAATGGCCACACTGAAGATCAGAGTTATGAAACAAAATGAGCAATATGAATAAAAAAAAGAATAGCTTAGAGTTTTGTGCTTTGTTGGGGGCTTCTCGTTTGTTTTTTAATGTTGACTAGACTAAGAAGGTATGCATCAATATTTAAGTCGTATTAAATCTGCAGGTGATGAAACAAAGTTGATTTGGAATAGTTAAAAGATGCAGTGAACTAAGTTCCCAACATTTTGGATGGCAATAAACCACTTAGCTAAATTCCATCAAGAATCCTACTTACTAAGTAGGATGTGTAGCCTAACAGGAGAAGAAAATAAGGAAATCACAAAGAAAAGGAAACCCTAGAAATAATAATCAATGCCCTAAAACATTTGAAAGTAGAAACAAACTGTAAAAAGAGACATTATTGAATAAGAGTGGTACTGGGGGATCTCCTGGAAGAAGCTGAGGAATGAATTTGTAAGAAGACAGTGAAGAGAGAAATGTTACTGTCAGTTGGTAAGAAGCTGCAGTATGACAGCCTCTAATCACAGTTGCATAGGAGAAAAATACCTAAACACAGACTGACAAAGAGAGGAAAATGGATAAGTTTTAATTGCTTCAAGAGAGCTGATTTTAGGCACATCTGAACACAAATCCGAAAAGTCGTCTGAAAGAATGTGAAGCTGCTGAAAAACAAAGGAAAATGGAAAACAACTTTTCAAATAATGAGAAATGGGAATTAGGAGAGGAAGAACTCCCAGTCCTTATCCTATCAAACAGAATTTTGTTGAGCTTAATTCTGTAAAACATTCAAACATAACAAACAATCCACCAAAAGCATAAAAAAAAGGATCAGGCTGCAACAGAAGTTTGTAGAGTCATTTATCAGTCCTGACCCCTGAAACTGACCAAAATCTTCAGGCGGGAGGAGAAAACTTTAAAATGTTTCAGCAAAGCTGGCCTAAGGACTGCCTTGGACTTCTCTATCGGTCCCTTGGCATGAGGGTTCTTCTTGAAAAGCCAGAAATTTGTCAAGGATTGTTAGACTATGACAGTCATTTGCTATAATCATTTGCCATGAAGCCATACAAAGTTTCACAAGGCAAATCACACTGGGAAAAATTCAGATCAGACTCTAATGCAATTAACTTCATAATAGGGAGGTCATCCTAGGGGAGAAAGCAGCACAACAAGTCTCATTGAATTTCAAAATACAGTTCAGATCCAGAAAAAAGAGTGGGTTTGTCCTCAGAAATAATGAAGTTAATAGAAGTCATTGTATAAAAAATATCCATTGTTATGAAGGAAGAACTGAGAGTTTGTTGGAACTGGTCTGAATCTCATTTGGATTCAGTGTCATCTTCTAATCCATATGCACAGGTGGAAAAAGGAGTGAGAGCAGCCATCAGAGGCTCCTGGAGATGGAAACATTCAAGTTTGAGTCTGCAGCAATGCACGAAGTGTCATCTGGGACAAGACATCAGTAAAATGTTTCTGTGACTTATGCCTTCTTATTTCTGTGGGGTTTCTTTTTTCTTTTTTAAGAAAGATGTTTCTAATTCCATAACCAAGAACTGGATTTCTTGCTTTTCTAAAAATCAAACTTACTGTTTGCATTTTGATCTCTATTTAAAGTGAACTTAGGTGAATCTTACCTGTATAAGATATTCTACTTTTTGGGAGCCAGCCAATTGCAGTAAAATATTGCTGTAGGTGTGTCCCTCTGCTTCATATAATCTCCACTGCATGTCAAATCTTTATAGCAGTGACAGAGGAAATGATCATGGCACAAGTGGCAGGAATGTGCCATGATGTGGCAGAAGGCAAGTTACAGCTTTTTGAAAAACAGATTGTGTCAAGGGAGACCCAGCAGGAAGAAGAGAGAAAGCTGTTCCCTTCTTCACTCCCCATAGAAGAATCATCATTTACTGTGTCCCTGATGCTACCCTTAAGGTGTTGTAAAGCATTTTACATTCAGAAAAACTTGGCAGATAGTAATAGTGGCTATGTATCAGTACCCTCAGTGGCAACAGAGATTCCTACAAATCACTGTGCATATTTTTTTTCCAACAATAGGCTTCTCAGGAAACACCTTTTCTATTGCTATTTATATCTTCACATTTTCCGAAAAGATGGGTTTCAGTGATCTTTTCCCACTCTGTTTCCACAGCTAGCTCCATTATTTTATGACTTGCTGTGAAGTATTGGAATTATTTGCTTTTGATTGGAAGGAAAGAGTGCTTAAATCACAGTTTCCAAAGAAAGATGCCTAATCTTAATTTACAGAGATCCAATTTAGAAGTCCTGTCAAACCTGACAATGACAGGTTGGGGATTTCAACAGCAACTACTTCTCAAAAAAGCAGTCCTTTAGAAGCAATGTACAATTAAGGTCATCCTGCCTAACTTTTGGAGTATCACATGTCAAAGGACTTTATCCAGCAATTTCTACAGTGTAGAAAAAGTGCTTGATGATGTTTCTTAAAGATAGCCACTCTCATTTAAACACTGAAGTGATAAGTCAAAAATCTTCCACTGCTATAATTCTTAGTAGTTTATTAACTGTTCAAATGTTTCACTTTATTCTCAATCTGAATTGATTTGTCATCACTTTCTGGAAATTGGCAGACATACCTTGTTCTCTTAGGTCGAAGAACATGTACTGACAGATTTATTGTCTTCTGCGAGTACATTCAAAAGACACAACATTGTAATATTTCTATTTGCAAACAAATTAGGCTTAGTTACCACATCTGAAACCAAACTTCAAATCTCTCACTTCTTGTCAGAATTCTTAGGAATTGCTTGATACTTCTTTTTGAAGAAATTAAACAGATCTAGTAAAAATATTCCGGTAGGGGTCTTCTCTGTTCTGCATATGACTGCAACATCACTTTTTTCTAGCTAAAGTTTCTGTGGTGATTGATCCAAGTACTCTCTTCATCTTCAGCTACAGCGTCACACCGTAAGTTTGCACTTGATTTGCCACAGATCATGTCCCAGCCCCTATCTCAGAATCATTTTTCCAAGAGATAGTTTCTTACCATATGTATATGGCCTTTTTCCTTGACTTTCCATATAACTTTATTCATAGGTACACTCCAAATGCAGTGGTAAAAATCTACTGATGCAATTGACCTGTCCTCCTACTTTCATATTATTTGAAAACCACATGTGTGTTAATTTTTGTTTTCTTTTGAGCCATATAAGCCAGCTCAGAAACACTGGCCAAGACTAACGCAAAGAAAAATCAGATGCTTGTTGATTTGCTTAAGGAAAATACAAGTCACATATATGCTACACTTACAAGCATGAGTGTAGTTTCAAGCAATTAACATTTATAAATATGTACTGGTATAATTGCTTTCCTGGAGACAGTCTTAGCAAGTTAATAAACTTGCCCATAGAGCAATTTTGAGGGCTATGTATCTTGAGTATTCGTGCTTCAAGATTTAGGGTGTTTAGGTATTACAATTACTTGAAGTTTAAATATTGTTATGGAGATTTTAAACTCAAATAGGAGAAGAGGAAACAGCCAAAGAGCAGAGGAAAAACAGCCATCAGTCATTCCAACTGAGATAAACAGAGACTGAATAACTTGAGTATCTTTCTTTTTTTTTTTTTTTTTTTCCTGGCAAGATTTTCTGTTTTTAGTTTGTGAGACCAACTTGTTGTGTTTTTTTAATTTTTTTTTTCATATTTGCCTGTCTGGAGTGAGCTGCACATGAACCTTAGGGAAAAGGAGATGTACTCAAAACAGTAGCACAGCATAAAATGTTCAGACACTGAATAGGTATGACCTCATCCTATTTTGCCTGAGTTGACTGGCTGTAAGAAGTGAGCTTACCATTAATGTGTTCCAACAATTCTTTGGGGAAATGAAGTTCAACAGTAAGAGGCATAATGCCATTCCTCTTCATCCATGGTAACACTGTGGATATTCTGGAAGTTTAAAATGAAAAAAAAAAAAAAAAGAAAAAATTTAAAGGAAACTAAAAGGTTAGTTCTCCCAAAGAAATACTAAGGAGAAATTATGCTTAACATCCTAAAGGAATATATCACAGCATGCACTGTGAGAAGTAAAAGAAATTATTCAAGACATCGTTTTGCAGTAGGGAAAATCCTGAACAAATTAGAACAAATAAATTCACTCCTGAATGCTTGTACTCTTGTTATGACATCATTTAATAAGAACATGGCTTTTAATCTCTCTTCTAAGAAAAACTAAGGAAAAAGCTGCTTTCATATAAAAAATGAAACTGAAATAAAAATTATCTAATCTAAAAGTTATTTTCTAGGGAGACTGTCTCTGCAAGTTCATCTCATGAGGTTCATATTCATGTTTTCTGTCCTCTAGCAAGCTTAAATCCATTTCTCAAACCCACAAAGCTGCACACATTATTCAGCTTTATTATCTCTCTCCATGAAATCAATCTTGTCACGTTAGTCAAAGTCTGAACATCTCAGTCTGTTTCTCTCTTAGTTGTTATCTTAAGTTCCAGGAGACAAGCTGTGTTCCTCACACACTAACCAACAAAAACCTTCTCCAAAGGCTAGAAACCTTCTTTCTAGCAAACTGGGAGAAGATGATATGTGGCATTAGCAGAGGCAACCTTCTTTGTTGTGGTTATGCACATCCAGAACTATGTCATCCACTTAAACACATTGACTCCAGAACACAATTCTGTTTCCTCATCAAGCTTGGACATAGATCTTCCTTTTCAGAAGGAAATGAGAAACACTGGGATTTTAAACTGGAACAAGTCTCTGTCTTCCTCCTTGTTGCAGAGATAGTGTGGATGCACATAGACACAGAGATAACCTCTCTCCAATGTTTTGAAAGAACACCACAATGAAACTTATTTCCGCAAACTACAAAGGTTTTTGCAATTCATTTTTTCTGTTAAAGGAACAAATTAAAATTACTTCTATTCACAGAAGCATTTATTTCGGGTTGTGGGATTTTTTTTTAATCAAGACAACATTGCATGGCCTATAAATGATTTTTTTCCTGACATTTCTTAACACATGAAACACCTACTAGACTTTAAAGCAGAAAGCATGATGATTTCCTCCAAAGAAAATGGAGAACAGCTTATGAAAAATGTGGAGCCTTGTTAAAATATTTTTTCTCAGCAGAGCAATGGAACAGTTCTGAGAAGTCCTACAAGGAAGGAAAATGTTTTATTCTCTTTTTGCCTTTGCTTCAGAAATAGCATCTGTGCCAAAGTCATGAAGGAATGGATAAGAAGTGTTCAGAAGTGGAAAAATGAGCAGATTTAGGCTGCTCTGATTCAAACTGTAATAGAGGAAAAACAGAGCTACCACATAGAGACACAAGAATTATGAATATGAATGAGAGAATTTTATATATTATTATTTTATTGAGAAGCATAATTAATTATATAATGGGAGGGAGATTGTTGCTTCCTAAACACTCCTGAGAAGTAGAGTACCAGGCACCTTGATACACAATCACAGGAATTTCTGTATTATAAGTAGCTCAATTGCTTCACAGAGATGTTATCCTCTCCCTTTAATCTTGCAAAGATGTTATGAGAGGACATGGAATCATCTCCATCTCTCTTCATCTCACAGGAGGAGGTATCATGTCTCAGTGTAGTGGCTGCGGAGCTGTATTGAGACATTTCAGCGCTCAGGGCAGATCTTAATTTGCTTTCCTCCCACTGCTCCTCTGCCACCAGGCAGATCCTGTGTCCAGTAATGCTCTTGTTTTAAATCTCTGATATTCCCACACATGCACCAAAGGAGCTCCTCACAATGACCTGAATATAACCTTTTTTCCTGAAAGATATCATGAAGTCTAAGTTGTTACTAAAAGGGGAATTCAAGCTGCACTTTCTCAGCTATGGGAGGAAAATTGTAACTTTCTAGAAGGCTGGCAGACAGAATTTTTAAGGTAGGTGTCTGTGAAAAAACTTGTGACCATCAACTTGGAGCAGAAAACATCAGTTTGAGTTGATTTTATACTACAGTGGACGCAGTCTTGCCACTGCCCAGTACTGGAAAATTATCTCCACAAGTCATCCATTAACCAACAATACCGGACCAGCTACTTCAGCAGAACATAAATATTTCTCATTATTCATGTGAAGATAAAACAATGAAATGTGTGAGAAATTGAGCAATGCAGTAATAAAGACTAAGTATACAAGTGCAAGTATACATGTACAAATATAAAGAGGAAATGACAATTGTCAGAGTTGCCAGTCTCGTGCTTTGTCAAAATCAATCCATCCTCAGTCCACTGAAAAAAACAACATGATTGGAAGAAACCTCTTCATTCAGTGCAATCAGACCTTTGAGGAACCTCTTGGAGGTTTATTTCGTAAACTGATTAAGTTATTTCTTAAAATTCATTCTAATTTCAGTTCTGCTCTTCTTGTTACTCATGAGTGATCATCATACGGCTTCATTCTTCAGAACCTAGATACTTTCTTTTGCTATCCAGCTTAAATGTATTTACACTCCCTGAAATCTATCCTGAACTTGTTCCAATATTCTCTTTCAGTTTAATTTCTATTTTTCTAGTTCTTCCTTTTCAACACTATGATCTGTCCACTTAAGCTCTGCTTTGATAAGCCAAATATAGAACAAGGATATTTTCTGGGGTGGTCTGAAGTCTTGCATCCCACATGTGTACCAAGGCTGAGTTATGACTTTTTCCTGGAAAGAGACCACAATCGCAGACAAGTTTCCAGAGTCTTGGTCAATAACATTGATAATTCCTTCTCTCTGGTAGAAACATGTTGTTTAATATATCACAGCATTTTGTTTGTTGTTTTGAAATTCTTTAGTGAAGCCAAGATAAGGAAAATTTATTTATGTGTTTATTTAGCAAAATAAATTTTTGTGTCTCTTTTTTTAGCAAAACCCAGAACTCTGATCAGAGAAAATGTTTGGATTACTGGTTGTTTATTCTTAGGAAGTGTATGTTGCCTTTTCTCAATTTCTCAAGCACAGTTCATGGGTAAAGGATTTTCTTCTTCAAATTACATTGTAAAGTCTTTCATACAATCAACTCAGTCTAACATAATCAAATTCTGTTTTATCCTCTCTACAAGTTGCATTTAACTTCTGTCCTCTCTGCCCTTCTTCCCCCACCATTTGGCTATAAATCTCATGTTTAAAGCTATTAGAATATCAGAATTCTGGAATGAAATATATCTCGCTCTTCCCCTATACACACTTTCTCCCTTGGATGATAAGAATCTTGAGATCAGCTTCCACTTCAGTTCTGGCAATTTTTAATCAAGATATTGATTGAATGGAACTTCAGATCTGGCCATTTGCAAGATAATACCTAATTTCTACTTAGAATTTCTACAAAAAAGGAAAACAAATGTTTCTTGTGTTAGGGAGCAGCAAGAGCAAGGCTGTTGCACACAGGGAGATGAGCTGGGAGCTGCAGATGATCACAGCAGAGGCTTGCTGCAAGACCCAGATACCTGAGCCCACCAGGCTGTCGATAACAGCTGTTTTGTTGGCAGTCCAAGACAAAGAAAGATGATGAATCCAGTCCAACATGTATCTAAGGGGTCCAGAGACGCAAGAGACAGGCTGGAGGCAAGACCAGAGACAAACCAGTAAGATAAAGAGACAGGATCAGAAATGCAAACAGTATGACTTAGGCAAGGCATAAAAACAGCTCCAGCTTAAGCAGAGCTCCTAGAGAAAAGGACAGAGGACAGGAGTGGAGGTCCCAGTGAGAGGTCAGTCAGGACATTAGGGCCTTCTGTTCACTACACTACTCCCAACCACTGCATAGATTTGACAAAAAGCAGACCTAGAAAGGTCTGTTAAGACCTAGAAAGGATAAATTATATAAACTTGAGAAAGAACCTAGAAATAGCATATTCAAATGAATAATACCTTGATGTTGACCTGTTCATAGCCACCAACTTCTTTAGGCATCCAACTGACAATAGGACCCCTTCACTATTTTTATTAATCTTACAGCTTTTTAGGACCCTCACTATGGAAATATCATGACAATAATTTGTAAAATTACGATGTCAAACCTACAGTCATGGACTGGAGTTTCTTATTTTCATTAGGATATGGCTCGCCTCCCACCAAAACTAAGGCAAAGCAGTGATTTGCCAAAGATTTCCTTCCTCTTTGCACCATTTTGAGTTTCCATTATGCCTAGATAGAACCTGTAAAGAAGCCTACTTGTCTCACTATATTAATAGTGATCTCCTGGTAGAGACCTTCTGCATAACAATTTGTCCAGATAAAATGAAAGTCTTAAACCATCAAAATCAATAACAATTTCTAACACTCACCTCAGTCTTCTGCCACTTTCTCTTTTTAAAGCTTCAGACACATTTTATGTCATTCCTAGATTCACAGTAATTGTAGAGGCTGGATTCGGTTTTTACTGTCAAGAGAATCTTACCAAAGGTAGTATAAGGTGAAAATATTGCTCCAGTGTTGCACAAGATAAACTGGGGCTGTAGTGACAGGTAGTGCAGATTTGGATTTTGAAGGATTCTGGGATTTACAGGTGGAAGAGCATGGCCTGAAGCATCAAGAAGGTGTTCAACCTCTAGCCAGGGAACAAGAATGACAACTGCTTCAGCATGTTTGAAGGAGAGTGGGGCAGAGAAACAGGGAAAAAAATGAGCTTCTGTCAGGTAATTTGCCATTAGTTTAGTGCTCCTGCTGGGACTCTCCAAACCACACTGTCACTTACTCCTCTGCAGTGGGCAGGAGAGGAGAATTGGAGTCATCAAAGGAAGAGTATTGAGATAAGAACAATTTACCAGAAACAGCAATGAGCTAATAAAACAAATAGTAACAGTAATAATATTAACAACAAAATTGTACAATAGAGACAGTGATTCTCATGCAAAAATACTCACTATGAAACTTGACCCAGCTTCCCCACAACCACGCTTATCTGACTGGTCCCTCCAGCTCAGAACTAGTGCTGCCCAACCTCTCACTCCTGCTCAGAATCAGGGCCACATAATCACTCCCTCTGCCACGCTTACTGGACCGGAAGGGACCCCTTCTCCTTGGAAGGGACTCCTTCTCCCTGCCCTTCTTTCTGCCCTCAGCAATGACATACGGTGGTATAGAATAATCTCCAGATTCTGGACATGGCTCCTCTTGACCACTGCAAAAATTAAGACTGGCATGGCTGGAGCCAGTTACACCTCAAAAAAAAAAAAAAAATCCCCTTTATTTCCTTATAAAGTAACATTGATGGATGGTGGATTGATGGATGGATGATTTTGGATGGAGCCTCCAAATCTATATGTGGAGTTTTTTCTGTTTCATATTTCCTCTTTCCCATTTTCTGGTGACTGCATTGACACAAGCTGATGACAGGTGTTGCCATTAACTTTTATCACTGAAGTATTTTACATGAGGAAGTACAAAATCTGGTGCCACAAACCTAAAGCACGACTGCAGTCATAGTGCTTTACAATTTAGGCAAGGTTGATTAGGGAGCAGTTTTCTCTCATGTTGCAGATGGCACAGTCTACATTTTGTAGCTGGCTACAGCTTCTGTCAAGAGAAAGCAGATGGAGATGTCATGATATTTTCATAGTGAGGATCCTAAAACACTGCAAGACTAACAGAAACAAACAAAAACCTCCCTAATGATATACAGACTGCTAATACTTCCCCTGCTGTAAGAGACAGCTTTAATTAAATATATTCACAGCTAACTAACGGCTGATTGGAAGGGGTACTGGAACTGAAAGGTTGCCAGTGAAAGATAAACAGTGACAGCCAACAGTCACATTGAAAGAAGAAACCAGAATAACAACCCTGCTTTTTGGGCAGTGCCTGGGAAAAGAGACAATTTCTCACAGGTGATCTGCAAAGTTATGCCCATTTCTGAAACTTAAAGCATAACATATGACTCAAAATTAAATGAACACCATCAGCAGCACCCAAGGACGCCAGATTTCAGATGGCAGAGGCTTCAGTTGCAGGGTAGAAAAGGTTCCCAAGACAATCTTGCCCTGCTTTGAAATGTCACCTCTCACTCACTCACTCTATTTTATTTAGTTTTCTCTTGAGATCTGCCAAGTCCAGTAGCATTTCCTCCAAAAGAATTTTTTTTTTATAAGCCAAGGAGTTATTCCCAAAGGGAATGAGCTTTTATTAGGGAACAAAAAGGGCATCTGGTTCAAATCAAATAGTGGATCAGAGAGCAGGAATATTTTGACTTTACTGATACTCGACTGCTGCAGCTTCCAGTGAAGAGAATGGGGCACAGAATGACAATTCAATTAAGCAGCACTGTTTCCTCTGACTCCAGCAGGGAAGTTTTCTGTTGCAAGGCAGAGACTCCTGGGACCTGCTAGTTACTTCCAAAGTGACCTTGGGCAAGATTCTTCATATTCTCATGCCACAGTTAGCTGGCAAGAGTGTTGAAGTCTTAATAAACATGGGAGAAACATGAAAGGGGATGTAGAAAAGCACAATTTTGTCATTGTTACATTCCCATTGGACTGGTTGACACATCTCTTGCTCCTATTGATCAGATTCCAAAAATGCCTATTTTAAAGAAAATAAAGTAGGTGCTTTATGAAATAAGACTTCTGCTAGAGATAATCAAGTCAAGTCTAGGAGTTTACTGAAAGAAACAGTCAGGACTCCCTAAAAGAAGCAATTAGGACTCCCACCTTCTCTCTGTCCCAGTGCTGCCTTGTGCTCCTGCTTTCCTGAGTGCTTCATGAGATGGTAGTGCTTATTAAAGGCGGGAAAAAATGCATCTCCCCACACAAAAGTGTGGATTCAGAGAGCAGACTTGTCTCCGATCTTGAGACAGGGTACAGCAGGAACACAGTTCCTGGGAGCTTGTGTGGGGTGGAACAGGGAATGGCAGCTCCACCCTCGTAGCTGTGAGTTCCTCGTGTCCCATCTACGCCTTATCCATGAAACCTCCCCTCTGTCCAAGCAGACATCCCCACAAATGATTCATTTTTTGGATGAGGAGCCCAAGACCAGTAAATGTGATGCTTTCCAAGAAGCAGGGGGGAACCATCAGATGGTAAGAGGCCTTAAAAATCAAAAACAATTTTAAAACAAGCTCTCCTATGCCTGTTTGGCACCCCATGGTTGTGGAAGCCAATTCTCCTGCTTTCCTTTGTTTACTTCTTTCAGAGCTCTTTCCAGAGAGACAGATAGCTGATAGGTGAGCCTGGAGCTGTTGCACAGGAAAGTATAATAGTAAATTTAAAGTCTCCAATAAATATTTAGACTATTTCATCATAATCAGACTACAGCATTAAGAAAGCTTGCATGTAAACTACAGAAGATGAAGGGCAAAAGACAAGGGAGGAATGCAGAGGCATGTTTCAGAGGGAAAAAAGTTCACATTTTCAACTCTCTGTGTTTCTTCTCAGTGACAACTGTTAAGGAAAATATAAAGTGGAGAAAAAAATTGCTTTCTCTTTCAAGATAGAATTTCAGCTGGCTAGTTTTCACCATTGATCATTCTCCCATTTTTTCAGTACTGTTCAATCATTTTGCAACAAAAGAGAGGGGACAAAGTAAAGGGAAGAAAAGTTTCCAGTTCACTTAAAAAAAAAAAAAAAAAAAAAAAAAAAAAAAAAAAAAAAAAAAAGGTTAAATCATGCCTCTTCTGGTCATTAAGCCTTTGTTTGGCCTAGTGAAAGAACATGATTTCAAAAGATGGATTCATTTTTAAAATTTAATTAAAATTATTTCAGTGAAAGCTGGGTGTTGTTGATATTGCAAAATCAGTACTATTGCCTCTAGTAGAAGGGCCTAGAATGAAAAATTGTGTCAGCAGTTGTTTTGGTCCAAGGCATACTCTGCTTTAATGTGTGTAAAGTACATTTTACCAGTAAAGGAGAGAAAAAAATCTTCCTCATGCTTACTTGTTCCATGAAATACAAACTAGCTCCTACAAGTACTGATGAATCAGATTAATATACCTACAGTGCACAGGCACACTAACAAATGATTCCCTTTGTTTGGCTCTAAATTAAGAGTTATGATTAGTTATCCTGTGGTAGTTAAAAATCAGAAACTGTTCTTATGATCTTCCTTGCTTCTAGAAGAAGATTGATGAGAATCAAACTATATTTCCTTGAAATTTTTATTTCTGTTCTGCCTGTTACCACCCTCTTTTGAAGTCCTCTAAAGTTGGAACTTTCTGTATTTGTTATATAATAATTGCATAATCTTCCATTTTTACCACACTTCGTCCTTATTTTTCAGGTTCAGCCACTAAGGACCGTAAAGGACCGTAAAGAAAAAAAAACCACAGAGCTCTCACTCCAGAACAGACACATTGAGTTGATCAGCTGAAAGGGCCTGTCAGGCAACATTGCAAAGATAATTCTATGCGGCACCTTAAAATAGGAGAACTAGGAGGTACTACCAAAACATTGATTAGTATGCATTCATATTAATTGGGGTGACAGAAGGCATGTGTCTTTCAGAGATCGGGGCTGTTATCTTCAAACTTGTGCTTGAAATAAATTTTAGTTAATCCCAGAGGATAAATCAAAACCTTTAGCATACCACTAAATCCATTGCGAACCTCTTTCAAAGGAGAAGCTAACAAACATATCCCAGACGAGGTACTTTGGAATTTTAGCAGAGACAGGGCAGATGCTTTCTGACCCACATTAAGAATGGTGCTGCTCCAGTATCAAATGCAGTGTGTTACCCCATTGTGCATGCAGCGGCTTGGGTCCATTGGAAGTTGACCAGTTGCCCTCCAGTGAGCATAAGGATATGTTTCTGGTGTGTTTTCTTTCCATGCTGTGCATCCACACCAACCAAGATGGTTCTCTACCACTGTTCAGCTGATGTAAAGTCTTTGCTCTGATTTGAGGAAAACAAGAAGCAAAGCTAAGCAATGTAGTCCTTACCCAGGAATAGTACTGTAAGACTACTGTTCAGATAGGAACTAGCAGAGGTCTTTCTCATACAAAGTGGGAGGAAAAGGCAGTTGATTTTTTCTGCAGCAGATTCTCAGCAGAAGTACATTGAGCTGTCCTCATTCATTTCCCTACTCTTGTCATGGTCTTTTCTGCTAATTGCATGTGTTTCTGAAATCTTGAGACTTTTTGAGATAGAATTCATTCAGGACACAAGGGAAGAAGAGGCTGTTACCTTTAATGAATAAATCAAGCAGCAATAATGACTGCAACCTTGAACTCCAGTTCATTTCTGTGTAAACTACAGAATTTCTAGGAATATGTGTATTTTTTCTTCTCCCTTCCCACCTCCCTCCTTTCTTTTATTTCCTTATAGAATGTCTAAATTCACAGTGGTTAAACAAAGTTTAAAAAAACCCAACAAACAAACATAAAATCAACATTGATCCTATTAGGATGCAGTTTGTAATACGGGATGAGTAAATTTTCTAAAAGTATGGTAATTGTTT
This sequence comes from Chamaea fasciata, assembly GCF_029207755.1. Classification (NCBI taxonomy): domain Eukaryota; kingdom Metazoa; phylum Chordata; class Aves; order Passeriformes; family Sylviidae; genus Chamaea; species Chamaea fasciata. The sequence continues at coordinate 35,502,665 of NW_027094087.1, forward strand.
TTTAAATTTTAATCCCTCAGGTTATCAGACTCACTGGGCTATGATGATTGTGAGATTAGCAAGGTTACAGTCTCAAGAATGAAACAGGACAAAGACTAAGACAGTGTGCTTGCACAATGATAAACCCTATGCTACCCTGGTAGATTACTCTTTGTGTTCCAGCTCAATAAGTGAAAGAAGGAACAACAGAACTGCACTGACCAGATCAGTGATTCCAGCTTCATTGTCCCTTCCATCAGTCAGGTGGCCCATTGACTCATTAGCCTCATGCATTGATAAGTGAAGTTACCTCTAATGTACTTAGACTATCAAAAAATTTATGAACAGCTCCAACCTCAGTGCAGAAGGGACAGGAAAACTCAAGATAGTTATTTAGCTGTCTCAGAACTTTCCTATACTGCATTCAGCTCGGGGATTCCCATCATAAGAAGGTTATGGACCTGTCTGAGCAAGTCCAGAGGAGGCCACAAAGATGCTCAGAGGTCTGGAGCACCTCTCCTGTGAAGACAGGCTAAGAGAGGTGGGGTTGTTCAGCCTGGAGAAGAGAAGGCTCCAGGGAGACATTCTAGGATCATTCCAGTACATACAGGGTCCTAGAAGAAAGCTGGAGATGGACATTTTATGAGGGTGTGTAGTAACAGAACAAAAGGGAATGGCTTTAATCTGAAAGAGGGCAGATTTATATTTGATATTAGGAAGAAACTCTTCACTGTGAAGGTGGTAAGTCACTGGCACAGGTCACCCAGAGAAGCTGTGGATCCCCCATCCCTGGAAGTGTTCAAGGCCATGTTGGATGAGGCTCTGAGCAACCTGGTCTGGTGGAAGGTGTCCCTGCTTATGGCAGGGAGTTAGAAGAAGATGATCTTTACAGTCTCTTCCAGCCCAAACTTTTATTACATTTACTCGCTCACTCCCTTTAGGATTCATGTCATTTTCAGTAGGTCCATGGACAGCCAAGTGAACACACACAGAGGAATGTTTCAGATACTTGAATATCATTAATACATTTGCTGTGAATGAAACAATTTGCAGGGTTGCAGAACTGAATGCATTTAGCTCACACATGGCTTTATAGAAATTGTGGGAAGCTTTACTGCGTTATAGACTGTGATTTTGTTTTAAGGCAACTGGCATGTTGTTGTCATCAGAATGACTTCCTCATTTTTAAACGGATTTTGGAAAAAAACCCTTTACTATTCATTTATTGACAGGCTTAATTATTATGAGCTAGAAGTGTAAAAGTATCTGTGTGAATCTCCAGAGCACTGATTAATTTTTATGCAGCTTTGAGTGCTGTTATAATTTGCAAGTTTTACACCAATATGAAATAAAGTGAGCAAATCACTAACTCTAAATTGAGTTGCATAGGTCAGAGATTTACAGCCTTTGCCCACCCAGGACAGGTCAAAATTTCTTTTTATTTTTAAAAACCTATTAATAATTCATATTCATGGACTGAGCATTAATTTGTTGTATCAAACTTCAAAAACAGGGTAAATTTAGCAGATGCTCTGATAAACATCTGTAGCTGTTGTTAAAATAATAAAAATAAAATTTGTTTTCTTGGAAGGTCAGCCTAAATGTCACCTTCTGCTTGCCTTATCCATAAAATAAGATTTATTTAGAGAAGCAGTTCATATGACACTCAGTGTTTTAAATTCCTAGTCCCAAAGCTACCAAGAGTGTCTCCTAGCTTTCTTACAGCATTTCTGGTTCATCTTATGCATTAGAAGGAATTCTGAAATTGTTACCTTTAATATTTAAAAATAAATGCATCAATACTTGTTTTAAAAAAACCAGGAAGGACATACTACATTGAAAAATAAGCAGCTATATGGTGCTCTGCTTAAACATATCATGTCTAATGAAAAAAATACAATGTGCAAAAAGAAGAGCTTGGGTAAGGCTATATATACAAAAGTGGTTTTTTTTCTGACAGCAAAACTGTTTATTGCTTGATAGTCATAAAACTGGGGCAATTTAATCCTCAGTTGAAGACGTCTAACACTGGCTATCACCACCCTTCAGCAGGCAGGTAGAAACCACAACAGAACCAATCATTTTTAATTGTACAATTTCAAGACTCTTGGCACTAATTTAGAGGCAAGGATTGCCTCTACATTGCACTCCTGCACTGATTGTAGAGAAAACAACTCAGCTTGCCCGCAAGAAGCAGCATCATCACAGTAATTCAGAGCATGACACAGGGTGATTTCTCCAGTGGAGAAGCTGAATACAGCCTTAGAAACAAGAGAAGCAGTGTTAGCTCAGATCTCTTATCTAAATAACATTGGATGTTTAGAGAGTTCAGACACACAGAATAGGTGTAGAAGAATGAATCTTTACATAGGATGGTCACAGACCCCTGGATGTCAACAAGTCTTTTTTTAAATTTCATTATTTCATTGTTTTAATTCTCCAAGCTAGACCATGACGTTAATGGCTGTTTGATGTATAGGGTTTTTAAAATGTCTTTGCATGTGAAGTATTTTAAAATATTTCCGATTATGCCAATGGGACAGTATAAAACAGGGGGAAAGTTCTATATTTATGTTTACTTAGGTTGTCAGCTTAACAGGGAAGAAGGAAGTCTATACCATAGCTAATCTCTGATTAGCTCTCCTGAGCTAATCAGAGATTTGTAAGCATTATTGCTGTATAAATATTCTCTGAATCACTTTGAAATTCTGGAATTGCTGACTATTAGTTATTTTGTATAGTGAAAGTCTTAGAAGGCCAAAGTAACCAGACTCATTTATTTTAGTGTCATTAGTAAACAGAAGAACATAACCATGGATCCATTACTGACCCCGGCATAGTTCAGTGCCTCAGCATTCCTATTGCAGGTCACAACTGTTCAAAGACCTCCCATTTATGTCACAGTACATAAATCAAAATATTTCTAGCAGTTTCGTGTTTCCTTTTGAAGAGAGCTTGTAAAAAGGAAATACAGTTCCAAAGCCATCTTCTGCCCCCAGTACAGAGTACATGCTTGGAAAACACCTTCAGAATTCATTTTGAGCAGTCTTTTTAAATGCATGCTGTCAGCAAAAGCTAATACCATCATGGTGGCAAAATTGTCAGTGTGAAGCATTCTGAGATAATGACTTAAGTAAATCAGTTTCAACACAGAAAAGGACTTTAGTAACTATTGATATTAAATAGTGATTCATAAATCAGGACATACAGTGTGAAGGTCCTATAAACGTTAGAAATACACAACATAAAATACCATATCTCTGTTTCTCAGTTGGGATAACAATGAAATAACCAGAGAAAACAGAAATAAGGAATGTATTTTCTAATATAAAGTAAGTGAGCCAAAGAACAATTCTTGCTCAACTTAATTACTTATTTCATTGTAACCTGCACTGCAAACCTTCTCAAGTGCCATATATTAAGTGCACAGGTTAAAGTCCAGAGTTGGGGTAAGAATTAGAGCTGTATTTTAAGGCTCTATGGTATGCTCCTCAATTTTTTGCCATCTGTGTTTAAGGGGCAGTATTTTCTTTGCCTGTAAAATTAAATACAAAAAATTATCCCCCTGGCTTAGAATGCAAGCATCAGCATCAATGCCAGCAATTTCTTTACAGAAAAAGAAATAGAGATAAAAGTCAGAAGTGACAAGAAGTACAAATCTAAACTTTAGGGTGATGTGGCACACTGCATGTCCTTCACAAGTGCATGCCTCTTCTCACTATGGAGAAGAGCCAACACAAAGCATCCTCATAGTATATTTCAGCATTTATATATGGCTTTTGTAGAGCTGCCCGCTTCTGGCATGGTAGGCAGGGTAGCCTGTCCAGCTGCAGTTCAGTTCTGTGGGATTTAGGTGATAAATTACCATCCACTGGTACTATTTCAACTCAGTGTGAACAACTTTGGCCAGAACTTCTGCTCCTGTCTGCCCATAAATGCATCCTAAATCATTATCAGATTGTCTATCCTTAATGTGCAATCTGGTGCCTGACCTAAGCAGACAGCATGTAATTTGTCTGCATAATATTCTGAGCCCATCTGTATGACTGATAACATGAGCTCTTCAGATTTGTCCAGTCTTTTCTAGGCTGTTTCATTAAAAAAGTTACAATGATTACAAAGAAGTAGAATTTAAGATACACTTGCTGCCTTTGTTAGGGTATCAAATTTGGAAAAACTTAATGTTAGAAGGTTTATCCATCTATCTGCCAAATGTCAATGGCTTTTAACTTGAGATATTAAATATAAATATAAAAATATATATTTAAGTTTAAAAAATATTTTAGATGGACTAGAAATATTTATAATAACAGGGTGTGATCATATCCAGTGGCCAGGCAGTCATTTCTCCTTTTAATTTTAACTTTCTATTCTAAAAATGTCTTTTAATGGATAGCTTCCTAAACATATCAGAAAGAATAAATCCAACATATAATCATATAAGTATTTTCAGTTTCCTTGGAGACATGGTATTGGCACTGAACTGTGAATTAATGAAAAAGATCATATACAAAAAAAATATGATTAATTATCTTTTTGTCTTTTTTATTATTGATCAAAGTAATTCTTTGTTGCAACTTAGAACACCATGGATTTTGACAGATTCACAACAAAAATTTTGATTAGTGAGGTTTTTATAAACTCTGCTGGACACGGCCTAGTGAAACAATCTTTTTTAACTACTCAAATGTACAAATAAAAGGATAGTTGTTGATACAGTTCAAGTTTAAAAAGATGGATCCAAACAAAATATCTAAGATCTAAAACAGAATAGGAACTAAGTAGTACAGCTTAATTCATGGAAGTATTTATCCTGCAAAGGTCCATGGTCTCCCTCAAATCTGTAGAGAATTCTAATTTCACCTCTTGAGCATACTGCACATCACTCATTGTGGGATCAGAATCACCAAAGACATTATTTCTAGCAGAAACTTGGAAACACTGGTTCCTTAGTTCTAGCTGTAATTTTTTAAGCTTTTTGCATAGAAGAGTCTTGGTTCAGTCTCTGGGATGTCATTGCATATCATTGCAATCAGTGTCATGGAAAATGAAGCTAGGGCCAAAGAGAATAGTCCTGTAGTGGCTATTTAATTAACAGAGAAGACAAGTTTAAGAAGGGCCCAAGTGTTAAGCAGCTAACCTCACAAAGCATGTCTGCTTATCCATTTTTGTTTTGACAGTGATTTATGGCTGTGATTCTTGCATAGCAAGTAACAGCAATACTGCCTCAGGCCACACGTTATGAGATGAAAAGAAAACAAGCCTGTCCAATAGTTGTATTCCACTATGTTCCATCACAGATGAGAATTCTATAGCAAAATAAAACACAGATTAAGACACACATACTTAACCACATCACCTCCTCACCTCCTTTCAGCCAGCTTCTCTTCTTTCTACTCTGACAGTCTTCTCTGCTGCTTTAAAATATGGAAGAGGCTCAGCACTCAGAACAGACAAGGGCCAAACCCAGCATAAGTGGTATCTCTTTCATTCTTGAATTCCTTGCACACTTGCAAGTGAGAAACTCACTCTCAATGCCATGGGGAAAAGAGTGATGCCCAGTTTACATCAAAAAAAGGAGGCCAGCTCCTCAGTCTAGAAGGTCCTGGAGGGGACTTGAGAATTTAAGTGAATTATGAAGATGCTGAGAGTCCTCAAACACAGCAGGTTTCCCATTGTGGTATGTGCCATTCACATGGCAAACATCTCTCTGCTGAAAAGAACCCACAGTGTTAAAGCAATCTGTGGCAGACAAACTGTCCACATCTGCCTTTCCTCCTCTGTAACCCCAAGAGGGTAGAGTGGGGGAAAGAGCAGGAGTTTTCAAAGCAGATATAAGCATTTTGGTCCGCAGTTGTAAGGGGTTTTTTTCTTTATTATGAGTTTTAAATGGATAGAATTTATGTTGAGTACTGTGTGGGATGTGCAGAGTTCAGCCCTCTTCACAATGTACAAATAGAGATTCCAAACAAACATACATTAAGGTTTTGCATTTAAAAATAAGTAGGAATGTGTTTCACTGATCTCATACAGTCTCTCATTTGGGTCACAGAACCTTTGCTCAGCAATTACAGTGTGGAGGCACAAGTGACACTGGAAAGAGTTATAAAGTTTCTGATGTTTACTTTTGTTCCATCTCTGCTGTGGAGGAGCTTGCAATTGACTTTATTTGGTTTTCTTGGTTAGTTAAGCTGCCAAAAAAATGCAGTGGCATCAAAGTCTTTCAGCACCTTGTTTAAATATGACCTAATGTTTGAGGAATGACACCAAACTGTTCAGCCGACTACTGGCAACAGAGGGTACATTCTTATTTAAATGAATTTCTATCATCTTGTCTAAGTTTTTCTCAAGAGTTTTTTTCTGCTCTCCCTATATACAAATACATTTATCCAGACAGGTAATTTCTACAATTTTTACCCATACACAGGTAGCTTAGAAATCACTAGAATTACTGGGAAGCTTGCTTGCTTGTTTTATACACATGGTACAAAAATGAATATCACATATGGGATGTGTTAGGCATTTTCAAAGAGCTCCATAAGGTCTCTTCGTAAAAACATTAACATTCTGTCATAAAATCATGAAAATAAGAAAACTGTCACTGCTCCCTATGGATCAAGAAGTCACCTGAGGACATGAGACAGGATAACCTGGAAAGATACCATCAGTATATACCACTTGGGCTGAATGTGCAAGAACTCTATATATTTATCCATTAATATGATGTGGTTCTGATTTGACTTCTTTACAAATTCATTTCATAGATATGAAATATAATAAAGACTGGAGTATTATACACTTCCCTGCCCTTTGCAGAAGGATCACTGTGTTACACTGCCATAAATCAAGGGCACAGTTTAAGGGGTAAATCAGAGAAAAACACAGCAGGTGCAGAAGACAGTAAAACAAGCAGTCTAGGATTGAAGAAAGCTGTCCTTGTCCAGATAAAGGAAGCAATTATCTTCAGCACTCAGCAGACAGACAAAGCACTGTTACAGCGTTGGTAAAGCTTGTTTCCAGTTCCCTGGAGATCAACATTGATTGCTCAGTAGAGACATACCTATTGAAACTGGTTTGTTTGTAAAAGTAACAATTTTGCCACTGGAAGCAGTAGAAAGAGTTAGGTGGCTAAAATACACTCAACATAATAGAAGACAGATGTTTTCTATTACAAGACCCACTTGTAAGATCAGGGGACATCACCTACAGTCAGTATTGCCAAATTCATGTAGTTTCATTTATGGTCTTTAAATTGAGTAATCACCCAACTATCTCTATTGTGCTTAGTTTTCTTAAAATTATAATTTGGTAAATAATACTTTTTATAATAACAATTCACCTTGGAACTGTTTGCGTGTCCGTAACATGGACAACAACAATGAAGGCAAATACCCAGAGATACTGTTCTGTTCTGTTCTTATTGCTGGACTCTCTTAATGCTAGGGAGGGAGATTCAGTGAATGCCTTCCAGGTGTCCAAGCTCCACAATATCAACCACTTTCAAGTATACAGTTGCTAGTTTGTTTTCCTCTAGTCCATTGCCCTCAGATTCCAATATTTTATGAGAAGAGTAATCCATAGGTATCTTCACAAACCAGAAAGTTGGAGGAAAGCTATGGCTCCATTTCTTTTAATGACCATTCATTGCCAACCAGCAATCCCTCAGAGTCTCCAGTTTAGCTGTTTAAGAGGGAAAAGAAAGTTCACCCTTTCCTTTAGCTCCTCTTTAACCAAACTTTACTTCCACTTAGGCTCTGTCCTAAGCAGAGTCATCCCTGACAACTGTTACTGGCTGAAGAGGTGACAGCACTGAGGGTGAGGAGGTGCTCCATGCAAAACCTCAACCATCAGAAGCACATCTAGCAGTGGAGGTGTGGCTGCTATAGGAGGAACCAGGGAACTTTGCCATGTCTTGTCCTTTGTCACACACAGATAGTTTCTTGTATCATGTTTCCAAGAATATCACCCAACCAAGGAGAATAAGAGTCTACACATCCCAAATAGTAAAATCAGTCCCCAAAAGGGGAACTCTGACCTTCAGTATGATATGATATAACTCTGAACTTCAGAACTAGATTTAACATCCAGAAATTCAGTAGCTCTCCAGTTTTTCTTGTTAATTCAAGCTTTCTAATAAGTAAATATTTAAATCTAAGAGCCATCCTTGAGATGTTTTTCAGACTGGGGAACTGTTGAGATGAATGAGGTAAACAAAACTAATTCTCTCTCTTTTGTCACATATTGGAATATTCTAGGTTGCACCAGGGACTAATTCCACAGTAGTTAACATACAACCATGCCAAAAGTGTTTTCAAACTCTGCCAAGAAATTTCAGAAATTACTGACATTCAATTCTTTCTATCTTATTTAGCAAGAGATCAGTTTTAACCTTGCTTTGTTGTATAAAATGTTCTTTTCCTGGTCTAAGGGTTATAAAAATATTTTGATTTTACCTTTGGATGACAACTCAGCTAGTAGAAGACTGCCAAACTCGAGCAGTAAAATATATCTATGAGTTAGCTCCAAAGAATGCAGTAGGAGGGGAAAGTAATTAAAAAAGGCACATTTTTACATTTAAACATCTAAGCTACTTTGAATATGTTTTTGAGATTTAATCTATAAACATGAGGTTCAGTCACTTTTTTTTTTTTTTAGAGAAAGATACATTAGAATTGGGACTCTTACCCTGAGCAAAATTATATTTGTTTAATCAAATTCAGCAGCTGACAAAAAGGTTAGTATCAAATTCCATGTAGACTTTTCATGGCCAACCATTTCTACTATCATAGATCATTTAGGTCTTAATATATTTATCCTCACATAGTTATCCCTTTGAGGCAGGGCAGTGATTACATCTGAGTTTCCCAATGTCTCACAACAAGTCTAGGAACAGAACTCTGGCATTGTTTTCTCTGTCATAGTAATTTTTTTGCAAGAATAGTTTTTCACATTGGACAGCTATTTTGTTTTCAGCCCCACAGCACTGATTGAGCCAGACCTTGTTTACAGTTTATTCATCAGAACTCTTGAACACCAAGGTTCACACACAGCTGAAGCAGTACAACACCCACAACTACATCCCAAGAATCTTGCCTTCCACATATACATTTTATCTTCAAATCAAGCATCCTGCTTGCCATGAGAGGTAATAGAAATAATCCAAAGCAGGATATGCCAAATTAACATGCCCGTTCATGAATAATATCACTGAATACATGGATTGATTTCGAGCTGAAGAACCTGTTCATATTACTATGTATAGAACGAACAGGGAGAATTGAGGATATTTAGGGAGATGAATGGATATCTAAGTGATACTGGCTTCAGTCCTATGTCCTGTACTAGTGCAGCAAGGTATGCGGTCTTCTTGGTATTTCAATTGTCTCTCCAAAACAACAGGAATTGTGAAACTTGTCTGGCATTGTAAAGTTCTTTGGAACTATCATACAAAGAAGACCAATGTTTTCAGCTAGGAAGCATTTCCAAGAAATAAATGCACTCACTTTGTAGATGGGAAATACATATTTTAAATCAGACAATGCACTCATACAGTTCTGGGTTTCCCCACAACTCAGACAACTTGTCTAATCTCCAGATGAGCAGCTTTATCCACAGTATTATTATTTAAATTGAATTCTGGAAATTGGAAAAGAGAGCTTCATTGAAACTATTATTTCAGGAAAGAGACTGGTTTCAGAAAATAAGCTTTTTTGGCTCCCTGACCTTTTATTCTTTCATTACCTTTACAGTCAAAATGAGCAAAGAAGTCCCAACAAACCTTACCCCATTCTATAGCAAGAACAAGAGAGAAATTTCTAATGATGACAAGGGAAAATTGCTATTCTGAGAAGGCAGATACCAAAGTTTAAGTAAAACAATACTAATAATAACACTAAAATTAGTCAAAGACCTCTGGATGGGTTTGATGCAGTTTTTTAACAAGCATTTTTCTGAGAATATTGAAGTAGAGTATTTAGAGCTGTACTTCAAAAGCAAAAGTAAAAAAAAAAAGTTTCAATGAAAGCAGCTGCTTTTCAAGAGCAAGCTATCAAATTTATCAGTAAGAGAACTTCCAAGTCTCACCTACACACCTTGAAATCCTTTCATGTCCACTTCAAAAACTTAAACACACACACAAGAACCAAAGCAGAGATAGCCCCAAACTGCTGCCCAAATTTCAAAGCATGCATGTGTTCAGAAGGGATGTGCAGGGAATGTATCCCCAGCTTCTGCTGAACCAGAGCATTCCATGATTATCTGTGTGCTTTCCCCTCAGAAACACCTACACAATGCAGAAAGGTAGGGAACTATTTGCCTTGCTGATAGTTCATGTCTGCACTGTTAATATGTGTTTTCTTCAGCTCAGAGAGACTGTAGCATCTTAAATTAGATGTTTTGCCCTCTGAAGAAGAGAGTTAAGATTGGAGAAACAATGTGCTTGCATCAAGACTTTCAGGTTTTGTTTTCAAACTTGAGTATCCATTCTCTTACTCTAAACTATCAAGCACAACATCAGATAAAGAAGAAAAGCAGAACAGCAAAGTAAAAAAGAAATTATGACTGCAGCAATATTTTATGTAAAAGAAGCCCAAGTCTCAGCAGAGGATTGGAGAACTCTGAAGTATTGTTTTCTATTCTGCCACCTTCTTTGCCATGGAGATAACACACCTACATAGAAAAAAGTATTTAAGGACAGTAGAGGCAAGAGTGATTTGGTTGTCCCAAAGAAATACAAAGAAATTATGAATAACTACTTAGGAACAAGGAGTAATTAAAATAAATCCCTTGCTTTTCAAAACAGGACAGTAATGAGGAAGTATGTCTAGATTATTCTTGACTGAGGAACCACTTAAAGCAGAACACAACAGCAGAGTTTTTAAAGAGAAAGGAATACAGCCGGAAGAGCTAGTGAAAAAGTATGAGTTCCTAGAATTATTAAATCTTCAGAAAAACAAAGAAGAAAAGTCAATGATAGTAATAGATTCCAATGAACCATAAAATCTAATATTAGACTAAAAGTAGGGCAATTTTAAAGGAAAACTGTAAAAAAAATCAGATAAAGAATTGTCTAAAAGAAATCTAGTTGCAGTCACTAGCATCTTCTAGGGGATAAAAACTATTTTGTTGGAATAAAAAAAAATTAGAAGGAATGCTCTCATGCAAATGACAGATGAGTGGCCTATCCTTATCAAAGAACATGGTAATGTCAAGAAGGATAAAGATAAAGAGAAATCAAGCACAAATTGAACAAACACACTTCTTGGGAATGAATTAAGAATATAAAAGTGAACTCAGAGGATGGAGATCAAAACAATCTTACAAAGGATGCCTTTACATATGCACATGCATTGCTCTCAGCAAAATTCACAGGACAACTCTTCCGCTAATATTCCATTGTAAAGAAGTAAACGCAAGTCAAGTATCCCAACTTAGATATGTAACCTAGTAGAGCAAATTTCTTCAAAGCAATCAAAGTAGACAGGAACCAGCGCTAAGAACTGCCTCAAAACAATGGCATGTTTACACACAGCTGATCTTACTCAAGACAGAAAAAGCACTACCAACAACAGGGCAATTCATCTGCTCCAAAAATCAACAGTGCTCACATTTATGTTCCCACATACAAGCTGCCCAGCTCTTCTCTGCTACAAAGTGAGGTGCATGGAGCGAAATACAGAAAAAAAGAAATACTGTGCCCAATTTCACCAGATGCATCTCTAGATAAGAATTTAACTGTCCTGAACACTAATACGTCTCTATTCTTTATGTGAACCTTCCTTCTCATGGGAATAGGATATAGCAGGGATCCTCCACACAGTGTCCTAGTTTAAGGGCTTGGTGGCTGATGGGGAATAAGTGATAGCCTAGGTCCTGGCTGAGGGACAGTCTGATTGACAGACTACTTTATTGCAGAATGTGAAACTCAGCCTGGAAACAAATTACAGGACCCAGACACAGTATCAGTAACAAGGAAAATCTCATCTATGGGCCTAACCATGCCAAAACAACTGGAGATGACAGAAAAAAATAAAGTATCTAAATGGGGACACACATTATATCTACTGGAGAAGATTGCTACAGAGTAGGTACTGACTTAAACCAAGTTCTTTTCTAAAATATGCCAAACAATAGCTGAGAGATTTTTTTCTATCACACTGTTTCAGTGTGAACTTTGTCTATTATCACTAAGAATTAAGCCTACTCTTTTGTCAAGGTCATTGCTGGCATATGTATCTAGATACCTCAGCTCTTTCTAAAGCTATTAACCACAGGCATTCAACGCTGCAGACATTCAAATTCTTCTCTCTCTCTTCTTGTAAAAAGGGCTTGTAATATAATTGATACCAATTCTAGGAAGCAGAGAAGCAAAACAAATATTTTCATTGTGGTGTTTGTGAAATCATTTGCAGTAAGAGCATCATGTTACTATGAAGCTGTTCATAAGGGCTTTGAGAGCAAGAAAGAGCAGCTGATTTTTGATTGACTGTTTGGGAGGAATATCTTTAACAACATTGACCTGAGAGTGCCTTAAATGAAGCAGAAACAATGCATCTCATATTAGGTTCTGTATGTGAACCATCAATGTCAAGCACTACTCTACAGTCAATATTCACTTCAGAGCTGAAAGTCTTAATTATATAGAAGCCTATTGTATTTTGTTTTAGAACTGAACTAAAAACATCCGTCAGAGTTGTTTTAACCACACCATTACAGACTGGGCTAATAGAAAGAGAATATCAACAAAATGTTCTTACAGATGTCCAGTGAGGAACAGGAGTAGGCTGAGGATTTCTTTCTCTGTTAACCCAGATGACCAACAAGCAGATACCTGTGTCAATAGTGACTACCCTGCTGGCCAAGTGCAGTTTATATTTACACCAGATTTCTGCCAGCAAAAGAGGATATTTAGCTTATACTTTCATAGGACTTATATTTAAAGAGGACTTCTATATCCAAATAATATTCACAGCCCCCAAGCTGGAACAGGTCTCACAGATGCAGCTCTCCCTGCAGTTAATGGAAACCTCATCTGTATAATTGAACCAATGTAACCAATTACAGAATTTGATTTCCAATGCAAGATTTCATTGAGTTGTTTTGGCAGTGTTTAGTTGATAAGACTGTGGTACCCCTAGTAGTTCTGTGCATTTGAACAGACCTATTAAAAGAAATAGGAAGGATACCACAGTAAGCTCTATAACAAACAGACTGCTAAAATTCTGTTTCAGTAGCAAGAAGCAGCATTTCTATTCATACAGGTACTTTGTGTTCTACTAATCTAGAAGATTGGTAGGCAAATCAAATTAAAGCAGAGTCAGTCTTCAGATGAGCAAGTAAAAATTGAATTTCATTGTGTTCTCATCAAATCTCTGGATCTGTATCTCCAGATCTCTGGATAAAGCCTTTATATCACGATAAACACAAGAGAAGAGAAGGAAAGAAAAAAAAATTGATGAGCCTCATATCTATGATTAAAAAATCAGTCTTGTATGCAAAGTTTAGATTTTTTTTCAGCTGTTGTCAAAGAAAGGATAATGTAAGGTTATATGGGTTAGGATGGTTTTTTTAGATTGCCTGCAACAGGACGTTTTCGTTGCCTCCATTCTCAGCAGATGTTGAGGTTATAAAGATTCATCAGACCTCAGAGCAGCTTTTTTTGCATACTTGCAGGAATGCACATCCCACTGGATGACAGACAGCCCCCCCATGACAATTGCTGGGCCTTGCAGCTCCCACTGCTCTCCCCACTGGTTTGCAGACCAAGATATTGCACTGCTTGGGTCTGAGGCAGCAGCCACATGAGCGATAGCAAGATAGCTCCCTTCTTTAATGGTACATGAGAGAGAACATCAGCTATGGGACTTAGGGAGTTAAAAAGCAATTAACTGATGAACAAAATTCATATTTGAGAAGACAACATGCCGAGAACAGGCGAGACCTGGGGATTTTCACTCCACCCTCCCCTCTGCGCCACAAAGTTTGGAATTTTAAGGTGCCTCAGATTGCCAGCAGTGGAAATAATCTGTGCATATCCCAGTGAGGCATGGATTCAACAGCAATGCTCTTTTGCCTTTCACAATATTGTGTAGGACACGGCAGTATCACATCACTCTATCAAAGCACTGCACTGCAAATAAGTTCTGTCCCACTCAGCATTCTGCTATCTGATCTTCCAAAAACATAACGTTCTGAATTCCTGCACTATGAAATTTTACAATCAAGAGATTAACAGCTTGTAACTGTATTTCCAGAAGTAATAAATAATGAAAGCAAACTCATGCATCTTATTTGTGGCAGGTTTTGTTGATTTTTTTTTTTGTAGGGGAGTTTTTTGTTTGTTTGCTTGATTGGTTTTATTTGTTTTAACATTTGTGCAGAGGAAATACTTTGGTTAGACAGAAAACAGCCATTGAAATTTCTGTATTATCTGAAAGTTTGGAATTCCAACAGTAGCAAATAAACTCATTTGTTTCTAATCCTTTTCCTTCAACAGCTAGTAGTAGACTGATTTACTGACAAAAGTTGCTATTTTCCCCCACATCCTAACACAAAATTAACCAGTTCCCTTTACAATGCAGTGCACAGGTTTTAATATATTGCTGCTGGGACAGAGGGCACCTGCAAATGAACCAGATGTTGTTAGATCATGAAGATGACTGAGCAATATACTTTTGTACAGTTCTCATTTATCTGTGAGCAGTCTGACAGAACATCTGGTGCTGGGAATTCATCAGCTATTCTTCACCAATATGTTTTCTGACAGACTGGTCCAGGGGTGACTATCAATGTTGGTCATATTTCCTTAGATTCCAGGGAAATCACAGTATGTAAGCAGAATATAAAGGAGGAGAAATAAGGCATGGATGTGAACAACATAAAAAGAAAATAAACAAACAAGTAAACAGAAAAAGAATTGTTGGAAACAGGGAAGAGGCGGGTAAAAACATAAATAAATTTAATGTATTTTAACATCAGAAATTGCAAACTGATATGAAAATATGCAACAATATTATATATATTATTATGTATATTTTTGCAAATAAAATTCCACAAACAGCCCTATAAAAGCATCTACATTATCACAGATTTGGGATATGCAGGTACTTTTATCTTTGCAAAACCTCCATTACTGCTATCAGTCTATTCTGATACCCTTGCAATCAGGCCAGCACGTCTTCCACCTCTGCAAAGTATGGGCAAAAAAACAGGAGACAAATCTCATGTCGAGTATGATCATGTGCTTGAGCAATGAATTCCTTTCTTTTCTACTTAATCCTTAAAGAAAACATAATAGTTACCACACTTGAGCCTATACTTGCTTTTCACTGAAAGATCAGCTTTACGGTTTCTTCAATCATTTGAGAAATTGCTCTGCACAATTCTAAGGCTTTGCTGCAGGGGCCTCACTCACAGGGCTCTTCCTGTACAACTGAAGAGCTCATTTCTAATTGTTAATCCTCTCTAGGAATTCATCAAACGGGTTCAATTTTCCCTCTCACAGGAATTTAGACTTTCAATGCTGCAAGAAATTTATATTCCTGCATCAAGAGCTGCCCCCTAGATTAACAGCACTTGTAACTGCCTAACAAGAAAATGTTTTTAAAAGACAGGTAGCCCAGAACAGAAACAGTGGACACAGACCTCAAACCTGAAAATGCTACATAACATCATGTCAGTTGCTGCAGTGATTTGCCTAGTCCTTGTGCTGGTAGGAAGAACAATAAAACTGCCAAAAAAACCGCCAACCCCAAAAACATGAAAATGCCTAAATCTCCTTCATAGGAGAGTTGTGGAATTCCAATATTATAAGTTTATGGACAGCTCTGCACCATGCAGCCTTAAGTCTCTTTGTTAGCAAAAACATCTTCCTTCTTCCTCCTGGCTCTGGACCCAATTGTCTATATTTTTGGATTATAGTTCCAGCTCATGGGGTGGGGTTGTTTTTGTTGGTTTGTTTGTTTTTTGGGTTTGTTTTTTTTTTTTTTTTTTCCCCAAAAAAAAGTTTGACACTGCTGCAGGATAAATATCTTGGGGAAACATGGCACATGGATTAACCTTTCCACTTTTAGTAGTGAAGGACCAGCTTCCATGATCTCTGCTGTGTTGGATCAAAGGGCATTACACTCTCTTCTGAAAGGTTTGTAATAAAATTGTGAGTGCACAGGAGATAAGTCAGACCTGCCAGTGCTGGAAGAGGCCAAGAGCCCACTGCAGGGTACTCCTACTAAACCTCAGGTGCAACAGGAGCACAGCTCCAGACTGATCCCAAGATTGCTGTGAAAACAGTTGTCCAATGAATTTGACAACTTCTTACACTTCCTCATGTTCAATTTTAATAGTGACTGTCAGACACCACAGCCTGCTACATCTCTCAGAGTACAATCTATTTTACTGTCAAGAAGTGTTTAAAATTATTTCATCTAATTGTGTGCAGACTCTGATGCTCCTGTCCTCTTTTCTTAACCAGAACTATTGACAATATTGCCAATTTCCTTCATGTTTGAATAGTTCAATAATTGTATGACCGGGAATAAAATCTTTTCTTCCCTGGACATAGTGCTATACATGGACAAGCTTTTACCTTCTGTCCTTCTCATGTTTGGCACCATAGTAAATTGTGTCCTTTCTGAGTGCCACAGAATCACAGGCTGAGTGAAGCTGGAAGGGACCTCTGGAGAAGGGACCATCTGGTCCAAGAGACCCGGATACAAACGGAAATATATAAGGCTCCCTCTGAACATCAGAAACAACGCTTTTACTGTGAGGGTGACTAGCACTGAAATAGGTTGCCCACAGGTCTTATGGAGTCTCCATGGAGGCATTAAAAAACTCTTTGGTCTTGGTCCTGGGTAACCAGGTCTAGGTGACCCTCCTTGACCTAGTTCACTTTCTTCTGCATGCCTATGAATTCCATCATTCTAGACCAACCTGAGAGCAATTTATTCAGCCTCATTAGGCATGGGTGACTATGTTTGGTCATTAATATATACCTTCACACCTTGTCTTTTTTTTTTTCTTCTTTTTTTTTCTTTTTTTTTTTTTTTTTTTTTTGCTACTATGATGAACTAAGAAAATAAGCTGTCCCTATGCATTTTTATGTAAGTTGGGATGTTCTGACATATAGCCAAACAACAATCAATCTAAGATTTCTTGCTATTACAGAAAAGACTTTTGTAACACAGTGTTTCAACCTGCTCAGGCATTTTGCATTTCTTGTTCTAGCAAAATTACTCAACTATATGCTATTTTTTAACTTCTCTTTATGGTAGTAAAAATAAAAGAATATTTGGGCTGTATGAAGCTCTTCCACTATTTGTTCCACATTATTATAGATGGGTACCAGCTCACAGCATATCTTTCTGGTTCTTCAGGTTACCATCCTGACCAGAAAATCAAAGTTAAATTGACTTTTAAAATCAGGTAGAATCAAATTTTGAAGAAGGAAGGTGACAGAATATGTTTGATGCTGCTGGTGGTTCATAAGCATCCAAACTCTATTGAACACAAGAGAAGAAGATGGTTTCCTGGCCTACAGCAAGCATCTTTCCAGCAGTCTTCTAACTCATTCTCCATACTTCTAAATTTAGACTGATTCTATCTTCCAGTCTCAGCTCCAATCTGTCCTTTTTCCACCTCAGTGTGTATCACACACACCAAATATCCTTCACAAACTACTGAAAACCATTACACCTTCTTCTCTATCAGGCATAGTATGTGGTGAACCATAATCCATAGCAATTTTACATGAAAAGAAATGATTTAGTAATGTGTGTCTTAGTCTTTTAATCTTATGCACTTTATTGTTTATACAGAAAAACACTAATGCAGAAGAGTTAACAGACACCGTTCTAATTCCTTTGCCTTTTCAAATAAGCATTGTTTATTGATTAAATGATATTTCTCAAGTACAACATAATCTGAAATCTTTTTTTTACCCCATAAACTTACAAGCAAAATGCCAGATGTTTCCAGGAGGTATCAAACAGTTTTCAGTTTTTAGCAGAACCCTATGATGTTGAACAAAATGGGTGTTGTACTTCATGCAAAATATTAAATATGAGAGAAGCAACGACTCAAGTAAGGAGCTCAGTGATAAAATTGGCCTATTATCAATCATTCCACCTAAGGTATTTGTCTGTTAGAATGACTACTTCAATCAAGCAGCCTGAAGTGCAATAATCCAGCTGATTGATGTTTACAGCCTGTTCAAAAGAAACGACAGCCACTTCACACTTCATACCTTCTGAAGCACAGAAGTCTCAGCTTCATAAGGGTGTGGTGCAGCAGAACCTGACTCTGAATATATTGAATTCACGATGAGATTGATATATCATCTGGGAATGTCTATCAACTTTATCTGGAGCTTCAGGTTTTGATGAAGTTCAATGACAGTTGGTTTGACTGAGCAAGCTCAGCTTCACCTATGCCTGCATTTCAGTTTTTCATATGCATGAATCTGGGAAGATTCCTTTCTTGGAATAAAGACTGTCATCTATCCTCTGTATCTCTTCCAGGACACCTCTTTACATGTCTGGTATGTATAGTCACTGAATTTTCCACATGGCACTCTAGAAGGGATATGGATTAGCTGGAGAAGGTTCATAGAACAGGGCTAATAAAAGATAACCAACATTTACTAGAAGAAAAAAAAATGGAATTGTTTTCTTTAGAGAGTCGGGACTAGTGAGATGTTTATTGTTGTTTTCAAATATTTAAGAGGTAACCATGTGATGATGAAGGGGATAAACACCTTCTATGTCTACCATGAGTAATAACAATATTAGTGTTTCAATTATAGCAGCAGAGCTTTGCTACCTCTACTAACAACATTGTCCAGCACTGGAAAATAAAAGCTTTCTTGTAATAAGAACAATGAAGAACAGGAATGTTGCCAATCAAAGTCAGAACCTCCATTCCAGAAGATTTTAAGCATTTGTTGGATAGGCAGCTTTCAGAAATGAAATCCATTTCAGGTACACCTACTTTATGAGCTCATGTACATCTTCATGTATACTTTCATGTATGCTGTCCTACATCTGTGCTCTGTTGCACCATATTTCCTATGATCAAATCCCCCCTTTAAGTCAGGTTCAGAGAATTTTTTCAGGCAGCCCAATCTACTCCAGAAGGTACTTAGCTATCTGTCTATCACTTTTGATGTACTTCTAGCTTTAAAATTTTCAGATAATGCAAAGAGCATTTCAGCTGAAGATTCATTGTTTGATGTTTAAGTCATGGATTTTTCTATGGCTCTGAAATGCAATTGCAGCCTCTTCAAATATGCCATTTATTCTCTCTCGACATTTCTATTGATTGTGTAGAAAAAGATAGCTTTGGAGCTGCAGTTAATGACTCTATTTTGCTACATAGATACAAAATCTAGGAGGGATTGTGTGATAAGTGGATTTTAGCACTGTTTAGTAGTGTCAGGCCACAGAATTTTGATTAGGCCTGTTTTATTTCTTATCTTTCTTGCCAGATTTTTTGCTGCACAAGATTCAAATATATCTCTACTGAAAGTCTTATGAGAGAGAATACTGATAGAAAATTAAATAACATTTTATGGACTTTTCTGATATGAAAATCCCAAGCTGTCAAGATTCATCTGAATCAGTTCTGGGAAAAGAGCAAGGCTGCAATAATGTAATATTTTTCTAGTTCACTTGATGATTTATCTCATTAACAAAACAATTTGCTCTAGACCCTGAAATGATGATTGCAAAGTACAGTCAGCTGCTGTCATGGTTTAACCCCAATCAGCAACTAATTCCCACAGAACTGCTCCCTCACTTGCCCCTAGTGAGATGGAAGAGAAAATCCAAAGAGTCAAAGTGAGTAAGCCCATGGGTTGAAATAATATCAATTTAACAGGTGGAGTAAAAGCTGCACACACAAGCAAAGCAAAACAAGAATTCACTCCCCACTTTCCATGGGCAGGCAGGTGTTCAGCCATCTCTAGAACAGCAGGGCTCCATCACAGTAATAGTGACTTGGGAAAACAAACACCATCATTCCAAACATCCCCCCCCCCACACACACACACACTTCCTCCCCAGCTTTATCTGTGAGCATGACACCTTATGGTATGGAATATCTATTGGGTCAGTTGAAGTCAATTGTCCCAGCTGTGTCCCCTCCTGACTCCTTGTGCACACCCAAGGGGGTGGGCTGAGGAACAGAAAAGACTTTAAAGTGCTGCTCAACAATAACAAAAACATCCCTGTCCTATCAATACTATTTCCAGAACAAATCCAAAACACAAGCCTCATAGCAGCTACTATATAAAAAAATCAACCCTATCCCAGTCAAAACCAGTACAACCACTAGGTCTATCACTCCTCACTGATGTAAGTTAAACTTTAATTTTGCTGAAGTGCAGAAGAATGTTCCGTTTCAGAAAAGTTTTCTGCAGTACCTTATATAGCTTATTAAAATCTCTCAGTCTACGTATGTTTCAAAATTTTTCCTTATGCTTAACCTCTCTTTTTACCACTGGAAGCCATGTACAATTCTCTGTTCTTCATGGTATAGTGGAAGTACAGAGAAATTTTAACATACATAAGCTCTATTCTTTTCCCAACTCTTCCAAATATTTGAGAAACTTGGAAGATGCAAGAAAAGGGCATTAGCACAATTTTTAACACTAAACAGTGAACTTGCAACAAACATCTAAGTGTCCCACAGATTAAAAAACCCCACATGATACCCAACTCTAAGTACCTAACAATATTTGCAAGTAATTTAAGAGTCATTATATATTCTTTTGCTAAAAAAATGTATAGATTAGCCAAGGATTGATTTTCCAGGGCAAGCAGCTCTACAGGACGTTTCCTGAATGATCAATATACTATTGCTTATTCAGTAAGTGATGAACCTTGGCTGCTTCATACAGCATTACCTTCCCTGCTTCCTAACACAGAGAAGGGCCATGAGCAGCAGCTATTTGTGACCCAAATGCAATCCACAGTGGCAATACAATTATCATATTCTCCCTAGTGGCTGGAATATTCCTGTATGTCACTGTCACAAGGGACTGAGAAGATACTTCAGGATATGCTCTTTACTAAGAGCACACTCTTTTTCCCTGTTCCTGGCACACTTCCCTGGCTTCTGACATTGAAATCATGAAGCAGAACTGAAGGAAGAGCTCATGTCATTACCTAGTAATTTTCTTTCCCCTCAGAAGCCACATAAAGTTAGGTTGTCTGCCCTTAAAAGCCTACAAAGAAGGAGATGATGCTTAGAGTGTGAGGAATCTCTTCCTGTTTTTCATGCAGGAGTGAACTAACTAGGCTGTGTAAGAACAAGTATACCAGATCAACTGATAGGTCCTTTTACCCAGAGTTTTATCTCCAACAGCTATCAACAAAAAAGCGTAATAACAAGACAAGCATACTAAAGTACTTCTTTAGGCTACACTCACTGGCTGTAAAGAATTTTGGCTTAGGAAATAACTGAGCCAGAGTTGCTTAATGGTATGGGGTTTTTGGGTTTTTTTGTAATGCACAACCTAAGACTCAGTTGCATGAGTGTAGATAGTCCTCAGTCTACCGAAGTTATTATTGAAACAGCCTCAGAGTTAATTCAAGATTCAGTGTTGCAGTTTATGTTGTAATGATTATCACTTGAAATGCTTCAAAGATGTTCAATTAAGGTTCATATTTTACATCCCATTACACCTGTCTCCACCACTATCACTTTTCTGCTGTGGCTCTTAATAAACTTTAGTATGCTCTGAATTGGGCTCAGGAAAACATTCAAGTTGTAACTTTTGGGAATTGCTGCCAGGAGTAGATCAAAGATTAATTAAAAGTATTTTAGAGTAGGATTTCCTTACTTCCACTATTTAAAAAAGTGTGCATTCCTTTTTTTTTCCAAAATGCTTGTCTAAAATTGGTGACTTTGCTTTAGAAATGTTTTCATTTTTAAGTGGGAAAAATTATTTTGTAAAAACAATATCAAAAATTGGAAAATCATTATTTCAAAAAAGAAACTCTTGCAAAAATTATATGTTCTTTCTCTAACCTCTTGAAATAAAAGCATTTTTAAATATTCTCGTCTTCCTGTCCAGCTTTCTTTCATATATTGCCTTCTAATTCAAACCATATGCAAACAGAAAAAGCCAACATTGTTTGCTTTTTATAATGTAACATGGATAATGAAAAGAATTGTTAATGAAATAATTATACACCAATATAACAGGTATTAAAAGATAGAAAAAAACTTGTTATATTTTCAAAATTATTGCTTGTCTGCTTCTAAAAAATCAGTCTTTAATTAACATTGACCTAACACACTCATTTTACAGGTGCATATTTGCCATTTTCTTCTTTATTTTGATTTGCATGATTAGTCTCTGCCTCAGGTAAAAATTAACCACATTAGATGGCTGTGTTCTGCCATGAGTAGGAAGCTAGGAATATATCAAATGGATTAGATGATGCAGCAGACTAATACTTTCTGTAACTTCAGTATAAAGATTTTGGAGCATCTCTGCACCATACTCTTAAGATATTAAAATGATATCACAGAGTTTTGCTTGTTAGCTACCGGATAGACAGCTGAAGCAACTAAGGAGACAATAACATGGAATAATCTATTTAGTACAACTGGCTTGTTGTTAATGTATCTGACATATTTCCTCGATGTGAAAAAATTTAGATGCAGTGGAGATAACATAGATATTCATTCATTTTCAGATATGCATTTATGGTGTCTGAAGACCTCATAATAGAGACATAGCTCGGAGAGGCAACTGCATAAATTACCAGTTTACTTAGACGGCCAAAAGACAAATTAAAAAAAAAAAAAAAGGTACTCAAGTTGCCCACTTTGTAAAATATCCAAGTGAATGAAACACCTGAGCAAATTTTGGAATGCTCTAGGCCGAGAGCTGGTAACCAAGTCAAGTTATGAGGTGGTTTCAGCAGCTATTCTATGTTTTCTGTTTCTTCCTCTCCTAGCATGGCTCCCCTTGGATGGCTTCAGTTAACAAGCTGTGATTTTAGGCTTTCAGGAAAAAAAAGATAAAAGATCAAAGAATAAGGATATTTTAATTTTAGTTGCTTAAAAAATACTGAAATCATTGTTAAAGGGTAAGGACATGAATATTACATTTAACTAGAACTATAAGGAACAGCTTTAGAATACAAACCTTAGTTTCCCTGTCCTGGAATACCCAAGAACTTATTTAACTTTTAGGTGGTATGTCAAGAGGAAAATAAAAATGTACATTTTTAGGGCTCCAGAGAGGAAATAAAAGTCACGTGTCTTTGCAAAGCTTCAGCTACTTTGATTAGAAGAATGTTTCTTTCTAAGGAAGCTATGGACTACTGGAGTTTAAAAATGTTATTTTAAGATACAGAAATAAAGCAGTCACACCTCAGTGAGCTTTGGAACTTGTTTTCTGTCTGCTTTTAAAGGGATGCAGAGGGGTTAATTTGCTTTCTGCAAAAATGCAGAAGGATATGCTGACAAATCCAAGTATTATTTTGAAGACGAGATAAGGAAATACACATGCACACATACAGTTTGTGGACGTACTGTCAGCTAAACCAACAAGCATTTAAGTTGTGCATTCACAAGATGCCTAAAACCCTGTAAAAACACCATACAAGCCTTAGAGGAGGAAAAGTCAGCCTGAAAACAGTGGCTCGCTCATTTTATGGGTATACTGAAGGGAAAACTGGGATCCTCTTCCAAAGAAAGCTTGGAAGAGCATGAAAGGTTTCTAAGATATTTTAAGAGAAATATAAAGGGAAAAACATCTACTTCATGCATTCTTTACAGGTTTGCCATTTTGCAGAAGATACCTGGGATGAGAGCCTCCAAGCCTCAGTGACTTTGGAGCTGTTTCAGCCCGAAGACTTTGGGGTATAAGAGTTAGGAAATTTGTCAGTGCTGTTTTCAGTTGCGGATCTTGTCAGTCCTAGACCAACCACGTGTACGGGCTCCAGGATGAAACAGCCCTAACAGCAGCTGGGAAAAACCTTCTGAGGGTGTTGGGAAAGGTGAGACAGGGAAAGCCTACACATATGATTGCCTGACAAGAAATACTGAAAATATAAAACCTGTGAGTGAAATAGAAATGAAAGCTAGCTTTGAGGTGTATGCAGGGCAGGCAGGAAGACAGAGATTAGTTGGTGATGGGTTGGGTGATAACAAACAAAGGGGGTCTAGGGAGTAGCCCTGCCAAGGTATCAGGGAAATGGTAGATAAGAAAAAGTAGTCTTTCGAGTTTAGAATACAGAATGATATGGTAATGTAATAGTTCTCATAGTCTGTATGCAAAGTTTGTTGGTTTTGTATCTTGCGCTGGTTGGTCACTGTAAAGTAGAATATTCAATACAAAAGGAGATATAATGTATTGTAACAGGGTCGTCTCTCCTTTTGCTTTTACCTCATATCCCTCTCTCTTGCTCTCTTGCCCCCTTTTGCTTTTACCTCTTACACTTCTCTCTTGCTCTTACCTCACCACGCTCACATCTCTTACCCTGCTCTCACCCCTTGCTCTTACCTTTTATCTCCCTCTCACTCTCCTTGGGGCTTCCCTTCAGCCAAGGCTGGTGGCTGAAGGCAAGGCCCTTTTACCCATGACCCTTGCAATAAAACCACGTGTTTCTATACGTGTCTCAGGTTTGCAGAGTTCCCTCTCCCTGCCATCCTTGGAGGCTCCTACATGAGGGGACTGTGAATGTGCAGCAAGTCTGATGACTTTCTGTGCATGCAAGATTTCTGCACCAGGCTCCAAAAGCACCACGATCCTCCCTGACACTGTTGGCCCCACCACCATTTTGTCATTGCAGAGGCAGATTCATCCAGATATATATGCACTAGGGATATGATATCAGACACTTTTGCCACATTGAGAGGGAAACAAAGGACAATGTCAATGGTGGCTTATCTCTCCCACAAGAACAGAGACTGAGACAGCATCCTTGGCATTCTAGTAACAGAAAGAGGACACAGTGCATCACTCTGACACTCAAGTCCAATAAGCATATCTTTCTTGGGTTTATCTAAGTTCATTGCCAGTTCTGCTCTCTGCACTTCTATAAGCTTGTCGCTTCATATTGGCACTGTTTTTCTATCCACCCTGTCTGATGCCATCCATCAAACATGCAACAGAGACACTTCTTGTTTTCAAGTCTTTCCTTCACACTCATTTTAAACCCAGCAAGGGGCAGCCAGGCCTCAGGATTCCTGCTCCAAATTATGCAGTTTACTTCAAATAAGCTGGCAGTAAAGATCTGAACATGCCCTTCAGCAATAGACGTTGCTGCAGAAAAGACTGCACCCACTTCAAACTGTGAGTGAAAGCAGATTTCAGATGCTTGGTCTCTCATGAAAAAAATCATCATCATTTATAGTCTCCTGGCACAGCTGAGTCTATGTGCATAGCTGAATGCTAGAGATGCACGAGGACAGATTATGGCACTTGATCAGGGTCAGAGAACTGTAACCCAACCATCTGATACTAAGGTAGGCTTAAAAAAGTGGTAACCAAAAAATAATATATTTAATTAGACCACTCAGAGTGAAACCTATAGAGTGAAGGCACTGGTTGAAAGGACCTAAGATTAAAGCACTGAGTCAATGCATCATTTCTATTTAATTTTTATCAAAATTTTGAAGAATAGTGAAATTACTTCAAGAGAGACATAGAAAGAAAGGAAAATAACAGAAGAAAGCAGAAATATAGGCAATAGGTAAATCCACAGTCTGGCCCTCTTAGGGAATCTCATGGATATTTTTCACCCTTCTTTTGGCAAGAAAACATTTTTTCTCATTATGCAGGGCAACACTGGCACTTTTTTCTTACCCAAATTTCTTACCAGTTAGTGTGCCTGACTGTCCAGAGAAGAAAACATGTTAATTAAAAACTAACCCAGGGTAATAACCATTTCTTTCTGCTTCTGCTATCCTTTCTAAAGAGAGGGATATACCACATTTTGCAAAGTTCACAAAGGATCTGCTATTAATTTCAGACAGCCACTATAATGACAAGTATAAATGTCTTGTGAGAAAAGGATGTTGGCAGTATGAAATATTATATTTGAAAATCTTTTTGAGATTGACCTGGGTTTCAGTTAGTGACAACTTTAATCATAATGGAGGCTTTGTGACAGAGTCTTCAAACTTAAACTACTCATGAGACACACACATTAATCCTGGAGAAGAAAGGCTATTAGTCCTGCTTTTCAAAAACTTTCAAATCTGACCAAACTCTCATCTAGCTTAGGAAAAAACCTCCTAGTGAACCCTAATAATGGGAAGGATAATCCAGACCATGATTTACAGGAAAACATGAATTTCCTAATGTGGAGTTCTAATCCCACAAAAAAATTTCGAGTTTCTCTGTCAAGGGCAGTGATTTCACTCCTATTATGCAATTTTACATTTGAAGCAGTATTGCTGTTACAAATGAATTGCTCATTTCTTCCTTAGTGGTTTCACCTTTTGGCCCTCATCCTAACACAGAATTGGAATTTGCAGGTTAAAAAAATTGCTGAGGGAAGTTTCATTCTAAATTAAATAAACCACTATTATTTAAAAATCACACAAGAAAATGTATGCATGTCATATACATTAAAAAAAATATTAAAACCTGAAGAAATAGTATGGCATCAAACCACACCATTTTAAAATTTCTTCATATCACCTAAGGGATTTTGCAGCTTCTTTAAAATAAGTCCTAAACAAAGAGATTTAGCTTTACTTTCAGTACAGTTTGAGATTTGTCACTGACATAAATAAAAGCAGGACTCAAATCTATAAACAGAATTCAAACACAATGAGAGAAGGCAGACATCTAACCATGCAGCTGACTCATCTCAAATAAATGGTATATGGTTTAGAAACTACTCATCATCTGTCTTCCCACCCTTGCTTGAAAATAATGCAATTTGAAGGAGTTTTATCCAAATATCACTACTCTGGAAATTATCATAGAAGGTGTTCTGAAAGCATGACATCAGAATATGTGTCTGAAAGTCCACAGAATTTTTCTATGGAAGATACACTGAGCAGCAGCTTTAAGGGCAGGCTTAACATTTAATAGCTGTCTATTAAATATAAAGGAATACAGACCAGAATGCTAGCAAAAATCCCCCAAATTGAAAACAAACAAACAAACAAGCAACAATACTACCATAGTACGACACATTTAAAAGATTAAATTCAGCAATGGGATTGCAGCCCTAATGGTTCACTGGGTAGGATAGAAAACTGAAAACTCCTACATCGAGAGAAAACGGGGAGTTTCACTGACTCTCAAAGGAGCTCACAATATCAGGACAAGGAAGGCACAGGAATATACTGAGAATTAAACCCCAAAGGTTGTTGGGGCTTTTCCTGAATACTTTGAAAAATGAATAAAACTTTTCAAAGCTTTTTTAAATTCTATGGCACAAATTTTGGCCAGGAAGGAAGTAATTTCTCACCTCCTGATATAGTTTTATGACAGTGACTTTTACAGGAGCACAGAGCAATGAAAAGTAATTGTCACAACCTAGGCAGATCTGCTGACCTAAAATAGAAAGGGATCTCATTTATAAAATAAAGTGCTGTCTGAGTAGCTGTCAGCAATCTGCAGAGACAACTAAGTCACACTGATGTGTGTTGCTGAATGATGGGTAGAAAGAGAATAAATAGAGTCTAGGTAGGGTGAGCTTCGTTGTCTGAGCGAGGCAGGGATGGCGATGGGATGTGGTGGCCCCTGCACAAGAAGGAAAAGATGCAATGCCACAGCACATCAGATGACATTCTGGTTTGATAACTCTATGCCCTCCACTTAATTCTCTTTCATTTCATACACAGAGGGATCTCTAGGTCACAGAACCCTAGGGTATGTTTGAAAACCCTGTCATGTGTAAGTTAGAAGGCAGATATACACAACAGCACGACATTCCTAAAGGGCTGATCTTTATTTCACAGCCCAAATCACACCCTTCAGACCATTGATCTGTTTGGGGTTTCTGAGCATCATGAGTGTTTAGGTCCATGCCAGGTACTCAACAGGGACGTACAGAATGGCACAGAGACCATTGGTCTGAAACGCTGCAATGCTCTATTTGAGGTATCACAGAGAGAAAATACTGCAGTCCTTTAACAAAAATACCCTCTAAATTATTCTGGGGAGAAAGTCAAGGCAGTGAATCTGACTGCCCAATCTCAGGTTGATCTAGGCTGTTTAACAGCTTTCAATTCTTTGAGCTACGCCCATCTCATTTTCTGTCGCCTCCCTTTGTTCCAGCAGTCAGGTTTTTTCTAGCTTGATCACTTTTTCCTTTTGCTTTACTGTCCTCGACATAGTAGTAGGAGTACAAATGAGGGAAAAACAAGACCTGTTTCACTGTAACATTTTTCATTTGAAGATTGCCTTATATGTTTATGTGAATGAAACTGAAATGGGAATAAAATTGAGTGTGTTCTGTTTTATTTTATAGAAAAGTCCTAAAAATAACAGAAGGGATCATTTTCCAGTTGGCATAGCAAGTCAGAGCCAGAGATCTCAGGTTCTCAGATGTGAACCTTCACACAGCTCAGAAAGAATGATTTTCCAAAAGTAGGCTCCAATGCCTGTCTGCAAAATCAAATGAACAACAGGAAGGTAAGGTCTTTTGCTTTCCCTCAAATTGAAATATTGCAATAACTGGGCATTTTTAAAATTCTTAACACAGATTTCTATTGCAGTTGTTAAATAACACTCTTTCCCAACATGCATTCCAGTGTGGCATTTGAGAAACAGGCAAAGACATAAGGGCATATATTGTAACAGATACAGTGGATGGGGCTGTAAAGACACAGGGATTTTCATGTCATCTCAGGAGCAGTACTAACATTGCTCACTGCAATATAAACAGATAACTTCTGTAGTAATAATAAAATTTCAAGATGTTTCTATTCTAGAAAAACAAATGTGTAAGATGGAATTTCCTCATGCATAACATCTGGTAGAAATAACGATGGAGCTTTTCTGTTGCCGTGCAGCATGAACATGTCAAAAAGGTCCAAGAGTTGAGTCTCTTGCATATCCAGTTCCTGAAGCAGTAGGATCAAGACAAGGACCAATAGTCAAACTGAGCTTCAAAAACATTTTTCCTGTTAAAATGACTGGCTGGTGAAGCACCACAGCATCATTCTTTACTGATGACTACATTTACAAAATGAGGAAGCATCCAAATATCCCAGTAAAGTACCAGATAAAGAAGCTTGCAAGGGTACTTTATCTAACCAAAAAAAAAAAAATAAAAAAAAAAAAAAAATAAATAAATAAATAAATAAATATATATATATATATATATATATATATATAATAAA
Source organism: Chamaea fasciata (assembly GCF_029207755.1). NCBI lineage: Eukaryota > Metazoa > Chordata > Aves > Passeriformes > Sylviidae > Chamaea > Chamaea fasciata. Next base: position 35,531,966 of record NW_027094087.1, read on the forward strand.
AAAAAAATCTTCCACCCCCAGCCAAAGTAGTTGGCAACTTCAAGGATTTTTATAATTATTCCACAGGCAGTATAATTTCAAATGCATTTTTTAAAAAATAACGTTAGTCTGGTTTTGCAGCAAGAGGACTCTGACAAGTAATATGAAGTTTCTGCAGTGCTCTACAGTCTGCATTGTACTTAGGTAATAGGAATATAATGTGTTTGTTTTTTTTCTGTGTATCTGTGTACTGAAAGTAAAGAAATCTGTAATATAGCAGCTATTAGAGATCTATAAATTACACAATATATATTCTAGGATGGCAGATTTTGCCACTACTCTGGTCCAATGCTAAGTTGAATAAAACAAATTTTTAAATTAAGAATCATTATATTGTTTCACAGCAGCAAGGATCAGCTTTATACTTCTAGCTGGGTGAAACTGCTTTTGTGTTTGTTTGTTGTTTTTTTTTTTTTTTTTTTTAAAGACATTAGGAAGTCTCAAAAGCGCTAACAGAAATGAATAGTGGCTTAGCTATGCAAAACCCATTATCTGAGCTTCAAGACAGGAAACAAAAAGGCACTAGCAGCTTGGGGTGTCCATGCTGGTCCCAAAACATCCTGAAGATATGAGGATGTAGCATCTTTTGTTTTAGTGAAGAACTGGCAGTTAATATCCAAAGCAAAAGCTCTAATAGGCATGTTCTTTCACATTACCTAAACTGAAGGCAAATGATGACCTTGCCTTAGGGCATGAGTAACATTCTTTTTTCCTAAGATGAAAATAAAAATAGTATTGCCAGCTTTACTTTCCAGAAGAGAATGATCAGTAACTGCTGAAAACCTTCCTGGTCTACATGTGTGAAATAAAGTAGTTCAGGAAGCAGTCAACGGCAAAGTCTTTCAGAAAAGCTACCAGCAAATGAAATGTGTGGGAAGGAAAGAAGTGGGCCTGTGATTTTTCATCCGTTCAGCCTTTCAAATGTGTAGGCTGCTGTTTAACGTAGAATTGAGACAAACAGCTAGTTAGACATCAGCTTCATAGCTAGGCTCATTTTGAAGACCAGTTCTCAGATCAAAACCAAGGATAACACAACTGGAATAGCTACTCACAGAACCAACACACACCGCCTCAGCCTTTTGTCTTCTCTGTGAAAGAGAGAGAGCATAAGCACAAGGGACCCATACCAGTGGCCCTCACTTTGGGCTCCCTCCCAGGTACATCAAGGTGTGGCATCACAACTTCCTTCCTGCTAACTCACTGAATGTGCTGGCTGCAGCTGGCTGGCCTGAGCTGCACCTCACCACTGTGCTGCTCCTTTCTATCACATCAACAGAGCAAGGGAAGAGCCTGTGGCACTGCACTTCAGCTACAGATTTACAGTCCAAAACAGGATCCTGTTAAAAAGCACACTCACCTACTATGAGACATTTTGATCTCAATACTCTACACTTTTCCGTTTGAGCCTGTATGTGCCTTGATTTCCATCAGCCTGGAGTAACCTCAGAGCTGCACTAAAGCCTGAGTCAGGAACTTGCTGAGGACCAGGATGTCATTGTGGTGAGTGACTGGTTTTTCTATGGAAAAATAATTCTGCAGACAGGAGGAAACCATCCCTTTATTCATTCTCATCACATGGTGACTGAAGTAACAAAAGTTATGTTACTTGGCTTCTTACTTCCTCAGCCTACACAAGTGCAAGATTCCCCATTCATCCCGACCATGCAAGAAGTTTCATTTTTTCTTTTCCATAGATAAAAGACATAGACTTCCTACCCCGTACCATTCTAGATTAAAAGGAAGTTTTGGAGAAGTTCTAACATTATTTCTTGTCATCCACTCAGCTATGCAACTTTTTTTTGTGGATTTAAGCTTCATTTGAGGGATGGCTTTTTTTTTTTTTTTTTCCTTTTAAGGATAAAAGGTGTTCAAAGATAAATAAAAATACAAAAATCCTCTTAGAAAAATACTGTCAAGGCTGACCAAAGTCCAATTAGATAGAGAGTCATTTCCTGCCCTTCCTTGAATCCAGAGAAACTATATGGAGAGATTTTCTCTGGAAAGATGCAAATGTCATTTAGTCACCAGGTCTCATTTTGTTTAGTGCTCATCTCTGTTGTGTATGATACTTCCCAGGCTGCTCACTCAAATTATGTAGTGGAGCAGCTTATCCAGTGGAGGAGCAAGAGTATTTAAATTCTGGGGTTTTCTATGTCCCCCAAACCCTGCTGGCTCAGAAAGCCTCTCAGCACACAGGCAAAATAAAAGCCAAATACAAAGCACATGTCTGTGGGCTCTCAGGAAAAATCAGTCGCCCCTGTTGCTATTTTCGTGTCCTCCTTGGACAGTAATTTCTAAATTAAGTAGCCACTACATGAAAATTAAGACCAGTTCTAAGAGTTCCGGAAAACAATAGGCTTAAGTAATATTGCTTATAAAGTGAATGCCATAGTGCTAGTGACCCAGAACACCTGGAATCCCTCTTGGTCCTGTCCAGATAATCTCTGTGATCTTGGACATGTGCCTGGTCATTCTGGTGATAGCTCTTCCACACTATTTAGACAGCAAACCTTCTAGCAAAGTCCTATCCCAGGACAAATTTGCACAGGGTCCAGTCGAGCAGAGTTAGGTCTCTGCAAAATGCTGGAAATCATCTCTGATTGAAAAAATTTGGCATCTACTTTCAAAGTACTTAAGTCAGACTTCAACTTTTTTTCTCCTGAGGATGTGAGAGTGTGACAACTAAGGTATTTTTTTTCAACAGTGGTATAAAGGACTGGAAGACTTGGCTGAAACAAGGAGATGATATCCCAGCAGGTTCCTCACAGGAGGAATACTCCAAGCAAGGTCCAGTGTACTGCCATATCTCCCACACAGTAGGCATGACACGGAATGAAAGAAGGCACAGGAAGGCAGGAAAGAATGTATGAGTATCTAAAAGTCTGACCAGAGAGTTTCATATTGAATGCATGAGATTTATCAAGTGTCAGTGCAGGCAGTGGGCTGCATGTCACCAGATGTCAAACAGGGGCTATTGTTTCCATGAGCTTAGGCCAGTGTAAATAGATTAAATGTGTATCATTGTCTTTCTCTACAAGCTGAGGACCTGACCTGACCTGACCAGACCAGAAAAAGAGCTGTAAGGAGAATGTAGCCCTCAAAGAATAAATTTATTCCATTGATTTAAATGCATTACATAGGCACACACTTGCACACATATAATGCCAGATGCCTCACTTTGCCAAATGGTAAATGCTGTAGCTGCACTTACATAAAGCAAGCATAACTGGAAATCAGAAGAGACAAACTGCTCAATTTACAGTTGTATTTATTTTTGCTGACTTCCTTGAAAGCAAGGCAGCTCTATCAGATTATAGTCTCGGGTCATAGATGTTATAAAATAGGAAGTGAGTATGCGCCAATCAGTGGGCAGTCTGTGGCTGCCATCTGGTGGGAAAACGTAAAAATTACATAAGGAAAATAATATTCCCTCTCTTGATCATGCTTTTAAAAACTGCATTTTTTTAATAATATGTGTGTATCTTCAGTTTCTTTTATTTCGGGGTTAGTAACATGTACGAGCTATTCCAAGATTCATTATTCATATATGCAAGTTCTCAGGAATTTAATTCTCCTATTTTACCTATTGCTTCTAGAAATCATCACTTACCCTGTTCTCCCTCCCTGTCCCTCATGTAACTTATGCTCTGAAGACCAGCTCTAAAAAGACTTACTATAAAAAGTTCTAAGAAGTAGTTGCATATAGAAGAGCAAGAGATTCTCATATGGTCCTCATCCTTTGTCTAGCAGAACATCAGTTCTGCAGACACATCCGTAGATTCTATAGAATCTAAACAGTATTGTCAGACAATAACAGAAGGTGTTGATTGGTTATGATGTCCAGGAGGCTCATATTGAAGAAGTCAAGAGCACCAGAAGAGGGGAAGATATGCACGTTGTGAGGAAGTCCAATGATTGAGGTTTAATGCTACTCAGGATGCAATTCTATAAAATTTATGTAGGATAGATTGTTCATTTTCACATCCCCATCAAAACCCTTTCAATTTAGGGCTGTTCCACTTATATTTTCAAAATAGCATTCATTATCCCCAGCTTCCCTATTTCTATGCTGTCTTTCCAAATAACTTTGGCTTGTTCCAGGAGAAGAACAAGTTGCTATTGGAAACATTTCTTTTTTAACCCTCTTCTATAGGACTGTCTGAAGGATTCTCCCTGGGGTTCAGAATGTAGAACAACATTTCTCCAAGGACTCAGTGAAATGCTGTAAGTAAGTCTGACTGCCTTTATTTAAACTCTTCAGGTGAGGGAGAAATGGTTACACATTTTGATAAAATACTCGTGTAAAACCTTCAGTCAAACATCTTCCTCATATGAAAACTAATGTAATTTTATTCCAATGATCACATTTATAGATTGGGATGCTAAATGCAGAGAATCTTCACAGCTCCTTCTTAGCATCTAAGAAATATCCAGTAAATTCTCATCAATTTGTCTATTTTAGTGGTCTTTTAGCAATAAAATCTAAATTCTGCATCAATTTCACTGACCGACATCAGCTGGTGATGGGACATAGTAAACTGGTCTCCATACATACCTACTACCTTACATCTTTTCACTTCAGTCTTCTACCACGGAGGTGCAGGAAATGTGTTTGATTCTCATTTCTCACATCTGTGAAGAGATTTTTTCTCATGATAATGATATTCAGTAACAAAAACAGACTAAGACATGAATGGGATCTGATCTCTTGTGCCTGCCATTCACAGAGAAAGAAACAAAAAGATAGAAATGACAGGTCTCCTCAGAGTCATTGTTTTCATTTGCTTTCTATCTGAAGGTTCAGAGGTAAATGTAATTTTAACTGAACCACAGATGCGTAGGAATTATTATGTTATCTCTTAACAAGAGAAGAAGAAAATGCATTTACAACTGAAGTAAGTAATCTTGTAGTGAGTGATGGAAGGTGTGGACCCCATAGAACCAATTTCATTCATCCTGAAAGCTGCAAGAATCTCATTTCAGTCAATTTAGTTTAGTGCTTGTTTCAAGCTCCACTAGAATGATGCATTTTCAACATAAAAAGGCTCAGCAGAAGAGGGTTTTCCTTACACTGCTGTGTAGGGCAGCCAACATGACTGAATCCTTGAAGTGAATTTCTTTCTTCAAAAAATATCAAATTCACTGAATGAACAAGGAAAAACAGATGTTAGCACTTCCTTTTCACATAGAGTTTCAGAAAACTGATGGCTTCTCTTTAGAGGTCAGGGCAGGAGAATGCATTTTTCCCCTTACACTGCAGGACTTTCACAAGAAGTTTTTTAAAGAGTTGTTTATTTCTTGCCTTGCCTTTCTTCAGCTTCTGTCTTTAATCTGAACTCTGTCCTTTGCTCACATTTTTTCCACAGCTGCTTATCCTTTTATTGCTCTCCCAATTGCTTTTTTTATCAGGAGGTTGAGTGCACTTCAATTTGTCCTTCACATGGTGACCACATAAAGTTCAGGAGTCTGATTTACTTGTGTATCTTTCCAATTTCATGCCGGTGTAGTTTCTTTTTAAAAAGACTAGAGAGTAAAACTGCTGTGGTTCAGGCCAAGACTACAGATTTGTGTGCAGTACTGAAAATCATTCAAGTATTTAGATGTCTGTTTGGGGGACAGTTCCCAGGCCACTGGGATATTTCTCAAGGAAAGACAGTGCTTGAAATGTGCAGACAAATGGAGGGGAAGAAAATCCTCCCCAATTTTTACTGACCGTGGAAATTATGATACAGTAAAGTGGGACTTCCTCTGGTAGCATTTAATTTTTCTACATGCACATGGTGCATAACTATCTTTGTCAAAACAGTTTGCCTTTTTAATTGCAAGAATTAGTTAGCTCATCATCTGAAAGAAGAATGTAGACATAAGGAATACTACAGTCTGGCTTTGGAATATTGTAGTCTTGTGGCCAGAACACAGGGCAGAGAAATCAGAGAACTTTGTATCTACAACAATGACCCCAGATAAGTCAGAAAAACTCTGCACTTTAGACTCTGTAAGGATTAAAAGAAGTATCATGCATAAAGTTTTTCAAACAACCCAGGAAAAATGGTTCTAAGGCCTAGTATTCTAATTTCTCTGTATAATAAAAGGAATAAAAAGAAATAAAGGAGCATGAAACCTTAAACCACAGAATTATCCTGAAAAGGACAAAATTGAAATAGACCTTGTAAACTTCTTGAGCAAGTACTTACTTCTTACATCTGACCACAAAAATCCCACTGAGAATTATTAGCCTCTCATTTCTGAGAAAATAAAACTCACAACAGGAAACTGTTAAAAAATAAGCTTCATATTTTGCATTACGATGTAATCACACAACAAACACAAATGTCCATAACAGCAGTGTCTATTTTTAACTTGTTTTTAAAAATTGAAGTCACTATGTCTTGTTCACCAACAGAATTGAAATGGTTTCCTGCTTCTGTCTACATATACTAAATCTTTTCCAGCTGCAATAGAAAAACAATAAGCAGCTCGGAGCAGACAAATAACCAAAATGCATACAACAGTGATAATCACAGCAACAAAACTATTCTGTAAAATTCCAAGAATACATGCTGGCTGACTGTGACTCACCTTCAATAAGGAGGGTTATTTAACAGGCACTACAATTGAAGTCTGTGCAAGTAAGCACAGAAAAAAAACATTTCTTTTCTCTTGCTACTGTAGCATGAAAAAACTGGAATATTTGTAGGCTTCAGAGCACTCCAGTGCAGCTTTGAGGAAAGCAAAAATGGTGAGGATGCTCATCTTAAGGCAGCTGCAACATGACTAAACTGCAGTTTATTGATTTCTCAGAGAGGCACATATTTTGATATTAGCTGTGCTCTAACATCTGAGAGAATTTTCCTGTATACATTATTCTGCTACATTCTCCTTGTCTTCCACATTGACATCGCAGTCTTTGGTGCAAGAACAACAGGAAAATACACTTGCTGTACTTTCAATATGGGGAAGATCAGTGTCCTTGGGAAGGCAAAAGCTGAACACAGACACAGAAGAATTTCTATGTATTTCTGCAAAAGCTCATTCTGAAGCCATAAAACAATTCAAGGCAATTCAGCCAGGGTGGAATCAATTATGCAATAACAATAGGCCATTTCTCTACTAATGGTGCCATTAACACAGGGCCTTGAGCTGATTTAACATTCTGATGTTAAATCAGAATCTGAAAAGGGGCAGATACACCCTGGATCATGTTTTGTACCCTATGAAGCTTGTCTGACTCCTCCACACACCAAATCAATGCCATAATCCAGCAGTAAACTGAAGCTGATAGCACTAAATACTCTTCGGTGCCATAATGATGAAACCTAAGGAATCCATTCATAAGCAGTCCAGTGAGCATAACAATTGGAAGAGAACTGAGTTGCAAAGCCAAGAGCACTAGTAACAGGAAAAACTCTTCACTCAATACGAGAAGCTTTTAAATCCGCACACCACCTTCCCTTAACTTTATATCCCTGCATCTTGCAGCACTGGGATTCCTGTTACAACTGGTTACAATTGCAAATTTCCTCCCCTCTTTCAGTGCGTAGCACAGATCCTTATGGGCCTTTACACTAGCTCAAGGTACCTTCTTCTTCCTTCTCTCACAGTGTACTACCCCAAAATGTTGTACTATTTGAGAAACTAAAGTCCCTCCTGCAAATAGATGGATATTTACTTCTATGACCTCTGTAGAAGTTAGTGTTCCAGCATTTCATTAGAAGTCCCAGAAGATGGGAGCACAGTTATTTTGGACACAATAACAAGTATCACCATTCAAGACAGAAAGGAGTCAACAAAAGAGTGCACAGGTAGTTACTATTGCAAATTCATTACCCTTTCCTTTTAGTTATAAAAACTGATTCCCTTGGAGACCTTTTAGAGCTGGGAGAGGAGGAAAGAGGATACAAAAGGAACCCAGAAGAGGAAAGGAGGACAAAATTAATGAGCCATTACAGTAGAAAAGCAGCCATGCCCCGCTGCTTTTTTTTGACAGTCACCAGAGTCACAGCAAAAGGAATCTTATCACAGCAAACACTCCACAGATCTCCAGGCTCACAACACAGGGTCAAGGACCAAATCCAACAAAGCAGGTAATAAACTTGGCTACCAAGGATTCAAATCGAGAAGGTAAGAGAAATAAAGACAGACTTTTTTCTTAGTAGGGTCGTTTTTGATAGGACAAAAGGAAATTATTTTAAACTAAACAAGGGTAGATTCAGACTAGACATAAGGAAGAATTTCTTTACAGTGAGGACAGTAAAACACTGGAACAGGCTGCTCAGGAAGGTTGTGGATGTCCCATGCCTGGATAGATTAAGGCCAGGTTGGAAAGTGCTCTGAGCAACCTGGTCTAGTTTAAGATGTCACTGTGCATGGCGGGGGGGTTGGGTGAGGTGGACTTCAAAGGTCTCTTCCAGTCCAAACTATTATGTGAACCTCTGATTCTAGGACTGCTTAGTGCTTTAAGTAGGCACAGAAGCAGCATTTTGATTCCTTTATACAGAAACCTGTAGAGAGAAAAACATTAAGTAAGCTCACATTTTCTTTCCAGTACATAGCCAAATGTGGCACCTTGCAGAATGGAATGGTTCAGAAGCACTGTAGTGACTTGTGAAAATCAAAAGCAGCATGGTTTCTAGGCACCTTCAACGTTTTATCCATGTACTTTCTAATGCAAATACAATGAGAAGAGTATATATATTATGGGAAAGGAAAACATGAGTTATAAACCTACTTATTGTTTGCATGCCCTACACGAATAAAAAGTATGAAACTGGTATTTTGAATTGTTTGAAAATATGAAGCTAGAATAAAGTGTAAGAAAAGGTTTCTAGGTGAAAAGTCTTCTAGGTTTCATTTCATGCTTTTCTATTGACATTTTACAACAATATATGCAATTTATTTCACTCATAAAGTATATAACAATAACTTCTATCCAAACCACTTAAAATTTAATTAGTGATTGTTTCTATAGCCCAATAGAGACTTGGGACTCATTTCTTTCTTTCTTTCTTTTTCTTTTTTTTAAAGGAAATTATTTAATCCTGCAGAACCCCTGGGAAAGAGACAAGTGTTTTTATTTTACTATCTTTTCCTCAAATTTTTAACAGAGAAACAAACAAAAAAACCCCACACTTTAACATTTACAAAGCAGACCACATATCAATCCACAAGCAACTCTCTATTAAAATTACAGAGTCATAGGAAAACATTAGAAGGGACCCCAGGAGGTCAATTCAGACCAACTTCTTCTCAAAACAGAGCCAGGATCCAAGTTAGATCAGGTTGCACAGGGCTTTGTCCAGATGTTTGGAGAAATTCCAAGATTTTTTATGCCACTTCTTTGGGCAGCCTGTTTGAGTGCTCCCATGCTGCAGGCCCTGTAATCATGAAACTCCTTCTAGTTGTTTAAAGAAAGCTTGACCCATTTTCTCATCTTGACAGAGCAGTCAGTAGCAGGTGACCCCCATCATGTCTCCTTGCTGGCCTCCTCTTGAACCCTGACATAATTCCACAGCAGAACTCCACACATTTAGGCATATTCTTTTCATTCACTCTCTCAAAGTTAAAACTGTAACAAAGACTGGCAGCTACAAGCAAACACACCTTTATTTGACAAGGTATAAAAGCTGGCCTCGGACACCACTGTAGTGTTACCTCCACAGTAAACTTGCTGTTCCTCCAGTTGGTTGTAAGTGACATAGCCATGTCCACCTCCTTAGTTTTCTGCCCTAAACAAAAGAATTTGGAACCTCCTAACTCAATCATCTGTCAAAATAGCTTTGTGACTCAGGGTAATGAAAGGCTACTGCAAAAACCAGCACTGAGACAACTTGTCCTCAACCCTTTCCTAAGTCCCAAATCTGAGTAAACTCATTTAGTAGGTATATGAAGAACCCTCCCTGAAAATATTTCCAAGTCTTATGTGCACTAAATTACCATGAGAACATTTTCACGTGCTAAGGGGCTAGAAAAGAACAAAGTTATCCTGCAGGGAAATAAAAATAAAGTAACACAGAAGTTGAACTTATCTGTGTTTGAACAACACCTCAACATACAGGTAGGTTCCTTAACACCTTCAAGTAAAGGTCCATTGGTTACAACTGGACGTAAAGAAAACTGGGTCATGAAAAAGAAGTAGATAATACTTACCAAAACGTTGCCTAAAATTTGCATCTCATAACCCAGTGTGCTTGTTTCTTCAAGCAGATGTGTTGAAAAAGAAAAATTTTCATAGATTCCTTGAGTCTCAGAGATAAGAAAAAATTATTTCTAGTACTTTGATTAGTAGAAGATTTTTCAAAGAAACAGGAGAAGCATTAACTTTTCTTACATTTTAGTGGAATGGCTTTGCCTACAAAGTGACCTATATAATTCTGTATAGAACAAGCATAATATTTAATGTATTTATCACAACTGCCATTTACTCTTGAATAATTTTTTTCTATGACCTCTGGCTGCTGCTATTGTATATTTAAAGTTCATAATGTGCTGCCCAAGCTGCAGGCACACAGACAAGACTATATATAAAACATCTCAAAGCAGTAATTCAGAACTTCTAAGTGGTGTGAGCAGGTCAGTTAATTTTAGAGTACTAAGCAACACCAAACTTTCAACAATATTCCCATCTCAACTTCCTCACTGCTCTTTCCATCTTATTTCACTTGAAATACTGTGGCCATAAACCACTGGGATTGATTAAATCCCTATGGAATATTAATCAAGAGAAAAGATATGTTTTTGTTCAGTGCCTAGTCCCATGGTGCTTCATTAACCTAATTTCCAAGTGCTTCAAAAACCAATTAACTGATCCAGGGGTTCTCCCAAAGATGCCTTATGCCCAAAGGTGCCTTGGCCAAATTAATCTTTCTAAGAATACCAGAAGACATGTTCATTCTTCAGCCTACTTAAAACTGCCTTGGTTTCATCATCTACCAGTGAATAGTGGAGGATGCACAAATACAGGCACATTGTGCAGGATGGGGAAGGCAAATAAACAGCAGGGCAGAAGTAAAACCTTCCACCATGTGCATTTCCAAATTTATGTTTCCTATATATTATAGGGGAAAGCAGGAGATTCCAGAATGGTTTTGTCTTGGTTTGGGAAGACAGGTATCTGCCAGGTAATAAAAAAACAACTGCAGTTTCCTTTCGAATGGAGAGTGTAAACCTCTCCCTCCACCCCCCTTTTTTTTTTTCTTTTTTAATTATAAATTACAATCAGAGGCTCTTAGGCAAAGATTTGGGAAATAAGAATAGCAGTTCTTTACTAGTATGTATTACAAAGCAAACCAACAGAAAAAAAAATCCCACCAAACAACTACAGCATTAATAACAAACGAAAACAGTACCAAGAACCTTGAGGGCTTTGTTTCACAAAACCCAGGGCAGTTTGGTTTCAGTGTCCCTGCAGGATCCTCAGAGCACCAAGCTGAAACAGTGGAAAAGTCCTGGGCTGGTAGCTGGGATGGCAGGGTGTCCCGGCAGGCAGGGGCAGGATGTCCCAGCAGCGCAGGAGGTACAGGGTCACACTGTAGCAAGAGGAGCAGCGCCGAAGAAACCGAAGGCGAGGCAGTGCCTGGCCCAGCTCCCGCGGGTGGCAGAGAAAACTCAGGATTCAGGCCGAACCGGTGATAGAGTAGATTTTCCAGGACTGGATCCCTTTGGCCACAGTGAAACTCCTCCAGCCAGCAACAGCCGTTCTCTCTCTCCCCGAACGCCGGACAAAGAAGAGCCCGCAGCTGCCTTAAGCTCTGTCTTTTTCCTGCGTTATCTCCCCTTTCCAACTTTGTCCACCTCTTTGTTTCGGTTAAGTACTCTCAAGTATCCAACACTTGGTCTCCTTGGTAACTCATGGGGAAAAAATTCTTTAGAGAAAGAAGGAACAAACCTAACCCCCAACAGGTTTATACAACTGTCAGGCATCTGAGTTTGACCTGATAATATGGTGGAGTACCCTGCTCAGAGTACATAAGCAGGGCTTCTACACAGCAGGGTCAGACTGCGTACAATAGTATAAAGTAGGAGACAGGACCAATATCACAAATATAGTTGGGTTTCTGTGGGGGTTTTTTGGTAGGGTTTTTTGTTTGTTTGTTTGTTTGTGTTGTTTTGTTTTTTTTTCTTTTTACTATCTGGCTAGTCCCTTGCAGGGTTTATTTGTCTCTTAGAAAAGTTCAAAGCATGCTACTCTTGTGTTATTGGTGTATTGCTTTATGAAGCCAACATTTCTGTTTTCCACAGTAGCCCTCCAGTGTTCTTATATCATGATTTACTGGTACTATAGGTTTTGCAAATGAGGCAAGACAAAGTCCAATTTCTGGAATTCATCCTAGGTCCAAGTTTTGTCTGCATCAGCAAGTAGCATGGGTCAATAGGAGTAGAGTGCACAGTCCTTGCACTGCTGCTGAGTACAGACTGTCTGTACTGTATGTGGACATGGGTACAACACAACTTCAAATTTTTAGTGTTAAACATCAGCTGTCTCCCTAGCAGGAATCTGAGCAATGGTTCTGAGGATGAAAATCCATGCAGAGCCAGTGAGGTCACAGCTGTAGGCAAGTTTCTGTTCACAGCCTTAAAGGTAAATTCTCATCCCAAATATGATGACTGAAGTGAATGGAGAGGTTTTTCCAAAATCATACAGTGATAATTTTAAGAGGTGGGAAAAAAGACACCAGCAAAGTGAAAGATGGGCAAAGTTTCAGCCTTGTCCTCAAACTGGCAGCTAGGTGCACCCACTCTCTTGGATGCTGTGCCTCCATAAAATGGAAGGAAACACAGGGCATGGAGATACATGGTAGTAACCCACCTTTACAGGGGCACATATCTCTCTCAAGTCTTTATAGCCTGTCAGAGTGTGTTAGGTATTGCAGTAAAATGTTTCCTAAAATGTATCTTTTAAAACATTGGCTGTTACATTTCTTCCCCCTCAGATTTGCCCTGCTGGTGTTGCCAGTTCTGGTGTGTCCTGTGGAGGATGGCATGGCATGGCATGGCATGGCATGGCACAGTGTGAAAAATCCAGGGCAAACCAAGTGTGGAAGTCATCGCTCTGCATTCTCACAGCCCTTTGTAGTAAATCAAAAGAACTGTGTGCCCAGGTGGCCAAAAAGGCCCGTGGCATCCTGGCCTGTATCAGTAATAGCACGGCCAGCAGGAGAGAGAAGTGATTATCTACCTGTACTCAATATTGGTAAAATTGAGCCTTGAATCCTGTTTCCAGTTCTGGGCCACTCAATTCAGGAACGGCATTCCAGTATCCAGAAAAGGCCAATAATGCTGGTGGAGGCTCTGGAGTGCACGTCCTGTGAGGAGCAGCTGAGGAAGCTGAGGGTTTAGCCTAGAGGAAAGGAAGGTCAGGGGTGACCTTATCACTCTCTACAACTTCCTGAAAGGAGGCTGTAGCCAGGTGGGGATCGGCCCCTTCTCCCAGGCTACCAAGAGGGCATAACCTCAAGCTGTGCCAGAGGAGGTTCAGTCTGGACATTAAGAAAAGTTTCTTTAGGGAAAGGGTGATAAGACATTGGAATGGGCCCGAGGTGGTGGTGTAGTAACCATTCTTGGAGGTGTTAAAGAAAGGACTGGATGCATGCACTTGGTGCCACGGTCTTGTTGATGTGCTGGTGTTCGGTCACAGGTTGGGCTCGGCGATCCCAGAGGTCTTTTCCAACCTATGTGATTCCGTGGTTCTGTGAAACACGGGGCGACGGGATATCGCAGGGCTCTGGCAGAGGGGATGCGGGCAGCCGGGAGCGGCGGGCAGAGCTCGGGCGGAGCTGGCCCCGCGGCCGTCCAGCGGCGGCGGCAGGCGGGGCCGGACGAGCGGCGGGAGGGCCTTACCCGGCCCGGGCGGGGCGGGGCGGGCAGAGCCGGGCGCTCCGGGCCGGGCTCAGCCGCGGGCACTGCGGGGCACTGCGGGGCACTGCGGGGCGCTGCGGGCGGCGACGCGGCCGGGCCGCAGCCATGAGGACCTCCCTCGGTGCCCGCTCGGAGCCAGCCGGCTCCAGGGCAGCCAGCGGCCGCTTCTGGGCTGTCGTCCTGGGAGCAGCGGCGGGGCTCTTCCTCCTCGGGTTCCTCATCGGTACAGTGCAGACTAACCCTCCTTCGCATCGGGGACTCGTCCGTCCGGGGGACGTGGCTGGGAGCCGGGCCGGGGAAGGGCCGGGGTCGGGGGGAAGCGGGCAGGTTTCCAACGCCCGGGGTTTGTGCCGAGGATGCCCGAGGTGAGTCCGTGCTCACCACCCTCCGTGCCTCCCTCCTTCACACCGGGCGGGTGCAGTCACTGACCCTTTCAGGGATACCCAGCTCCTCCGCAGGAGGAGGGTTTTCGTGCCTTTTTCTATTTACTTTTTGTTAAAGTAAATAGGAGTAAAATAGTGCTGTGGGTCAGAGAAAGGAGCGCTGGGTTTGTGAGGAGACAAAAGACATACCCCTCGTCCCTGCTGCCTTGAAACAGCACCAGCCGCAGCCAGAGAGGCAGGAACGTAAACATGGAGCTGGAGGGACTCGGACAGGAGGGCAGAAATAGTTTTCGGTGTCTCACCTGCTCTCGTCCCAAGCAGGCAGGGCTGAGGGTTGCTGCCGCAAGACTCCCCCTCCCTACCTTCCATTTGGTTTCACATACAAATCATGATCAGCTTACAGAAGGATAGAGAACAAAAGAGCCACTTGTATTTTGCAGTGCCATTTGGTATGTAGTTGACATTGGTGCCATTGGGAAGCCCCAACTGAATTCCTCTCTCATGTGGAGCCTTTCACTGTGCCGGTAACCAGTGCCTCACTGGTGCCAGCTTGTTACCCTCTTGAACCCACTGGTTCTCTCATTAACACTACCCATGTAGCTGCTGCTGCACATGCACTGACCTTGTCCAGTCTGACTTAAAAGTGGATGTCAGGAACACTTTCTAGTCAGCTGTTCCTTTCATCACTTACTCTGATATTGCTTGCTCAGAAAGGGAAGGATTCCAGAAAGGAGCCAGACAGACCAGAGAGTGAGAAAGGAGTTACAAGACATCTGTTCCTGACAAAGTGTGCCTGTGTTTCTGGGAATTTTTTGTAAAGCTGCTGCCTTATTATTGAGGTGACTATATGACTGACAGCATGATGTTCTGGTGCTTGAGGAAGATAGATAAGTCTCCTTAGCATCTACAGGAAAATAACTGATAAATAAATCTAAGATAGTATTTTATATTCTTCAACATCTAGCTAGACAAATAAGTTCTCTTACCATTTGTGGGACTAACACTGCCATCACTTTGCAGCGAGCATTAGGTTGTATCTGCTTATATGTGCTGTAATAAAACCAGTTCTAAAATGTAAAACAGTGAAAATCTTGTCATGAGACTAAAGAGAAGTGGTGTGTGTCATGGGAACATTGCTCTGATGTTTTTACTTTTGTATTTTCATGTGTTGTACAGGCTGGTTTGCAAAACCGACAGATAAGAAGACATCTCTGAGTACTCATGAGGACATGAGGACAGCATTTATGTCTGAAATGAAAGCAGAAAACATCAAGCAGTTTCTTTAGTAAGCAGTGTGTAGACTAATCAGTTCAGACAAAAAAATCAAATGAGAGCCAGACCAATGATCACAGAATCATAGAATTTTTTGGAAGGGACCTTAAAGATCTTCTGGTGCTAACCCATCTGCCATGGGCAGGGACACCTTCCACTAGACCAGGTTACTCAGAGCTCTGTCCAACTTGGCCTTGAACACTTCCAGGGATGGGACATCCACAACTTCTTTGGTAAACCTGTGCCAGTGCCTCACCATCCTCAGAGTAAAGAATTTCTTCCTAATAGCCAATCTAAACCTGACCTCTTTCAGTTTAAAGCCATTATCCCTTCTTGTATCGCTCTATGCCCTTGAAAAAAGTCCCTCTTGAGCCTTCTTGTAAGCTCCCTTCAGATACGGAGAAGTACTATAAGGTCTTGGAGCCTTCTCCAGGCTGAACAGCCCTAGCTCTCTCAGCCTTTCTTCTCAGAAGAGATGCTCCAGCCCTCTGATCATTTCCATGGCTTCCTCTGGGACTTGTTCTATCAAGTCCTTGTGTTGGATCTCAGAGCTGAGCACAGCAGTGCAGCTGGGGTCTCATGAAGCAGAGTAGAGAGACAGAATCAAATTCTCCAACTTGTTGGTCATGCTTCAAACAATTCAAAACCATTTCAATGGAACATGAAAATATAAATATTTTAAAGTCTATTAAAATTGAATTGATGTAAGAAATATTTCTATTTTAGTAACTTAGAAGCTTTAACTGCAAGTACTTGGACTTGATTTGTTTGTTTTAGGGATTATTTTTCACTTAAGATTTGTTAAAATCCTGTGTTTATTCCAGTCAGTAATAGGCCACAAGTCACAGTTTAATGATAGTTTACTTTCAGTGTAAAGAAAGAGCATCAGCTATTGTAGGAGTAATCAACAAATTTGGATTTGCCTCATACTTCCATTACATAGCATGGAGTTGTGTAAAACTAAATTACTAAAAGACCATTTTCTGTTTATAGGATTGTGGCAATCCCACTGCTGTCATTTTAAGTTTATTTGCCATGAACTATTGCTAAAGATAAATTAGCTGGAAAGTATGGTCACTCTCCTATGTAGCAGTCATGTACTGAACACATGCAGACCCAAAGATTTAGGAGTTAGAGTCTTAACATGTGTTTTGGCTCCTGCAAAGTCAACTGTTGTTAAACAGCTCTGTGAAAGGACTTTCCTGCCCTCTGAACTCCCGGTAAGCAGAAAGCCTTGTACCTCATTTACTGTCATGTGGCCAGTCCTGCAGTGAAATACAGCAGATGTTTAGTCACTGCTCAGAACTACCAGTACAGGCAGTCAGATTAGAAGAGAGAACGAAGAAAAACACAAGGTTCAGTTGAATGGGAGTGTAGTACAGGAAAATGTTACTGCATAAATCAGCTTCTAATGAAAATGTGATACTTAAACACTTGTAGCTCCTACAGAAAACAACCATTCTCAGTCACAATTACATATAAGTGTGCTCTTGGTTCAGTATATGTCATCCAGAAGATGATGCTGTCACCGTAACAATGACTTTTAGTACAGTGTTAGATTTTGGCATGATCAGAGGAACATGGTTTTATCCAGCAGCATTTGGCTGCTAAGGATTTTGTCTAGTTTGGGGAAAAGGAGGCTGAGAGGCAACCTCATTGCTCCCTATAGCTTCCTAAGGGGGGGACACGGCAAGAGAGGTGCTTGTTTTTTCTCCCTGGTATCCAGTGATAGGATGTGTAGGAATATTTCAAAGCTGTACCAGAGAAAGTTCAGACTGGACATGAGGAAGCATTTCTTTACCAAGAGGATGTTCAGACTTGAAACAGGCATTCTAGAGAGGTGGTCAATGGCCCAAGCTTGTCAGTGTTCAAGAGACATTTAGACAATGCCCTCAACAACATGCTTTAAATTTGTCAGCCCTGAATTGGTCAGGCAGTGGGACTAGATGATTGTTGTAGATCCCTTACAAGCAATCTCCTCTCCTCTCTCCTCTCTCCTCTCTCCTCTCTCCTCTCTCCTCTCTCCTCTCTCCTCTCTCCTCTCTCCTCTCTCCTCTCTCCTCTCTCCTCTCTCCTCTCTCCTCTCTCCTCTCTCCTCTCTCCTCTCTCCTCTCTCCTCTCTCCTCTCTCCTCTCTCCTCTCTCCTCTCTCCTCTCTCCTCTCTCCTCCCCTGTATAGTTCTTTCAGAGTGGCTTTCTTTGATGGCTTTGGTCCTATTTAAACTCCAGAATTTAAGTTTTTTCCTAATCTCACAGCCCTTCATAATCAAAGATACAATTTCCTTCATTAACACCAGCTGGTGCCACACATGCTTCTTTGGCCTGTTAATGGCATGGTCATATGATAGAATGAGGACATCATGATGACAGCCTCATTCAACTGGGGTTTTTTTCAGCTGGCTTCACAACTGGGCTTTCACAATAGTCTGGACAGTTATTTTATTTTTTTTTTTCTTTTCAGACAATGGACTGTTCATTATTTATGCTCTCTCTTGCTGTTTGTTATTCATGCTGGCATGAATTTTCAGTCACACACTGTTGAGTTTTTCTCTTCCTTGTTCATACGGTACTCAAAACTCACTCTTTTACTTGCCAACAAGACACACTAGGAGTGAACTTTTAGATAAACCAGTATGTGTGCCAAAAGTAATTAAAATTGTGGGATTCAAGGAGAATATCTAGTTAAATATAAGTAAGGATCAGAGTAATTATGCACATTGCTAAACTAAATACACAAAAATAACTGTACTCAGTTTGTTTATCACTTCACAATGATAAGGTTTTACTGTGCATAGGACTGCATAGGCCTACTGTAGCTCAGAAGAAAAGGAGTGAAAAAGGACAAGACCCCATAGCTGGTGTCACCATACCATTCTTGCTAAACCATGCTGCCAGGAAGATTTAAATACCTGTGCTAGATCAGGGCAGCCTGAAACCCTTCATCTTAGTTTATGTGTACAACATAAAAATACACAGATGCTGAGAAGCCTTGGTCCTTATTTAGCCTGAGTATATCTGATCACCTCTATGAGGTTTATTTCCAGCTAGGCTAGGAGGAGTTCTGATTATGACCTTCAATGCCTGACCCTGCTTATTTCTTCCTTTTCTCTAGCAATTTTACACAGCTTCCTCACCTAGCAGGAACAAAGGAAAATATGCATCTGGCACAGCAAGTCCAAGCTGAGTGGGAGAAATTTGGTTTGGATTCAGTTCAGTTGGTTCATTATGATGTCTTGCTCTCTTACCCTGATGACACTCAGCCCAACTACATCTCAATAATTGATGAGCATGGCAATGAGGTACAAAAACCAGTTTTTCCAACCAGGGAACAAAATCACTTTCATACACCTGGGAAAGCTGTGAGGGAAAACTGTCCTCTGTTCACTTAATGGTGTGGGGCCTGGCACAAAGCTCATGGATATCTGGGATTCCAGTTAGCTTTTATATTTTGCATCTCTGTTTCATAATATATGTGTTAGGAATACTAATATTTAGCCTGATTCATACAGCATCCTGACATATGGATTAAAAACGAATTATGGAAGAGGATTACTTCATGTAATTCAATTGTTTGAAAATTACTCTGTTATTTAGGAATAGGAAAGAAAGCTTGGTGAGCACCATTTTTTGCATTGATTCATTATACAGTATTGATGATTCTGCTAAATTCAGTTTCTGGAAGATTAGAATTTAGGTCTCTGGATGTACCATCACAGGGGGAATGAGTTCATTACATACTGCCTGAAGTGCACATAGAAGCTTAAGGGATGAACAGAATGCAAGCATTTTTACCGATGTCATCTAACCTGTTCCTATCTGCTGTACCCAGACCACTTCAGGGAGCCCTGTTTCATTTATGCAGGATTCTCTGTGAAGAGTGGAGGTGGGATTTGTAAGTCACACATTGAGCATGCCTGCTGAAATGGATACCCAGTGCCTGCTAAAACTTTGGCCACTTCTTAGGTAGAATTCTAAAACCAGAGTCCTTTAGATTGCTTGTTAATGCTTGTTAAATGTGCTTGTGAATAAAAGGTATTTCTTTTCCTTATTGCCTTGTTTACCTTACTTATTTTCTCCTTTCCCATTAGGTTGTCAACACATCATTGTCTGAGCCTCCTCCTCCAGGTTATGAGGCTGTCAGAGATGTGGTGCCACCCTACAGTGCCTTTTCACCCCAAGGAACGCCCGAGGTAAGATAGTAGAATGTTGCATAGTAAAAGAAATAGAGATAGGAAGAGAAGGAGGATAAAGAAGCAGGGACAGAAATAGAAAGAATAGAAATGGAAAAGATGGAATACCATAGTTAACTGTAACATTGCACAGAATATCAGAGAGCAATACAGAATAATTTGAAGTTCCTTAGGCTTTAGTTCAAAACTCAGCTTATCACCAGTAGGAAAGGTGATCTATGTTCTTGTGATTTTTGTGATGAAGCAATGTTCAAATTGAGCAGTCATATATATGTTTAATTTTTTCCTCTAGTTTGAGACAGAGCTGAGTTTTATTTTTTCTTTTCCTTAAAAACCATGGTAATAAATCCTTAATATCAGCTGCTGTAAACTTCCCCAGATATTTCTGTAACTATGCTCCATAGTTTTCCACCTTGGTGAATAAATAGACTGTTACATTTACCCGGCCAAATGAACAGTCTCACTTTTCAAAATACTGCTTGCCCAAGGCTCACACTGACAGGTATAGCTCCACAGTGCTTAGTATGCTTGAAAAGCTTTTGCTGATATTTCTAGCTGGTGATAAAGGCATTGTTGTGATCTGAATTTAACACTAATCCTTCGTGTCTTGTTATATGGATGATATCGGCTGTCTTTGATAAAGCTGGGCTGTGTAACAGGAGTTTTCTGTTCTATGATCATTAGGGGTTTCAATTAATATTTTGTTAGATTAGAATTCGTTGGTGTTGTTCTCAATATCTTTCCTGTCTGTATGTCGAATAATTTAGGTTGACAGAACCCTGGTCCAGGGTCTGCTCTATGCTAACATGCTAATGCTTCTCTACTCACACAGCTTGGTATTATATCAGTCATGTACTTTGTGATATTTGTTAGTAAGCTGTTCAAGTCCAGAAAACAAAGGGAATACTGTATTAATTTGCCTCAGACACTCAAAGAAAGCTGGAGAACCAGGCAGATAATCTGTACCCTGGGACATAAGAGCTTTGAGTGTTCCAAGAACTGCGATGGGAATTTTGGAACATAGTGTAAGATAAAATTCATGAGTTTTGACCTTTTATCATCACTATCACCAAAGAAAGGCAGAATAACATTGCTACTTTGGTTTGTGATGAGATGTGGAAAATAATGAAAACAAATTTGAAAAGCTTCAGCTTCCTTCTTTAGGAAATTGTTTTATTTTAATTAAATACAAAATCTTTGTTTCCAGTGAAAACAATACCTAAAGACAAAGTTGTCTTTTCAAAATCTGATGCTTATTTTCATCTTATTACATAATAGTTTGACAAGACCTCCAGGTACTTATCTAGTGCTGTTAGCAGTAGCATTCTCCATTGAGCTGTTGTCTGCATCTGTACTGCAAACAGCACAGGAGGGAGCATGTGGGAATGCTCAGTGGGGCCAAGGCTCTTCTGAGTTCTTGCAGGCCAAGAATTTTATGTTAAAAACCATTACTATCTTACTAGATCACATACTCCTTTCAACATGCTCTTTGACATTACTGTTTCAAGCCCTGCCTCTTTCTCTCAAGGGTGAGTTGGTGTATGTGAATTACGGCCGCACCGAGGACTTCTTCACGTTAGAACGTGAAATGGGAATTAACTGCACAGGAAAGATTGTTATTGCCAGATATGGGAAGATCTTCAGAGGAAATAAGGTAATCCCCGTGTATAAAAAGGTTGCTGCCCTTCTCAGTGTTACTCCCACTTCAACTATTCTGTCTTTCAGTGTTTTCTAGAGAATGAAACACTTCCCTAAGGTGTTCTGGAGATTTTAGAGTAACTGAGTTTTCATAGATCTGTGTTCAAAAATGATTCTTTAGTATTTCTAGGATAAAAGTAAGTCAGTTGGAAAATGTTCCATATTTTAATATTCATTTGCATTCTATAAGTTGTTCCGAAATATCACTACTAGAGTGTCATACACTCTAATTTTGAACTAGATTGTTCTTCCCTGTTGGTTCAGCTGTTCTTTGCCATGTCTATAGTGTGTTTATAATGCTTTCTGTACACCAGACAGAGACTATAACTGTATGGAAGTTATTTTAAATTCTGTATTTGGTTATTCAACATCTCTGTCATATAAATTTATTTTTAAACTACAGTTTTTGCAGATTTCCATGACCTAAAAGGAAAGGGCATAATCCTGTACATACTTCAGCATACACTCAAGTTATTTTCTCAACAGAGATATAAGAAGACAGTCTATTTTAAGAGGGTTTGGCTCTTGTACAACAACTATTTTGACCCTAATTTGAGCGGACTATACTTTGTCTTTGTCAGTTACCTAAGGGTATCAAGCACTGAATTCACTGGATGCCAATCCTTATTATATGCTGTTGATGAATCTTGTGTGAAGCTTTTAAACCGATAACTGACTGGTTTACATACATAAAATTTTCACCAGTGAAAAGTGGTATATAACTTATATTCTGTGTCAGATAATATTTTCACCAAATTGTTTACCACTCCTAAAGATACTATCTGAATAGAAAAGACTTAAAGATTGAAGAAGGTATTACTCTCTTTGAATCTTTCCTTAAAATGAAACACAAATATCTTAGAGTTACTAATATCTAGAGAGGCAGTTTTCCTGTGGTTTGGAAATTATATGCCCTCTCTGACACAAAGGGGTATCCTCATTCTTACCGTAGTATTTCTAATGACTGCTTATACACTGAAGAATTTGGTAGCCTATATAAAATCTGGAGAACTGTACTGAAAGTTTTTCAACTTCCTAATGGTGTGCAAAAATAGGATAGAGGATGAGGGCAACTACTATATTTCCTTAACAAACAAACAAACAAACCCCCTCAAAAAACAAAACAAACAAAAAAAAAACAAAACAAAACAAAAAAAAACAAGGAAAGGAGAAAAAGCTATGATATTTCTGAGTTAAAATGCCCAAATTTAAAACTGTTGAGGATTAGTTGTCACTCTGTCACTATCCATCACTGTCACATCTAGTAGCAAACCAGATTGGGATGTCAGAATGATATATATTATACAATAATAAAGTCACACAGGAACACTTTAAAAACAGCATGCAGGTCAGTCCTTCTGCCGTAATGAGCCTAAAATGTGGCTCTCTGGATTTAGTCTTGTTCACAGCCAAAGGCACTTTCAAGCTCTCCAATTATAATTTTCCTGTATAGACCAGACCCTGAGATACATTCAGGGATCATTTAGGTAAATAAGGTAAGAAGGAGACTACCTGAAAGACACTGTTGCATTAATGTGATACAGTTTTTTCTATTCGTGTAGGTTTCTATAGTCTGCTGATTGTATTGATCTGGACCACAGAATGCAAACTCAGGTTATGTAGCAATACTCTGGAGGATGTTTTCCATGTCACTGATGTTATCTTCTAACTAAAAGTCAAAGCAACTGCAAACCTTTTACTTTCATATGAAACCTGGTATCTGCATATATATTTTTTCAGAAAATTGTGAGACAGTTCCGGGCCCTCGACTTATCCCAAGCACTGTAGAAGACCCTGAGAAAAAATCACTGTAATTTATACTTTCTTTTGCTCCTTGAACTCTGGGGTCAAGCTATAAAGGACTGGATAGGGACAGGAGATGTGCTTTGCAGGTGAAGAATGCTGAATTGGCAGGTGCCAAGGGAATTATTCTGTACTCTGATCCTGCTGACTACTGCGCACCTGGAGTAGATCCTTATCCAAATGGCTGGAACCTTCCAGGTGGAGGAGCCCAGCGTGGGAATGTATTAAACCTTAATGGGGCAGGGGATCCTCTGACTCCGGGTTATCCTGCAAAAGGTGAGTGACTTGTGCCTAAGTTGTTTCATTTAGCAACTAAACCACATCATTTTGATTGAAATTCCTGAAGAACTATTTTTACCACCACTTGGGCCAGCATATCTAAGAGAGGCAAACACCTCAAGAAAAGTAGTCTATAAGTGATTGACAGAGTTGCCTCCAGGCAGCAGAACTTGTGCTGGAAGGGAGTACGTGTTCAAAACAGCAGCATGGCAGAACGGACAGTGTCAGTGATCACACAGATGAATCCATGTCTCCCTCAATCACAAAGGGTCCCTGTGAATGTTGTATTAAGGAGGAAACTATTCTGCATGTGCTTTTTTCCATGTCATGAAGATGAAGATTTGTAAAGAAAATTACTTGTATTTGAGCTTCATCAGAACAAAACCTAGATTTTGTTTTGTACAAAAAAACAGCAACCCAGAATATTCAGCAGTCCAGTGTATAAGATTTTTTTCTGCATCTCTTTATCAACTGGCAATTTCTTTTAGTTCCCAGATGAATGTTCCAAGCATCACACTATGGGCTTCTTTCTTGCTCTTTATCTGTAGCTTAGTCTGAACTTCTTTCCCATGAGGAGAAGTATTTCTATGTAAAAGCATTTCAACACACACACAAAAAAAAGAAGAAATAATCTTAAAATTTCCAGCCATTTTTAAATGCATGACTGCAGACACTATGAGAGAACCTTGATTAGTGTCTCTCTGAAAACATGTTGATGAAGCACAAAGAATGAAATTACTGGGAAGATGTCAGCTCAGCTTCTGGAAAAGCAGAATGATTATTCCTGACTTCAGTGTTAAGACTGTGCTATGAATGTACAGCTTCCTTCTGAGACTGGTAAACATGAAAATATCTGTGTTTGGCTTTCAGAATACATGTACCGATTAGAGAAAACCAGTGCTGTAGGTCTCCCAAAAATTCCAGTTCATCCTATTGGCTATCATGATGCAGAGTCATTGCTGCGGTGAGTGCATGGGATACATGAGGTATTTTTACTAGATCGGTTTTTTTGGAAGTTATGAGAGTATTTGAAAAGAGAGTAAAAAGACTTTTGTGCCCTGCTTCTCCTGTAGTTGTTGAAGTAATATGTTTGTTTCTTGTTAGGACCTCTGTAGGAGGTAAGTGTGGTATCTGTTGTTACATATGAGCTATATGCAGAGTTATCTGGAAAAAGTCGTTTGTAATATGGGCTAATATGTCTCAAATTTTCTTTTCTTTAAAAGTCTATAGTTATCACTGTTATCAGGGTAACTGCTCATAATAATAGAGGTAAAAAACCCTCTTTTATCTACTGCCGTTACTATGAAGTAATATACTATAAATATGATGTAGCCAGACATTTCTGTTCAATAAGTATTAAATAATACTAGAATTTGGTTTGGTTAATTATAAATGAAACCTAAATCCTTTAAAAATACTCGGTCTTTGTTTTCACTTTTGTTTTGAGAAGTCATAGCATCTTATTATTCCTGCCAATATATTTTTATATATAAAATTTACTCGGGGTCTGGAGACATGTTGAAGTGTTCTGTGGAATAAAGATTGACTGAAGTATGTATTTACAGTGAAAGACATGCTTTCATTTACAATAAATATATTTTGCTTCCTAAGAACCAGAACATCCAGCATACTTTCTTTGTATCTCAGAAGTTCATATCAAAAATAGAAGTCCTTCAATGGAATAAGTCTGGGTGATTGTGATCCACCAAATTACTGCATTTCCAGTTCTGTTAACAGGAAAAGCATGGCACTTTTGAAAATGGAACAAGAAAGGCTGACTTGGACTAATCATGTTTCTCTAGCCATCTTTGACACATATCAGCTGTCTGTACTACAAGATTAAACTGTGTGCAGGGACAGGCAGCATAAAACTATTGCCTGTGCTGTTAAAGTGTTGGAATGGTCCAAGTTTCTCTCTGATGATTCAAATGCAAATGCAGTTCAAGGCAGTGGAGTGTTCTTGGGACCATTTATAAAAGGCAGTTTATATGCAAAACCTTTTGGCCAGCACTGTCTTCCAGGGTAGCTTTAGGCCATTCCAAGCTGATCTCCATGCCCAGGATTATTGCTCTGTGTTAATTTACTAGTTTTAGTATAGTTAAAATTCCAGATTATTCTCCTGCCAAAGCTTGTAGCATAAATTGTATAAAACAAAGACAACACCGGTTTGTTTTTGCATGGGACCTAGCAAAGTGTGGTTTCTGGTTCCTCATTTGTTTGGTGCTCTTGTAAGATGTCTGTAATTAATAGTGTTTTTTTTGTTTTTTTTTCCATCACAGTAATATGGGAGGACAGGCACCACCTCACAGTAGCTGGAAAGGAAATTTGAATGTATCTTACAACGTTGGTCCTGGTTTTACAGAAAATTATTCTACAAGGTCAGTTTTGTTCCCTAAGGAGAGTGTTCTTGGGATCAGGGAAAAAACAGGTAAACCAATAGAGTTTGACCAAAGATTTAGTAGCTGGATTTATGTACATCTTTCCTTTTATTTTGGCTATTTCCTTGGCTGAAATATGCTCAGTGCAAAGCATTAGTACATTATGTCTTCATTGGATGGATATGACCTACTTGCTTTAGTTTTCAGCTAGTCTTGACCCAGTTTCATTTGAAAAGCATCTAGCCAAATAAACTATTTGTTGACAGTGTTTTGTTTTGTTTTGTTTTTAGCTTTTGTTTTCTTTTTTAAATTCATATGTCTTCTGGTCTTACCAATTGAGTTATATAACGCAGTATTAAACTGCTTCGTATAAGCAGTTTTTCCACTCAGCTTTTCCAGAAAAAGAGCTTAAACTACAATGTCAATTTTATTGCTTCAGATTGTTTTTAACTGATTTAGTAATTACAGTTTAGAACTAAAATCTGTGTTTCAATGTTGTCTGAGTACAGTATACTGACTTCATGTGAACTGTTTAACTTCATATAATTGTTCATACTGAACTTTATATGGACCCTTGGGGCAGAGTTGTTACACCTTCAGCTGTGGTACAGATAAACAACTGTTGATGTAGAAAAATCTCTTGATGCAGCTCAGGTTGTCTGAATTTCTGCTGCGTGAGGTGCTGCAGTAGTATTAACTGTGCTGGCATATTCTTGTTTTGGCTAGGGTAGAGTTAATTTTCTGCACCG
The DNA here is from genome assembly GCF_029207755.1 of Chamaea fasciata. Taxonomy (NCBI): domain Eukaryota; kingdom Metazoa; phylum Chordata; class Aves; order Passeriformes; family Sylviidae; genus Chamaea; species Chamaea fasciata. The sequence goes on from NW_027094087.1 coordinate 35,558,610, forward strand.
TGGCCGGTGTGAGGCTGTTTTTCATTTGTCATGAACACAGGGTTGATTATATAGAAATGTTTTTGCTCTTGCTGAGCAGGACTCACACAGAGCCAAGGCCTTTTCTGCTTTTTGTGCTACCACACTGGTCAGAGAGTGGGGGGTGCATGGGAAGCTGGGAGGAGACACAGCCAGGACAGGTGATCCCACCTGACCAAAGGGATATTCCAGACCATCTGACTGCATGCTCAGTACATAAAGTGGGGGAAAGAAGGAGGAAAGGGGAGATATCTGGAGTGAAGGTGTTTGCATTCCCAAGTCACCATTACATGTGATGCAGCTCTGCCCTTTTGGAGATGGTTGAACAGTTTTGCTCAGCTTGTTTCCTTGGCTTTTGCTTTGTGTGTAAGATTGTCTTTATCTCAACCCACGAGTTTTCTACCTTTTACCCTCCAGATTCTCTCGCTGCTATTGGGGGAGTGGGTGAGTGGCTGTGTGGGGCTTGGTTACTGGCTGGGATGAAACTGTGACATGGAGTCAGTTCTGATTTGCTCCAAACTGCAGAAAATTAGAACTATTTACCTTTTTAACATTAGATGCTTTCCATTTTTCTTTCACTGTTTCAAATTTAAAAACTAGCTGCTAGCAAAAGATCTTTGGAATTCTGATCCTGTTTTCTGTATTAATCTTGCTGACATCAGCAATATTTCACAGCTGTCAAGGGCTAAATGCTGTTCTCATTTGTGCAAGTATGAATCCATAAAAAAACTATACTGTAATATTTTCAGATTTATTTTGGTTTAATAGGAGACAAATTTGGTCAAAATGCTTTCCTTGTCATTTGTATTGTACACTTTTGAAAGGTGTCAAGATGTTTGGTTATCTAATTTGGTGGATTTTCTCTTTGTGTTTTCTTCCCAATACACCAGAAAGGTGAAAATGCACATTCATAGCAACAATGAAGTAAGAAGGATTTACAATGTGATTGGTACCATCAGAGGCTCAGTGGAACCAGGTAAAATCTTTTGCTGGCATAATCTGAGTGAGCAGTGACCTCTATATGAACTTCATGGTTACAAGGGGGACATGAAGAGTATAATTTTCTCTGAAATATTGTATTGCATGATCTTTGAAATGGTATTTGCACTGGCTTTCATATGCTTCAGGGTATGTCAGCACTTTCACTGTAAATGCTGATTTTCAAGGGGGAGTCATAACTAAGGTGGAAATATTTGTCTTCAGGCAAGTAACTTTACAATTGAAAGAATATTTTTAAGTGGCTATTCTCTTCTAAGAAACATGGGAATGGATTTTGCATTCCATTGGAAGACACTATATCCACCATTATTGACTACTGTCTATCTTACAGTCTCTTGTAACCAGTGTGATTTTATACTCTAAAAAACAGATATATAGACATCCCTAGAATGATGATAATACCATTTATCTTCTAACTGCAGTACTTTCCTTTTGCTTATAACACAGCTGTTAACCATATTATAGTAACACAGGGACCTAGTCTGAATTTTATCTCAATAACCATATCTCTGTCATGTTTTGGACAACCCTTTTTGTGATTGATTATGTATCTCCAGAGAAATACTGCATTCAGCACATAAATTCACAATGTTGTGAATTTCTGTGCTGTACAGATATGATTAGTGGATCAGCTTCACCATGAAACACATTATTGTGAAGTAAGGAAAAATGCTTCTATCTTTAGAAGAAACCTGTAGTATATATAATAATAGAACTAACAACGTGGAGTTTGAAGTTTTAAGACTTGTGGGATTCAGTTACTGGCTTTGACAAATTCTTCAACACTGACTGAAAATGCAGAAAAAATGTCTTCAGAAATGTAAAACTTTTTTTTTTTTTCCTTTCTATCATCTACTTTATAAACTATTCATCTCTGTTGCTTGATACATATGTGAAAATTAGAAATTACTTCAAGCTGACATCCTGTGTCAGGAAAAAAGTATTCCTAAGTAAACCTTCAAAATTAATTTCTCTAGACAGATATGTCATCCTGGGAGGCCACCGTGACTCATGGGTATTTGGTGGCATTGATCCTGAGAGTGGGGCAGCTGTGGTTCACGAGATTGTGAGGAGCTTTGGAAAACTGAAAAACAAAGGTAATGTAATGAAAGAATAAAGCACATCAAAGTAGCTGCTCCCAGCAGTGCCCATTGATTTCTGTGAGATCTAAACATATGCTTGAAATGAAAAAGTGTATCTCACTGAGGTCTTGAATAAACTCACTGCTGTGCACCTTGCTGTATGTGAGGTACTTCTGCTCAAGAGAAAGTACACCTAGAGGAAAACAAAACAAAATGGGGGATGCTGAAATAAACAGGACATTTAGGTACAATTGAGTACTCTGTATTTGAGGCTGGTCAGACTGGATATGTCAGTGGTACTATACTGACACAGTGGTAGGCTGATAAAGGATTTGTCAGGGCCACACTGAGAGCCTTCTCAGCACTTGTCTGTGGCTTGGAGGCATAGTCAAGAATAAGAGAAGGATGTCAGTGTAATGCTGAAAATGAGCTGTGCAAACATAGTAGGAGGTAATGGTTAAAAATACCTCATGCCTACTTGCATTAGAATAGAGGAACAACTGTCAACTGCACCAAGTTTCTGTTGCTGTCAGAACAAATGCTGTCTCCCTATCTGACATCCCATGGAGAGGAGCTTTGACATAAATACTATGCTAGAGAAGTGTTCTTTGCCTGCCCATTACACATAAAAACCTATTGACATTTAGTTTTATTTCTATTTCTTCCCAGTAACTGAATATCAGGGGAAGCTCTCTGGAATCCAAATGGGAAAAAAATTAAAAGTTTAAAAAGAAAGGGAGTAAAAGATGAAAAGGTTCCAGTAGCTTCAAAGAGAACGTTGGGCTGAGATACAGCATCAGGGCAATAGAGCCTGTTCTCTTTGGCCTGGGTTTAAATTGAATGGAGGACTTCAAGTGAAAGATTTTTCTTTTGAAGGTGATCTGTCAAAGTTACAGGGAATTGCTTGGGTTTTGAAATCTGGAATTTGAAAGACAGGTCAAAGAAGTTCTGTAATAGGTATTAAAATATGCCACTTTTCTGTCAAAATAGACACTGAAATACAACGTGTACTAAACTGAAGAGAGCAAGAAGATTAGAAAGGTCTTCCTTCCAGAATTTGTGCACAGCACATTATTTTTCCTTGATCAGAGTTTTAGATTCTAGAAAATTTTCTTGCATTTAAAGGTGAGAGACAAAATACATTATTTGGCCCAATATTGAAGTTGAGGTGAGATTGCTACAATAGCGAATCATTATTAGATTATTAACTTCAGGTTACTGAAGTTTTATGTATATCTCTTTCCCCACAGATCATGGTAAAAGATGAGCCCCCCCAAAATGCCATGTGTTTTCACATTAGTCATGTAACAAGCAGCCTTTATTTTTGTAATACAATTTTCATGGTCTTTCATTTCAGGATGGAGACCAAGGAGAACAGTGATATTTGCGAGCTGGGATGCAGAGGAATTTGGCTTGTTAGGATCAACAGAGTGGGCTGAGGTAAAGCCAAGAGTGTTCAAAAAGCAATTTGCATGCTGGCTGCCCTTTGAGAAATCTGCACTAGAAAGAAGCACTTCTTCTCTCCCCACCTCTTTTCCTTAGACACACATTTTCCCTCTCCCTTGAGTTTCCTTTTGAACTACCAAGAATCCCTAGCTCCTTGCAGTATATGATATCCTTCTCTGAAACAGTTGTTTCTTGTGTGAATGGGAAGTTAGTTCTGAGGGGAAAACAGGTTTATCAGCATTTTCTTCCTTTTTTTTCCTTGTTGTAGGAAAATGCCAAAGTATTGCAAGCACGGGGAGTGGCTTATATCAATGCAGATTCTTCTGTTGAAGGTACATGGATATGACTTGTGTTTTATAGGAATAGTGATGGTATGACTGGAAGGGATTTTGTCTTGGAGATTCATGAGACCTTCAATGTGATAATTTTTGTTGCATTAATTCAGAAATAAATATGGGGAGTAACTGTGGCTTGGAATCATAAAGTATCCTTCAGACATTTGTGTTGTTTCAGAGAAAAAGTTCTTTACAGTAGCTCCACTGTTTGGGAGGTTATAAGAGAGACAAGAAATGTTGTGCCCTGAGTTCTGTGGCAACTCTTTAGAGTCAGCTTCTTCTCTTAAAATGTGCATAATAATCATGGGGACATAAGTTCTTAAAACTTGCTTCAAAAGCTGGGCTCTAACTCATCCTAACCAATAAAGTGCACTGAGAAGATCATAGGAAGACTCTTCTCAGCTTGCTCCTCATAAGGAGTGTAGCTTCCTAGTCCCTTTCTTATTAATAAATAACAGCATGAAGTTTCAGCTGAGGGAACTTCCTTCTTAAAATAAATAGTTTTTCATGTTTTTTCAGGAAACTACACCCTGCGAGTGGATTGCACACCACTGATGTACAGTCTGGTTTACAATCTGACTAAAAAGGTAACATCACTTGGAATTTTTAGCCAGTATGTCTGCCGCTCACTTACTTGATGGGGCTCTGTCTGTAAAAGTATGGTGTCAGATCATTCTTTTCTGACTGTAGTACCCCTTTTAGGTCAATAGCTAAGGAACTGGAGCTTTTTTCCAGGACAGGTAAGGGGATTCCCAGCTTATACCATTAAATTATTAGCTGTTCAGGATTGGAGGATTTTTCCACTCCTCCTGTGAAAGCATTCCTTCTAAAAAGAGAAGCATAAAAGCATGCTGTGAACCAGAGGACAGAAACAAGCATGTACCTGGCTGCCCAGATCAGCTACTAGAACGCCCATGGTAGTAGGAGACTCTGACTCCCTTTAGGCAGGGGAAGAAATTAGGGTGGCTACCATGTTGTTTTTGTGTGATGTGACAGGTTTGGTCAATGTCCTCAGCTTCAGTGTACCCTGTTAGTTACTCTTTGTCTCTGACCATGATGCTCTCACACATCTGTGTGGCACACAAAATTGAGAGGTAGGGACCTTTCTCAGGAATAGCCACACCATCTTAGATGTAAGATGTTCCTGGCTTTGGGACTGGGTCTTAGAGGCTTGGATTTTATTTCTGTTGTTTTTGTTTTGGTTTGGTTTTTTTCTGTTTAACTGTATTAAAGAGTGAACATTTAATTAGTTTTTGCATATGTTTTAGATGCCGATGTAATGTACATTCAACTACTGTGTATATTCTGTGAATTTACTTTATCTGCCTTTATCTGCTTTACGTATTCAGCCATTTGACAATTTATTATCTCTTTGAAGCTGGCATTAGACTGGTGCAAAAGTAAAGGAAAAGCAGTAAATCAGTAAATTTTCTGGCAATTAAAAGGCAGCAAATAAAATGGAGCTCTGTTAAAAGTGGGTACCCAGATAAAGAGACTTCTGTCCTGAACTCAAGAAGAGTTCATCACCGGCAGTTCCCATGGTAACCTGTGCTAAATGAAGGTGTTCAGAACTGTCAGGAAATCAGGTCAGCAGAGTCTCAGTTTGGACACCAAGGGCCATCATTAAAATCTTGGCCTAAATACTAGTAAAAATGCTTGTGTAACCCTTCCTCGAGTTGGGAAGCAAAGGCTGATGAATGCATTTAACTGCAGCTTGTTGGTAGCTGATGTCTGAAGAGAATGCTGATGGGGAAGCATACCCCATGTGATCCCATCCATAGTTAGCGTGTGGTAAAAAATTTTCATGCTGATAGTTCTGTTCCATGGACAAAACCCCAAATAAATTTGTTTTAATTTGATTCCTACTGTGGAGTAATTCTCAGATAGAAGATATATAGATTAATAATTGAGTATCTATTAATAATCTTTAATGGATTCAAAATAATAAAACCTCAGCAGTCCACCAATATAAAGGAAAGATGAAGAAACATACACAGTGTTTAAGTTGCTCAGTTACCTGCTAATTAGTCAGTGGTAGGAATGAACTTTAGAATGATTGTGATTTGTATTACTCTCTAGCGGCTATGATGACATAAACACCTGTAACACAGGTACTGTGCAGTTTGCCCTTTTAAAGTTGCTTTTGCATCCATAAACATGTTTTTGGGAACTGAAACAAGGTAGAAACAGTTTTGAATTAGACAAAGACAAAATTGAAATTTTCTGCCAAAGTAAAGCAAAATGTTTTGATTTTGTGAAGGATTTCTCTTTTGAATATTTAAATTAAATGGCTGAAAATCTCATAAAGAAATATCAGAATTTAAATATTGACGTGAAATGTTTTGTTGTGTTTTCTTCCATCTAATTTTGCCTATTTTTTTAGGAAATAAACTATTCTTCTGGAAAATGCTGTGCATTTGAAGTGTTAAAATGGAAATGCAGAAAGCTTGAGGGTCTTAAGATGACTTACTCATTTTCCTAAGCCATAGGCTTCGTGTAATGACAGCTTGTTGACTTGTTGCTTAGTAACATTTAAAATTTTACCCTTTGTCTTTTTTCTAGATACCAAGTCCTGATGAGGGGTTTGAAGGAAAATCTCTTTATGAGAGCTGGTATAAAAAAAATCCATCAAGTGAATATAAAGAGGTCCCCAGGTCAGTGACAAAAGAAAACAAATTACATACCAAACATTATTATAACTTCTAGGGTGTGTGTTTTAAAGAAATACTCATATGAAAAGCAATGGTGTGATTCTCACCCATATAAATTACGGATTTGTAATGATTGCAACTGATACACTATTGTACAACAGGTTTGTGAACCTGCCTTTGTGGATGAACAAGAGGCTTTATATATGAAATGTGTTCATTTAGTTCATAGAGGTTTAGAAAAATAAGGGTAGTCTGCACAAGCCAGTGGCAGTTACACAAGATGTTAACTCAATAGCTTTCCTTTGCAATTTTTTCCAGTCTTCTGGAAGGCCTCTGAGTTTGGGTGACTGGGGAGCACACCAGGCAGGATTTTACAACGTTGTCCTTCAAATTTACCAAGAGGTTTCTACAAGATCTCAAATTGATTTTATTCCATGAAGCCATGCTGGTACTGCTGTGATTTCTCTGAGTTGAGAGCTTGGGATAGTGGAAGTTCAGCAGGAGGAAGGTCATTGGTTCTTGTCAGTGATAAAAAGACAGTGAGATACATTCTCCTCTTGAGAACTCTGACCCTAAGAAGGGTGACTTTGCTCCTACAAGAATGCATTTGATAAGGTGCAGGTAATGCAGGGGTCAGAGGCAGTTCATGGTGTATTGACAAAAAAGAGAACACTGGGAAAAGACTCTGTAGTGTGTAGTGACTGACTGCTGAATAAATAACTACCATGGTATACTTGGAAGCAAACTAAAATTATACCTTAAGTATTGTCACTCAAATAATTTTCCTCTTTCTTGTTTAAAGAATAAATAAACTGGGTTCTGGCAATGACTTTGAAGCATTTTTTCAACGTCTTGGTATCGCTTCAGGCAGAGCACGTTACAGTAAAAATTGGGTAAGTCTATGTCTTTGTAGTTTGGACTCTCTTGTCTTATAGTTTGTAGTTTGGTCTTCCCTGCCTGATAACATTACCTGTAAAGGAGCCATTTGGATTTCCATTTTTTTAAGATAGTACAGTTCAGTGTGTCAGAGTGGTGTCTAATTACTACAACTCTATATGCTACCTCAACACAAATATATAATAAATAAGAATGATCCACTTGTCACTTAGATGAAAGGACTTTTGCTCAGGGCAAATGGATGTGCTCAAAATTACCTATGGCTGATGAAGGCTTCTGAGTAACTTATGGTGACTTTGAATGATTTGTAACACTTTAAGAAGCTTTGAATTCAAAATGGTTCCTGTTTTCTTGAAAATATGGGTTGGGTTCTGGAGCATACTATGACAGATTAACTGAGAAATATTCAAGGAGCAAACTATTCAATGTGGTCATTTCCTCTGAAAAAGAAGGAATATCCAAGAACACAAATGATTATTGAATCCAAGCAAGAGAAGAAGTAGAATCTCACCCGGATTTAGCCAACTGAGAGTTATGTGTCTATGCTTAGGTACTTTCTTAGGACTGTGTATATGATCAGTGGAGAGAGATTTCTCCAAATGACCATTTATCTCAGCATAGGGTAATGTCTCAGAGAGTCACCAGTACTTCTCCTTCGACTGTCTATAGTGGCTACACAGGATTAGTGTGACCTGAACTCTTAAACTTTACCATGCCTTGAATCCCACAGCAAAAGTTTTCAAAAATAGAAATAGACATAGCTGAATAATGGTTTTGTTTTGGCTTGGTTTCCTTTGTTTCAGGACATAGAAAAATACAGCAGCTATCCAGTTTACCACAGTGTCTATGAAACCTATGAAATTGTGGAACAATTTTATGATCCCACTTTCAAGAATCATCTGGCAGTAGCTCAGGTACGGGGAGGGCTGGTGTTTGAATTGGCCAACTCTGTTGTGCTTCCTTTTGACTGTAGAGATTATGCATCAGCTGTGAGCAACTATGCTCACATCATCTATAATTTGTCAAGGAATCATGAAGAGGAGCTGGCAACATACAATGTATCCTTCGGTACGTACAGTCTTCCATCACATTCCTCCTCTGTTAATGCTAACAGTGCCTTCCTTATATTAATGGATGTCTTAGTCACAACCTGGTGTTTACCTTGTGCTGTATGAACAACAAATAAAACAAGAACAATACCCTCCATTAATTTGGAAATGGAAGTGTTTTGTCACTAGCATGCCTATGTGGGGACTATGCCACTGCCAAATAGAGCTGTCACTTACAGTTGCCTGTGCTTTGACCTGTGTATGATTGGCCAGTATTGACAAAATGTATCATTGTCATGTTTCCTTAAAAAAAAAGTCAGCAGCTGATCCTGTTGGATAATTCTGAGAAACCTTTTTTTAATTAGCAACATTATAGAGTATTCAGTTTAGGGTTTGGCTGCTAATGGCCAATAGCAGGTACACGTGCATGTATGTACACACACACACACACACGTTCTCAATCTTTCTCAAAACTCTCTGTGGAGGGACATAACTGTAAAACACAGGTTGCTGGGATTTGTAAAATCTCAGACCTACCTGAACAGTCTGGTTCTGATTCCATGATCCGCTTTTTTGATTTTTCTTTACATCCTTCAAGTAGCAAATAGTAAACAATATTCACAACAATACTTATTGCTATTGTTTCTAAGAGAGGTTTTCACACAGAATTACATATTTTTTTAATGTAGGAATATGGGGTCATATTAGTTTGCTTCAGTGAGACTTTTAACAGTTCACGATCATGATCACAGTGGAAGATAAAGTTTTAATTGAAGAATTTGATTTGTTAAATGATATCTTCAGAATCTGAAGTTAAATATTTTCCTCCTGCTCCCTCCCTCCAGATGCTCTGTTTTCAGCTGTGAAGAATTTTACAGAAGTTGCTGCTAGCTTTCATGAGAGACTGCAACAAATAGATATCAATAAGTAAGTTCAACTCTTTTTTCTTCCATTCAAATACTCCATGGAGTCCTCTGAGCTCAAGAGGGCTTAGTCTTCACTTGCTGTCACTTAATAGAGAAAAAGAAATAAAGAAGTTGTAGTTGTGGCAAGCTTTTTGATGAGCTTTCAAGAAATTCTATGCACCGCCTATGCCAAAAGGCCTAGCTTGCACTTGACTTAATTCTTAATTTATTCTTTGGAGGCCATGCCCAGAATGACAAGCCCAACTTCCTTTTGTATATACATATATGTATGTTCCATTTCTTGGGAGGAATCTAATTTAGCCATATGCTTACCCTTATGGAACACTAACTGAGGATAAAAGCCATCTTTTTAATGGCAGCAACCTTCAGATAAAGGAGTTAACAGTAATCTCTTATGCAGAAGATGACATTTCTGACATATGACATGTATGTGACATTTTCAAAATGCCTTTATTGATGGATGGCCTAAATCTATGCTTTAATTCAACCAACCAGTTTCAGTTTCTGTTTACAGCACTGTAAACTTGAAAAAATTTCCTTAATGGAAGTAGACTTACTCCAGGTTTACTGTGATATAAATTTTAACTTTTTTTATTGGTGAATGCCTTTGAAGGTCTACAAGTTACTTTGGATGTAAACCACCAAGCCCACATATATTCTGTATAACCTCATCACAGGTCTTTTACTTATTAAGCAGCAATACTATGTGCAGGGCTATTAAAAGCACACAGACGCCGATGGTCTCTGCTCTAGGGAATTTAAAATCTACCATCAGAAAAACACAATTCTCGGGTAGCTCAAAAGAGGATTTTAACATCACAGGGTTCCTTTCTCTGATATTTATATAAAAACAAATGCAATTTTATTGAAGTAATTTGTGGCTGGCTAGATTTCAGGAAAAGAGGGTCCTTAGAAAACTGTTGAAAAAAAGAAGAGAATGGTCTGCTTAAGCATCCTCATGAAGAGAAAATAAAGGAATAACATGAGAGAAAACATGAGAGAAAATACCTGAAATGCTGTCTTTTGACATTATCACTTGGCCTTTAAAAACAGCTTTAAGAGACTTTCCAGTTATGAACCAGACTCTGTCACAGCACAGATCGGGATAATTCTGTTTTGCAGGTTAGCTGCCATGGGCTGTCTTTTGTGGGCTACACTTAACATTTGACATCACAGATCTACTGTCCTTCATAAATCCAGATGTGTATTCTGGGATAAGAGTAGGTCAAACACACTGCAGTTAACATATTCAATATATTCCCTTTCTTTATTATTATTATTTTAGCCTGCTTGCTGTCAGATCACTAAATGATCGGCTCATGTTTCTGGAAAGGGCTTTCATCGACCCTCTTGGATTACCTGGCAGGCCGTTCTATAGGTGAGAAAGGTTTACTTTTCACTTTCCTCCTGGAGTATTCTATGAAAATTCCTTTAAGATTTATCAGTCTCTAAATGGAGTTATAATGATTTTATTCAACACAGCAAAAGTACATGAGACAGGAGGAATAAGATTGAAAAGGGGAAACAACAATGGGGAAAACTTCAGTGTGATACACTCTACAGAATGAGGAAGATTCTTGTTGGAGGCCTATTCAGATAATTTCTCTTGGTTTTATTATGCTTCTAAATATATGTAAAAATTTAGCCCTGGAGTAATTTTAAATAATTTTAATTGTAGGAACTTTGGGAAGTTGTTCTTATTATTTGAAAGTGATATAGTGTATAATTGAAGTACCTACAATTTGATCAATTTTAAGAGTACAGCCATGCTAGCAAATGTAGTGTGGAGGGCAGTACTGAAACAGCAGGGAAGGAATTCAGTGACCCACTCATACAGTTCAAGAAGTACATCTCATTTAAGAGGCAGTGAATCAAATCCAGTTTTTTGGTCCTTCTACCAATCTGCGAAATTCAGAACAGTAATCTCTCCACTAAAAACTAACTTCAGAAGGAGGAATTTAGACTTGCAGTCTAAATACCTCTGATAGTTCATGGTTAAAAATCTGTTGGGAAGAGTGTCTTGTTAAAAGTCTTTCCTACATCAAAGCATACCTGTATCTGTTGGAGACTATATATCTGTGAGAAAAAAAAATCTTGCTTTTAAAAAATCTTTTCATTTCATTTAAGCTGAGAGGAAAGAAAATACTTTAGTTAACTTTATATCAAGTAGCTTTAAGGGTGTGGAATGCATATGGCATAATGTAGCTTATGTTATTTTCTTGCTTCATAGACTTTAGCTACTATTGCTGCAACAATCTTACTGATTTACATCTTCAGTGTCAAGTGTTTACAGCTGGTTTATAAAACAAAATAGTATGTTTCATATTCCTAATGCATAATATTGTTATTTTTCCCTTAACTTCCCTACAGACATGTTATCTTTGCTCCAAGCAGCCACAACAAATATGCAGGAGAGTCCTTCCCAGGAATCTATGATGCCATGTTTGATATTGAAAGCAAAGCTGATCAGCATGAAGCCTGGGAAGAAGTGAAGAGGCAGATTTCCATTGCAGCCTTCACTGTGCAGGCAGCAGCAGAAACACTGAAGGAAGTGGTATAAATATGAACAATATAATTGTCGGTGAAGACTAAATGTGACGGTTTTCAGAAGCCTTAAAAATGGAGCATTTGAAAACACTAGGAGGATTATGACAAAGAACAAAAAAAAAAAAAAAAAGAAAATCTTGGTCTTTGCAAATAATATACTAAAGTGGAATGCATTTAGTAATGTTAACAAGGTAATGTACTCTATTTTAAGACCTCAGGATTTAGATGTCTCCTGAATTGAGACTGATGATGTTTCAGGTTTTCTCTCAGCTTTGTATTTTAAGAACTGGTAACCACTGCATTTATTTTCAGAGTTTTGAATTTTTCTAGCTTGGTTATTATAGCAATCTCCATAGTTCTTCAGGAAAACAGAATTCATTTCATGTTTCTATCAGTTACTAATTTTGTTGTTGCCTTTTTGTTATTTACCCTGGGTTTGCATAATTTTACCTCAAGACAGACCTCTCAGCCCTCCTTTTCCACAAAGATTGAGATGGATATGGAGATGGGGAAACTGTCACATACTGTGTGCAGCATGTATAATAATGGTAACAAGTTTTGGGCAGCCAGCCCAGAATACTCATCCATGACATTCTTTTCCTCACATGCTGAACCTTGCAGCTGTTTGCAAATAAATTTAAGCAAGAAACTTTTAGTCACTGGAATAAAAACAAGGCAATACATCTTGTCAGACATATAGTCATGTCACAAAACGTCTTTCAAGCTGAAGACCCTACTGTTATTCTTTTAACTAAAATCTACCCTTGCTTTGCCGTGTCCCTCTAGAGATGTTTTTAATATGAAGACAGAAGCAAAGAAAATTCGTCATGTCCTTAGTTTGAAAGGATACGAGATTATTACAATTTTTGTAGAGTCTGTATGTCTGATTATCATGTGCTGCTTACTCTTATGATGGACAATGGGACAACCAAGACAGAGGAGACTCAAAATCAGATCCCATCATCTGAAATTTTGCCACTGGATTATTACTAACCTCTTGTACTGCTAATATTTTGTGTGATTTGATGTGCCATGTTAGCTGAGGCCTCTACCATGTCTTAAACTACTGTCCTGTCATCTGATGGTTTTCAGTACCATGGCATATTATTTTCTTTCCCACGAGGCTTCATTTAATCATAAATATTTCTGCACTTCACATTAAAACCTTTTAGACAAGTTACTATAATTAAGTCATTATTTTGCTTAACTGTTTGTCTTTCTGATAAAATATCCTAGTTTACCAGATAATGGGAAATACTATTATACCCATAGTTATTGCCCAGTTATTTTCACTTTTTTATGAAACTGATTGGAGTAAAATAATGGAGATGTCTTCCCCCAAATCCAGTGCTGACGGGAGGCATTGCTGACTTTTTGTTTTGTCACTGCTGTCTGCTCCACTGCCCCACTTTTACCCGTGGAGAATTCGTTATGACTGTCTATAATCCACCTCTGGAAAAAATTAGCCAGGTTAATTTAGTTAACTTATCGTAGATGATTTCGTCTGCAGCAATTGGGACAATGATAAGCCAAATCCACCATGCAGAGAGGGGCAGCAATAAACAGCTCCTGTTGACCAGGTGGATGAAATAACATTATTTTTCTATTGCTGAGAAAGATGAACTGAAGTGCCAAACTCCAAAATTGTGGAGATCTTTCCCTATGTGACCTGTATGCTGCTTCAGCAACTTTTTCTTTCAGTCTAGAAGACATAATTTTTTAATCTCTGGCCTAAGCATAGCATTGTTTCATTTAGGGCCCTTTTAATTAGTTTAATTGCCCTTTTTGGCAATAGTTAACAGATAACATCTGGGCCAGGACTACACAAAATACAGAATTAGTTAGACACTTAAACTACCAGCAGCATCCATTAAAAAAATCTGTTGCCTGTTCCCTAATCACTGCAGGGAACAGGATATAAGAGCAGAATTTTTTTTCTCTTCCATTGGCTACAGGCAGAAGACATAGGCTTGTGTGAACCTCATGAAGTTCAACAGGGCTGAGTGCCAGGTGCTGCACCTGGATCAGGGAAATTCTAAGCACAAATCCAGGCTGGGCAGAGAATGGATCGAGACTGGCACTAAGGAGAAAGGCTTGGAGGTGTTTGTGGATGAGATGCTCATTGTGAGCTGGCAAAGTGCACTTGTGGTCCAGAAAGCCAGCTGCATCCTTCACCAAGAGAAGTGTGACCATCAGGTTGACGTAGGGGATTCTATCCCTCTGCTCTGCTCTCGTGTGACCCCACCTGCTGTACTGTGTCCAGCTCTGGGGCCCCAGTATAAGAAAGGCCTGGTGTAAGGAATCTAGAGGAGAACCATTAATTCACAGGCTTGGAGCACCTCTGCTCTGAAGACAGGCTGAGAGAGCTGGGGCTGTTCAGCCTGGAGAAAAGAAGGCTCTGTGGAGACCTCAGAGCACCTTCCAGTACCTAAAGGGCATAAAGAAGGCTGGAGAGGGACTTTTATAAGGACAAGGAGGAATGGCCTTAAGGTGAAGTGCACAGTCCTTTACTCTCGGCCTCACTGGGTACATTCCTCTTGTGGAAGAAAGGGTCAAAGTTTGCAAGCTGCACTTATCAGCTGCCAGGAATGTAAACTTTTAGTTGGAATATGATAATGGCCTCCTGAAGCTCAAGATAAGAGAGAGTCCGACTCAAAGAATGAACATCTACTACCGTTTTAATCTGATAGAAAAGCTGCAGAGGCCATGAGAGAGTTCAGGGGACTGTGCAACTGGCAGCTCAGAAGGAAACTGCTGTTTTGAAATTGCAGTTGAGCATTCCCCTGTTGCCATTTTTCCTGCCAGAGCTGTCTTTCCCACAGATCAGGGTCCCTTGGTCTCTCAAGCCACAAGTTCAACCTTTAGTCAGACAGTAGGTCAAGCAGCACAACAGTAGCATATCTTTCTTGCTACAGATATTAAGCTTTAGGGCCCAGTTACTGAGCAGCTACAACCTACAGTTTACAAGCCCTGGCATTCATTGGTGTTTCATGTAGCATTACTGGCTTTACTACTTGGCTGAATAGTAGAATTCGTGCTGAATACCATTCAGCACACAAATGCATGCTAGTTTTGCATTTGGCAAGTGTATCCTTGCCAGTTTTTGAGCTTTTTTATTTTACCAGGGATTTATGTGTTTAAAGTGAGTAGAGTATATGTAGCTGCCTGTGGGTGCTCCTGGCTTCAGCTGAACCTCACTCTTGTTTTCACTGTCAGAATGAGCAATTCTCACTACTCTTGAACTCAGCATGAGGCATATGCAGTAACTCATAATTTTCATGATAATGCTAAAATTGATACTAATTTAAAGAAATACTCTATGTTCAGGAGTTTATGGTTTGAACCCTTTTTCTCACCTGCGCTAAAAGAGTCCTTTTACCCCTGTAATCTTTTCAGTTTGTTTTGCATAATTTCTCTGACTACTTTGGGTTAGTCTTATCTCCTTTTAGCCTCAAACCTTTGATTAAACTTAGACTGAAATGGGTGTTTTCAAAATTGAGTAAAATACTCAGCTATTATCAGCAATGCTCTTGTAGGAGTCTCTCACACTGGTAATATCTTAGTTCTAGCTGAAAATGCCCCATGTGAAATAACAGGGTGGCTGATGGATGTGGCCAGGAAAGGACTCAGAGGAAGGTGAGTCTTTGGGATACTGACCATTTCAAGAGCTCTGAGGTGTCTCCTTGGGTACAAAGTGAGATGCTCAGTAACAGCTAAGAGTGAGATGAGGTTTGAGTTGGAACAGCTTCTTCCACCTTCTCACATATGTGACTGCATTCCTGACATGCCTTATTTTGGATCTCACATGTCAGGAGCATTTTTCTCTGACTCCAGTTATTCTGAGGAGCATTTTTAAGACTTCATACTATACCTCTGGCTTTGTGATTGAATGATGTATGTGTTGTGTATGTGTGCATATGGATGCATGCAACCAAACCTCATCTCGCTTCTGTTTCACCTGGGTGAATGGTCGTTACTCAGCCTTCATATACTGATTTTCTTCCAAGGAGTTTGTAGGTGAGATAACTCAGGGATACTTTCAGCAAGCAAATACAAAATGTTGGTATATCAAACAGATATGATCCCAGGGGGACAATAAGAATTCTTGTGTAGTAGTGTCAGTCTTTTCACCAGCCTCCACAGCACACCAAGCTGATTCATAGAATACAACTCATCCGTTTGGGTTGGAAGGGTCCTCCAAATGCCATCTAGTCTTCTCCCCCCTGCAGTGAGCAGGGACATATTCAACTGGACCAGGTGGCTCAGAGCCCGGTCCAGAATGACCTGAATATTTTTCCAGGGATGGGGAATCCACCACCCACCTGGGAAGCTTGGGCAAGTGACTCACCACTCTCACTGTAAAAAAATTTCTTCTTTACATCTAGTCTGAATCTACCCCCTTTCAGTTTGAAACCATGACTTGACCTATTGCAACAGGCCCTACTAAAAAGTCTGTCCCCATCTATATTGGGTTTGTGTGACAACATCTTCACAGTGAGGGGTTACAGTGGTGGCTTCTGTGAGGAGCCCTGAAGCTTCCCCTGTGTCTGACAGAGCCAATGCAAACCAGCTTTGAGATGGCGGCTGGGCAAGGCTGAGCCCATCAGTGGTGGTGGCAGCACCTCTGAGATAACAGATTTTAGAAGGGGAAGAAAGTTAGTGTTCAGAAGCAATCGAGCCAGACTAGAGAGGAGTAAAAAAGTGTGAAAGGAACAGCCCTGCAGACCCCAAGGTTAGTGCAGAAGGAGGGGAAGGAGATGCTCCAGGTGTCAGAGTGGAGATTTCCCTGGAGCCTGTGGTGCAGGCCATAGTAAGCACCCTGGCTACACAGAGCAGTATTCAGAAAAAATCTGAATTACCCCAGAGAAGGAAGCTGTTAGAAGCTGTTACCCCAGAGCAGGACACAAATGCTGCCCTGTACAGGTTTGCTCTGTCTAGAGGTATCGGACACTCCATGAGCTCCCAAATGGCACTGGCTGTTAGGAAATGAACACTGTCAGTACAACATAATTTAAGTGCCTAAAGTTAGGTTCTTATCACACTTTAGATACCCTAGGATGTCTGGCCTGATCCCAGGATGGCCCCTGTGTTGTATATGGCAAGCCTATGGCACAAAGGAGTTGGGACTAAAGAAGGTTAAGTTGAAAAAAATGGTTGCAATATGGGAGAAGATGTCTTAATTTTTGGCTTTGTTTCTCACTATCCAAGTCTATTTTAATTTGTAATAAATTGTTTTTCCCTGAGTGGAATCTGTTTTGCTGATGATGGTAATCAGCAAGTGATACCCCTGTGTTCATTTCAACCTGTGAGCTTTTCCATATTATTTTCCTGCCCCAGTTTTGTTGAGGAGAGCATGTGATTGAAGATAGATTTACACTGTACCTTATACTCACATTCAATTTTAACAAAATATACTCCACCTGTGGCTAATCTACAGCATGTAAGAACATGTCACAACTAGTAACTAATAGTAACAAGACTGTATTTTAAGTGGTAGAAGCCATTTGGCTGCTGCTTGTTCAACCTTAGCATTGCTAATGCCCTTGTCACTTTAAAAAGTCGTACGCAGAGAAATAAATACATTTCATACATTCTCACAGTTGCTATTCTTACCTTCTTCCTCCACTGATGTTATTATCATGTGAGGTCTAATTTTGATAGTAATCTCCAAAAGCCCTTGTCACTTTACTGTCTATTATGTGCCAGTCCTACACCTGTGGTGCCATATAAATGCTAATAATACATCAATATGCTCATTCTTTATGAGTTCTGTAGGTGGAATTCCATCTGGTTTGTATATGTCAATTCAGATGCTGGTGAGAAATGTCATTGCTGTTCAGAATTTGTGACGGTTTATGAGCAGTTGGGAAATGACAGGAAAAAAATCACAAGACTGGACCTGCTTATCATTTGAACAAAGACATCCATCCCTGTGCTTAAGACAGTGGCTGTGAATTATGTGGAACACCCAGGTTGTGTAATTTTTCTCTGAAAAGCCTTAGTTTAAGTAATTAGGACATCAATCAGTCTTTTCTGCTTTTTCTGAATATTTTCAGCTCATCATAATGTATTTAAGAAAGTTTTGATATTCAGAGTACTGACATTTCTTTCACAAACTATCGACTTTGGGAGTTAGTGGTAGGAATTTGGAGCATTCCTGGGCTTCCAGAAAAACTTTCCTGTCTTCAGCCATATATAATTGGTCTCAAATGGGCAGGTCCTCAGTTCCAGAAAGATCAGTCTTGGCTTCCATGTAGCCATGAAGGAACTTGGCAGCAGGAAGTGATGCACAGGGTCAGAATAAGTTTATGCTAAATGTGATGATTGTAAGAATGTGTTTTTTGGCTGTTCCCTGGGCTGAAGTTGTTTCCTTCCCCATGAGATACTGATGTATTTGACTACATTAGACTAGGAAAACTTGATCTTAAGAACCTTGTAATCTTAAGTGCAAGTAGCTAGAGAATATAGGACATAAATTTGCAACTTTTCCTAGTTGCAAATTGGATGATGTCTGGAATTGTTCTTACTGGCCAATCTAAATTATGTTCTCAGCTGCTGTAAGTGTACATTCCTTGCTGAGGATTAATGTTACTATGGATTAAAAAGGAAAGCAACTCAGTGTTTCTTTTGCTGGTAAAGAGGAAACAAGTTTTCCCTTAATTTCATCTCTTGGCCACTTCCACTGGAACAGGTTGTGAACAAGCCTTAAACAGGAACTTTCAAATCCAGAAAGTTCTAATAATTAGTAGGCATTTAGCATCTTGAATACTACGTGTACATTGCTCAGTGCACAGCCTGGGTACATATTTGTTACAGAGATTTGTTACACACCCAGCTACACAGAGACTGTCTGGTGGGGTGAGACTAAGAAATGGAAGAGTGTTATTGCATTTGGAAAACCGTATCATCACTATCACCCAGGCTGGTAAGGCAGCATGAGAACTGAGAAGCAAAGAAGGCTGGGACAGCCCTGGGGCTGTGGGTGGAATGAGGAGGAGGAGGTGGAGGAGGAAGAAGGCAGCTGCTTGCCAGCCCTCAGAGCCTGCCAAGCTGCCGGCCAGCGCTGACCGCATGGCCGCGAGCAGGAGCAGGGCCACCCTCCGTGCGTGGCTGGTGTGCCCCGGGCTGCTCGGCTGTTTCTTGCTGGGCTTTCTCACAGGTGAGTACACAGACCCAGCGGCTCAGCCCCGGCTTCCTTCCCCTACACACACTTGTGTGCAGCTCCCGTTGTGATTAATACACAAGCAGGGAGGTTGTACTGCTCTTTAGGGACATGGCAAAGTACTCGTCCCACTGCTTTTCTCAGGTTTTCTGTCTGGCAATTTCAGTCTTCAGGGAGTGAGGAACAGAACGGCTCTGTGCTTCGGCTCAGGACGAGCCCTGGTGAACTGACAGCCTCCCAAAACAGGCAGCCAGGCATTCAAAGAGAAAATACAAGAGTCTGAGACTTCAGCGATTGCAAGACCTCCCAGATTTTTCTTTTTAAATTTTTATTTCCTGTTTTTTACTGAAGATATTTTTAAATGCTCCTATTCAGTTGCTATTTTAGAAATTAAGGGTAGTGTGTAGAGGAGGAGTTTGACAGCCAAGTTACTGAAGTTTTCTTTATGCGCAATGAACTTTACTTGAAATTCTTTTCTGAAGTTGATTGCAGTATTTGATTTTAAATTAAAATTGCATGTCCTTTTTAAACTTGTGTTGTAGCACAAACCTAAGATTAAAGCATGAAAGAAAAATCCATGAGGGCTATTAAATATACAAAATATTAGTTTAATTTAGGAGACCCCTGAGCTGCTAATTTCTGGTGCTTGTGCTATGCTTATACATTTCCCTGAACATCATCTTTTGGCCCTACTCCTAAACAGGATACTGGGCAAGATGGACTTTTGGTCTGATCAAGCATCACTGTTCCATTCAGAGTGTTACTACAATTGTATTTAAGTCTAACGTCATATACACTGTGCATGTGACAGCACATGTATTTGTCTAATGAAAATTTTCCCAGTTTGGGATTGTCTAGCTATAATAATAAAAGGTTGTTGTGGATTTTTTTTTCTTGGTTTTTTTTTTTTTTTTTTTTTTTTTTTTACTTAAGACAAACTCATACAGTTGATATACCCTCTCCTAGTACTATTTATGGCTGCTGAATAAACATTTTAAAACTCGCTTGGGTGACAGTTAACTTTATTCTTTTAATTATTAAATTGACTAACCCCATCTTTCCCCAAGTCTGTAACTATTACAATGCTGGAAGGGTGGCTGTTGAGTCCTAGACCTTCACTTTAAATATATTTACACAACTATTTTAAAATACATGCATAAGCTAAATAAAGAAATTTCATCATGAGTATCAGAATTCAAACCTCACACTACAAACAGTTGATCAAGAATTTAAACTATAGTTTAAAATTAATGAGAAATGAGTCTGCCTTAAAAGGGGAATTTACCAATGATTTAGGGTTTACTCTTTTCATTATTTCACTTTTAGGCATTTCAGTCAATGAAATACATTTTACTTTTCTGCTTGAGCCTTCAGACACTGGCAGAGGGTGCTCTAAGCCCTGTTCATCCGCCGTGCTTTTAACTGTTTAGTACCACAGGTTCACCTGTGCTCAAACATGTGAGGACATTCTTGCTAATTAGGAAACTTTTCGAATGTGTTTCAGGATGGTTTACAAAACTGACAGAGAAAAACCCCGACTCTCCAGATATCCATCAAAATGTGAGACAGAAACTTGTGACTGAAATGAAAGCAGAGAACATCAGGAAATTTCTTCGGTAAGCCTTGTGCCTCATTTTTTAGACAATTTTATCTGTCAAAAAATCCAGAAAGTGATAACATCAGCTCCAAGGAAGGGCCTCTGAAAGCAGAGCTTTTAAGATGCTTTGAAAGTTTGGAATGTCTGAGGGAAGAAGGGAGAGGCTTACAGTTCTTCTCCTTCCCCCCTCCCTGCTTTTGAAATTGCCTTTTTGAACTGGTTGTGCTGTCATGTACTTCCCTCAGCTGTATTAGTGCCAGTGCTTACCAGGCTTCATGATTTCTCATCTTCATAATTTAATGAAGTGTGCTTTTTTTTTTTTTTCCTTCACAAGTATCTGAAGCTCTAACCTCAGATAACTTTGTTTTCTTCCAGACTGAGATGATTCCTCTGTATTAGGGATGATTGGCATGAATTACATCTGACTGATCATCTGTTCAGTGTCTCTTTAAATTTTCAGTTTGAGCAGCTAGTCTAAGTAGAATTTTAATCTATTAAAAATTAATGCTACAAATTTACATGGCACTGAGTTGCATGTATACTTAAAATTCCTTTTTTGTGGCCATACTGAATAATGTGCTGTTAATTGGGAGCTCTGACATCTCATTATAGCCTGTTTTGTGTTTCAAAGATAAAGGGCTCTGTCCATGCTCAGTGTGTGTGTATGGTTGGTTAAGGCTTGCATGATGTAACTGTTAGTAAATACACTTTTTTTGCATCATAGTGCATCCATGCAGTTCTTTCAAAACATCTAAAATTCTAGGGATATAAAAATACCTTTTTTTTTCCCAACTGGTAATGAAAAGCCCCCACATTATTGTGTATATTTATATTTTCTATAGAGGAACAAATATATTCACATGAAAAGTAAATAAATATAACTCTGGTTAGTAAAATGTTTGTAATTCAGCATGTAAGTCAGCACCTGCATCAAGAACATCAAAAGATTACTGACAAATTTGATTTCTATACATTTAGTCTAAACCCAAAGGTTTCATGCCTAACATCAATTAGTTTTTAAGTCTACAGGCCTAATCTTATTTTGTATTTCTTGCTTTCAGAATATTAGAGAGTTCCTGAACATTATGCTTGACTGAGAATCTAGGCAACATAGCCTGAAATAGCTCTGTAATTATGCCAAAGTCTCTTGGCCGTGGGATATTAGTGGTTTCTCATTTGTCTGCTTGCTTTGGTGATGGGCCAAATGCTTCATGCTGGTTGGGGTTTTTTTTTTTCCCCAAATTCAAAAAAAAATCAGGAAATGCAGAGAAATTGTGTTAACGTGCTTTCCAAAAGGTTTGTCAAAAGCATAAAAAAAGTGAACTTAAGAATTTTGATCTATATTCTTCAATTTTCAGACTACTACACCTGCTTTTATCACATGGGGGAAAAAACCCCCTAAGTCTCAGAAAATTCAGGCTTTGGTCTTAGCATTGTGTCATAGCTCTGGAAAGGATTAAACTTTTTGGAAGGGAAAACTTGGAAAAAAAAACCCAATCATGTGTGTTTTTTCCTGATGGCATATGTAGTATTTAGTATACTTGAAGAATTGAAAGGTACTTAAAATACTAGTGAGAATTAAAGTGCAAGAAGCAAACAAGTAACAAGGGTTTGGCAAAGATTGCTTCCAGACTTTGGTGCATACCCTCACAGCTTAAAGGGAGGGAACGACAACAGCAGAGAGCAAAAGGTTGTGGTCTACTTAGAGAATTTGGATGCATTCAAATCCTGGGGCCAGGTGGGACTCATGTGAAAGATCTTTATGTTATGATTGCAATGTTTCTGTAGATGAGAAGTTCTGATGATAGAAAGAGGCCTCAGGGGCTGAAAAAGGCTGATTTTGTGCGCCTCTTTTAATAAGAACAACCTGGAGGGACTCTGAGCTGGTCAGCTTCAGGCCTGGAAGGGTGACAAAACATCCGTCTAGAATCTATTTTCAAACACTTGAAGGAGAGAAATAAAGTTTGGAAGAATCAGCATTTATTTACTATTTGTGTGTATGGTCAGCATATTCCATACGGAAATGACAGGCTACTTGCAGGAGTGGAGGCACTGGAGTGGCTGTAACCACCTTGACTTTAACAGGGCTTTAAACATCAATCTCCTTTGGAAGCTGAGGAAGTGCACACTGCAGAACAGGGGTTGAAAAGAGTCTGAAATGAAAGGCTGAAGTGATATTAGTTATGGTATTTGCTACCACTAATGAATGGTAATTGCTGGTATCTGACATCTGTGGGGCAGCTATTGACAAGTAGCCAGTTGGGAATTGGAAGTTGATGGAGCATACTTGGATGACTGATGAGCTTTCACGATTCCTTACTTGTCCAATAGGCCAAACAAATTGTACACAGATTTCTGTAGGGTAGCTCAGAGGGACTGGGCTCTGCTTCTGACTATTAATCACCATGACGTGCTGTATCTGATATGGAAGTAAATGTCATTAAGAAGGTTTTGTTATTCAGGCTTTTGATTAAGAAAAAAGAGCAAACCTGTGCAGATAATTTAATGTAATGATTTTCAAGTTAAACTTATTAAGACATTAGGACATGTTATGACAACAGTACAAATCCATGATAAGATACCAGAATTATCTGGAAGGCTCCTTACTGAATATGTAGCTCTCCTATATTTATTTCTGCTTCTTGCATACTGCTAATATTCTTTTGCTGAATCTTTGACATTGATTTTCATTGCTTGTGTAGATGTGGCTATTCCTGTTATGCAAAGCTGACTTATCTTAAGGCCTCAGGAAAGATCCTCTGCTCTGAGTGTATTTTGTTCATGTCCTGATGCAGACTCTGCTAAGAAATCATGTTATACAGCTCAAACTGTAAGACCTTACTGTCCATACAATGTGTCTTGAAGATTAGCTTTATACACACTGATCTTATTTCACCTATTGTTTCTCTGCATTTTTTGCTTAATAGTGGTTTTCTGTTTTATTCTAGTTCCTTTACCAAGTTGCCTCACCTCGCAGGAACTGAACAGAATCTTCTTCTAGCCAAAAAAATTCAAGGCCAGTGGAAGGAATTTGGATTGGATTCAGCAGAACTTGTTAATTATGATGTGCTTCTTTCATACCCAAATGAAAAGCAGCCAAACTACATTTCAGTAATTGATGATCAAGGGAATGAGGTGATCTTTTCAATGACAACACTATGTTTATGTAAAACCAAAAAAACCCCAGTGATTCCTGTTAAAAAAAAGTGTCTTCCTCTGTATTCTCACCTACTCAGCTCAGCATGTGCTTAATATTGTTTAAAAAAAAAAAAAAAGCCTCCAGTGCAACATATTCATATTTAGAAATGGTTTTCCAGGCTATGCAGAAAACACAGCAAAGTGGCTGAGATCTCAGGGCCTCAAACGTGTGGAGAGGCTGCAGTTAATACCAGTAGACCATGAGGTGTTAGAAGGGTTCAGCTTAAGGATACATCTTGGCTAATATCCTGTTTCCATAAACAGCCTTTAGTGGATGCACAGGGATGTTTAAGAACAAAGAAATGTACTTCAGGCATGCAGTTCTTCCAGAGTCTAGCTGTTTTCAGCTCAGGGTTTCTCTGAATCTGCTGCAATTAGTCTCTTGAAAAATCCTCATTAGGCCTTTTCCAAGCATTTATCCAGTCAGTGACCCTCATTACATCTCTTTTCCAAGTACCTATCCAAACCCTGCTTGAACACCTGTACAATATTTGCTTCCACAACATGCTGAAGTAAGGAATTGCAGAGATACTATCAATTTTGTGTATTATTGCCTTGTTTCCCTTGCTCTGAACCTGATCCCACTGGCTTCCTATGGTATCTCCTAAGTTAGTGTTGGTAGTACTTATGAATTAGCCAGTGTATGGACATCTTCTCCCTTTTGAATACCCAGGGAAATAAAGAAGCAGATGTAAATTCTGACAAGGATCCTGAGCAAGGAGAGGAGGTGGATCTACTAGAGAAGCATCATAGCACATAGGCAGGGATGAAGAGCCAGAGTAGAAAGTAAGGAATAGGTTCTCAGGGATGACATGAGCTTAGGAGGTGAAAGAATGAAGAAGTTCTTCCAGAAACCCTGTAACAGTGTCTCAGCTACAATCTCACAAGGTGACAAATGTGGACCTGCGCCTTAAAGCAACATGAGTGCTACAATGCATAGTGATAAAAGGCAGCATGTTTAACTGGAGTATTACTAGATAAGAGATAAAGAGAATAATAATGCAGGTGGGAGAAACCACAAAAGACACCTGGGATAGCATGGATGAACCAGATAGATTTTACTGTCGCCACCTCTTGGCAATTTTTAGCTACTTCTTTCCTTAGTTAGGTTCTGGCAGTGACTGATGAGCATCTTCGACACGTGATCTGTCTCTTAGTATTCATAACTGCATTCTATTACAAAATTTCAGCTCTAAATCCCTACCTGTGTTTTTGTTTGAACTTATGTGTACTAGTTAGAACTGTATTTTTTGCTATCAATTTATGGAAACTGTAGTTTAAACTGCTGACAAAGCTAAATAACTTGGCAAAAGCCAAGCCTTTTGATACTTTTCATCCACAGGACTGCAGTATTTTGAAATAGTAATTATTTGACAAGGAGTCTGATGCACACAGACTGAATAACTGTCTCTTCTGACTTTAGTTTAAACTATAATTAGAATTTGCTTAGTGTATGAATTTGTGCCTAGAATGTTTGACCAAAAGCTACTGTTATTTTTTTGATAGGTTTTCAATACATCATTGTTTGAACCACCTCCACAGGGGTATGAAAATGTTACTAATATTTTGCCACCATATAATGCTTTTTCAGCACAAGGAGTGCCAGAGGTAAGAAAAGAAATCATGTAATGATGCTATTACCTAATTTTTGAAACATTTTCTGGGACAGATTGCTCCAACTTCTCAAAATATTTTTTGCAGTACTTTTAACTACCACTTGTCTTAATTAAAAAATGCTTAGGCACAGATAAGCCACATATTATACAAAGGTTAGAAGTCTTTTATGGCAAAAAAGAGATTTCTCAAATTGCTAATCTTTGGATCACATAATAAGTGAAACGTTTTTTATCTTGATGGAAAATTTTGAAAACATCTCAGATATCTCCTTATTATTCAGTCATATATAGAGGACTTGCTTAAGGCACAGGTAGAAGCAGCAATATTTTTATCAAGCTAGAATACATTTTAGATTAAATGAATGCCTTCAAAGGCCACAAAAGTTCCTCACTCAATCTGCTAATTCATTATGGAACAGTTCAGGGACAACATTGCATTCCATAGATGAGTGAAATTATATAGTATTGAGTATTTGTGTATGCAAGGCATACCGCTGCTTTGTCAGAGCCAGAGAGGTTTGTTAGTTTCCTAAAGTACTCTGGTTTATTTTCCAGATTGTGTTTAAGACTGTTGTCAAGTGCAGGACAATATCCAAATGTCAGAAGTTTGACCCAAAGCTTCCTATAGAATGTTGTGGATATCTTTTTCAATTGTTTTTATGGGCACTGGATCTCATTTGTAGAAATAAAATAAAAATTAAATTAAAAATCTTCTGTCATGCATAGTGAATGAAACTGTATTTCTGATAATGGGTATTTTGTTTGTTGACTGACCAGTTGCCACAACACTGCTTTACTTTTCTGCCCAGGCAGATCTGGTGTATGTGAATTATGGCCGTACGGAAGATTTTTTTAAGCTGGAGCGTGAAATGGGAATTAACTGTACAGGGAAGATTGTCATTGCCAGATATGGAAAGATCTTCAGAGGAAACAAGGTAAGGGTTGTGTTTTAATTTTTCCTCCGTGGGTCAGACCCTGTTCGTGGTAGAGCCTAAGGGAATTAGTAAGGGCTGTTTGTTGGAACATATGAACAGAAGGAGGCCTGCAATAGATCCATTGTGACTGCAGTCTAAGAAAAACTTCCAAAACAATAAAAGCAGATGAATCTATTAAACTCCTGAGACAGATATGACTGCAAACTCCCTAGGCAGTTCTTGCAAGAGAATAGTTTAGGGAACTGAGTAGTTTATCGAGCCAAGTGTTTTGATACTTGCCATCCATGGAACTGCAGTACTTTGAAATAGTACTGTTTTGACAAGGATCCTGATGCACAGAAACTGAGTAACTATCTCTTCTGACTTTAGACAACAAATCTGGCAAATCTGGTGATAGTGGGGCAGTGGGGGGTGGCGGTCAGGTTTTGCGTCTCATGTTTATGTTCTGTGCTTTATTTCATAGCCTTGAGCTATGACTAAAGGTTTGACACAAATAATGAACATATTGCGTTTCACTGTGCTTGGTTCTTCTGCTGAATCTGGGGTAATTTTTACTCTTTCGCACACTCATATTCTAACACTGTCTACATGGAAGCAAATCTCAACATTCAGATTTAGTGCTGCATTAAAAAAAAAATCCCCATCTTAAAAGCAAATAATTTCACAGGTTAAAAATGCCATATTAGCAGGAGCCCAAGGGATCATACTTTACTCAGACCCTGCTGACTACTGTGCCTCAGGAGTAGATGCTTATCCAGGTGGCTGGAACCTTCCAGGTGGAGGAGTCCAGCGTGGGAATGTTTTAAATCTGAATGGGGCTGGGGACCCTCTAACACCAGGTTATCCTGCAAAAGGTGAGTGCAAGTTCTGTAACCTGGGCCATCAAGTACTTTATAAACTGCTGCTGAAAGTGTGGCACTAGAAATTAATTTATTTTCAGCACAGATGCACAGAAACATGCTGCTTGAAATTCCTATTGACAGTAGTTAATTTTCTATTGCAGACTAAGTTCTATCTGTGTCAGTCTAACTGGTTTCAGTCAGGCAGGAGAATGAAGTTTCTAGGAAGCTCTTTGTATGGTCCCACCATTTTGACACCTAAAAAAGCAGGATGTGTAGGTTTACAGACTGTGAAGCAGCAAAAAATTACTGAGAATTTATAGCCATTTTAAAATATCTGTGTTTCTCAAGAGGACCAGTTTGAACTAGGTTATACTTTGTCATCAAAGAGGACTAATAGCTTTACTTGGAAGTATGTTTCCTTTCTGGTCATAAGTTCCAGGCAGAAAAAGCAGTTTAAAATCCTTTTTAAGGGGAAAAAAATTCCTGTAGCAAAAATAAGAGCAGCCTGGAGTGTTTCAAAAGTTGGCACCATGTTCTTCTCCTGTCTCTCGTCCTTGTCGGCATCCTAAACTCAGTTTGAACTAAGATGCCTGCCAGTGTTGGGTGCTGCTGGGATGGCTATACAGGGTTGCTTCTGGAAAGCTCATGGGCTTGTGTTGCTACTGCTGAGGGCATAGGAATCCTAAAACCAGGAGAGATTGTGTGTGCCAGGCCCAGCAGACTCAGAGACACATTGTCTGTCTTCAACCCAGGTAAATGCACCTGTGGACATCCTCTGCAGCTTGTCAGCCAGCTGCACAGGTGCCATCTTCACCTCACACACCAGCTTGGTTGCCCCAGAGCCAGCCTGGAGGAGATGTTATAATGTGGTTGGACAGCAAATCTAACCTTGCATCAAGTGTGGGGACATATTTCGCGCTGCTGTTCAGATGCATTACTGGGTTTTCCATTAGTTTGGTTTTCTAGAAACTGTGTGTGAGAAATGATGTAAGAATTAAAAAGAATTATGCATGCTGGTGGCTGCTCTGCTCAAAAGTGTTTCCAGTTTGGTAAAAGTTGCTAAGAATGCTATAAATTTGACATTTTGTTCTGGATTCTCAGAGTATACTTTCAGGTACAAAGTTAATGAAGGTGTAGGGATTCCCAAAATCCCCGTTCATCCCATTGGATATCATGATGCAGAAGTGTTGCTGCGGTGAGTATACATCAGTCCTTCTCTCCAGAAGTCAGTATTGACAAAGGTGCATATAGACTTTTCATATTAAGATGGCAAAATCTATGCTTTTACTTGCCTTTTCTACTCTTTTGTAGTAATGTGTGCTTCAGAAAATGTGGAAAATTCAAAGGAATCTGTTTTTGCAATAATGCTTTTAAGAATTTTGTAAAACCACCTAAGTTTTGCTGCAGTAATTATTAAGAGAATTTAAGGTTTCAGCTTAGTTGTCACATGCATGTCTTGGTTTTCACTTCACAGTGCAATGGGAGGACCTGCAGCTCCAGACAGCAGCTGGAAGGGAAGTCTCAATGTGTCTTATAACATTGGGCCAGGATTCACAGGCAACTCCTCTACAAGGTCTGTTTTAACACTTGCCTGTTTATACAATATTGGAAAAAAAAAAAAATCCCTTGGAGGAAAAGACTGAAACAATACATCTAAAGATATTCTGGAGATACTTCCTTATGTTAGGGTTACATTTGGAGATAATTATTAGAATTTGAAGATAAATTGAATTAAAAAAAGATCATAAATTAGAAGATCAGGCCACATGACAATGACAGTTGGCAATAAATTGCAACAAAGCTAAAGATCACTTTTCTGTGACTTTTCCACATTAAAATAGTTTCAGTTTACATGAGGTATTATTCAATGAGAACTGTTTGTGAACTCTGATGAACAGTGTGTAAAAATGGTATGTCATTATCACTACTCCATCTCCTGGATAACAAGGTTATGTCTGAATATATAATTTTATAAAGACTTAATTTATCATTATTCTTTTCTTTTCTGCTTTAACACTAGCTGAAAATGATTAAGTAGGAATAACTAAAGAAAGCATATTTGACATAATCACTGTGCTGTTTGGGGTATCTTGAAGAACAGCAGTGGGAAAACATTATGATTCCTCCACAAGACTTGTATTTTTGAGTGGAATTTTTAACATCTTCCTACTTGGTAGAGTAACAGTTTTTTTGGTTGTTTTTTTTTTTTTTTTTTTTTTTTTTTTTGTGGGGTTTTTTTTTTGTGGTTTTTTTTTTTTTTGGTTTTTTTTTTGTTTTTGTTTTTGTTTTTTGTTTTTTTTTTTTTTTGTAAATATGGATTACTTCTACACATACTTCTTTCTCAGAGTAGTTCCATATCAAAATGAACCTTTTGATTCTAGGTAGAAAGTCACTTGCACATGGAAAGTGTGTAAGTATACACATGTTCAAGGCACTGGTGTCAGTTATCTTCTGGGCAAAGATCCAGTGGCTGTCCTGAAGCAGGTTTTGATTTTGACAGCTATGCAGATTTGCTGCTGAAAAGATAACTTCAAATGTGGAACTCCTGAGGTTTTGCCAGACAAAAAACCCCCCATTGTTTGGTGCTTTGTTTCTTCCACAGGTTAAGGGGGCTGTATACTGTGTTAGTTTTATCTCTCTGAATACCTGGATTCCCTTTGTTACTATAAAATTTCATGAGTGGATTTTACTGATGGGGGACAGGGAAGAAAAAACTGCTTCTAGTAGAAGGTTTTCTGCCTCTAATGGAAGATTCCCTGCCCATGGCAGGGAGGTTGGAACTAGATGACTTTTAAGGACCCAGCCAACACAAACCATTCTATGATTCTGTGATTGATATATCTTGATCACTTAGATCTGCTGTCCTAAACAGAGATTTCAGTTTATTCCTGGATAAATATTCCTAATGACCTTTTCTCCAAGTTCTGTATTATTACATAGACCTGTGCTAGAAAACCGAAGTGTATTCTTTATAAACATCTATATGTCCACAATTACAATTTTTGTCAAAATGTAGATGTATTTTTTATTACTGTGCATGTTTTTCAGTTTATTCCTCTAGTAGACAATTATCTGATTGCTTCCCATAAATAAAAATTCATTACATTTTGTAAATCCTTGCAAATTTATAGACTGGCCCAGCTCAAAGGCTTTTTCTAAGGCATCAGCAGCAGGCTAAACTGAAATAAAAAATGGGTCTCTGAGACAGCATGACAATGCTGAACACACATTAGATCAGTTCTGAACACAAGGCACAGAAGCATAAATTCTCTGGTTTATCTGTTATTAGCACTGACTTTCTATTGGCTTATTACTCAGAAATGGTTATTCCACACTCCCTTTCATTTCAGAAAAGTCAGAATGCATGTTCATACAAGCAATAAAATAGCACGAATATACAACGTCATTGGCATACTCAGAGGAGCTCTGGAACCAGGTGAGCATCAGGTGCTTGATTATTTTAATTCCTTCCTTCTTTTGCATTTGTTGAAATTGTACTTATGTTCTAACAAAGTTTTTTAGATAACCATATAAGATGGAGTTTTGAGAAATCCTTAATAGCTTTTCCTTCCCATCACACAATTTGTCATTGGCATTCCCATAAAAATACAATGATAGACATCAGAGAATTTTTTTTAATAATGCCTATCATTTTACAGTAAGCTTCCCCTTACATCAGTCATACATTTTGCCTTTGCAAAAATTAACATCATTCACATTGCAGAAAGCTAGTGATGATTTGGGGCCTTGATATTTTACCATTGGTGCGTAGTAGCAGGTCATACACATGAAAGACTTTTAGATGGAAAAATATTTATTAAATATTTCTTGTCTTAAGTTGCATACCTTAATAGAGTAAGTGAATGGTTGCAGATTCCCCTAAAAATAAACTTGTAGCACTGGTATTGAACTTCGTATTTAATTTGATACAAGTAAAGATGCAGTCAAAGGAAATCACAGGTAATCCAAGTGCATTTTTAATTATAAATTGATACTGGATGTTTGTTTCCAGACAGATACATTATTTTAGGTGGTCACAGAGACTCTTGGGTGTTTGGTGGTATTGATCCAACAACCGGTGCTGCTGTTCTGCAAGAAATTGTACGGAGTTTTGGTAAAATGAAGATGGAAGGTAACTTACTACAGGTGTAAAATTATGGATATGAAAAAAACAGCAGCTTTGAGGATCAGTGCTTCCATAAGCAGTTGTATTGATTTAAATTCTCACCTCTGCAGAAAGTTTTCTTTCTCATTATGAAAGATGTAAATTCATTGAAGGGATGCATATGTAGCATTGCATGGTAGTTGGTTGAATTTATTCCCTTTTGAGTGTAATAGTACCCACTTAGCTGTGTAGAAGGAAAATATTGCATTAAGAAGAACTGCCCCCGCAGTTATATGTTCCTCTAAGGATTTTAGAGAGGATTTTCTTTTACTCTTTTATCAATTAAGTGCTGTTTTTAAAGCAATTTCAATTAACTGTGGTCAGTAGACTTTTAAAGTATCAGTTGAGTTTTCAAGTTTAACTATTTAATTGCAGGTTGGAGACCTAGGCGAACTGTTATTTTTGCTAGCTGGGATGCAGAAGAATTTGGATTATTGGGTTCCACAGAGTGGGCTGAGGTAAATAAAAAAAACCCTGTAAAACAAAGCCAAACTTGAAAGTGTGTTGCAGGTGAGTGCAGTAACCAGGATCTATTCCTAGACGGCAATCAAAAACTTCATGGTAAAATTGGAGCACAACAGACTCCTTCCGGTGTTGTGAGGCACTCGTGTTTATATAAATTACCTACCTACCCTCTTCCACCATAAGTGCACTAACTCTTCTTAGATTTAAAAATCTACTTTAATTCAAAGCTAATATCCCACAGTAGTCTCTATGTGGAAATCTATCCTGTCATTTAGCAGAATGATAGTGTTTTATTTAACCCAGATTGGTCAATTTTTCTATTTGAGAAATTCCTTAGTTACTATAAATTTAAGTCCAGATCCTGAACCTCTGATCCATAAGCATGCCAAGCCTTTGTATGAAAATCAATCCTACTGAGCAAATGAAAGAATAGGTTATCTATGAATGAATAGATCAAAATTTCTGTGAATTCCAGCATTGTAGGGTCTCGGGGCAGGACAGTAAATTAATTCTGTAGGAGGATCCCTGGCTATATACCTGGCTGAAAGAAGAATGTTGGGAAATTCAGAAGTGAGATTCTGGGTATTTTTATCTTCCTTTTCCTATTGGGCATGTTATTTTCATCTTCCTTTTCTTGCCTGAGAGAAGAATGTTAGCAAATTCAGAAGAGAGGTTCTGAATAGTTTTATCTTCCTTTTCCTGTTGAGTATGTTCAGATCTTAGTGGATTTGTTCAACCCCAATAAGAAATATAGGTCTTATGAAAGTTTTCATTGCTTTGTCTGTAAAATCCAAATTAGAAATAGAGCAAGAAGAAAATTGCTTGATGAAATGCATTTCTGCTGAACTATGTCAATTTATTAGTATTGAATGGTTTAACATAAATGTGTTGTCTTGTTCTTCTATTAGAATTTTATTTGCAAGTTAATATTTAGCTGTGTGGATAGAGCTTTCTGAATCTATGAAGTAAAATTTAAAAAATCTTTCTAGTTTAGTTTATTGACATGTATTTCAGCAAATCCCAAAATTACATAGCAAAATGACACATGTCAGAGGAGGTAACAAACCCAGAAAAATGCTCCCAAAGACCAGGGATTCCATCATTCTTCTGTTGACAAAGCTGAGATTTCTATTCCTTTAGATTTGCGCTATTTTTTTTCACCCATAAACTGTTTGGCTTCCAGCTGTAACAGAATGTCTTCATCTTACTGCTGGTTTATGAAACATTAAATTAAGAAAAAGTAATTTAAATTATTTTAAATCATTTACTGAGAAATTTTAAGTAGTTGACATTAAAGTTTCATCCCACCTGAACTCCCCTGGTGGCAGAAGTATGCTGTATGTAAAACTTCATTTGTGATTTCCTTATCTATGTATCTCTGCACACATATAGGTGCTTTCAAGAAAAAAACTCACACAATTGTTTTAATTGTGAGGAATATGAAACAATGATACTTAAAAGATCAACTTGTCTTGATCAAGTAATTAAAAAACTAGGGAGCTTTCTTATGTTTTATTTGTTAAAAATTGCTACTGCTGCTCTGTAATGGGTTCTGTTTAATAATTTGGTATCTAGTAATCTATCATTCATTACTTCATGAAATGGCAGCTGTATAAGGTAAGAAAACTGTAAGCCCAGTTCATTTTTGAACATGTGTTTTAATATTTTTTTCCTTGCTTCATTTTGGTGGTGTGCATTACTACTCTTTTAGACCTAAATTAGATTCAGTTTCTCTAGAGACATTCCTCACAACTTACATTCCTCTTCTCTGCAGCTGCCAAATCTGTCATGTATTAAATCTCGAGGAAAGTTAACCCATGATATTCACCATCTTCTGTGTAACAGAAAGAATTCAACTGTGGCAACATCCTTTTGCTACACAGATGATCTCCATTGCTCATAAACAAAGGAATTTCTTTATGCTGCAAATATGATTTTGCATATATGCAAGGCCCCATATATAGGCAAGTGCAGTCAGTCTTGCTCCTCCCATCATATTCTTTTGCAAGATCTCCTCTCCTGGTTTTGTTTTGGTTTTTTTTCAAGATATTAATTTCATTATGTAGTTATCAATTACCAATTAAATTTTTAGTTCACATGGCTTACAAATTATTCGTTTGGTTATAAATTGAATGAATCAAGTAACAATTGCTAACCTAATTAAAATATCTGTCACAAAGCCAAAATCTCACAAAATACCACTTACTCATTAAAATATCAATTTCAAACATAATTACCAGTTTGCAAAAACATAAACAAGATGTCTGCATACATTTAGCATGAAAGCAATGCTTAGTGGACTCCAGAATAGTCAGCCAACTGCATTTTAGTAGAGAATTTCATTCCTTTGACTAATCCCTTTTTGAAATGGTAGATATGACAGAAGTTCTTGGTTTATCAGTGTTAAAATTGAGTTCAGTGCTGGGAGCACATATGAAAAAACAGAGATTAAAAGCATGGAGGGATTCTGGGTGACTTCACAGTCCCATGTTGCATGTTCAGAAAGTCCTGAAGTGCAGAGCTAAAATGCATGTAGTAATGTTATTTTACTGTGTTACAATTCTATTCAATAATTTTCCTGCTCCATCTTGCTCCTGTGAGATGCAGCAGGCAGCAGCTACATTTTGTGGATGTTTTCCACAACAAACTAATTCCCAAAAAAGAGCAGTGAATGTCATATGCCCAGATCATTTACCCATCCTCAAACAATATAATTAGTAAGGTACACAGTAGTAATTATTCTGACTGAGATCTTAAAGGTAGTACTGTAAAAAACAGTGCACTTGACATGCTCTTGAATAAATGCCACTAATTTGAACTAATAATTACACATTTACAACCCTAGGAAAATGCCAAAGTCCTTCAGGAACGGGCAGTCGCTTACATCAACACAGATTCTTCTATAGAAGGTGGGTCTTTTATTTTAAATCTTACCTGACTTTACAGGTGTAATTTTTATTAGTTCTCCATGAATTATTTAGTGCATGAGATAGGTATTGTGGTGTACAGAGTAAGTGTAGCAAATACAGAATTAAGTGGAGAGAGATAAGAGTTTAAATTTTCATGTTGCAAATAGTGCCATCCATGAGCTGCAGTCCATGTGTCTGAGTCTAAAATGTCTCCTCTGGAGGAGTTTATTATTCTGTGCTAATGAACTGAGAATTCTGTATGTTAAACTGTCTCTTAACTGCATTAGGTTTAATTTACAGTTGTAGTTTTAATATATGACAGTCTGCTCCTTGTTCTGGTCACAGCTTCAGCTCCTTTCCCTGTGGAATTATAGTATTTTGAGACAATAAATTATTATGATTGTAAGACCTCAGGCTTACACTTCGTGAGGGTGGGAGATGCTTTGGTGCTTTGAGCCAGTGTGCTCACCTTTGTTGATTGCCAGGAGCACGGGTTATATATTTATTAAAGCAAGGCTTAAAAAAAAAAAATAAGCACTGAAAAGTGTTTCACAAAAAACCCTTATCCACCATTATCCAATTTATTGTGTCCTTCAGATTAGGAGAAGAATATATTATTCAGGAATGCTGCTTAGAAACTGGCTCTTTTTTTGAGAAGGCCCAACACTATGATCTATATAATAAAATCCTTCTGAAATTATGCTGCACTTTATTACAGATAGACCTTTTTTACTGTTTTCTGTGCTGAAATAATAGTCAGAAGAGTCCTGTGAAGCTGCTCTGCATCATAACCTCAGTTATTCAGGGCATTACTCTTCCCATGTCAAATTCAACTTATTTGGGCTTCCTGTGTGTGGATAAAATGGATATCTACAGGCATATTTAGGAACTCTTTTTATTCCTGTCAGCTAAAAATTTTGTCTGTCACAAAAGGATTGGAAAGATGCTCAGTTGGAGTTGGGGAATAAAGAGGGTTAGAGCTGTTCCTTCATTTATGCTGCCTACATGCTGTGTAAAAAGTAGAGCAGAATTTCACGCCTAGAAAATCTCACGAATGAAATAATAGCTTTACAACTGCTTCATATTCTCACCATGGATTGTAACGCATATTTTTTAGTTGGTTTGCAGCCAACATGCTGCTGCCTTAACAATTTCTTCTAAATCTTGATTATTCAAACATGTCTCTTGCTTTAGGCATTAAAAAAAATGTTAAAGCAAAACAACTGGAAAAGAAGTGTGCAATAATGAAAAGAACACTGTGTTCAGTGCACTGGTTTAAGTATTTGGGACACCTCTCACCTGAGCAATAAAATCCCCTGTAGAATCCTAGCATCCATGTACTCTGAAAATTTTGTTTATCATCATATGTTCTCCACAACACTTCTTATACCACTTTTTGGACAGCAAATTATTTCTATTTATTGTCTTATAGCAATGAAAAGAAACAAAGCAAGGGCACTTTGTGGCTTTAATTTCCAGTTTTCACATACAGACTCTTCTTGGAAACATCATTAACATTATCTGGCATTTTTTCCATCATCTTACTTTTTGCCTTCTGTTCAACAAGAGCTTTGGGAAGTGTATGAGTGACAAGGGCTGATAGCTAATGAGGGATAATTAGGCATACTTTAGAGCTGTGGGAAGGCTTAACTATATTACTGTGGATGTACTACAACCAATATATTATTATCTTGTAGTGGCAGTAGTTTACGAAGTGAGACCATGCAATCTATTTCTATATGTATTCTGAGACAAGATCTAAATTCGTGCCTTAGTCAAAAAGTTTATCTAAGAAAAGACTGCATGGTTTAATCCATTAAGAAGATAATGTCACTAGTACATGAAGGGAAAATTTGCATGTCTTTGTTTTACTTTCAGGTAACTACACATTAAGAGTTGATTGTACGCCCCTTCTCTACAAATTGGTGTATAATCTGACAAAGGAGGTACAGAATCAATCTATTTTTTTCTGCCTTTCTAAGAATAAGTTAGACTACAAGTTTATTTAATAAACTTGGACTATTGAATAATATCAGATTTATTTTATGGCTGTGCTGGAAGAATCTTGATCCCACCAAAATCAATAACAAAACATCCCATCAGCAGTACACTCCATGCTCACAGCTCCTCAGTATTCTTAAAAGGATTGAAATGTGTCACTGACATAAGTGGAATCTTACTTGCAATATAGAGTAAAAACAATAATGATAAAAGCAAGATGGTAAAGCACTTGAGCAAGATCAATTCTCTAAAGTTATAAACATTGAAGGAAAATATTTTTTACATTAGCTAGCTATCATTTTCTCTCTGTTCCCCCAAAACTCCTCCATCTTTCACTGAGCCCCTGAAATATGTGATAAATATTGAAGGATTAAGAAGGTTTTTTAATAGGTCTGATGTATGGATTTTCATTATTTCAAGTGGTCTAACCATGACTCTTTTACTTTCACCTCTCAGGATATATTATCATAAGCCTGAAAGGTTGTGATCCATTAAAGCATGGAACTTTATTTGCCATATGAGGAGTTAACCAGATAAGGCACCAGTCATGAGCCATGCCACCATCCTCAGATGAGGATTTGTCTCAATTAACAGAAGACAGCTCTGTCTGACTGAAGCAACATAGGCTACCTGTAAAGGCTTTGGGTAGAAATAGGTGCCTTTAAGATGAGATTCATTTTACCAAATGTGGTTGACTACCTTTGTATGTACCGAACTCAAACTATTTCCCCCCCTGATCTTAAGGGAACTCAGGTCACTTGGTCCAGTGTAAAAATCTGCACATAGTAGGATGACTCCCAGTCTCCCATCCTGCTAGATGCATTCATCCCAAGCTATTTTCAAACACAGTACACTTTTACCACCTGAATTGTCACGGTGTAGATCTGGAGAAGTTTATCTATGTTATTCCCATGATTTTCTTTTCTTTTCTACGTTCTATTTTCCTATCAATTCTTTCTATCTTAATCTTTCATCCTTGCTAATATCATTCAGATATTAGCTCTGACACTTGGCACACCTAAAGAGCATTCTCTTTTGTCCATAAAAATTTTCATGTCCTTAGTGCTTCAGGGCCCTTGATAAAATAATTTACTTTCTTTCTGCAGTAAGCCACTAACTCAGGAAGACATTTTACTGCAAAAGATAAACAAAGTTACAAAAAAGTGCCCTGGGCTAAAAATAGTACCTTGCTCTTGATCTTAAGTGAACTATTCATCTATTGCTGGTTTGAGTAGAAAACTTCTGTGAAAGTACCACGCAAAGTACTTGAGACTGACTTGAAAAAATGAATCTCATATTCACTGTTATTTTAGCTTTTAAAAGTAGAAGCATGATGTGAACAATAGAAAACCTGGCAGCCTGACCCCTGATTATGTGTGTCCAAAGGAAAATTATTTCTTTTCCTATTAAGGTGTCCAACATCCAGTTATCCAACATCCAAAGATCTCTTTGCTCTTTCTGTTTTTTAGTGAGCCAGTTCTCACCAGAAAGGAGTGTAGTGTACATGTGAAGTGTTTTCTTTTGGGGAGTTCTGCATTTAAGTGTGGTCTAGCATACAGATGGGACATTTAGCAGTTGACTGGCTTTTTGGCCCTGCTTTACTCCCAGGCTTTAGACATTTGGTCACCACCAAACGGTGTCTGCAATAGTTCAACTCCAATTCCACAGTGATTATCACTGCTTCTTTTGCATTTATACTTCTCTGCATCTTCTTTTGAGTTAGAAGGAGGCTTATGCTGATCCTAGATTTGGATCTAGGGCAAACATTATGTTTTACTATGCTCTCAGTGTTGTATGAAAAAGCTGACCAATGTTTTTTACATGACCAGAGCTGTTAGAATAACATCTTTGCCAGAGTATAGATTGCTTTTGCTCTCTTATGTCAGAGTTCAGCTTGCTCATATTAATGTGCAGTTTCCACTTTAGCCCTAGGACTTGACCAGAGTACCCTGAAAATGACAGCAGCCAAGCAGTTATTTCACAAAGTTGTTATTTTCTGCTAGCTGCTGACAGAATCTCAGTGGTCAGAACTCTTTGGAATTTCAATTCTGTATGTTTTTGAAGGCCAAATTAAAGTCTCAACAATATGGTGGGACCATGTAAGTGTCCATGAACATTTACGTTTTGTATTTTGGGAAATAAAAAAAATATCCAATCCTGTGCACATCATAACCAATCTTATATTTAAAGGACCACATCTATTAAAGGTTGTTGAAGTGGAGTAGAGGTTGTTTAGGTGGAGACCAGGGCTGGAGTCTTGATTTATTTCTACTCTGCCACAGATTTTCCAAGGGCTTTAGTCGACTTATTTTATACTCTTTCATAGTTTTCCTCACAGCATGATGACAGCACTAATACTTAAATTTTCCATCCTGGTTACAAAGGTTTTGGGGGATTATTTGAGGTAAGGATGAGACCTACATTTGTACATACAGTGTTCTGCACAGTGATTCTCCAGGCTTGGTTGAGTCCCCTTGGAACTGCTACAATATGACTGGTTTGGACGCTTCCTTCTAGTACAATTCTTTTGTACCTTCCCTGCAGAACAAGCAGTCAAATTTTAGGTTTAGCCTTGTTGAGAGAATGTTGCTGCTGTGCAGGACAAACCTCAGGTCAAACAGGCTTGTGTTTGTCATCTCCCCATGCCTGCTGAAAGGAAAGCGTGTTCTGCTTTCTGGAGAAGTCCCATAGTATTGACCACACTGCTGTGTGTGTACATGCACATTCCCCCTCAAGCAGATGAGGTCCAGGTATCATCCTTAAGCTTTTACCCTGTTCTTTCCTACTGTCTGTTGTTGGCTCCAAGTGCCTGTGAGATGCTTTCCTTGTTTGGGAATGTATAAATGTGTGTAACAAATGTCAATATTTGCTTCCCTGCCTGCAGCGACACTGCTGGTTAAGAGCGATGCAGGAAGCTGCAAAGTGATAATGAATCGAGTTAGAGGTACTTCCAATGAGATTATGGTATTTCCCTCTCCAGATTTTAAGCCCTGATGAGGGTTATGAAAATAAATCTCTTTATGAAAGCTGGCTTGAGAAAGATCCTCCATCTGAAAATAATACCTATCCCAGGTAAGTTGTTAATATGTTTGGGGATTTTTACCCCAATGTTTAATCATATCATGGCATGGCTACTCACCAGAATTTTTTGAGATGTGATATTTATGGTAGGAATACAAAAGCTTTTAGCACTCTCTAGCAATATCTTTTATAGTAAAATAAAATAAATTTTTATTATTTTTATTTAATGATGGTGACATTATTCCTGTGGTGAAATGAAGCCTCACACTTTCTAAAGACCTTTTTATTAGTAGAAAAGCAATTTGAAAAGCATTCAAAAAAAAGCAGGGTGGGGAGAAAGTTCAAAACATAGTTTAGTTACCTTCTAGATGAGATAAATTCAAAATTGTTGGGATAAGCAAACAGTTGAAAGAAGATGCCTACAGGAGCAATTAAAAAGCTGTGATTAAAACGCTTGAGATAATTATTCCTTGTTTATACAATGGGTGTAAATGTACATTACAAATCTATACATGTGTGTATTAAGACATCATATTTACAGGCATTACAACTCCAAAACACTCTTTCTTTTTGCCTGTGACTTAGAAAGGCTAAATCTTATTCACAGTGTGGCATTACTGACATAAGATAAACAGAACTGCCCCTTTTTGTGATTTGACAAAAAATTTTTCTGCCTGTTTCTGACCCTTCTAAGATGAGTTTCTGGATTCATTAGACTCACTGGGATTTCATCCTTTTGAAAAAGCTGCCAGATCTGATCTTTCTTAGTCGATGCACACAGTTAGTGTTCCTGTACACTGACTTCAGCTGGAACATAAGAAACCTTTTTTTTTTTCTTCCCAGCTGAGAAACACTAATTGTTCACCACTCCAGACACGTAAACCTAAAACTTAACTTCAAGCGTAAATATTTGAAAATACTCAGAATGCTACACGTCTGTCTAGCGCCGTTTTCTCACCCCTGCCACGCCACAGCTCCCCATCAGATGGCAGCGGTGTTCCGCTGGTGCCGAGCGCCGCCCGTGCCTTTCCCGTGCAGCGGGAATTATTTATCGGTCTTGGATTCTGCTGTGGAATTTGCCAAGTACACAAACACATCTGTCTTTACACATACTGCTGCCCAATTCGTATTAGTTTAGAAATAGATGATTGATGTTTTAAGACGGCAGAGGCATGCCTGATACAATTTTATGGCTCCTGTGCATAAAGTGTTTTGTTTGTGTTTTTCATGCCATCATTGCCATAACTATGACTGCTGCAATTAAAAAATCTTCCTAGCAATATTGGATACTGAATCAGAGTGCTAGAATAAAATCAGTTAAGTAATTAAGCTCACCACTCATCTAGTCTTTGATCTTACAAGTGTCCCTGATGTGCCCTTCAAAAGAACTGACCTCAATTTCTCTGAAAAATCTGCGTTTTGCATAAATTACTACCATAACGGTTCAGTAAGTGCTCTCACTAAGATGCTGTCTTTTCTACATGCAGAATAAATAAACTGGGGTCAGGCAGTGATTTTGAAGCTTACTTCCAGCGACTGGGAATTGCATCAGGCAGAGCTCGTTACACCAAGAATAGGGTAAGTCTGACAGATTGCTTGAACAAGTTTGATAGTGCTGAGCAGTCATCCTGTTAAAAGCATTTTTTCATAATTAATAAAAAAGCTTCAAAGCATCTTTGACTGGTTTGTATATCAGTGACATTTCTTAATTTAGCAAGAAACCTAAATGTTTGGAGAATGAAGCATATTACAGTGATGTGTATATTCTATAGGATGTTAAGTTCACAGACAGGTATTTATAGAGTCTGAAGGTGGATAGTTTCTTCTACCATGCTATTAATAGTACCCTTAATATACAAATCTTCCATAGTTGTGTCCAGAAACAGCTACACAAGGTAAAAAGGGGCTGTGATCAAGGACTTTGGCTATCCAAACTCCAACCTGTTTTCACTCTTGGAGAAGGCAACCTCTGTGCAATGGAACTGAAGGCAGGTCTGTGTGGGTAGAGAGAAGGAAGCCTGCTCACTTAATCCTGTGCAACTGTCCACAGATTCAGATTGATTTTATAATGGGAACACACAAAAATGAAGGATAGTAAATTGTGTTTTGTAGCAAATAGCTTTTTGATTTGGAAACCGTACAAAACGTCAGAGTCGTAAAGTGATCAATACATCTTTTAAATGCAGTCAGGATACAGGGCATTGACAAATTTCCTTGCTCTTTTCCAGAAAGCAGACAAATTCAGCAATTATCCTGTTTATCACACTGTGTATGAGACATTTGAGCTAGTGGAAAAATTTTATGACCCCACCTTCAAGAAACAGCTAACCATTGCCCAGTTACGAGGCAAACTAGTTTATGAACTGGCAGATTCCCAGGTCATTCCATTCGACTGTAGAGACTACGGGGAAGCCTTAAAAGGATACAGCAACAGAATTTATAAATTGGCCAAGAAGCATGAAGAACAGCTGAAACTTTACAAAGTATTATTTGGTGAGTAACAGCCACAGGACTGTTCCTTGGGTGTATTAATTAGAATTGTGCAGAGACATGTTGCATCTCTCATAGCTCTGCAGATTAATTCTTTCCAGTTTGAATTTTGCCATCACAGTAAACAGCCTCTATTTTTTTTCTAAATACAAGATTTAACACATTATTGTCTTGATAAGAGGGTTCTAACAATTTTCATGCATACTATTAATTACAGGCATTAATTCAGTGCTTATGGGCAGTCAAGGACCTCAGATGTAGGACAAAGAGGTATCTCAGCCTGCTTCTCACTTCCTTGTTTAAAAAAGAAGACAAGTCAAGTGCTTATGGCAACTGCCTTGAAACTAAGGGCTCTAGGTGTCCATTCCTCTTCATCCATAACAACATTTGAACCTGGGGAGCTTCACCATGTCCCTCAGTGCCTGGTTGCCATTTTTTAAGCCACAGGAACACCTTCCCAGCTCTCCTGCATGAACGAATCCATTTGCTGAGCACTTGAGCACATTACTCTGGAGCCCATAAAACAAGTCTAAAGCAGCAGAATGCGCTGGATCCCAGGCTGGGATAGCTTCCATGGTCATGTTCTATCTCCCCATTTTTTCTTCTTTTTTCCTTCTTGTCTTGACCACTCCTTGTGTTTCTGCACCAAGGAGATTTTTCAGTCAGTCTTAAGGCACTTGCTATCTGATAAACCCATGATGTAGAGATATAAACCACCTTTTGGAAATGCAGTCCTTGTTTGGGGTATGTGAAACAGTGTAAGTAACTCAAATTGAACCCATATTTGGGGAAAATTAAAAATTACATTTGAAATATCATGTAATGGTTTAGGTGAAAAAAAGTTGACTATTTAGAAAAGACATTCTTTTTTGTTAAAAGGCCTCTTGAGACAGAGGAAGCCTTATGTGATGGATCGTCTGGTCTGAGATTCTGTAGAACACCAAAAGTTATTTCAATATGTTCTAGCATTCACTGCAGCATGTTTTGTAAGACCAATTCTATTTTTTTTTGCATTAGTAGAACATCTA
The DNA here is from genome assembly GCF_029207755.1 of Chamaea fasciata. NCBI lineage: Eukaryota > Metazoa > Chordata > Aves > Passeriformes > Sylviidae > Chamaea > Chamaea fasciata. The sequence continues at coordinate 35,601,989 of NW_027094087.1, forward strand.
TAAAAAAATCTGTGAAGTAACTCATTGTTTGAGTTTCTGTCTATTTTCAGATTAACACTTGCACAAACTGCTTCCTGACAATGCATCTATTCTTGTTCCTAGAATCTAGAGGCAATCTTCTATTTTTAACTTTTTTTGTTTTCACCCAAATAACACTGAAACTTCTTAATACCTTTATAAATGTATCATTTTGACTATTTTTTACAAGGCATTTTTTCAGTCTTATCATTATTTTCATGCCTCTTCTCTGATACCTGGTGAATTTTATATTATTTCTTGAATGAAGCTATAACTTCTAATTTTTTATTTATTCTATTGTTTCAGAGAACATCAAATAACATAGGTATGTTTTACAATGCTGTGAAAATTAAAGTTTATTTCACTCAGCATTTTCATAGAATTGCTTATTGACAACACTGAATGTCAGAAAATTGTTGATTAAGCCTGACTCAATCAAATAATTGTCCTTTAAAATAATAGATAAAAATTCTTATTTGCATTTGGATTCACATTTTAGCTGTTCATCTGCAACAATGAAGGCTGGAATCTTTTCTTCATGAAATATGTGATTTTAGTCATGTGCCAGCAGGAAATAATGTTTTCCAGTGGGGAAAAAAAGAAATGTTATTTTTTCTAAAATAACCAACACTGACAACATTGAATAGCTAGTGAACACGAACACGAAGTTTCTTATGTATTTTTCAGATGGTTTTTATTTTTTTCCCCTCTTAAATCCCCTCCTGCTGCTTCTGAAATATAATCTGTTGCTGTGATATGGCCATGATGTCAGCAGGGCAGAACTCTGCCCCCTGGCAAACTTAGAGCTCTTGCCACAGGGTTGTGGACAAGTGTGAATTCTCACCCTCACAAGGTGACATGTCCCTTTGGGCTGCAGTCTGTAAACAGCTTGCATACATAAAATCTGTGCCTCCATTTGCACCAACTAAACAACAGCAATAAGACAAAAAAGAAGCAAGTGTAGGCTTGTGGTGAATAAATAAGTTTGCTAGAAATAGAAGAGCAAATGAGACTGAGGAACAGCTTTCAATAGAAGACCTGGGAACAGAAAGCCTGTCACGTGAAATTGGGTGATAAATCTATAAACAGTGAAGGGATAATAGTTGCCAGCAGAGGACTGGATTTAGGGGATGATCTAATCATATGTCCCATCCCCCTTCACAATTGAAGAGAGAATACTCTGGTTTAGCTAAAGTTTTCTGAAACTTGTGGGCAAAATTTACAAGTTTTAAACTGTCTTTCTTTCTAATTGAGTTGAGTTTTGGTGGGGCCAGAAGTTAGCCTCGTAAAATCCACCTGTGATTTATTCTACAAAAATTACTTGCATAAATCGATACATTTCCCAGGTCTGTATTAAATAGAGCCTTCCGCAGGAAAATCATCCCAGCTGCTACTGCCATTAATAGGAAGGCCTGCTGCTTCTCTAACTAAGTTATTCCACGTGTCAGATGTACTGGGTTGGGACAGGGCAGAAAAAAGCAACAGCCATTTCTGCCCACCTGCCTGCACAGTCAGGCAAACTCTGGTGTGAGTGGCAGTGCTGTGGGACAGCACGGAGGGACGTGGCAGAGACACCTCCTGTGCTGCAATTCCAGCGTGCAGCAAGCACAGGACTTGGCTGCTTTAATCTGCTCCGTCTGTCTCTGTGTGCCACGACAGCTGGGCCTTTTGTGCCCCACCTAACACTGCTCAATGCACTTATCACACCCTCCTGTTGTGCTGTGAATCGTTCTCCGAGAGCGAAATCCTGCTGTTCTTGCACAGCCTTCTGGAACAGCTGGTATTTCTGATGGAAGTCAGGCTTTTTATACCTGAACACCGCAGTGCATTTGTTAAACAGGCAACTGCAGAGCTCTCAGTTTGCAGAGACAGCCAATTTTTTGCTTGCAAGGCAGAGGGATGATGTATGGTTGTGAAAGGTTTACCAAGCACTCTGCTTTACTGTTGGTCTCATTGCAGAAGGTATTTGCTAGTAGTGCAGCTCTTTAAAAGCTGCACTAGAGAAACCAATCAATTACGTAACGACAACAAAATTAATGTTATTATATCAGCAGGACAACTGTAGTTCTCCCACTGGGCAACTGAAAGGTGTATTTGGCTTAGTGAATACTATGAAGTTGTTCATGTAGTCCTTTCATTCCTAGATCCTCTTTTTTCTGCTGTGGTGAACTTCTCAAAGGCTGCTGCTGAATTTCACAGGAGACTTGAACAAGTTGACAAGAAAGAGTAAGTCAGGAAAAAAAAGTTATATATATATATATGTATATATTTCTGTCCTAGTTTGCCTTAGCTCCCCAGAGTGGCAGTTATTTCTTCTACTACACAAGGATTCTCTCTGATTAATGTAGAACAGAGCTCTGAACCCTGAGACAGGCAGTATCTTTTAAGATGAATTAGCAGATACAAGAATGTTTCCTATGATTGACAGTATGAGCTGTAGAGTTTATTACTAGTATCAAGTTGTCATTAAAATTACTGTAATACCTGGAAAGGCAGGTAGCAATGAAAGTTAGAGTTGGACTGAGATCTCTATTTAGACACCTACACTTGAGTGTTGTAGGTGATGCCGGAGTATGTAGTTCCAACACACTTCAAAGACAGAAGATGATGCTTCAGAATATCAGAGATATCCATAAGCCTAAGGTCCCTGCAGGACTCCTGTGCCCTCTGAGCGCAGTGACTGCAGGCCACATGTGGTACAAGTTGTGTTTAGGCAGCTGAATCCCATCCTCACTATGTTACTCTATAGATTAGAACAGGACTATGGACATTTGGCTTATGGGTGGACACCAAAATTTAGCTATCTTCATCTAAGTAAATCTCAGTCTTGCTCTCACCTCTGTTAAGTGGCATCTTTCCAGTGCCATTTAATACTAAGCAAGTATGTGACACTCTCAGAAAGTTCCCCATTTTATTTTGCACATGTGAAATGTTGTTTTCTAACACAGAAACATCAATTAATTAATATAACATGGATTCAGCATCTCCATTTGCAAAACCTTTTTCTTTGTGAACTGTAGACCACACTTGTTTTTCTTTTTCTGTAAAAAAAAAAGAAAGTGTTTTAAATGAAACTGGAAGTCATGTTTCCCCACTGTGTGACATTTCTCTGTCTTCTTCTCCTGCAGTTCAGTTGCAGTGCGCATCATGAATGATCAGCTGATGTTGATAGAAAGAGCTTTCACTGATCCTCTGGGCTTGCCAGGAAGGAAGTTTTACAGGTGAGGCTAAAAGTTTCTTGACCTGCTGTCTAAGGTGCGCTATTTTTGCAGTTGACTGGTCAGTTGAATTGCTTTATAGGTCTCACAGGAATTACAGTTCAATACATTGCTTTAAGTACAATCCATTGAGTAGTGGACTTTTATTTACAAATCTTACAGAGAACTCCTTGGCTACATTGGTCTTGTGGAGCCAAATTCCTCTCTTTTGGCTCTCTTTTTATCAGCTGTGGTTAAACCACACCACCATTATACTCTTTTACTTGTAGATGTGTAGTATACTATTGTTACAACTTGCTCTTGTGATCGTCTGAAAAGTGAGGATTGAGTGGAGAATGAACAAACTGTATTGAAAAGAAAGGTGAAAAGAGGGTAGAGTAAAAGGGAGATAAGAAGGAGAACAGATGTGTAGTGAGGGTCAGTTGAAGGGAGAATTTGGAGAGGGAGAGACCTTTCAGCATAGGATAAAGGCCTGTGAGCTGTGCTACAGAGCCCCATCTGTCCAGCTTTGGCTGCTTCCATAGGTGCTCCAAAAAGCTTAAACAACTAACTTCTATATCCTGTCTAGAAACCCAGTGCTTTTATTAGGAATACCTGACAAGAAGCCAGCTTTCAGTGTTAGGGGTGTGAGTACCTCACTTTGCTCTCAGCATCCCCCTTTTCCTAACAACTGGATATACCTGACTCACTGATGGATGGCTTTCACACCACTGCCAGAAGTCTTTCAATCAGGTAGAACTGAGAATCACACTTCCATCCATCTAAGATAAAGTGTCATTCACGGTTGGAGAAGAATGATGTAATTTCTAGAAATTTTCTTCTTGGGTCTTGGGTATCATTTGGAGCTATCTGGGGTTTTTTTTATTTTTAGTTCTTGCACGCATTTATTAATGTAATTTTAATGTTTCATCTGGGAGGACTCTTTCACATGGTGTAAATGTGCTTTGATACTTCATAGTTAAAATCAATTTAAAAGCAGATCTGCAGCTATTCATTATTTTAAAAGAAACTATACCAAAATGTAAGATTGATATTTTGTGCAGTTCTGATCCAATATGATCACTTCTTTTCTGAAGAATTCATGCTTTTCATAAGAATTCACCCACAGATTTTTTTTCTCCTCTTTTTAAATCCCTTTCCCAGGTAAGTTATCTGCTGACCATCATGCAGCTACTTAGTTGTTTTTGAGGTTTCTATTCCATTTCTCACAATACACCTATAACTAGTTTTATTCCCCATTCCAGATTGCCAAATAACTTTGACAGGTTTGTTGAGCTCCCATTTTCAAAAAGTGTAAAATGGTTTTTTTCCTAATTAGACAAATGCGTCATCCCTTCCCAAGGAGAAGGCCACCTGACCTAAATCTGTGCCCTTTCCAATAGATTTTGCGCTTGGGACTGTTCCTGTCCTTTTATGGAACAATTCCTGTGTATTTAATAAATTCTGATCTTCGTGGGATTCATAGCTGCTTTATATAGTACACATACAATGAACACACACTCCATTAAGAGTTTCTTTTATTTAGGATAATTGCCTTTTTTCTTCTTTTCCCACAGACATGTCATCTTTGCTCCAAGCAGCCACAACAAATATGCAGGAGAGTCCTTCCCAGGAATCTATGATGCCATGTTTGATATTGAAAGCAAAGCTGATCAGCATGAAGCCTGGGAAGAAGTGAAGAGGCAGATTTCCATTGCAGCCTTCACTGTGCAGGCAGCAGCAGGAACACTGAAAGAAGTGGCATAAGATGATGGCTTTGCATGCCAGACTCTGCTGTGTGAGTTTTCAGAGTTGTCAGGCTGCTGCAGCGGCCTGGTGTCCCCCACTGAGTCTCCAGCCTCCCAAACCACATGGTGGGTGAGCAGAGCTCCCTGTGTCAGAGAACTCCTGAGCTGGGAATTGCTGCATCTCTGGTACTGACAGAACTGTAGCTTTGTGAATAGCCCTGGATGGAAGCAAATTTGGTTGTGGGGAGAAGTGGGAAGAGGCGGAAGCAGGAACCATCAGTTTCCTATTAGAATTTTTACATCCAATGTTTTGGATGTACAGTTACAAAAAACAATTATTTGCCAAGCTACTTGCAAATTTTGTCCACAGCAGTGATCAACAGCGCATATTTTGACAGAAAAAATGTAATACTCAGCTTGCCCATTTTTCTTTTCCTGATAATTACTTTTATAATAGAATATACTAAAGGCATCTCTGCGTTTCAGAATCTATTTTGCAGGACTGGTGAATGCTCCTTACACTGATTTGCTTTCTTTCCCTTAAAAAAAAATAAAAATAGTGACTCCTACTGATTGCCAAAGCAATACTGGCCATTCTTGATAATCAGGGAAAACAGCTTATATGCAGAAATCAAAAAGCGTGTTCTTGGTAGAGTGCACATACATTCCTCTAAAAGACAGTATGCATCTCCCTCCTTTATTTGCTCTTTGGAAAATAAAGATTTTGGGGGGTAACCTCTGATCTCTCTGCTCTTTTTGGCACTTTCTCTAGTTCCAAAACCATGGCAGCTTTTGTTCCTATTTTCCTGGGCAATCTCTTTTGCATTTTTTCCATCTGAATGAGCTGGAGTAACAAATAATTGTTACTAGTAGCTTGGGGCTTGAGATAATTCTTTCTTCAAATAACATCTGAAGAAAGTTTTCCACCAGCAGCTGATTTTACATTCAAAGAGGAACTGAAATGCATGAAGTGGCCAGTTTTACAAAACTGTTTAATTTGTATAAAAAGAAAAAAAAAATTCTTGCTTCATTTGCCCTTTAGATTTAACTCTCATCTACATGCTTTGAAACTAATAAAATTGGTAGAATTTTACTGAATCGCATTTCAGCTTGCGGGAACTGACATTAATGAATTTCTTGTCTTATGCAAAATATACTACCTTTTTCTCACAACCATAAATTGCACCAGGTTGTGGAATTTTTTTTTTTTTTTTTTTTTTTTTTTTTATGGGGAAGAGAACAGATGTGGTACTAAAAAGGACAGAATTAGAGTTGTTCTCATCTCAGATGCATTCAATTCAAACAAGGGAACCAGAAGTAACTTCCTGTGGAAGGTTGTTTTGGGCGATATATGCCACCAAGAAGAGAGGCTTTCACTAGCATCACTTCCACTAAGCCTCCATGAAAGATGAAGAATTGTGTACTTGTGGATGTTGTTCTCAAAGTTTACTGTTCAATTGCTTTTTGCAAATCAAGCCTTAGGCATGTGAGGAGGGAATTACACTTCCACAGTCCATGCTTTAATTCTTCTGTTGAGAAATGGAGTGCAAAACTGACTTTGCTAGCCCACACCTAAGAGACAGGAGCAGTTGATGCTGGGGCACAGAACAGGTGATTCTCTCCCTCTGCTCTGGTGAGGCTCCACCCGGAGTGCTGCTTCCACCTCTGAGGACCCCAACATAACTGGGATGTGTGGACCTGTCCGAGCAAGTTCAGAGGCCACAAACATCATCAGAGCACTGGAGTATCTCTGCCATGAGGACAAGACTGAGACAGGTGGGATTGTTCAGCCTAGGAAAGGGAAGGCTCTGGAGAGACCTTATTTACAGCCTTCCAGAATCTAAAGGGGCTTCAAGAAGGCTGGAGAGGAACTGTTTACAGGGGCACGTAGTGATACAAGGGAGAATGGCTTCAAATGGAAGAGAGTGGGTTTAGAGTACAAGAAATTCTTTAAGGGTGGTGAGGCACTGGCACATGTTGCCCAGAGAAGCTGTGGATGCTCTGTCCCTGGAAATGTTCAAGGCCAGGCTGGATGGTCTAGTGGAAGGTATCTGTCCCCAATGGCAGGGGAATAGGAACTAGAGGATCTTTAGGGTCTCTTCCACTACCTACCATTCTATAATCCTGTCAACAATGGCTACGTTTTTGTTGTTCTCTTTACTTTTACCTAACTGGAGACACTCACAGTTAATAAGTTAATCTCCACATCTGTAGCTGAAGTTATTGCTTAAGAGTATCTTGCAATGATGTGACTGGCAGATAACTGCACTGAGTTTTTTTCCTTTCTTCGAACCACGTGCCTTTCTTGCTCCATCATAACTTTACATTAATTGCAACAGACAGTTCTCAATGTGCCCCCACGGGAGGGTTAGGATATCTAGATGGTGGAAAAAAGCCGTTAGTGCCTCTTCCTTATGAGCAGCAGCCAAATTTGGATCTGTCAGTGGTTGCTGCTGTAGCATCATCACAGTATAGGGCAAACAAGGATTTCCACATTGAAAAGATGTATTTGATGAAGCTTTCTTCTTCCCTCATTAACAGAAATGTTTGAACCAGCGAACAAATGTTTCACCAGTAAACATAACTATTTCAGTGGCAGCTAGCCTCTGAGGTTCTGTACTATCACTTTGCTGCTACAAAAGAACATACAATCTCTCCTTGCTTCCCTGTGCAGTTTGAAGCTGTAAGAATAAATTACAGCTCACAGCAGGCTAAATGCACAGCTGGCATTGATTGCTTTGTTCCTCTTGTCAACTTAATTGATAACTGGATGTGGATGTGAAATTCATCACGACCAGCTACATCCTGAGAAGTATACAAAATAGATTAAATCTCTTTCCATTCTTGTCCATGAAGTTCTACTGAGGGAGTGATATCCAAACCTTTATAAATAAGGAAACCAAACCACTTACAAATAGTTTATACTAACTCATTTCCACAAAACCCCTTATTCTTGGTATTGAAAGGATCAGTTACTCAGAGCTCCAATTGCCTTAGTAGAATTTTATGTTCTACAGATAAGCAAACAAGCCTCTGTTGCTGTCCCCCAGTCCAAACCATTCCTCTGCCTCCCCGTAATTATGAAGTGTGGGAAGGGAATTTTTCACACTCTCTTTACAAATGAATAACACTGATCATCTACTCTCTCCTTCCTCAAGTCCATTTGCCCAGTTCCTTAACTGAGCCTGGCTGAAGAAATCAGTGAATCTTACAACTGGGAGAAACCAACCCTTCAGCCTAGACTGGGGCTGCAAAACAATCTGGCAAAATGAACTTGGATGGACCAAGTATCACCAGAATATCTGGGTTGTCAATTGTCTCTTTAGAAAATTAGTTCCAAAGGGACAGTGCCTGGAAGTTTATTTCAGCTTGGAGACGATTTTAGCAGTACCTGTTGCTTTGGTACAAGAGGTAATAGTTTTAAACTGGAGAAAGGTCAATTTCGTTTAGACACAAGAATAATTTTTACAATGTGAGGAAACACAGGAACAAGTTGTCCAGAATGATGTAGATGCCCCATCCCTGGAAACATTCAGGGTGAGAGCTCTGAATAACCTGATCAAGTTGAAGATGACAATGGGATTGGACTGGATGGCCTTTAGAGGTCCCTTCCAACTCAAACCTTTGTTTGATCCTACGATTCAGATTCTCTTACGGTTGAAATACCTTTGGTTTGCCTTTGGAAAGAAATCTGTAACCCTAGGTACTGGAATCTCCAGGTGACACTGGGTTAAACTCATCTAGGGACCTCTCTCTGCAGCTGGTAGAAACTGGATACACTCAGCATCACCTGTTTTTTTCTTCTTCTCTAAATTCCTATAGTTTCATTCATGGCATTTCAGTGTACAGTTTACAGTGCTATTGAAAAAGCTGAGTGATGGTTATGATCATGATCATGAACTTCTCTATGGCAGAGAAGACAACACTAATTAAATGAAATACAGAACTCTTGCTTCTGCTGTTCAGAGCAGAACCAAAGTGCTCTTTTCCTCACTGAACAGAACCTGCTTCACAGAAAGTGTCCCTGGAGAAACCATTAGGAGCTGAATTTAGCAAGCAGTCTTTGTTAAGGTAAAAGATTGCTCCCAGTACACCACTGAGACTTGTGCCAGTTAGAATCTATGCAGTCAAGGATGTTTCTGTCAGCATTGACAGTGCTTCTCATGATGGATGCTACACCCTTAAATATCTTCTTCAGCTTGGGGAGCTCAAATAATCGAGGAGGAAGAGGAGGAGGAGTAAGAGTGCTTTGTTAAACACCTCATGCAAGAAGGGCTGGACCTGGTTAAAATAAACTTTTAATTAAGGGAAAGAACAGGAGCGGCAATAATAGAAGGGCATTTCACAGGAGGGTATGGGATAAGAATAGACTTGCTAAGTTTACATGGCACCTTCCCCAGATGTGCTTTGCTAGCTTGCTGACAGCACAGTTGACGTGGTCCTGATGCTGCCATCCACATTACTTCCAAACTTGGCTGTACTTCTAGAAGGAAACCCAAGTCACAGTCACTGGACACAGTGACTGTTGTGACAACACACTCTTATGTAGCCTGTAAGAAGCAGGAATTCAGGCAGAGGAAACATGGTCAGCTGAGAACACTGAGCACTGAAAAATTTAGATCTCTCTGAGGCAGCTCATCCCTTCAGACATTCTGGAACTACCCTCCCCCCTCCCCACTGAAGCATTGCTTTTCTTAGCTCTGTCTCCTAAGCCGTATTTCCATACTCTCTACGAGAGCCTGCATGCCTGCAGACCTCCTGCCTACACTAAAGCTTGCTTTAGTTTGCAGCACACACCATATTATCCTGGCACTACCCTTACCAGGTGTGGGTACTGACAGCAGTGATAGTGTCGTCCACTGCCATGGCAGAGGGGTCCAACAAACATCCCTGCCAGTGTTATTACAGGCAGAAAGAAACACGCTTTTTAAGTAAAGACAGGTTCATTGTCCGTATGCTTGAAATCTTAACTCTGTGATCAAAAAATGATCAGTATCTATTGTTAAAGAAAAAGAAAGGACAGCATAAACCTTTCAATAGAAGAGAGTTACAATATTTATGAGCTGCTTCTCTTCCTGGGATCTCTGTTATCCAGAAGTGACTCTTCTCCAATCATCCCATGACAGCAGTCCTCTATAACACATCCCATGCCCCAGTTTTCAAGGCATGTATCCCGCTGCAACATGGCACTATAATCAGAAGTATGCTACTCTACACAGTAAATCTGCTTTAGTTTTAGTAGTTATATTAAAAATATGTCTACACCAAACAACTACAGAATGAGAAACAAGGTAAACCAGTTAAGACAATAGCCACCTGGACATGAGAAAAGTTTTAACAGCCAAACAAGCCATAATAAAGCTGCAGACAGGTTAAAAGAAGTTCAGACAAAGCAAGCCTGGCAGGTTCCAGTACCCTGCAGAGCTGGAATGAAGCTTCTGCCATGCTGCCAGTCCCAATTGTTTTAAAGATCAACCATTAAAGACAGCTGTTTATCCATAGTCATTTGCACATTTAAGTGTCCAGCCCTGGTAAACATGAGAAATGGATGAAATTATCCCAGCCTTTCTTTCTGTATTTTCAAACCACCCCTGCTCACCTAATTCAGCCTGACTGGACTTTGGTTTTGCAAGTATGATTCTTGTCATCTGCAGTCTGATAAAAACAACCTGCCTGAGGACCAGATATGTGTATAGGATTCAGAATGCAACTGCAGGACTTGGCAACTTGCCTCTCAGGCAGCACTACACTCTGTTTTGTACTAAAACACAATTACCAGAATACAGAGAAGCTTTGGCAAAATCTATGAGCTCTCTCATGGCTACTGCTCAGTCTGCACAAAACTATACTTGCAACTTCAGTGAAAAACACCTGCAATGCATGGAGGAAAAGGGAGGAGGTACAATGCTGCAGGTTGCAATATACTCCTGAATAGTTATGCTTATTGAAGTACCCTTATGGGACAGTTTAAGGTAAAACGTATGTGCATTATATAACACAACTGTGAAATACAAACAATCATTAAAACAACACATGGTTTAGCTTAAGAATTATGCACTCAGCATTCATGTGTTCACTGTACAAGTCCCAACCATACCCAAGTCTTCAGGCAATATTTAATAATAAATTCAACAAACTTAACTGGCTGTTTTGTAAAGTAAAATGTTGTTGAGGAAAAAAAACAGCAAAAGAGGCACTGACCAATACCACAGTGCTCACACAGCAAGGTGAACCCTTACAAAGGTATGTGAGAAAAGTATAAAACACTGTCAAGTTTAGCAGTTGGGAGTTGTTGCTTTGTATTATCCTTAGAACGTCTTCTCTGAATTAGTTTGCAACAAACGCGATAATCTTTCTCTCTCAAAAGCTTATTTTCAACTACATTTCAATATCCTCCATTCATTTTACCAACCTTCTCTTCTTTACAGCTGTAAATTGCTCTTGGAAAGCACAAGCATCCCCCTTAAGTTATCCAGTTAAGAAAACTCTGGTAACAGAAGAGTCAACAAGCTTCCAGTTCACAAAGCTGCATCTGAAGAACCTAAACCACCTCTTTATTGTAGGTTTTGCTCATGAATAGACACTCCAAATGTTAACTGCTTTCACTACAGGCAGAACATTTAAAATTTGAGTTGTTTATGTACAAAGTGATATAACCTGATTACAAGGCATTCCCTTGAAGAAAACCTAAATTAAGTCCCTTGGGATATACAGCGAAGTACACTGTATCAACTCTGCCTCCTTACACACAAGTCTGATTCCATTTAAGGAGGAACAAATTAGGTTAAGCACATTAGACTAGAAGCACATTAGGTTAGTTTTCTCCCAAGCATGGAATTCAGCAATAATATTGCAGTGTCAGTATTTATCACAGGTTTAAATCACGTTTCAGAGAACAAGGTTTCTGGACTAAAAATGTTTCAGAGATCATTTTAAGGTAACAGATCTGCCTCCAAGGTAGCTTTAAATTAATTTTGTTGCAATGCAGCCTTCTTTAAAATTTAACAAGGAACTAATTTTTCAAATACTTGCTTTCAGTAGGTAACAAAAATATTTTATTCAAAAGGATATTTCCTTTTTTGCTTAACACTCCTTTGACTGTGGATTAATTTGTAATGTCTGTGACAATACCTTGGTTAAAACATCTACTCAAACTTTGGGAAAACACCAAATAATTATAACCATAGAAGATACCAAGGTTCAAGAGGTGAACCCTTTTCTACACTGAGTGAATGCCAGAGGTTTTGAAAAGTATCTTCTTTTTCCAAGAAACCAGAAAAAAAATCTAAGCAACAGTACCTTCAGCAACTTTAGAAATAGCCACTGTATCTGGAATTATTCCGCTTCCATTAAGTTTGTGACAGCTCAAAGTTCTTGGACTGAACAATTTCTGTGAATGAGACAGGCCCTCATCTCAGTAACCACACTCACATTTCTGCAAAATTCACACATCCTGATCGGGCCGTAGCATTAGAAAGCAACAAACAAAGAAAGGAACTTGAGGTCAGGAAAAACCCCTTGGCGATGCCGTTTCCCCCCTATTTAGACTCACATGTGGAAAAAGTCCACCTACATTTTACTTCAACAACCATGTTGCAAGCTAACAGGGAAGTTCTCACCCATAACAAAAGGAGTCAAAAACCAACCCCAAATGCAACCAGCATGTAATAAGAATTTTATTGAATACTTTTAGAAAAAAGCTAGAACATGAAGACATGAGATTAATTTCTGTGCAAAGTTTTATGAATGTGCAGAATCAAACAGCCATGCAAAAAGTCATCTCCTCTTCAACTGTTATTCAAGACTCTTATAATGGGAAAATTATAACCACCCTAAAACAGTGTTCCAGACACAAAACTCACTACTTTAAAAAGGATCTCCTTCCTGCACAGAAGTAAAAAAAAATTTAGTAGTAAATTCGGAAAGACCAATCATTAACAGGTACAGTATTTATTTAATGAGTACTCATGCCATGTTTAAAGAATGCAAGCCAAAAATGCATCATTATGTAGAATAGGTATATTCTTTTCCCAAGGCAAAATTCCTACTAAAACTAATTCCTAAACTACTGAAATGGTGACTTGATAATGTACACAATCCAGAATACCATCCAATGGAAGATTTTTTCTGTCAAGCTGTATCAGTGCCACGTATGACCTAAGAGTCAGAGTAGCTGATCAGCCCTGTGCTTAGCAGTGTATTAACAGTCCACATAAATTCCAATTCCTCCAAGAAATGTTATTACAGATACAAGATCATAGAATTGTTAAGACTGGAAAAACCTCTAAGATCACCAAGCACCAAGGTAGCACCACCACCATGTTCACCATTAAACCATGTCCTTAAATGCCATACCCATGTTTGGTTTTTTTTTTAACACCCCCAGGCATGGTAACAGCACTGCTTCCCTGGACAGCTTATTCTAGTGCCTGACAACCCTTATTGTGAAAATCATTTTTCCTAACACCCAATCTAAACCTCCCCTGGCACAACTTGAGGCCATTTCCTCTCAACCTATGACTTGTTACCTGGGATGCAATATTAGGTACAAAATATGCTATCAGATAGGAAAATGGGTTTATACATGAGGGAAAAAAGATTTCTGTCATAAACTTGTGTACCCATGCTATTTTTTGTATTATAAAGGGATCATGAAGGTGAAGTTTTATATGCACCTGGACAGTCAGTTCTGATTCACGTAACACGATTATCTACATGTGTAACAAGTAAATCCATACTGAAACACACTATAGCTCTTAAACACTTGTTTATAAAAATATAGTTAGACTGCATCAACTTAGTCAATTTGATAAATATTGCACAACATCTGAAAGCATGAAAAAAAGGACAAATTCAATACCAAGTATTCCTGTTCATACTGGTTTGCAATTTAGTATTATATTATTAGACAGGTGACAGCCTGTAATCAAAAACCACTTTGCTTACTTGACAGATCTTGCTTTTGGGAAAGTATCAATCATGATTAGTACACAGATTTACTACAGTACAGTTGGCCTCATTTTCTCTCCACACTTACTAATAAAAGTTATAGCCAAGCCAATATTCCATCAAAGTGTCGGCTACCACTATGCATGTCCAGATGTCATTGCATGGAACACCAGGATCAACCCTTAGCTGAAGCCAGTTGTCAGCAACTGCTCAAAACACAAAAATTCAGTGACAGCTCTTGCAGCTTCAGGATAGATGCAGACACATGGTTTTAAAAACTGCTAAGAATTGCTGCACGTAAACAGAGAGTTTATGGCAGTCTAGGCCATCTGAAGGTTTATCTATTTTGAAAAGCATCCCAGGCCATAGAAACTATGCTGTTATTGTAAAATCTATACCTTCCTGCCTGACCAACACTGTTGGGGTTTTATGGGTTCTTTGATTTGTTTGCTTGCTTTTTTAAACAGGTAAGTTTTAAAAGTGGTTGTATTTCCACTGATGGGGAGAATCATTATAGAGCACCTGAAGTATCTTTAGTTTTGTGCTGGAAGTACGAACAACAGGAGAAGAGCAGGAGGAATAATAAAAAGCAAAAGCAAAATTGGAGACTGTTTACAGGAGCTTTCTCCCACTTATGGCCAAGGTGACACAGCTACCAGTAGAATGAAGCTTGAAAGAGTGTAACAAGTAGTTGCATGATCCCAAAGCCTGCAGCATTCACAGCAGATGGTCCATTCATCCACATTTCTCTCCATTTAGGGTTTAGTGCCCTAAGGCAGAATACAACTTATTTAAAAACAGAAATTGTTTTCCCAAGGAATTCCATTTTCCATGTAGTTCTTAAAAAGGGTTTTACGTTATGCAAACCTACTGCACATGAGGATGCAAATCAAGTGAAAATGTTTTCCACATTTTTTTAACATAATTAGGGTATTTATATATCCATATGGATAGACACATTTGAACTTGCTTGTTAAACAAGAACTTTTATCCTGGCGTTTAAGCACTGCTAATTTTGCTGCCCAAGTTCAGAGTTCTGCACACACAAACATAGACAGCATGCTAGTAGCTACAGCTATCTAGAATTTTTCATCCACTGATGTTCTCAGTGTCATGCTAGTTAAGTACTCCACTTGTTGGTTCAGAACACATCAAGGAACATCTGTTCAATTTTCAGAGGACCACTTGGCAGGCAAACTTTTATAAGTTTGTACCCTATCACTTCCCAGTACCTTAAATTTTCAAATTAAAAAAAAAAAAAAGAGGCAAAAAACAGGCATTATTAGAGGTTAACAGAATCTATACAGCAGAACTTAGAGCTGAAATTATTTAGAAGGGCCCAAGGGAGTATGAAACCATGCTCAAACTAAGTAACTGAGGACAAAGGATCTTGAAATGAAAGTAGAGAAGCACCAAAACAATTTTATATATGTGCACATATATATATATATATTTGTATCACCAGTGTTACTTTCTTGGCATTCAGGGATGGTTTCTTTGGTAATGTATTTCCTACTATTTTAAGCATGAAGTAGGACTTCAAGTACTCTTAGAAGAAATCTGAGCTCAAGTCAAATCATACTTAATGGAAAACAGCAAGATTCTTAGAAATCTGTATTTCACTTGAGAATGCCTTTACTACACCCTGTGTTTATCCTGACACTATTCCAGGTTTACCAAGGCTAGTAGATGAGCACCCATGCATTTCAAGAGCCTGTAAGATCTCTTGTTTATACATACAGGATTAGGCACAACAAATAATGGTGTGCATTTTTTATTACTTCTATAGGGAAACATCTTTATTTCACCTGTAAGCCAAAATTAAGAAATTATTCCAAGCAGAAAGCAACATTACTGTGTGTGCTGCTGCTTGGATAAAAAAATAAAATCTCATTTTTACAGCTATCCTGTTTTCAGCCACATACCTTTAATGATGAACTGAAAACAAAACTAAGGTCCTGATTTCTAGTTATGGTCTGCTCAAAAGATGTAGTATTCTTTTACAGTATTTTGATTTAAAAGCACAATTTGAGACAGACATTTTAAAGCATGTTGTTTCTCCTAAGATTTGTGCTGTATATAACTGCAGTTCTTAGATGACCATCCTCAGAGTCAAGAGATACACACATCTATGTGGAAACTGTTTTACCAAGACACGTACAGAATGTCCTGGCTTCTCCTACTACACATATCCATCTACTCTGAGAAGAGTCTTGAGATTTTCAGTGCTGTAGAACAGGACAGGCTATACATTCTAAAGGCTGTCAAATGTATCCAGCACTTTGGTAATTTTACAATAGTTTGCTGTTTGCACTCTTCACAGCTGAAATGCTAAGTTATACAGCCATTTCACAGTCCATTTGCCTTTATATTTAACTATTCAAATAGCAAATGTAAAGGAGTAAAAAAAAAAATCCCTTCTTGCCATCTTTCTTTTAGTTTTAACCCGATCTGCTTTGATACATGAAAGACAGCAGGAGTCATCTAGTACTGAAATCCTTGGAGTAACAGCAATTATTTCATCCCTCCGTAGCCAACAAGTTTTGAAACAAACCTATATTCCAGAACACAAAAGTCTACAAGTGTAGAACTTCATATTTCTGTTTATGTAACCTTTTATTCTCGATGTGGAATTACATGCTAATCAGTTCCAACTCAGATTTTTATATCTGCATTACTGTATGCTTCGTAACAGCATTGAATTTAACATGGGCTACCAAATACAACCGGTCTAAAGAGAAGAGCTGAAAAACAAAGAAACCCACTGTGAACAGAAAGCACATCTACTGGGATAGTCAGTGCATGGTAGGGAAGGTTGCAAGCAAAGGGCAATAGCTGGTTTGCTCTAAATTTCCATGGAGACATTGCATCTAGCATAAACACACCCATGGGAGCAAGAGCAGAAATAACTGTTACCCTTTCAAGTTTACAACCCCATTTACTGTGCGTCAAATTTCTTTCTAGACGGGAACAGATGATCTAGCATTAAAAAAAAAGAAATCTATATAAAAGTTAAATATTTGATTACAGTAGCAAGTCACCACTTCATCATAGGAAATAACTTGTCTCTTGGAATCGTTATTGATCTCAACTCTCCTGTTTAGGTTGTGTGTTGGATGCTGGTAACTCCAGACTTGCCCATAGCAGGGGCTCTGCTTTTCTCATAGTGAGCTCAATCTTTGTAGCGGTCATGTTCACGTAACTCCTCTTCACATCGATCACCTGCAACAGGAAAAGTATTTCACACCTCAGTTTAACAGACTGACAGACACTGGGGAATTAAGTTAGGGAGTACCTCATCACTAAATTTCAGTAGATGTTTAGGGAGATGAAGATCCCTCCAGTATCTTGAAAAATCAGCTGTTTCCCATTCCCAAGCTATGGAATGTTTATGGCATAAACATATGCCTTTGCATATCTAACATACATCAGCTAACATACATAAACAAGAGTTTTCTGCAACACCACTACCATGGTGTTGATATCAGAAAGAACCTTGGAAGGCCAACTTCTCTACAAAGCAGTGCCCATCATGATGTCATATTGGATCTCCTGGGTCATTATATTCAGATTTAAATGCAATTACTCAATGTCAAAACAGAGTAATGAGGAAAACCAAACCATTTGGAAAGAGAGGAAGCTAAAGGCTTATGTTCTGTTTTCTTTCTGGGGTTGTTTGATTTTTTTTTGTTTGTTTCTTTTTAACAGATAAAGTATTTTTATACTTACTCCCCATAACTTCACACTGCGATGAAACTCTTTTTCTCCTTCAAATACAATATGGATATTTACCTTAAAAGGAAAAACAACAGAAATAAGAACATTTTATCATGTTAATAAAACATCTGACACCTCAAGCATGTTTAAACAGAGTATACCATGTTAGGACTTGGATTGTACAATGACCAAAGTGATAAAATTGTCCCTCAGAAACAAAAATGAGTATCTATTTTAAAAGATTCTGATACAGTTGCAGCCAACAGTGACCACTGGTAGCTTATCATTTAGAAATTAAAGAAGCATTTAAACACCTGTTTAATATTAGTAGCTGTGAAACAGCATACAATGAAGAATGCTATCAAATTACATTAAGTCAAATACAACTAAATGATGACTCTATAATTACTTATATATATGGTGATGACAAACCCATCATGCTTGGGTTTTAACTATGGAAGTCAAATTAAAGGTTTGTTGTTTTTTTTTTTGCATGATGTATTGCAGCTTTTAAAAAACCCCACATAATTAAGTGCAGATGTCCAAACAGAAGGGAGAGAAAAAAGCTATACATACTTGAACAAGCACAAATGCCAAGAAAAAGCAGTTACTCAAAAAAGAGTCTTATGCTATCTCAGGAAAATCTGCTCTGCTTTATTTACAAGGCTAAGTTCAAGTTGCTGATCTAAAGGTAGAGGCTCACCATGGTGCTATTAGCTTCTACGTAGCTCAGATCAGGGACTGAGTTTTTAGCATATACAGAAATAGTCACTTCTCCTCCAGTCTGGTGCCAATCATGCCTGCATGGAACTACTTTTGTACTCTACATAAGGAAAAAGGTATAGAAAAAAAACAACTTAGAATTACATTAGAATATTTTTTTACAAGATTAACAGCATAAATGCCCAAGACTTTTTTAATAGCCAATTAGCATAGCTAATAAAGGACTATAATTTCATCTTCAGAGGAGATTGCAAGACTCCACTTGTAACTCTTTTTACTAAGTATTTCAGTATCTCCCTCTCAAACAAACTACCACAAAAAAATGTTACTTGGTGGATCAACTTCCTTTCCAAGACTACAGTTTGCCAGCAGGTTATAGAAAGGAACTGAATGAAGAGAAAGAATGCCGTGACTCCAAGAATGCTTCATATTCCTGAAAAAAAGATTTATTACCCTCTATTCTCTGATGCAGAAGTAAACTGTGAATAAACCCTCAAAATAAAAAAAAGCTGAAATAAAAAAAAACCCTTGTTGGATAGAAGCCCATTATCTCAATATGCATACATTTATTATACACATGATTTCTTTAAATGTGGGTAAATTCTTTACTCTCTTTTCCTACACTCTCCTGCTTTAGGCTCACAACTTCAGCTTTTTTTAAAACCCTACTTTCTGTACCTGCAAATAATTTCTGAACAAAAATAATCTTCAAAGCAAGCAGCAATTATAAGAGTTAAGGGAAGTAATGGATTTGTGAAGTAATTGTTCTAAAATGAGGTAACAAAACTACACTTTTTATAACGTATCTTTATTTTCTTCTGATAAACATTCCTGATGGTTGCAGTGTCAAATCCATTTTGCCTCAGCAACATACAATATATTCATAACAAGAACATTGTGTTCACCTGTATCCATCATGTGACCAAATAATGTTTTTGAAGTGTTATGGTCCATTATTATGTTCTATAATATTCTTAAAGAATTAAGTATATGTGTAGCATAGACTACTTCACGTTCCATTTCTCAGTTTTCCTGCTGTGTACAGTATCCTCCATATTATGTCAGAGGTAGTGATCTGTAATAGCTCAGCTACAGTAATAACTCAGTCAAGCTACAAACTACATTTCAGTATTCAAAATTCAGAATGGCCAGTTACAGAATGCAATCTTAATGCTACTTACTGCATCCTTTTTAGTCCATATGTGTGTTCCTCTTGTGCAGCCTTCTTGAGCTAAAAATGTATTGAAGTCAGAAGTTTTTCTTTTACAACAGCTCCAATACTTCATCCTTGAAAGTTTGCAAAGTAATTAACAAACAATATTTAGGACACTATTTACTGTGAACATTTAAGATCTTTTCTTTATGCAATATTACTGTTACTTTAGTATACCCCCTTCAAGCATTGCCATTTTTGACTCAAGAGAGACTACAGACTAAATCAAGGCAACATCTACAAAGAAAGCATGAACACAACAGACTAATTAAAAAAACCTGAAGTTAACTGAATACTAACCCTTCACAGAACACAGGTACAAAAATGGAAGTTAGCTGAATACTAACCCTTCATGGAATATAGGTACACCAGAATGGTATATACATACTTCTTCTGTGCTGTGTGGTCCTTCATATGTCTGGGGGGACAAAGAATTTTAAGAGTTTTACTGTTACAGGAGGTGGAGCAAGGAAAAAAGTAGAACAAAACACAACAAAAACCAGAAATAATGAGCAAAGTACAACAAAGCTTTTGGGTAACTAATCTATACCTAATGGCTCGTCCTAGTTTTTCGAAGTAACCGTTCAACCTTCCTTCAGAGGAGGTTCTCTGGCACTCCTAAGAAGCTGTACTTTATGTTACTTCAATGGCACACATCAATGGTGACACCATCTATGCTCATAAAGGTCACTGCAGATCCTCAGAGATTTCTGTCTTTAAGATACTCTGAGTATTCAGAGAAAAAAAGAACTTAACTTAAAAAAAATGAAATTCATCATTCATAAAACACACAGATTCTCAAAAGAAAGTGAAATAAACAATATACAACTTAGCCACTGAATATCAGATCAGTTCTTCCCAACACAAAGAGTACCAAAGTTCTCCTCTCACCAGAGTTCTGGTAGATACTGCAAAATCTGTCAGGTAAAATAGCTATTTAAATATTACTGCCCCATTTTGCACAATGCAAGCGTGTGGGTATAACTTTCACTTTACATGACTACGTAACATAATGACTAATTTTGGTGCTAGAAGTGTTAAAACACTGACTTTTTAATTCTTCTTGCAGGAAGCATTAACTGTTAAGATCTGTAGATGCTTCTGATCTATACACAGATTATCAAAAGCAACTCAAGTGCTATCAGTAAGCCATCTCTCACCAATATAATATTTAATATGTTAAGTTGAAACAAAACAGTACCATGGATTTGACAAGCTTACTATTTAGAAGTTCACGACAGCTTTAAAAAAATAATCTTCGACTTTCTACAAACTCATATTTGTCTATACTGAAATGTGTCATCAAATGTGCATTTGTTAAACCAAATGGACTTTGTGCCTTTTCCAAATTAACTTGTAGCACACAGAAAACCAAAACTGCCAATTTAACAGCTGAGTAGCTGGATACAGAGTATAACTGAACCACTTACTTTTGAACAGCCTGCATTTTTACATGCCGTCCCAATCTTGATTTCATCACTATCTTCCTCTGTAAACAGAATATTACAGAAAATATCAAATGCATTCCATAATCTGCTGAACACTTTGCTTTTATTAAGAACTGAGTCAAGGAGGAGATTAGAAAAACCTCCCTCTACAAGCCTCTATTTTCTGCCTGACACTGAAATCTGCCAGAGAGATATAAAGGAACATTCCAAGAGCTGTATTACCTATGCATCAATTCTAGGCTCTATATATTTACACATTTTAAGTGGGGTAAATAAAAAAAGATGAAGAGGATCATTACAATCACAGGGGAAGAGAACAAATCATTCATCTTGTTCAGTTTTGTAAAACTAAGAATATAAAAGGCTTCAACTGCTGTCTATAAATACACACAAGGAAATAATCTGGACACTATGGAGAAAGAAGAGCTAAATTAGTTTGGCACAAGAACAAAAGAGCATAAAATAGCCACAAGCGTAGGTTGAAATTAAAAGTTTCTTAAAGAGCAGAGTCGTTCTGGAACCAAATTCCAAGTAAAATGTGGGAAGAAAAAGGAAAAGCAGACAAGGGAGAACCAACTACTCTTCAGAGGAATTCCACCAGTTTATGAAAGCTTTATATGATACTGTCTCTGCAACAATAGGGAGTAAAGTTCATTTCTTGGTAACTCTGCCAGTCACATACTCAGAAATGGGTATTCCCATTATGTCTATTCTAACCAGGATATCTTAGAAAAGACACAGTTCAAATAATGCTAAGGACAATGTACTTCTGACAACCAAGTGTCCATGTTATCCACATTTGAACTTAAATCATCATTCCCTAGACTGGAAGGTATTTTCAAGATTATTAAGAAAAAGAACATAATTACAGGAAACTATTACTTCACAAATGACAAGATCAGCATCGCAGTTATTTGTGTGACAATTAACATCACATATACCTACTTAATCTCCCTGTCTCCTTACCTTTTCTCCCTTCATTTTCTGATGACAGTTTCAGTTTATCCAGAGCTTGTTTCAAGGAAGCTGACACTTTCAGCTGCAAATTTGTCATTGGCTCATCTGGGCTAAAAAAATCCATGCATTAGTGTCAACTTACTCTGTGAGAAAGAATTTATAGAAGACAAAGTAGTAACTTTTAATCTTCCTACAAGGCTATTCCTTTTAAACCTCCCTTCAATAAACAAACTACATTTGTAAATGCCAATCCTTACTGTTTATGAAAAAACAGACTAGAAACTTAGAAGGCAGCCTTGGCTTTCAACTGGAAATCCTAAATACTCTACAAAAATAAAAATAATTCAGAGATACTAAGGAATCTAAATACAAGCACCCCAAAATTATTTTTATTACTGCTTAAAACACTTAACACAGCCTCTAGTGGCATTTTAAGCTATGAGGTTATATACTTCAATTTTTGCTTCTTATGGATTTAAGTGCTGAAAAATCAAGTACTTCTTTGTCATAACCAGAATCCTTTTCTCATATTTTGAAGCTTAAGATAACATCATCACTGCTGCCAAAACCGAGGTCTTCTAAGGTTAGTTTTGAAATTTCTACACTATATTAAATGTATAACACTGAATAACCAACCAAGCTTTAACTTGGCAAACTGACTACAAATTTAGAAAACCATAAGTTTCATATACTGTACCTTGGCCTCTTAATTGTTTCCAATGGTTTTGGTGCCTGAATTATGTGTTCTTGAAATTTGGGTTTCAGTTCAGCTAGCTCCTTTCGTTCAGAGGTAGTTTTGACTTCTGGTTTAACAGGCTCAGGAGGTTTCTCGCTGTTATGGAGACCCTTTGTACAGCCCTATTGTGGAAAGCATGTTTTTATTTATATAAAAACACAGTGTAGTTCATGTGCATGAAAAATTAACAAAAACTGCAACAAATTTTCTTGAATCATTTCTTTAGCTCCATCATCTCCTTTAGCCCACTCTAGACACTGGCTGCAAAAGAAACCCTACCACCAAAGTGGAAAATATTCTCATTTTGGACATAGGTTAAAAGAAAAATGCATACTTTCTGTAGTCAAGCAAAACACCAATAAATGCTGACCATCCATCTTTATTAGCAAGTCGATCTATCAAAACTTATTTTGAGAATTTTAACAATTAAAGCTTGAAAGTGAGCCTTGACTTCACTATTATATGAAAGAAATAAAGCATGTAAGAATTAAGACAGTTTTAGTAGAAGTAGGCTAATTTAAAACACGTAAGCACATGTACCATTTAATATTAATCACTGCCACATGACAAGTATAGAAACTGTAAATAATCATGAGTACATACCACAATGCTTAAGAAGTCAGAGAAGTCTGTTGTTCTCCTCTTACAACATGACCAACCCTACACACATTTTGGAATAGAAACAACACAGGCATGACTACCAGACCTGACAACAGCTTGAAAAAAGCAAAATATTTATTATATTCCTTTAAAGTATGTGGCACATCAAAATTAGCAATTGTTTTCTTCCCTTCTGTGGACAATACTATCATTTGCATTTTTAAAAGTCAGAGAAGTCTTCTAGTTTGCTGCTGTTGCCTTTATCAGAAAGTTCAGTAAATGTGAGACAATAATTCTATGACAAGTTAGGTGCCAACTCTGTACAACAGAGAACAGAAATGTTACTTCATCTCATAAAGTAACAAGTAAGCAAAACAAACAAATACTACACCTGAGACCAGGCTCACCTGTGGCCCAATGCACAGGCCCTCTTTCAAAAATTATAGGGATTTTGTTTTTCTTTTCTTGAGCACCACTCAGATCTTTGAATTGCTTATTTCCCACCAAGAGAGCTGGATATTTGCATTGCACAGCTATCCAACTACATCAATCAAGAGCACTTTTTATTATATAAACCAGAAATGCAGTTTTAGAGCAAATTGCCTTTACACTGCGAACAATATATCTTAGAACTCAAAGAACCTTATTCGAGGCAACAGTTTGACTAATGCAACACCGCTTTGAAAGCTTAAGTGGTGCAACACAATGAGTTTTAGGTAGGTGGTTCTAAAATACCCTGAAAATACTAACCATTTCCACAGCTGAGGAAACAAAAGGTTCAACCTGCCCACCTAGACTATCTAAAACTCACAGCAGGAAGAAAACTCATTTGCAATTATGATAGATTTTTAATTAGGTCAAGAGGCAGATAACGAAAAGGGAGAAAGTGGCACTTGTTTATAAACAGTGAATATGTAAGAGAAAGAAGGAGTAAACATAAGTTTCTGAGCTAACTGTATAATTTCTCTCTTTATAATTATGTAGAAGATTTTGTACTGTGCTCTGATTACAGCTATAATCTTGTACAAAAAAATAGCAGTCTAAGCAACTCTGAAGTATTTGATATAAGATTATTTGTCCCATTTCACCAGTAGCACACAACGGCTGATTCCAGAGTCAGGTACTGCACTATAAGCAACAACTCACAGCAAACACACTGCCCAGCACAAATGCAGAAGCTTTCACGAGTCTAAAAGACACCACATTGCTGGGATAAGATGCACTTCCAGTAGAAGCAGTTCATAAGCATCAAGAAAAAAAAACAAAAAAACACTCACCCCCCCTCAAAGCTCAGCTAAACAGTGGTTTAGTGTTCTAAGAGATATCACTTAGGCTACATTAATAAAGTGCCAGACTCCATTTTTGAGCACGAGATTTCTGACTACACGTAATAAATTATTAGAATGATTTCCAGTACTGTTTCAGCAGTTGTTTCTCAAAGGATTCCCTGTAAGCACTTTGTATGCATCCTTTAGTAGACCCTGAAGAGGGAAAACAGTTTAGCACAACACCAAGCATGGGCTGTGCAGTTGGCCTAAGCACTGGAGACCCAGGTATATTTAATTCATCACTGAAGATGGAGCCTAAGAGTCCTGGAAACCTGCATAAGAGGCATGGCTGACCAGTCCCAATTTAAGCAACATCCTCATTTGGCTGATTAAAAGAACATGACTGTTTTTTACAGCAGACAAATGTTACATACACATTAGTACCCTGGCCACATTAGACCACAAGCAGCTACTGTGAATTCCAAGCAGGTTAATTAACTGAAAGAGTGTGAAACCTCTCAGTGGCTCCACAGTCCTATTTAGAGGACCTAATTAAACTGCTGAGAGACCTAAAGCCAGTCAATCAACAGGAAACAAGTCATCTAGACTTGCATGGCATTTAGACCATATGAGTGGAGCTTTTAATTTCTTTTTCAGGAATGACTAACTGTGCTTTTCTAATTTCATGGGGTTGCTCATGATAGGCTGAGCATCAGTTCCTCAACACTGAAAGATCTGGAATTAAAAAGATGAAAACCCAAAAATATAATACTTAAAAGGACAGTTGCATACTTACTTTGAGAGCATCATGAAAAACGGGCACACCTGGATGGTATGTGCATGAATCTAAAAGACAGTGATAATTATTAATATTTAGGCGTACCAAGAATCTTTATTCATATGATAACAAACCCAGCAAAAAGGTCACATTTGCAATTCATGTATGCCATAAGCTGCCCCACTTCCCTGAGTGCACATCATTACTCAGAAAAATCCAGATTCCACATAAAAAGGTCTCTGAGTGCATACATTAAACATAAATAATCAGCTCTTCTTTTTTCTGAAGTATTATACAGCACAAACTAGAAAGCAGGTAGTTATCTAAAACAAACTACTACTTCCATGTGGAGCAAGTAAACTTTCTCTGGACCATCCCTCTGGCCTCCACCAGTAGTCAGGCCTTACTGGTAATTTTGCAGAAGTGAGAAGGTGACCCTACAGCTACCTGACAGACAGAAAATACTGATTTACCGCTTCAAATACATCTATTTGAACCTGGTCAGTGCTTTCTACCGAGAAGCATTCTGTTAAAAAAAGTCCCTTATTGCAAATACTGAGTTCGTGATTTTGACTGTAATTACCTTGTTCTTTTTTCAATGTTTATAGTATCCTAAGCCACCTAAGGACTTGAACCCGAAGGTTAGTCCTCCATATGCCCAATTTTGACATGTCAATACTATTGATTACTAATAGATTCTGTACAAACACTACGCTGGAACACAACCTCCATTAATGAAAGTGTTTGTATTCACAGATGTTTATCAACATTACACAGCTGTTCTCTGTTACTTGTACTCCTTTCACATGTAATAAAACTGCTCTGATTATATAACTTCCCACTGACATTTACTGCATGGATAGTATTTTACTGACTTGACTCTAAATACCATCTTCTAGCCTTTAAAGCAAAATTAGAGACACTTAAAATTAAAAGTGACATAACAATAACAATGCACGTAATAGGAAGCAAAAAAAAAAAAAAAGTAATAAATAACTTTATTAGCAATCTGCCTACAGATACCTAAAAGGCAAAAACCCAACCCAAACTGGATTGTTTTTATCTTTTGTATAAATATGTGCATTATTAACGAAACCTCGTTTTGTACAATTTTCTTTGATTTTATATTCAGTGCCTAATTCGAAAGCACTAATACAGTCCAAGGAACACCAGTTCTCACCTTAACTCGAAATGCACACATTTTGGGACACCAGTCCTTCAGCAAGACTTAAAAATATACCCATAAATCTCTATCAATTCCTTCAGTTTCGGGATGAAAAGCTAATGTTAGTAAACCTCACAAGAAAATTAAAAAGGAAAAGTGGTTATTTTGCACAGAGACCAGGAATTCACAGTTAAATCAAATAAATTAAAAAAAAAAAATGTAGAGGCTATTCTTTTCTAAAAGTATGAAAGTATGACATTAGAAGCATCATGAGGGTAAAAATACATCATTTTGTAGCAAAGACTATTTCTGAGTCAGAAGACTTAAATGAATATTTTTAATTCTTCATTACAGAGATGCTGTTAATAACGGCAAGTGTTTTAGAGACCAGAACAATCTCATAATCAAATAACTCAGGGATGGCTATGCTCCAGCTCAAGGCAGGCACAGACAAGTGCCTGGCTGTCCATCTGGCCAAGGGCAATCCTTTTTCCTCACTCCCCAGAGCCTGCTCTGCAGCAGGTACATCATGGAGCTAATGACAGCCCACTTGGCTGCTGCCTCCTGAGGGCCCTGCGTGCTCCATGAGAGAAGAAGCCAGGACCAGGAGCTCTGCAGTGCCTCAGCAGATCTGTCCTCTGAGCAGTCTGACCACTGTCCCTGCCAGAGGACAGTAAAACACCAGCTCGTCTGCACTCATACCGAATCCAACAGCTCCTATCTGGCACAAAGGATCCCTTCTCACGCTAGGCAGGGAAAACTGGAAAATTAGGATACAAGCAGACAAAAGCATATTCTAGTTCTGATTTGTATAAGATCAGATTACAGCAGCCTTTGGTTGTTATTCTACATTTTCACTGAAAAAACCCCCAACAAAACAAATTACCTCCCCACTGCTATTAATATCTTTCCTTTACCAGGAAGTCCAAAGTATTTCAAAGCCATTTTCTCTAACCCTCAGATAATTTTTGCAGACACAAGTATCGCAATTTTTCAGGTTTTTCTTTGTTTGTTGGGAGCTTTCTTGATGTCAGTTTCATAGCCAAACTGATCCTACCGTGTGCACACTGCTATCGCCTTACTGCTACATCCCTAAAGCACTTCATTATTCATTTCACTAAATGTCAAATCAGAAATTTGTAAGGGTCACCCAAATGCAAAACCTGGTTCTGTGTAGCGACCTGTGAGTAACTACATTTACCTTCAGAACTGCTGAGTCTAGGAGACAGCGATTCCACTACATGTTCCAGCCACTCACTGAAACTAATTTCATGTCACGAAATTGTTTGCCTCAACCCAAGCACCAGAGTTAGCATATGGCCATGCCAACATGACCTAATTTACTACAGCTTGATCACAAACCCTAAAGAAGTGTTACTTTTACGACGAGTTCAAGTCACAAGGTCCTAATAGGATTTCTTTCTTTTTTAAACAATAAATACCCTTATCTGCTTTGCCTTTTGGGGTACAGGGGTATAGGGGATGGTGGTGGAAGAGATGTAATGTTAAGAAATATAACGCTAAGAAATGAAAGCATCCCACAATGTGCCCGCTTCTGCTATTACTAACAATTATGAACTCCTACTCAATATGTTGCCCCTCTCTATGCAAAAACACGTAGCTCAGAAAAATAAACACTCGTTATTGCCACGGTTGTAAACCACGGAAAATGCACGGGCTAGAACAGGTTAGCCTACTTCTAACCCTAGGGGGCGTCACTATAAATTAACGCAAAGAGAGATTCTAGAAATTCAACCAACAGTTACTTCACGAACCAGGTGAGTGCGAGCCTTCTGCAAACTCAGACCGCCCTTCTCTCAGATCAGCCTCTGCGAAATTATGAAACCCCAAATGACACAGCTTTCAACACGTTTCACCAGGATTCCCAGCACTCACAGCAGACGCACTGTAAGCGCTCAAGGCACTTGCGTAAAAGCAAACACACGTGTGCCGTTCAGACACATTTGATTACCTGCTGCAAGTCCACACATGTGAACTAAAAAAAAAAAAAACAAACAAAAAACAAAACCAAACCAACCAACCAAACTAAAAAAACTGGCAACAGCGATGAACGCAACACCCACAGAGGCCCGCAGCAGAGGAGACTGTGCTGGCCTTAAGAACCTTTGGCACACATGACAGCGGCCCAGGCCGCACACGCGTGTCCCCGGGGCAGCAGCAGCCCGCGGGCCGGGGGACAGCCCCGCAGAACCCCGGAGGCCGCGCCCGCTGCCCGCGCTGTCAGGAGGGAAGCACCACACCCCGGCCCCTCCGCTACTCTCACCCTCCGTGTTGTTCTCGGGGTCGAAGCGCTGCCCGCAGCCCCGGTTGTAGCACAGCTGCGACATGGCCGCAGCACCCCCCGCCCCGCCGCCCGGGAGAGCCGAAGCCGGCGGTGTACGGCGGAAGGAAGAGGGTAGGAAGGAAGGAAGCCGGGCAGCGGCACCGGGGGCGGGGCAGCTCCGCGGCGGAAAGAGCCGGCCGGAGCCTTCCGGAATATTCACGAAGCTTCGGGGGCCGGCGAGAGCGGGCGGGCGGCCGCGCAGGCGCTGAGCGGGGTCGCGGAACCGCCGAGCGACCGCCGGGCCCGGCAGTGGTGCCGCGGCTGTGGGGGAATGCTCGGCCTCGGGAGAATTTATGGCGGTTTTTGTTATTATTATTATCATTATCGTTATTATTTTTTTCCCTGCGTGTGAGTTTGGTTTGAAATAAATGCTTGTGTGTATGTATTAAATGGCTGTCTCATCTGCACTAAAGCATAGGTACCACTGTCAGAAACCTACTATGAAAAACTCTAATGTTCTCTTAGTTCCCTGAAAGTTTGCCTGGCTGCTCATGACTGCTGGCCACTTATATATGCTCTATAGTGTGCATTAATAGAAGTTGTATTTAAAGTCATAGGGTAGTTTGCAGCAGAAGGGACCTTCAAGATCATGCGGTTCCAATGCCACCACGATATTCAGGGACACTTCACTAGACCACAGCGCTCCAAGCCCCATCCAACCTGGCCTTGAACACCTCCAGCGATGGGGCATCCACTGTCCCAGTGCCTCACTACCCTCACAATAAAGAATGTTTTCCTAATACCGAGTCTAAAACTTTCTTTCTGTTTGAAGCCATTCCTTGTTTTGTCACTACGTGCTGTTCTAAATACGTAACTAGACATCTACGTTTCTGCACGCGATTACGGAGATTCCTCCTAGCTAAACATCTTTTGCACAGCTTTAAAAATAGAATTGCCTAGGTGTTTGTTCAGCATGTGACAAATCCTGAAGCATGCGTGCGCAGAATGAACAAAAAAATGGTTTCTTCAAAGGGAGTTGCAGGATGCAAAAAGGATAATCAAGAGACTGCTTCTGATGTAGCCCTGAACTTCTGCACACTTGTGAGTTGATGCCTGATGTCTGCTGGCATCTTTTTATGTGTGTCTCACATAAAGATATGCTTTTGTCTGAGCCATGGAATACCGACTGCTTCCTTCTGATCTGCAGTTCCCATTGAGGCCTCTTGCAGTTAAGAGCAGCCAAAACCCCTCATTCTCTTGCTATTTACCAGAAGCATTTTAATGTATAAGTGCAAGTGGTAATAAGAGTTTGGAAAGAGGAGACGTAAGAAAGCCTCTTTTTCTATATAAAAGCATTTAATTGTTTCTTTTTGTTAGATGGCTTATAAGTAGAAGATGGACAGAAATGTTGCATAAAAATGTATGCTAGATCATTACCATAAAGTGATGAACTGTTCTTAAAACATAAAATTCTTCTGTTTCCCTCTTAGTGAAAGTGCCACATGAAATTAAAATGTGATTAATATCCATAAAATAAATTTTGTGGTATTTCTGTGACTGTGGTTGCATTTTCAGCTGTAGCGTGCAAGCATACATCTGTTTTAGAAGAAGCCAACGTTTTGTTGGCTTTGTGCAATGCGAAAAAAGTTATGCTTCTGCGGAGGTAGCATCAATTTCTGTTCAAAGACTATTTTTTAAAAATTTGAGAGGAGTTATATTAGCAGCGTGGTATTTACTGCATTAAACAGTAGCATTCCCATGACGTTAGTAATGGAGGTTGGTTCTAACACTCAGAGGAGACTTGTGAAATGAAAAATACAATCTATGTGTTCCCAAAAAGTATCATGTGTATATTCCTCACCTAATTGCTGTCTCACTGATATGGAGACACACCTTTATATCTTCCAGACAGAAATCAAAAAAGAATGTATTTGCTTCATAAATCAAAATTCTGTAGCATATTGCACTAAAGAAAATTCATTTGAAAACTCAGTTTGTTGTTAATTTTAACACACAGAGTCAGATCTCTGAAAGTCACCGAGCTGTATCCATCGTCTTTGTACATGATGTTAAATAGAATGAGGTTTTTTGTTTCACAGAACGCTATAGGAGCAAATAATGGTTTGTAATCACCTCTTGAAGTTGCATGTGTTCGGCCTGCACAAAACACTACAAATTGACAGTACATAATCCTCATCTCACAGAAGTCTGCACAGCTTCACAAATGCATTTTCTGTGCTTGATAGGAAGGCATGAGAGGCTTTCAACCTAGTTTTGGAAAGGTAGAAAGTAACTTGTTCAAATAAGATTTAGATAATCATCTTGTGGGCATGATAGACTTAAATCTAATTTATTCCAGTATGTTTTGTGTAGAAGCCTTTCATTTGAGATTTACACTGATAAAGAATAGTCATGTAATGGATGATCACTGGGTTTTGGTTCCCTGCTCAAAACATGAAAAATATGTAGATAATTTTTTATGTGTTTTGTCCTTTATTTTCAAAGTCTTCCAGAGTGTTAGACAAGGTTTTATGGTGCCTTTAGCAATTGGATCTTGTATTAGGTGCTATAAGACATTTTGTCTGAGGAATACTGAAAGATTTGTGAGTGTATGCTTTTTATTTTAATTACATCTGTTCTATTTTTCTCATGTCAGAAATGTTATGGTTAAAAATTTTTGGAAGCAGTGTTCTACCTTGAACAGATATAACACAGGAGAATGTACACTCTGGATTTTATGTATGTATGATAGCAGAGGGGTTTATATTCCCCCCCCCCCCCCCCGCCCCTTTTGTTTTTTTTATGGAGCTAGATTCTGTGCAAAGAGTTCCCTGATAAAAGCCACCCTGAATTTCTACCAGTTAAACATCATTCCATCTCATCCATGGTTAATGGAACTTAGGTGTCTATTTCCAAGCATTGGAAATGATGTAGTTTCCCTGTAGAACTGGAATCTGTAAAGAGGCAGGATGTTTCAGTTCACTTCTCAAAATGCAGAATCTTTGTAAATCTGATTTGCTTGCCAGTTTGTTGGGGGAGGAGATTTTCATCCTGGAGTCTTCGAATGGGTTTCTGCAGAACTGCTGAACATGGGGTTGCAAAAAAACCCCAAACTAAACCAGTTTTCAGTAAATCTGAAGGAGGGTGAGAAGAAGGTTTTCAAGACTCAAACTTCAGGCTAGAGCTGTTTTGTCACACCAGAATATTTTTGCTTCTAATAGGAGGCAGAGGGCATTTTGGGCTCCCTCAGCTTCCTTGGAACAGAGAGAGAGTCCTTGAAATTTAAATGGATTCTGAGGACTCATTTAAAATCAAGGCAGGTAGCTCTGTTTCAGATCTGAAAATATCAAAATGTGAAATAATTAAATCCTTTCTTTAGGAAGCTTAACAGAGGTTTAAAATACAAATGTAAATCCTTGTAAAGCTAAAAGCCAAAAGCCTGCAGAGTTTGCAAGAAAATGTCCTGTTCAACTAAATACGTTCAGATTTGATGGGCAGAACATCTTAAAATGTCACATCTCATGGAGAAGCAGAGCAACTGACTTTTTGGGAGAGAACACTTTTTTCTCCCCTCTGTGATTATTTAAATGCCAGGTTTTCCAAGGAGGTAAGAGAGATTAAACAGCATCCGCTTCCAATAATCCACCAGAGTGCTTGCTGCTAAAGCACGACCTGAATTTAAGTAGATGCTTCATTAAGACTCACCACTTCCTTTGATATCAGACTTTAGCACAGGCTTGCTGTGTGATTGTTGGAATTCATTTAAGGCAGAATGTTCAAAGGTAATTTTCTAAGTAACCTCAGTGCAGTATCTAGAGAACATTATAATATTTTAGGCAGTTCAGAAGTCTGCTTTCAGGTGCTGCTAAGGGGGCTGGAAATTTCGTTACTGAGTTCACCAGGGCATGGGATAATATGTTGATGCTTCCCTGTTTAAATTTTCCCATGCCTTTGACTTCACTGCAGAAAGTAAAACCTGTTTGATGCAGTATATACAGCCATTCTCCAGAGTGCTGCTTTGTCATAACTTGTAGTGATGCATGTATTATAATGACCTTTTTCATTCTTCATGCAGCTGAAACAAGATTGAAATGCTACACAATCTGTGAATTATTAAACATAAATGCTATGCTGAAATTTAAAGAATTCAACTCCCTAGATGACAGAAAATAGTAAGATAATTTGTGTAGCTACATACAGCGCACTAATGCTGTGACCGAAAGCAATTCAAACACAAAGTTGATGGATTACAGGAATACTGCTGGGAGAAGAACTGAAACAAAATATGCCATCCAGAGGGACTTTAGCAGACTTGAGAGGTGGGCCTACATATACCTCATGAAGTTCAATGAGGCCAAGTGCTAGGTCCTGCATGTGGATCTGGGCAGTCCCAAGCACAAGACCAGGCTGGACAGAGAATGGAATAAGACCAGCTCTGAAGACTTGGAGGTGTTGGTGGATAAGAAGCTCAACTCAACACAGCCTGGCAATGTGCACTTACAGCCGAGAAAGCCAACCATGTCCTGGGCTGCATCAAAAGCAGCGTGGCCAGCAGGGCGAGGGAGGGGATTCTGTCCCTCTGTCCCACTCTGATGAGATCTCACCTGCTGTGTTCAGCTCTGGGGCGCACAGCATAAGAAAGATGTTGTTGGCCTGTTGGAGCAAGTCCAGAGGAGAGCCATGAAGGTGCTAGAGGGCTGGAACACCTCTTTTTTGAAGGCAGGCTGAGAGAGCGGGGGTTGTCCAGCCTGAAGAAGAGAGGGCTGCAGGGAGACCTTAGAGCATCCTTCCACAAGGGTGGCTGCAAAAGAACTGGAGAGAGACTTTCCACACAGAGATGTAGTGATGGGACAAGAGATAATGGCTTTAAACTGAGAGAGGTCAGGTTTAGATTAGGTATTAGGGAATTCTTTACGGTGAGGGTGGTGAGGCACTGGAACAGGTTGTTCAGAGAATGGAAGTGTTCAAGTCCAGGTTGGATGGGGCTTTCAGCAACTTCGTCTTGTGGGTAACATCATTTCCCGTGGCAGGGGGTTTGGAACAAGGTGATGTTTAGGGTCCCTTATCCAACTTAATGTTTCTATGAGTCTCTAAATATACATCAGCTATTTAAATGTTATGGTGTAGTAACATGTTCACTTTGACTTGGTGGATATTTTCATGGAGTATTTGAGCTTCCATCTCCAGTTTTTTTGTCCTTTTTTCTTCTTTCCCTTGGAGGTGACTAAAACAGCTAAATCTGGTTGAAGTTCTGAGCCCCAGTTTCAGCAAAATAAAGGGCTTACATTAGAAGTGACCCAGCCTTAGTTCTGGTAAATAATGATGACCTTTACTTTGCTCCTCTACCATTTCCTCATGATTACTCTCACTTGGTCAGGATTACCAAACTCATTCAAGGTGCTCTCTTGGACAGCTCTCCACATCTGATGTTGTTTTCAGAATAAGGGTATTTTAAATGCCTAAATACACAGTGTAAATTTATTTGTCATAAGAATTCTGAAACTTGACTCTAACAACTTCAGGCTTTTCTGGAGCTGATGTCTGGCTACTTAAGAGCAAAAGAAAGGAGTGCTTCTTTTGTTTGGCAGCTGCAGAAGTTTTAAGAATAAATTGTGGCAATGGTAGAAAAGGTCATAATACAGCTAAGGAGCCTATGATCTGGTTATGCTCTTTTTTTCCATTCAATTTACTGAAAGCAAGTGTATTCAAGTAAAAGCAGCTATCCAGCATACTGATTACATTTGTTGCTGATGCTATTAAGTGGGACTAATTGCACATTCTATGGGAGAAGTGTGCAAAAGAATTTACAAGACCATTTTTATGACGTATTTTTCATTGTGGTGTTATCAATGGATTTCTCTGTTTATTGGTAATGAAATAAATTGGATTGAATCACAACACTTTTTGGAGAGAGATAGGACGTGTAAAAAGCAGACTTAGTTTTATGTCAAGAAGTTTAATTTTGGTTATGAAAAATTTAAATCTTTCTAATTAAAAAACAGAAGGGTTTGTAAAATGACAGTCTGAGTTTTTGTGTGTAATTACTATTTATGTATTAAATAAGATGGGGCAGTAACATGTGAAGAGTGCAGACTGAAAAACAGCAAATGTATTATGAACTAAGTGCATGCTGGTTAAATAAGTGCTAAGAATTTCTGTCAGCCAGAAGGTGGTAGCAGAATTCTCCTGTAACAGCCCTGGATTGTGTTCCAGAAGGCATTCTCAATACAAAGTGATTTTGAAATGCAGTTCAGAAAACATATTTTTTTTTAGTAGCAGGAACAAATAGCACTGACATTTTTTTTTTTTCATTTGGCAACATCTTTGAGTAGAAAAGTGTCTGCACTTATGCCTGAGATGTCATGCATTGGGAATGCGTGTAGGATCTGTTACTTGGGTTTTGTCTCTGTTTTTTTTGCAATTGTAATTATGTTTTTTACAGACTTTTTAATGCCAAAGAGAGCCATTTATGGGCTGAAATGACAAGAGATTTATTTTCCTCGTAGTATCACAGGACTGGAAGATGTCAGTACCATGAGAAGCCCAGATAACACATTACTTCCATCCAGAGGAACTCTGTCATTCTTTCACAGATATAAACACAAAGGCAAAGAGTGATATCCTTTGGCTGGGACTGATGCAGCACCCCAGTCAGACTCTTACCAAGTGTAACAACTTGAAGATGCAAAGAGATAGGTTTTATTACTCTGTTTTATTGTTTTGTGATGGACTTGTGTGACCCTCTGTGCACATAGCCATTCCTATTTCAACAGAGTCACTCTTCATCTCTGTGAGAAACTTGTGAGAAATTCAGGCTCTGGAGCACAGCCTGTCCCTCATTTTTTCTTAACCACTGTGTCACAGCTCTGATGATACATTGTACTCCTCTGCAGACTTCTTTAAGAAATTGTTCCGTACCTAAGAGATAGTTTCTAAGGTAACTATGATTATGATTTTTGTGGTTTCTTGGGGTTTTTTGTTTTGTGGTTTGTTTGTTTTTTTTTAACTTACTGGATAGTTTGGAAATAGAGGGAGCAAGGCTTTAATGTGACATTAGGAAGAGTCATCACAATAAAATAAGCTAGAAAAATAAAGCATTCTGTACTTGTGTGTGTACTTGATGTAGCTACCAGTAAACTGAAACAGCAGTTCAGAAGAGCATCATATTAGCTCCCTGGCTTATAAGTAAGCAGGCTGGAACTGCTGGAGCTATGCAGGAAAGAAAAAAAATAAAAAGAGGAGACCCAGAGCAAGCTCTGGAACTCTTACAATTTTGCACCTGATGGTCTTTTTAAAATTGGCTTTTTACAGTGACTGCAGCTTTCATAGTCTCCTCTTACTGAGGTTCTGACTGAGAAAAACATTCACCCAGAAGATTACAACAACAGACCATTTTATAATATGTGCTTCTCTCCCCATTTGCTGTTCTTTACAGTATAGATATGAAGTTGTTTTGGGCACCGTGTGCAGAATTTCTAGTGAAGCCACAACAATGACAGTGATGAAGATATGAAATGAGATGGTTTAGAATACAGCAAAAGATGGCAGGAAATACAAACTATAAGTAGATATAGATATCAATAGATATATAAATATTATAATGCAGACATAGAAAACATGGTAAAGACCAGACGGTATGTACTGTGTGAAAAACATGCCAAGATATTGAGATAATCACAAAATTCAGACATCCATTTTGCATATATGCTGGGAAAACGTATTCATAGGAAAGGTCTCTTCTAGGCAAACATGTAGGTGTTGTTAAAATGCCGGAGGTAAGATGCAGAATACATTGCAAGAGTTGGGCATTTGAAAAACCCAAGTTTTGCCACCAGCCCTGTTTTCTCTTGATGCAGAAGCTAGGAGAGGGTTAACCCAAAATTAACTTATTCAATGAAAATTCAAATGATTATGTAATAAATAATAAATGCCCTAAAATGTTATTTAGAGGTATATCATTGTTGTAATGCTTACCAGTTCTCTGTATTTAACTGTTTCATCTCAGAAAAGGAGACAAAAAGTTTATTTTGTGGGACCAAAACAATGACATGAAATCAAAGGGTGCTGGTGAAGGAAAAGATACTCCTAGTGGAGTGCTTTCATATTTTGTCAGTACCGTTAAAAAATACATTATCCTTCTGTTTCATTGTAAAATGGGGGAAGGTGGACCACATTATTCAAAAGTAAATTGTGAATATGGAGTTCAGTTCAACACAGTTCTAAAGTGCACAGTGACTGCAATTTCAAATGTGCAGGGTACAAAAATGTAATTTCTAGATGGGCACAAGTGAATCTTTTAGAAATAATGTATGATTTTTTTAATCTCAAAGTCTGAGAAGTTTAATGAAACCCAAAGATGTTCCCATTGACTTTAAATTGGTACTTGGCATCTCCTTTGATATCATTGAATGTTATTTTATCATATAATGCTGAATGATTGTTTGCTGAAAAATTGAGGTTCTTTTAAAGTGCCTCATGTTGGACACTATATTAATTGGGTTATCTGAACTCTATTAGTCATGTGAAACAACTTGGTCTCCATTTCCTGCTCTTAGTAACTTACTAATGTGGCTGTGGCAGGAGAGGAAAAGAGCAAAGCAGAAAATGTCAGTGCAGTTATTTGCAGATAATGCTTCCATCTGGAGGGCAATGACCACCACAGTTCCTGCAATAAGCCTGGGTTCTACAAACCCTCTGGAGATTTTCTTTGCTAGAACTGAATTGAAAACCCTATAGCAGTAAAAAGTGGAACAGACCATATTCTGTAGAGTGTCCTGTGTTGACTCCTTTTAAATTTTCCATTTAAGAGACCAAGTGAGGAATGAGGACACCCAGCTGCCACTTGTCCTTCACATGGCTCATATTTCCTTTTATCCTATTGCAATAATGTAAGTGAAGTGTGCAGCCTGTGTCTATTAAGCTGTAAATAAATGGATCTGTCAGTCAGTGAGAAATTTTAAAAAGGGGAAAACTGTGAAACTGATCATATGTAACCACTGGGAGAAACTTAAGCATTGAAACTTCTGGCACTGTTCATGTTCTCAGACATAGGTAATTAGAAGCGGGACCAGGAAAACCAGGGTATGTACTTGTAATTTCAGCTGCTGGGCTGGTCTCAGAATTCTCCAGAGTAGCCTGTAAATAGTCGTGTGACAAGCTGTTTTAGCCTAAATCCATGAAAAACATTGATGAGTTATTTCAAAATATATGTCAGCAGGCAGTTAGTTACTAGAGGTCTTAAAAAAATTAAAATTCATATTTGTTATGCAAGGGAAGCTGGAGGTCCCTGTATTCTCTGGTTGTAGACTAGATCCCAGTGGGTGCAAGTACAATGCACACTGAACTTGTGCTGGTGGTAGAAGAGCACAGAGGCTTTGGAACATCTCTTCTGAGAAGATGCTCAGCTGCAGAACAAGTGATAAGATGGCCAGGTCTCCCTTAGATGGTCTCAGCACCGTAAATCAAAGGCTCCACAGGAACAGCACCTTGCAGTAATACCTAGTGGCGGATAAGTGTGTGAGCACTGGGGATGTATAAACTACACGGTGTAGTTTGAGCACAACAGCACCTGACACACTCAATGTAAAAAGTGTTACATTATGTGATACTAGGCTCACCATAGATTTAACTATTTTTGAGCTTATTTAGTGAAATCGTCTGGGTGTGGTTTTGTTGTTGTTGTTTTTGGGTTTTTTTTAAATATTGTTCCCCCCCGCCCCCCGCCAGATTGTTGCTCAGATCTCTACAGTTGATGGCAGTTTCCTTTTATTTTGCCTTTATTACATTATGCCATAATCCTTGCTTACCATCTCCATAGAAATCTGTATTTGCAAGCAAAATATTTATCTGCATGCTAGAGCCTGTTTCAGAGCTTAGTGATAAGATGGGTATTTTCCTTATGATCTTCTGGGTATTTGCCTTGCTATTCTATGTTGGAAAAAACAATCTCATCAGTAAGAACAGTGAGATTTCCCTGTTTTCACAGTTATGTGAATGCCACCCTTCCACAAGTAATAATCACTCACTAACCTTGCATTTGTTGCTCTTTCAGATTTCGCTGCCAGAACTGACACTGCTGACAGCTTGATAAACTGTTTGCCACTTACGATGGCTTTGCCTATTCCAGGAACATTCTTTCCTGTGTATACTCACTTTGAAGAACCACCCTGATTTTTATCTGAAGCCTCTGCACAAATTAGGCAGCCTTTGCTCCTGGAAAATCAACCAGGGTAAAAAATGTGAAATTCTGGCTCAAGGAAACATTGTCTATAATAAAAGAACAAGTTCATGTGGAAAAAGAGTTCTGTAGCTCCAATAGCGTGGGTATACCTTGATGTCGGTCCTAGTTTCACACAGATCTTGGCAGTAGGATGATACAGTTGAAGATAAAGTTTGCAGGTTATATCTTTCATTTCATTTCATTTCATTTCATGGTCTGCTTCGGTAATTTTCTGTTTGCTTCTTAGGTAATTTGGTGACAAATTTACCGATAGGTGGTGCTGCCGCTCTAAATCCTCTCTGTTCAGTCTTAATTTGAGAAAGGAATGCTGGCACTTGTATTTCAACATTCCAGTGATTTCTCAGGCTCTAAAGAAAAATGCTATGAAATATTACTCACGGATAATCTTTTCTGTATATTCCTGGGAAGATAATTACAATAATGAATCAGGCTCTTTTATTGTAGCCGTGTTATTGTGCTTGTATATAACATCTCTCAAAACAATTAGACTCATCCTACACATGAAAGACCTTGGACCACCTGACTCTGCTTGCCATAGTGTCAAGTAATATGCAATGAACGTTTTCTTAATACACACTGAAGTCATTGTTTCTATACATAATGCTTGGGAACAGAAAGAGAGATATTAAAAATGACTTGTCTGAGTCATGTGGGAAGTCTTTATCAAGACAAGGAATAAAATCCAGGTAACTTGTGCCTTACCTAATTTACTTGCCGTTGGTCAGCCGCTCTTTCCTTAAGAAATAATTTGAGAAAGGATGTCTGTCTTGTCTGGCACTGACAGAAAAATCACTGTAACATCAGAACAAGCAGGAATGTGGTTATACTACATCTCTCTCCTCTTTTCTAGAAGCAATGAGGCGTAGCTATTTTATTACGTTTGTTGTCATTAGTCAGGGCTACTGCTTGTTTGTCTGAGGCTACCAATAAACACAGCGTGATTCATGCAGAACTGCTTGAGGGATGGCTTGACTCCAAAAGCACAGTTTAGCCTTTATTTGGCAGTTGTTTGCTTAATGCAGAAAAATGTGTATGAAAGCTATGAAAAATGAATCTGTGCTGTAACACCCAGCTTGTAAAATCCACTTGATTTATCCTGCAGAAGATATTGCAATATAAAGGAATAATGAAGACAATGCCTGCCTTCATTTTCTCTTATTTTTTGGTTATGCTGTCATCTTCGATATTATTGCAATGGATTCAAGCCTATATGGAGTCATCATGACGAATAAAGTATCTCTAAAACCAATGATGATCTGTGACACTGAGCTTTGAAAGGGCATTTTTTAAAATCTAATTGTAACATATGTGGAATTTTCTTTCCCTTGTATGATTACTCTGATTTAATCATGAACCGTAAGGGAGAGATGCAGTGGAACAGGGTAGTAGAGCATTTGAAGAGGCATTGTTGCCTCTCCAAAGTAGGTCATCCTCCATAAGTGCTGTGTTACTGTTGTAAGCTGATTGTTGCCTCTGTCCTTTTCTCTGTAAAACAGTGGTTTCCCTCTTGTGGCTTTGAATCTCTGGAAATCTTTGGGCCACTTCCTTTGGGTCCTTGGTCTTGTCAGAAAACCACAAGCATATTTCTTAAATGTGGTATACAGGGACTGCTATTTTTAATGAAAAAAAATATATATATCAGGGACAAAACAGGAAAAAAACAAAGTAGGAAACTTTGAAGTCATCAATAGAAATTATGGTCCCTGCAGAAACTGGGCATATGAGAGTGAGGAATGCAAAAGCAAAAATGCAGAAACAAAAGAGGCTCATGCTGGGAATAAAGCCCAGATTTTTCTACACCCAGGTGAAGAGGGCTAAAAAGGCAATTGCCTGGAAACTCTGAGTAATTGGATTAATGTCTATTAGCATTTAAATTTGGATCAAGAGTGCACTTTTGAATTGAACTCCCACCATCCACATTTTCTCTGCTTTACTTCAGAGTGGTCTCAGAGCACCTAAACTAGAAACATCCCAGCTGATATTAGGATGGAAAGGTAGTCCAGGAACACACCTGTTCCATTTTAGTTGGTAATAAGCATGCAGGAGGCAGGAATAGACTAGATGTAATCTAATCCAGTAATCTGAAAGAAAAACCCTGCAACTGTGCTGTGCAGGCACTACATGATAATGATCATGTGAAAGCCCCTGATGCAGGGCTTTTTGTCTGTTGATGCTGGTCACTGCTAAGTGCTGAGGACAGTGCAGCTTGGTGGATGGTGTGCAATGGGCTTCCCCCAGTGACCACGATGACTAAACCCATCTTCACATGGAGATGCTTCACAGCCTTCATGCTTTGAAAGCAGCCCTCTCAGAAACAGTGTCTGTCACAGGTGAGAGCTGGGTGGGCACTAACTGACCCTGTCCTTGTGGGTAAAGGTGAGCACGGAGCTCCAGCTGATTAGCATGGCTGATTAACAAGGTGATTAACATGTCTGGAGGGTGGGCACACCACTGAGGGAGGGGGCAGCTGCAGGGTCAGGGCTTACCTGGCTGACCAGCAAGGGAGTAAAGGTTTTAAGGAATTTGAATGTGGCAGTCTCCCTGCTGGAGTCCTTGTTATGCAGTTCTGTTCCCCTAAAATGTTCATATTGTCTTGCTGAAGTAGTTGGGTATTTTTTGTGGGGTTTTTTTTGTTTTGTTTTGTTTTTTTTTTTTTTTTTTTTTTTTTTTTTTTTTTTTTTTTTAATTTGCAAGTCCTGTTAAACACAAATTGGTTTAGCTCTATTACACAGTGTGAATAACTCTCTTCATTCCTTGATGTTGCTTCCTTCAGGGTATTTAAACTGTGTTATCATCTGCCTTCAGGCTCCTTTTATCTGACAGTATGTATTAGACTCCCATTTTCTCTATTTTTTATGTCACAGTCTCAAATCTTGTCTTCATTTATTTGCCTGTTTCTGTCCTTAAATATGTGGGATAACCTAGCATACTGAATAGAAAATTTCTTATAATTCCAGGTAGATCATTACTGCATTGTATAAATCTTCTGAGGATTTGACTTAGACTTTTCAAAATTCTTTTAGAACTCTACTGTTCTAGCTTCTTTTATATACCCAGCTTTGTTAAATTAGGGATGTTAAATTATATGTATCTAATAGAAGGGATTTATGGGGTTGTTTTGGATTTTGTTGTTGTTGTTGTTGTTGTTGGGGTTTTTTTTTGTTGTGGTTTTTTGGGGATTTTTTTTTTTGTTGATTTTGGTGTTTGGGTTTGGTTTTGCTTAGAAAATGAGACCTACAGAAAAGGTGTTTGTTTAAAAGGCAAGTTGGAATCCTATGAAATATTCTTTAACATGATATTTGTTCTCCTTTGCTTGCATAGAAGGTCTGCAGTCCTGCCCCAGGAATGGATGCTTTTGCACTAGGGTATAATCTCATTAGTACCACCAGGACTTTCTACAGGTAGTAAGGTACACCAATATAAATCCAGTTTAGGGATTAAAACATAGCTATGAAACTCACAAACCAAATGAAAAGCCTTAGCTAAGGAAGTGGTGCGTGGTTGAAAGATGAGGGGCAGTGGGAATACATGACAACAGGAGATTCACAGCCCGCACAGAGGCATGCTGCAGTTTCTGTGTCTGGAGGTTTTCAAGAGCAGACTGGATAAAGCCAGACACAATGGGGTGTGACCACAGATGTGGCCTTTCTTTGAGCAGAAGATTGGACTAGGGTCCTCCTGAAGTTCCTTCCAACCTGAATTTCCCTATGAGCCTATGAAAAAAAAAATGATGTATTAGAAAATATTAATAATCCACAGGACTAAATCAGTGTTTACTGATCTTCCTTCCACAGTT
Organism: Chamaea fasciata; assembly: GCF_029207755.1. Lineage (NCBI taxonomy): Eukaryota > Metazoa > Chordata > Aves > Passeriformes > Sylviidae > Chamaea > Chamaea fasciata. Next base: position 35,644,826 of record NW_027094087.1, read on the forward strand.
ATTACTATATTAGATATGTTCAAGAAAGGATGTATTTTCATTTCTTAAACAGTCGGGATCAACCAATTGCTCCCAAGATACACACTATAAAATATTTCCTCGTCATATCTTCAAGATGGCAGAATCAAGTTTACAGACATCTATAGATGTTTATGCTTGACAATAAAGCCTGATTTTGGAACCACAGCATTTTTTTTTAAGCAGTTTGCTGAAGCAAATACCCTTTTATGTGACCATTTTCATCAATTATGATTTGTCACTGTGAAAAAGTCAGGATCTTAAAATGTAACAGTATATGGACTCCCTATTAAATACTCTTACAACATGCTTTAAAGTCTTATAACCTTTTATAATCCTATAGAAAATTCTATAGCATCTTTCTGTAAAGGTTCAGAATGCCTACTCACAGAACCTTGTGTTCTGAACTACCAAAATGTATTTTTATTATTATTTTTGTAGATATATTCTTCAGAAGGTCTTCCATCTAAGTATAAATTTAGTCCAAGGTTGCTTAGCATATGAAGCCAGAGGAGATCATAACACTAGACAGCAGGTTGGTGACATAATTCTAAATGTGCTTTAAATTAGAGAGAGGTCAAGTATTTATCAATGTATTACACCATGGTTGAATGAGCTGAAGGAGATTGGTGAATTCAGTATGGAGCCACTGAAAAAAACCAAAAAACCTCTTAAATAAACACAAATAAGGCAGATTTATCAGAGAAAAAAATTCTAGATGTAAAATACTTGTTATGTACATGTGCTTCTTCCACAGAGATCTGACTGAAGAAAATACCTCATGACTTGTGCTTTGACCTCAAGAATTCACTCAACATTTCCCAATGCAATCAGATTTGTTGATTCCTGTAGCCATGAGGTAGTTTCCCATTTTCCTCCCTTCTTCCCTCGCCCGCTTCTGCCTCTAAATTTTCTTTTACTTCCTTCCTGCTTTTTTCTCTCCAGTTCCCTTCCTTTCCCCGTGTCTCACACATCTGGTGACTAGCAGCCTACAGACATGATTTTCCAAAACATGCAGTATGTTACTACTATAATAATATAGAAGGAAAGGGAATTAACCATAAAATCATTGCCAGATCGAGGAAAAACCTGGTCTGTATCACATGGGAGCACAGGACTCAGAATAATGCGGGGGTTTTTATTTCTCAGGAAGAATTGTAATGATATGTAAATTAAAGGCAGAAGAATGGAGGCCCAGACTGCCGCATGAATAATGCTTCTGTAGTTCTGAACAATGAGGATAAGAGTTTTTCAGATGGCTCATACAGGCGCCTCCATACCGGTTACACAGAAAACCACATCCAGTTTTGTCCATACATTTAAAGTGTCCATTTGGGGATTTCTGTTCAGGAGATGTTCTTGATGACCTATTAATTGGTGGAAGGAAAAATAGAAAATTGAACACAGACAACATTGTTGAGTCCACCTGAATGTAGGAGATGTAGTTGTTCACGTTTCAAGACAAGTCAGCTGTGAACATCAAGTCTAATGTTCTTCAAATTATGAAAAGAATTATTAATTGTTTTATGGCTAAAGAATATTTATTGGTATATTCAACGGCAGGGCTTTTTGTTTTCTTTTTATGTATAGTGTGAAAATAATTGAGGAATGAAAAATTCTTTTTAGGACTGTAATAATTAATCAAGATTGAGCGTGTTGTAAAATATGGCTTAGATGTTCATCTGATGCAAATAAGCTTTTGTTTGAAATCAATAGAGCTGTGGCAGTTTATGCCAGCAAAGGGCTTGGCTCTTTTTCTTTTGAATGAATAAGATACCCAAGCAATAATTTTTCTTTCTTATAGTTAAGTGTCAGATTTCAACCTGTTCATTCACAAAGCTGTGGAACATAATCAGTTGCAAACTACCCTGTCTCCCTTAATTCAGTGCTTTCTAGGATGGGGTTTTTCACTGTCCATTTTTCTCTTTGGTGTCAGCCAGGTGAAATAATGTGAGTTTAGTCATGCTGCTAGTGTGAAATTAAAAGTTGAACAGGACTGGAATTTCTTCTCAACTGTGCCTCCAAAAATCTGGCATAATACTCATGAAGTCTTCAGTGTTACAGTAGTGTCAAATCTTTCCTGACCTTGGATATTTACTGACATGAAAGAAAACAGTGGGTCTCAGCTGATGAGGAGCTGGTTTTTGACAGAGATGGAGAGGCACTTTGTCAGAAACAATGCTGTGGCATTGTAGCAACAGCTTAGGACATCTCAGCAGGAGATCTTAGAAGGGGGAGAATGATTATATTTTAAAACAGAGTTGGTTTCATTCATTAATTCACACATTTTCACAAACACACACAACACCAAATCATGTATGTTCAAATATTCTGTCTTCCCTTGCAGTGCCAACATGCTGATGGGCAGGGAGGCAGACCAAGATTCCCAGTTGTTGCCACAGGGACACAGTTTTAAGTCAGTGTACTAGTTTGAAATCAAATCAGTGGGAGGTTGTAAGTCAGAATTATAATTTTATAGGGAAAAAAAATGAAATAAATACATGCAGTAGTACAAGAACACTGATAAAGACAGAATACAACCTGACACCCTATGGTGGTAGCAGTCCAAGCAGAGTGGTTCTGTTGAAGCAGTGATCCTGTAGAAATAATGGGTCTGAAGATCCAGCAGTAGCTCTTGTCCTCTGGGAGTCCAGTAGGTAAGCGCTGCTCTGGTGTTCAGAGTCTCAGCTTATATCCAGGCTGGAATGCTTGGTTCCTTCTGCTGGGCGGAGCATCTCACAATGGGATGGTGAATCATATGATAAGGCCTGATGGGCCCATTAACAGGAGATAGTCCAAGAGGGAGTTATCTGTGAGTCATGTGGCAAGGTGCTGATGGGCCCATTAACAGAAGATAAGCCAGAGTGGAGGAGGCAGGGAGCACTGCCTCACCTGGTTTTAACAGTTCATGAAGATGGTGATAGAATATACTTCAACCCAGGACAGTCAGTCCCTCAGGTAACAAACAATAGGACAAACAGAAGTGGCCTCAGGTTGTGCCATGAGAGGTTTAGACTCAACATAAGGAAAAATTCCTTCACTGAAAGGGTGGTCAAGCAATTACATGTCTTTTCTTTCCCAGTTTGAGTATCCTGAGAAGGAACATAGAGATGTGCTGGGATCTTGATGACCTCCTGATCTAAATGACATCAATGCATCGTTCTTCTACCCCTCCTCCTGCCACATGATTCTTTGTGGTGCTTCCATACCTGTACATTTTATCTATACCAATCTAAACACCTCTGCTCCAATTCTCTATACAAGACAGTTGCTGTTCTCCTAATATTTAATGCAGACCTTCATGATGAACGGTGATGCTGAAAAATACATTTATAGGGGCATTACAGAACTGATATCAAACTCGTGTCATAAATTGTCATGTTAAATGACAGTATATCATCACTGGTGTATTACTTTCCACTAGAAGAAATGTTGCACTAACAGGACAGTTATGGACTTGAAGGCAAAGGAACATTAAGCTTATTTTTCATTTAATCCACAGCTGAGTATACCTCATAATACAGGTAATTGCTGCTAAGAATTTTTAACATAATCTGCATATCTTCTTATCCTTGGGACTGAATTAATCTCATCTAACTATAGGCATCTGCAGTGCTGGCATTTACTTCTGAGATATCCAAAGTTCTGTGTTACTGGTGAAGAGAAATGTCCACTTCCAACTAAGGTGCAGGTTTTTTGGCCTATTTTAGATGCCTACTTTAGCATAAGAAAAAATAACAGCTAAATATGTTTATTTTCCTCTCTCTTCCTGATTTTGAAGGAAGCCTATAGAGAGTAGTTCAAATATAGAAATCTACATTTAGGTAGTAAATACCACCCCAGATGTCTACTTTCTGTAATAATAACCCCACAACTATTATTGCGACAAAAATAAAATTTGCCTTCTGCCCCCCAAAGAATCAAAGCAGTGATGGAAATATTTCTGGAATATAAAGAATTTGAATTAAAATAAATAACTAAATTTAAAAATATTAAAATATTATCCATGTGTATAGAATGGAGGGATTGACTTCTTTTGTGATGTAATTGAATGTATTTTCATTTAGTAAGTGGGGAAAAAATTCATTTTTATACAAGGGGAGAAGTTGATCCAGAATCACAATTTTTCACCTGGAGCATGATAAAAGTCAATCAAATGTCTCCTGCCCATGACAGCATTTTGTATTCCATTTTCTTCTTACTGATAATTGAGTTGATAACCCATTTATCTCCTCTGATAGGTAAAGATCAGCGCCCAACACAACCATCCAAGGTAACTGCGTTCAAGCTGCTGTCTTTAATATTTTGGTTTTCAGTGGTTTTGACCTACTGCTGCTCTTGCTAGTTTAAAGGCTCAGATTTCAACATTTCCAGATGACCAAGGACTCTCTGTTATCACTTCAGGTAAGTTGCAACGTCTGTGCAACTCCTGTTCAACCATTACAAGGGTTACAAATGTGGCTACTACTTTTCAGTGCTCCCTCAGGAGTACTTGAATCCAGCCAGAGTGGCATGGGTCTTCCTGATGACATGGCTGACAGCTCCACACTGGTGGTTGAATATCCCAGTAGATCCAAAATAGTGCTGTGTGCTTATGTTTAGGCATTTGAACCCTGCTCCATCTGGTTTTGAAATTCCTGGACTAAAACACTGGACAGGGGGTTTTTTGAGCTGCATTTCAGTAAGGTAAAGGAAAAAGTAAATAATTTTTCCTGAATGGGATTCCCTTTAAATGACTCAAGTCTCATTTGTCTGCTGAAAGCCACCTTTCCTACCCTTTCAAAGCCCCAAACCCCAAGCTCTTTTCAACATGTGTAATTGCTATTAAATCTGGTCCAGATGTTAAGAAATAACAAACTGGTATTAAAAGCTATTGGAAACATTTCAGCAAAATGCAGTGAAGATGGTCACAAATGTAAAGTGTCCAACACTGCATTGCAAGTGCATTCCAATACTGCTGAAGCATTTTTCAGCTTCTGACTGCAGCCCACATTAGTAAACCAAGCCTGATTCTTTTTTTTATTATTATTATTATTTCTTGTATTTTTTAAATATTAGTTTCTTTGTACAAAATACCTTAGCCAGTCATGAACTTGTGATGTTCAAAGTGCTTGCCTACAGGAAAGACTTGAGTTCTTTGGAAAAGACTGTAGGATCAGGAACATTGGTTAATATTTACTGGCTTACAACTGTAGATGCTAAATAATAATATGTTGCACAGCAACACAAAAATCAGAATAGTTCACAGAACTACAATTAGTCCTTGAGCCTTTCCTCTGTTCTAACAGGTCCTGTCAAAGCAGATAGAGACATTCAGAAACAAGTGCTCCTTCAAAATAAGAGTTGACAGCAAAAGGAGTGATTGTACCATGGAAATGGATTGTGCCATTTGAAATGGAGAGCAAATGTGTAAGAAGAGTTAAGCTTATCCCTAAGACAAAGCTCCTGGAAGCAGGCCCAGTCACAGAACTCTGCTGCAGAATCCGCCTCTATGAAGTGACAATGGACAACAGAACAGATGTTCAAGTGCAGTGCCCTTTGTTGGTGGCAGTGTGAACAGTGTATTTGAGAGGGAAGACCAGCAAGGACTACTCAGTTGCTGGAGGAAGCTGTTTGTAGGAGGAGCTGCTAATACCACTGCATGACAGAAGTTTGATGATGACTTACAGCCTTTCTGTAAAAGGACGAGAATATGCTATGGCACCACCCCTCCTATGACCCAGCATTCCAAATGAGTAACATATCTCTGTTTATAGATGAAAAAACATGGTTCAGCTTCCTTGTCAGGAAGGTCTACTGGCATTTTTTACTCATGTCTTTTTACAAAAAAACTTGCTGTATCTGCTGAGCGGAAGCCTTGACAAAAAAATTAGAACAAAAATTGGGATGAAGGAAGTCCTTGAACTAACATTCTCAATAATGCTTCCCATCATGTTGACTCTCTTGTTCTAATTTGCACTAAAATTGACAATTTTTTTTTGTGCTGATTTAGGCCCCTGTTCAGCATGATTACAAAGTTGAAAACTGGCTTTAGCTGCACTGAAGAATGCTGATTGCAGGCTCTGTTACGTTGTGTCAATACTCTCATGTCATTAGTGCTGAGCTTTCATGATGCTTATTGTAATAATGATTGCCCTCCTGTAGTCCACACTGAAACTTTGCACACAGATGATCAGGCCTTGCTTTCCTTATGTACACAGTGCATTAGAGCCAATGGGTCAATAGCAGTTGGCTGCAAGATCAAACCCTGAATTTTGAAATAACCTTTGCCAAATCTGTAGTCTATGAAAGCAACATTATTAATCTTAAAGTACCTTCCATCTATAACCAAAACTCTGAAGTGCACATTTGGGATAGTGCAATATTTAATGTAATGTTAATTTTATATATGATGGATACTGTCCCAGAATGAATAAGGAAGAATATATCCAGTATTCTCAAGTAGAACATGTAATTGATACCAGAGATAAACCTTCCTTGTCTTCAGGACATCTCTTTTAGAAGTTGTATGACAATCTCCCATCCAAAAACCTATCATTCTTGATTAGATTACAGTGAATATTGATAGAAAATGGAATAAATATCCACATGGTAGTGGTTTATTAGGACCTTTCTGGATCTGTGCCTTCATTACATTCTTAGTTTTTCACTGTCCAATATGTAGAAAAAAAAAAATCTTAGTTGCTGTTGTGCTGCAGTTTTCATGTCAAAAATGCTGGGAAAATGTGCAGGGGTGGAGGAGGGGAAATTCTTCTTTCTGCAAATAGCCAATATAAGCTGCTACCACCATGACTTAAATGACTGAAGGTCGTCTCCTGGCTGTATTCATAGAGTGATAAATTTTACCGGCGTCATTAAAGTGAGCATCTTAAAATATGAACAGGCATTTAAAAGATGGCAGTGAAGTCCTTACTCTGCAGTGTTTCACAAAACCCTGAGTCTGTGGAAGTATTTGAATGGTAGAGGTGGAAATGGGGTAATTCCCTTGTCCTAACTCAAGCAGCTATGAAGACCAAATCTGAATGAATCATCACAGGCTCCTTCTGCAGTTGAGGTATTACTCATCTCATGCTAGCACAGAGACTTATGTACTTAGCTCCCAGGACTCCAGAGTTTCCGAATTCACCTGTTTACAACGTTAAGCTCTGCATATTTATAGTAGCCTATTATTGCATCCATTAAGAGCTTTTTAACAATTTCTTTTGAGTGCTTGAAGATTGCTATTCCATAGTGTTAATGAGCAGACTTTCCCTGCTGACAGATACAGTATGATTCAAAGTTATTATCAAGACTTCTGAAAGCTCAAGAAAGTAGACACTTGAAGAAAAGGTATTTGTATTTATGAATTAACACAAATGAGTGACTTACAGAAAGGCATTAGAATGATATAATAAGGAAGCAGTGTAAGTCCAAGGCATGGTCTTTCATTCCAAACAGTTGATTTTGCACCTCTTATAACTTGTCAATGGCAAGACCCAGGGCCTGTGTTTACCACACAGTTCACCTTTCACAGGGATTTTCACAGTGCATATTATAACAATTTTTTATTGCCAGATATCAGCAAACTGTCTTGGGGCTGTACTTTGCCTCTTTCCCATTTGCCTAAGCAATCTGTTGCAAGATAAGCCTTGCATTGGGTGCTTTGCCTCAAAGGCACTGGGAGTACTTTTCTGTCATCACTGTGTATGGAGCCAGGATCTGCATGTGGTGGAAAATAGCATAGGTTGACTCCCTGTTAGGGTACCACCTGATTTTTTTTAAGCTTTGGCACCTCACTAGTTATGTTGATGAAGTTCAGTACCTCTGTTAGGTGGGTTGAAAGTGGTCTTGCAGTGCTTTTTTGCTTGAAAATCAGTTGACAAAGGTAGAACCCCAAGATGGACATTTCTTCCTCTTAATATTAAACTCTCTTGCTTTAGAAAACTGATTTATGCTTTAGTTAGTAATAATCACTCTTTTTCCTTGTAATGTGGTTTAGCTTGGCATTTCATTTTACAGTACCAAAGTGAGTGAAAGCTGTTGTGCAACGAAGCCTTCCCATACAATAACAGTACCACCAACTGCTTTTTTTGGGGAACAAATATCTGAGAAATGTTTACGCAATGAATAAACATCAGAGCTATATATTATTTCCTGGTAAACAGAGACGTAGAACCTCATAACACTGAAAGTTGGTTTCTTGACAGTAAATAAGCCGATTTCTCCTTTCGTCAGTCAGCAGTGCAGTCTAGTGTTTTCTGCACTCCAACTCTAATAATTTTGTTCATTAAATATCTCAAAGGCTGTTTCCATGCTGATCTTACAGACATTAACATCAACCAGTCTACTTGGTGAATATCTCTGAGACGCTTTATTTCTCAACATCCTGGTAATCCAATTTACTTATGTGCTAACATTGGCCACTTTCTTCTGACAGTGAGAATAAGTCATGGAAAGTCTCTTTCTTGAACAGGGACATGCTGCTTTAATTTTGTTTCTTTTGGAGAGAAATTTGATGCCCAGAAGTTGTGGTGTTGGAAGCAAAGGGGATTCGCTGACTTGTACCAACCGGTGTGACAGCCCAGAGCTCAGGAAACAGGGATGTACTGCTGGGCTGTAGCACTCCAGCCTTCCTCTCAGTTCAGCTCAGGGCTGGTGGCAGCAACCCTCAGGAAGAGAAAGCAGCTATCTCCCATCTTCTCATTTCATGCTCTTCTTTCTAAGATCATGTACAGGAAAGAAAAAGAAAAGGTTTTTCAGTGTGCAGTTTGAATAACAGGGTTTGCAGAGTGAATCCTTGTTCCAGGGTACATTTCCCAAGGCATTAGGGAAATGCCCTCCAACTCCCACACGTTGGCTGTGCTGAATGGAAAAATGCTCTGTGTCTATAGACCAAGGGAAGACTATGCCAAGGTGTCATGTCTGGTTAGGAGGAGGAAAGAAACCTAATCTAAAGGCAGATAAAGGCTTATAGATAGAAGAAGGGTAGAAAATGTCAGAATAAGGCTGAATGACTAAACCAATGCTGACATATTCCTTTAATGAGGGAAGAAAGGAAAGAAAGATATGCCTCTTTGAACTATCATAAAGTGAATTTTTGGAGCAATAGAAAAGAGAAACCATGGCCTCACTGGGGCCTGAACTAAAACTCCAGTCTGTGCTGAGAACCATTTCTATAGGGACACAGATGGAAAGAGCCATAATATCAGAGCACATGTCCTTGCTCAGGGCCCAGCTGTGATGGGGTATGAGATCAGCATCATTCCCTTTGCTGGTGGCTGTCATTCCTTTAGTTCTGCTTTGGTGAAACAATTACCTTTAAGCAAAAGTACCTGGATTATAACAAACAATGTTATATCCATAATCAGTGCTACTGTGAATGAAATTGAAAAATTCCATGTAAACCTCTCAAGTGATGGATTGAGAAGACAACATCCAGCTGGTGTGTGGCGACATGCACCTGAGGTAGCATCATCCATAAGGCAGCTTGTGTGCTCTTGGCTTTGAGAGTCAATTAAAGATTAGCTACAAAATACTTACTCCATGGTGGAAAGGTTAGTAGAGGGGACAGCTGGCTAAAGCCATGAAAGATTTGTGTTGTTTGGCTTAATCTCTTCCCCCTTGTTCTCTTTGTGCATTCTTCCTGGTCCTTTTCTCTGACATAACCTCTCCTCTTCCTGCCTGTCAGATGTCTTTATGCCTTGAAATCCTTAAATTAATTTTCTTTTTCCGCTTCCTTTCTCTGAGTTTCTCTTTAAAAAAGGTAATCTCTTGTGTTTTCCCAAGATACCTAAAAATCCTCTGCAAAAATGAGCTATTTTAAACAAGACCTTTGCTTTTTGATTTTTTTTCTAATTTGTTTTTCAGATCTAGGATATCACTTGTAAGGTCTCTATAAACAATAGCAGAATACAAAGACACTCCCTGATACCTATTGACTGTGTTCAAAACTGACCTGACTGGAGAATCCAGGTATATTGTTTGGGGGAGGAAAAGAGGGAAATCTGGTTTTATCTAAATAGGTAATTTCATTTGCTGTAGGTATGTGGTAGAGAGCATCTAAGATGCTAAAGCAGGTGCTACATGTAGAATCTGAGTACCTCTAGATTTTTAGAAATCAGGTACTCAAGTGTTATTTGACCAGGGCATTTTCACTCACAGAATTCCTTTGTCACACCAATAGATGGCAATATGTCTTCACGTCCCTTCACTTCTTCAAAAGTGAACTAAAAGGTGAGGAGCAAAGAGAGAAAACAGTTTTCCTCAAATGCTTTTTTCCCCTTTTATGTGTCAGAGTTTCAAAGTGAAATGTTCAAATGCCCTGGAAATGAGAAATTATCTTAAAACTAGTACACTGCATGCTACCACAGCACAAATTACCCCATGCTGTCCTGTCAGATTTAATCTGCTTGAATCATTTTTGGAAGGGATGATATGGGATTTAGTTTCCATGTGAGCTAGTAAACTGAGATTTACACTGTTCTTGATACTATTGCATATTTTAATCTAAGATTCAATTTATTGCCAAAGTTCTACATTGTGAAATCTTCAATAGATATCAAAAAGAAGAAAATAAAAAGAAAATATAAAGAAGTCTCAAGTCATTTAAGATACTTGATCTTCCAGTCTGGTTGTGCTTTGTGCTACAGCAGTGTAATTCAGAAATAACGGCAAATAAAATATCTCAGAGTCAGATTAGCAAATGTGATATAAAAATTAAAACCGAGTCTCATTTGCTCTGCTGCCATTGTGAGAGTGCCTGTGGGCTTCGGAGATGGGTTTTCCAGCAAAACTGGCCTCCGTTTTGATTAATTGTTGAATTAATTTAAACTTTTTACTCCCTTTATTTTCTCATATACTACCACTACTGCCACATGGCAGATAGGTTTTTTAGGACATATTTCCTACAAAAACTATTTTAATTGCTGCCAATTTGTTTGAAAATTGACAAGCACAGGGAAATGAATGCCTCTGCCCTGACTGTGCAGTTCTCTGCAATCAGGAGTGATCTGGAACCAGCAAGTTCAATTCATTTGGCAAATAATACTTATTTCAGCTGCATTGTCTGGTTGATCCACGGTGTACCTCGTACTGCACGAAGGATAAGGCTTTATGTGGAAAGTGGCTAAACAGTTGCTCCCTCCAGCCTGATATCTGGGACGAAGCTGCCTGGATCCCAGGAGGCACGGGAATAAATAACATCTCATGGATGAACAGAGCAGCACCACGGGGAGCCATCCAGCCCTGCCGCAGCCACAAAGGCCCGGGGCTGCGGCAGAGCTCAGTGCTCGCTCCACGCCGCTGCATGAAAGGCTCCGTGAGCTCTGCACCCACCGCCCTCTGCTTCACCCCCAGCCCTTCTCCTGGCCTCTCCTGGCACTGCATGACCTGCCTCCCTCCTGCAGCGCTGGCACCAGGCTGCCAGAAGATGCCTGTGCGGGTCTCTCATTCTGGCTGGCACCGTCTGAAAGCCCCACGCTATTTGGGAAGAAACAGTGTGCTTCTGCAGAGCATACTTTTCCCCGAGTTCTTGGCATCCTGGAGTTTTTTCTGCCCTTTCATGCACTAGCAAAGAGAGCACTGCAAGTCAGTAAAAAGGCCTTAATGTCGAGTTATTGTTAACTAAAGAATGCAGGTAGTGCTGAAAATAAATTGCATCTACTAACTGTGCACATCATGAGACCAAGCATTTCTTATGGGATCCTCCCCTTTACCAAAATTAGTGCCTTGTGTATAAAGAATTGCTCCTAGTTTTGTTGGGGGTGCTCGTAGCTGATGAATAGAGCTGAGGCTCAAGAGGTTATTGCGGATGCTAAGGACAACAATAGGGCAGCTAGAGCAGCAAGCTAAAGAAAATGAAGTTTCACTCATTAATTACCCATTCTTCTGGTTTCCAGGTGTAAACATGCTGTGCTTCCACAAGCCTGCAGATACAGAAAAGGGTATGAAGTGCCTTGCAACATTCTTACCTTTCATAACATTTCTGCCCTGAATGTATGCTCTTATTTTATGTAGGCATTTTATGTATTTTATATGCTTCAGAGGTTAGGCTTTTTTTGTAGTAGTACATCCATTTACTTCCATAGGGAGTATTATTCTGCCTCTTTGTATTTTATGAAAACTTTTCCTTTAAAAAAAGAAAAAAAAAAACAACAACAAAACAAACAAACAAACAACAACAACAAAAAAAACAACATGCCCCAGCCACAGTCTAGGATTATGTGAAATGAGTAGAAAATACACAAACCCCAGCCTTCAGCCTCAGGGATGAATCTCCATAATCTGAAGCCAACACCAGATGAACTGCTGAAGGGTTGCTGCTTAAGCCTTGATACCATTACCTCTCCTCTTTGACCTGAAGGGATTGATTATCTGCTCCTGGAGTATTAATGAGTTTGCTGAGCTTCTCTGCAGCAAACCTGTGGGCACGAACTTTCTCTTGCCTGGAGGAATGGAGGATAAATCCCTGAACTTGTTTTCATGGCTCCAGTATAATTGCTGATACAGGGGATTTTGTAATTTCTTCAATGAACAGCATCAGAATCTATGAATTTTATATTTAAAAAAAATAAAAAAAAAAAAAAAAAAAAAAAAAAAAAAGCAAGGGAGCCAGGTAAATGTAAGGAAGGAATGAGAAAAGGGGGTAAACACACTAGTATTATTTTTCTGGTCTCAGAAATGCATTTGCTAATGCAGTGAATAAATTTTAACAAGGCACAGGTCTCTGTGCAGCCCCAGCCAGTTCCCCAGATCCATAGCACTCTCATCCTACTGAAAGAGTGTCAACTTCATTAATGGCACCATTCTCCAGGTACACACAAATTAATCAAGCATGCATGAGAAGTTAACAAGTATAAAATTAATTGGATATTTTGATGCCTTTTGTAGATATTTCTAAGTAAACAAGGATGCTTATGTCAGGAGCTAGAGAGCAAAGTCAGAAAACCACTAAGTCAATTGATTTTTTTTTCATTTTCAGTGAGCTTCTGAGCAGGATCTGGTAGTATAAGCACAGCAGAAAGATGGGGCCCTGGGTACAGCACCAGGCTAAAAGTTACAGCACTCAGCTTTAGAGTGTCAATCTACCGCAACTTTATAGTTCTCTATGCCTCGGTTTCCCTCCAACAGCTGCTGTTTTTCTTCAAGGTAGAATTTACTCTTCTTGATGGGGATTTGCTGAACCCCAGTTGTGAAAAGGACATGGACTTTCTTGGAGACCACTGGGGCACTGTAATGCGGAATGTCAGACCTGTAATCACAGGATAGGAAATTCCTGGGTATCAATAGAATCTCAGGGTGCACTGCTGACATCCAGATGCTCTGTTCTGTGTCACTGCAGGCCTTTGGCATTTCCTCTGTTTGGGTTCTGGATCCTTTCTGAGCATGCACCATCAGTTTCACCAAACAAGGGCAAAAGGACTGAATACAAGCAATTTTAAAAACAAATGCTGAACATATCAGTTCATGCAACATTAAGTTCATGATTATGTGGATGTTCTTTCAGCCACTCTGTGTGTCCTGTTTATTTCACAGCATGCTTACACATTTAATATATGAGTTTGGAAGGGAGAAGGAATGTAACTTCACCTGTCACATGGGGAAAGTTACCTTGTTAATTTCCTATTGTTTGGCATTTTGAGCTCTTGAGGAAAAAGTATCAAGAGATTTATCCCTGCCAAAGGATATGACCTTTAGTGAACTGAGAAACACAGCATGCAGTCTCTGTCTTAAACCAACTGTTGCATTGCTTGTCATATTTATTTAAATGTCCTCCAGCATAGTGCGAGAAGCCAGGAAGGATCACATGAAAACTCACCAGGATTATGTTGGTTCATTCCCTAAAGAAATACATCCTTTCACACAAGCACAGCTTTTCTCATGATGGAAAAATAGGAGGACTCCTTGTATGCTATTGGAATGACTGTCAAATGGAAGCTACATCTGCCACTGACAGGAGCACTGGGGCCATGTTTAGCCCCACAAGTGGAAACTGGATTTAGTCAGAGCCATCACTCCTTTTGAAACATTTCTGTTTAGCCAAGGACCTGTATATGAGGAATGATAGATAGTCATTTTAATTCTATCTTTAGTCTAAGCTGAGACCACCAACATTAAAATGCCACAGCATTTTTTTTTCTGTAGCATTTCCCTAGGCTAAGTTTCTGCACAAGCCCTAAATGTAGATTTCCATAATATAGTATATTGTGATGTCTTTAACATGTTGCCTTGGCACTGATCACTGAATTTTCTGGGTTTATTGTATTTCTGGGCTTAGGGGAAAAGTCCCCTTAAGGAAGAAATCTCTGTAAAGAAAAAGTAAAAGAATGATTCCTTAAGAACGAAAAGGGCAATAAAGGCTCCACTACAATCCCTAGAAAGAGATTATGCAAATCAAGGGAAGGAGAAAGGGAGCATTGCAAGGGAGCTGGCACAATAACTTATGAGAAAGGAAAATTAATTCTGTCATGCCAAGACCAAGCACCTTTCCTTCATACTATCCCCTCAATGTTTTTTCCAGCTTCCTTCCTGATATCTCTTGTGTCAGCAATAGGTCAAAATTTATGGAGGATTTGGATACAGTGAGTGTCCCTTCATTTTCCTGAGTGTTTTCATGGTTCAGTTTAGTACATTCTTCCCCTTCAGCCTTTAAATTCTGTTCCCCTTCAGGAAAACCTCTGTTCCTTTCAGAGAATCTCTGGAGGGTTTTCCCAGTCTTCTTTGGCTGTTTTTCTCAAAAAGACTGTCTCTTGCATTAATATCTTTGTCCGCAAGCTCCAGTGAGCAAACCTAGGGTGGCAGTTTATGTCCAAATAATTTTGCTAAAGGGTCTTATATATTTGAACTTCTGCCTAAGCATCAGGACTTGAAAGCATCCAGCAAGGGTGGAAATATTTCAGTAGCTGGGATGGCTCCCACAATTTGTTGTTGTTTCATGTTTTTATTTTGCCAAGAGTATCTTATACTTTCATTAATTGCCTGGCTGTTTGGAGATAGGGTGCACAGAGCTCCAGGCATGAAAATAGTGAGTCCCTCCTGAACTCTTTCTGATGGCCTTGTACCTTAGCAGCCCTTAGGTTAGCAGCTTCCAGCAGACCTGGATTATGATATGGAGAGTGAACAGAGAAGGAGCAGAATTATTGAGCCTGGGCAAAGAAACTACAGAGAATGAGTGAAAACATGACCTGAATGATATGGATTGGAATTAGGGCAAGGAGCAGGTCACTGGTGGACTGGAGGTGAGATGGGCATGTCTTAGACAGGGATCCAAGCGCGGAGGGAACAGGGACTGACTGGGCAAGGAGACTGGTGCAGGAGAAGGTGCAGGGAGTTGAGAACTGAATGTGCTTGATGTCTGATGGCTGAAATTGGGGTGAGAAGCTTGGATGGAAACTGGTGTGGAAAGGATTAGGAGAAGAAATGATGATGAACCATGTGGAGTGGGAGGGAGAGCAAGAGGAGAGCAGGGTAATGGAGTGAATCAAGCTGGGACAGGTGAAGGGAACGGCAGACACTGCATTCACTCACTGCTTGCCTTCTCACGCCAGGCTGGGGGTTCCATACCATGTTTCCTTGCTCTCTGCACATGTGAAGGCTTCCATCTCCCCAATGAGAGAAACATATTCCCCACCCTGCATGCTGATTCACACCAAAGATGACAATCAGCACTTGCTTTCAATTACTTAATTCGTTTGAATTAGTTGAAAGCTATTTTTGCATCCTAGAGGGATCCAGCCTGGTCTGAGCTCTATGACTGGCACCACATGATAGAAAAGCTTCTGCCTTTTTTTGATTTTGCAGTTTGTCTGCATATTGCAGCAAATAATACTTTCCCCAAATTCCACTCTTTCTTTTGCACATTTTGAATTAATCTCCTGGCCATTGTTACAAGCTGAGTCTGGTCTGTTTATTTAGCTGGATAAATGTCTGATATAAAATCTCATTAGCCCAACAATTACCTTTGACACCACAGATGAATAAAGTCTCTTTGCCATGTAAATTAGGAAATCATAGTAAGTCCCTTCCAGCTCTGAAAAGGTACACTTTTGAAAGACATTCAAAATGCGGAAAATCAGTTAGAGTCATTAATATTTCTGTGGTGGGTACAGTTCATATCAGACATCCCAGATACCACCAGACCTAGGCTTTTATTATTTCTCCTCCTGAAAAAACTGTCTTTCTGCATCATATGCAGACCAAAAGCCTAGTCGTTACATTAATCATTCCACTTGATGATTCTGTCAGTTCTTCCTGTATGGCATTTCTTTAGAAAATTGCAAAAAGAATGAGACAAGAACTGGTCTATAAAGGAAATCAGAAAGTGAGTCCATTCTTTGCAGCATTTCTATTATCAATCCCCTTTAATAATTTGTAATAAGCAATATTAATGGAAAAATTATTTACAGTATTAATGCAAAAATATTTGAAGTGCAGGACATTTAGATTTGGGTTTGATTTCCTCCTCCATTTCTCAGGTATTCTCTCTGATGTGGTAAAAAGACTGTCTATTTAGTAGTGAATATGGAAGAAGCTCAAGATTTCGGTACTGAGGGAGCTGACAGAAGTGCTCACTGAGCCACTTCCATCATTAGATTCAATATTAGGAAAAATTTCTTCATGCAGAGATTGTCAAGCAGTGGAAAAAGCTACCCAGGGGAGTGTTTGGGTCACCTTCCCTGGAAGGATTTAAAAGAAGTGTAGATGTGGCACCTGGGGACATGGTTTGATGGTAACTTGGCAGTACTGTGTTAACTGGTAGACTCAATGATATTAAAGATATTTTCCAACCTAAATTTGATTCTAGGATTCTATGATTTCAAAGATGCCCAGATCCCATTCATAGCCAATGCCATTCAAATGGCTCTGAGACTTTGAAAATTTAGTTGAAATCTTTCTGAAGTGACAGCCATTGGAATCGTCAGTGTTTGGTTTCCCAGTCCCTCAGGTCCTTTTACAAATATTATCCAAGCAGAGTGCTGCTTGGAAATGGGAGCTTGTATTGGGCTATATTTTTTCAGAGAACCTGTAAAAATGAACATGAAAGTGTGTGTGCACAGAAGAAAAAGGATCTTTGTGTGATGTTTTCCATTCATGTAGCTGTGTTGTGTCATTCTTTCATAATAAATGGAGCTATGTAGGTTTTCCTACATGTTAGAAAAATAATTGGATTTCAAGAAGACATGCTATACCCTTGTTTACTCAGATGTCATTCCTTTATGGTACAGCATCTCTAATTCTGTAAGGCTGTTCTGGCCATCCAGGTCACCAGCAGCCTCAATATTTTGTACAGGCATGGTATGCCCAGAGTCAAAACTGACTGGCAAAAAGAACACACTGTAATTAACCCTAGAATTGTAATTAACCCTAGCATGGTTCTCAACCTAGGATGATGGTTTTTAATACTGAAATTACATTTAACCACTCCAGCAGAGATGAGCAGAAAGCAGGAAATGTAGAAATAAGCAAAATAATGAAGTGATTAATATTCACAGTATAACGAATTCACTCTTCCCATCTGTTAGAGATCACTATGCATTCCACACTTATCTGTCTGTAAATCAAAAGCAGACTGATGATTTATAAAAAACCCAGTCATTTATTCAGAGAACTGCACGTCTCTTGATGTTTTAGTTGGTTGCCTGTTATCTGGATTTTACAAATGTGGTTAATTGTCCATAACTCTACTGAATTTTTTTTGCAAATATATTTTCATGTTTGGTCAGAAAGTGTTGTGCATGATTATTCTAATGATAAGAGTAGAACATGACTGTAAAGTGCACCTCTAATTTCTGCTGAAGGCAGTGGGATTTACAGCAATGAGCTTTAAAGATGGTTCTCCTGCTAGGCCTGGATCACTTTCTTAAGCTCTACAAACTATATTGCATTTGCTAGAGTAATTTCTTTGATCACTAACCCCTGGCCCAAGCCATTAGTATTTGGGGACCAGCCAGGTTTCCATTAAGAGGAGAAATTGATAACAGAAATCAGACAGGTTTTTTTGGTGCTGACCTGCTTATTTACAATGAATATTCACAAAGTTATGCTTGCCTGAACCTAGCAGAAACCCATAGATTTTTAAACTGTGTTCAAGAGCTGCCTCTAATGCCTCAAATGCCTTTAACTTTGTCCTTTTTCCAGGACTGCCAGCACAAAAGTGTTTTTCATTGATTCGCCACTTTTTTTTTGTCTTTCTCCTCTATTTTTTGCGTTCCACATGAACATGAGGTACTGTGCAGGTGACTAAGCATTGGAACAGGCTGCCCAGAGGGGCTGTGGAGTCTCCTTTCCTGGAGATATTCAAAAGCCATCTGGACACAAATCTGAGTAACCTGCTCAAGCAGTAACCTGCTTGAGCAAGGAGGTTGATCTACATGACCTCCAGGGGTCCCTTCCAACCTTACCCATTCTGTGATTCTGTCCTTGCAAACACTGCCTTGCTGCCTTTGGGGCCAGACTCTCAGCCTACATACAACAGTTGAGCCAAGGTCCACTCTGGCTCATCTATCCATCAGCTACCTTGGCCACCAGGCACCATCTTCCATAAAACAATCTAATTTCTTCCCTGTGGGTGAAAGATCAGGATTTAACCAATGCTGCAGTAAATGGCAGCTGCTGAGACCTTTTTTTTTTAACATAATGCAAATTTTCTGTCGCTAACACAAAGTTATTACATGTATAAAAATTGGTAGGAAAGAAAACAAAGCTGGAATCAAAACTGAAGTTTTTTTAGAATTTTCAGGTAAAGGGGATTGCAATTATTTTTAGATGAAAAATGGTGTTTATATGTCAAAATGTTATGCCTTTTCTTTTTTTAAATCTATTTAAACTCTTGCTCCTTAGCAAAAGTCTAGTAGGATTGCTTTAGTTTGGGTTGGTTCAGCATAGTTAAAAGTGTTTTATTCTGTTGAGTGGCCTCAGAAGTTTTAGCTTTCTCTGTTTAGTAAATTTTTATACTGCATTTCCACTTCATGCGTGGAATGGCACTTTGAGGTGCTATCACTCCTGATGGTCTGGAGGCCTCCAAAGAGTGGTTTCTTTCTTTCACAAGATCAAATGGATTTCTTTCCAAGTATCCTCTATGGTTCAAGGTAGAAATCATCTGACTCCAGTGCATGATAATAGCTGGCAAAATAATCCAACTTGTGAAAAGAAATATGTTCATCACTCTCCTGAGATAGAAAGCCTGTGCAGTGAGGTGGTATAATGAGAAAGCCCTATGGGCGTATTAAGCTAGTTCCAACCAAATCATGTGAGACCACATCAGTAAGACAACAATGAAGTTGTTCTATTGAACTTTGTCAAAGTATTTTATTCCCGATAACAATGTAAAAAAAAAATAATAAAATACTCTCCATTTTTTTTGGTCAGGCTGCAGCATAGGAAACCACTGGCATGACTGTTTTTTTTTTTTTTCCTTCAAGATGAATTTCAAACATTACTAAAATCTGAGTGTAATCCCTTGCTTGCAGATCCAAGCCTGACTGTTTTTATTTTAGTTTATTTTTATAATAAGTGTTGACATGAAGTGCGAATAAAATGTAGGTTTCAGGTGTATCTCTGAGCTGATACTTTTTTGTTTTCTTAGCCTTTGAGCTTGCTGTTCCTTGTGGGTTCCTTCTTGCTCAAAATATTCTATGACTCTGATTCTTAGATTGGAAGTCACCTTTCAGAAAGTGTGTATATACACTAGTTTTTCTCTAAGGCTTTTGGATAGTAACAATTTTATAACTTATGCTATCAGCCATTCTGCCCCTCTTTCAAATGTCTTTCTACTCCTGTGGTTTTCAACTTCTTTCAGTTTCAAACTCTTACTAGTTTTTTTGTGGAAATGTAGACCTCTGTATACCGTGTTCTAGCCTGCTGACAAATGCCTTTTATTTCTTAGTTACCCTTTGCAGATTCCTTAGAAATTTTCTTTGGGCTGCCAGACTGAAAAACCACAGATCTGCTGTCAACCCACATCAGCTGGACTGTCCTTTTCCTTTCCCCTACTGCATATGCATGCTTTTACTTGGAGTAGATATATTCTTGGCAAATGCAAAGTTTGTCTCTGGCCAAGGGATTCCAAAAGAAAAGCCTTTACCATGATTACCCTTTTCAGCTTGTATTGATTTTGAGTCTTGAGAGATTTTCTGCTAAAGACTACTGAGGGCTTGTGCTAGCTAGTAAGAGAAAGAAAATAAAAAAAGACCTTTTTTTTTTTTTTTTAATCAAAAGAAAAAACAAACTTGAAACAGACAAACATCAGTGTTTCCAAGGTAGTCTCGGCACCAGAAGACTTGACATTGCTTAGAACCAATTCAGTTCAAGTTCAGTTTTCAATTCTTCTTTGCACTATTGTCTTCAGCCCAAATACTGCTCTGCTACCACAGTTGTTTTTTACATCATTGCAAGGTCTTATATGCTTTCCTTAATATTAACAGGGATTCTCAGGTTCTGAAATCCTGTGTCTTACAGTGAGCACCCTGCCTTGACACCTATCTGAGTCAAGGCTGCACTAAAGAAATACTGACATCTCTTTTGTGTCCATGTCAGGTATCTCATCAGTAGAACTTCAAAGTTCTTGTGAGACCTCTAATGGTGCACATGGAGCTATATATATTATAGAAATAAGCAGAAATAAGACAAGAGAGATTGAAAGTGTATTGCTAGGAATGGTACGTTTGTGTATTTGTTGTAAAAAGTTATGAGCTATGACTATGCCCTTGTGTCTCCTTTGCCTTGATTTTTTACTGTGCAAACAGCAAAAGACCACAAATAACCTGCCTTTTGTGCACCTGTTTTATGGAGAATCCTTAAAAATGATGCAGTATATGGTGTGTGGGATGGTTTTGTGGGGTTGTAGGGACTTCTGTTCTCTCCTTTGGGTCTCTCCTTACAAAAGGGTACTACCATATTGGCTAACAAGGAAAGTGCTTGAAACAAGCTGCATATACTCCTGCTATTTTAGTGTAACAGAGGGAATACTCCTACCTGCCAGTTCCAGGCTCTGCCTGAACCCTCTTCATCCAGCATTTAGTCTTTTGAAATTCTCCACAGCATGAGCTTATTGGTGATTTCAATTCTCATTATTTCTGAATATAAGAAGGTCACTAACTGTAAACTGGTTTCCCAAACAATATCAGGAAGCTTCGAAGTAATATGTGCAATTCAGTACAGCTGTCAGGAGGAGCCAAACTGGTCCAAAGAGAAACTTGGAAAAGTATGTAGCTCCTCAGGTGCAGAGAGGTGCTCAGAAGGCACTGCAGGAGCTCTGCTGATTATTCACCCTGTCCAAACTTAGAGGGGCAATTTGAGACAAGATAGTGTTTGGAGCTTTTTAACAAGCTGGAGGAATTGTGGTTCAGACATACATGGTTATGGTGAGTGTGAATCCTTGACACAGATCTTTGAATAAGGCAAGCTGGTCATCGGACCCCACGGAGAGTGGCTATGAGGCAAATTCCAGTCAAGAGGAGTACAGACTCTGTCTTTGCATTGGCTCAGGGATCTTCAATTTTGCAAAACAGAAATATGAAAAATTGAATGGGAAGAAATCCAGTTTTGATGCTCAGAGAAGGGAATTGCAAAAGAACTGATCTGTTTTTAAAAACCTTAAATCCCCTGAAAGCTTCTGATTAATTTATTGAAAAAGTGTTCATAAAAGATGTAACCAAACCCAAATCTGTTGCTTCAGTAAAGAACACATTCAGGATGAAAAGCCCAGGGCTTTTCCCTAGTAGCACAGAGAGAGAATTTCTGCTGTCATCCAAGTAGGCACCTGTCACTCCCATCACAGCAGGAGCAGCATGATTTTCGGCCTAATTTCTAGAACATCAGGGGTGTTGAATGGAGATCTCAGACACTATGCAAACCAGGACCCAAAGCTACAAACACTCCTCTTTTTTATTGCTTCTTCTCTTCCCCTATGAAAGCCTCAAGTAATATGAAGTCATCCTTAAGTCTGTTTCTGTTCCCCAGGCTTTTCTTTCCACAGTGGTGGGCTGCTCCTCATTTATTTGTGAGATGGTGTGACCCACTTTGAACAAAGTTATATGCTGATCAGTGAAAAACAGAATATGCTTTCCTGACTTTTGAATTATTATTCAAAAGGAAAGAAGACCCAGAGAAGCATGCCATATTCATTGTTGCATTACAACACATCTGAGTAGCCTAGCTTTACTAAAACAGACCCATGGAGGAACAGGAGTCTGCCTTTCTGCAGGCATCCAGCTTAGTTCCATCTGGAACAACTCTGTGGCAAGAGCTGTGGGATGTGAGTTATGTGTAGGAAAATGAAGTTTGCTCTTTATTTATTACTGTGGTTTAGCTGTATATCAGGGCTTTGAAATCACAATGCACATGTTAATTCCAGGGGTAGTCCAGCAGCTCATCCTGGTTTGTCACTTTCACAGACAGGACATCTGACAACATTGTTCTGCACTCAAAGTCTCTTTCCAGTGATCTTGTCCATATCTGCTGCTTGTACTGTTGAGTCATGCTGTCAGGGAGTGTTGTTCATGCATACTTGGAATGCTGTCCTGAAATTTACTAATCTATTTTCTCTATCAAATCTGTAAGAATTAAAGGAGAATTTAGTTTCTAAGAATCATTTTGCTATCGTAAATTTGATTTAACTGCAAAGCAAATAGGTCTCAGTGAATGTTTTTGTTGGCTTTTTTTTTTCCCTGAACAGTGATTAATATACATTTAAAAGCAATATTCATAAATTACTCAGCGCTTTTATTTTTCATGCCAGTGATTTTCTGTTATGTCTATATCGCTGCTCTTGTGGCTGTTTTAATTGCAGGGACTATGCAACAACAGGTGCTGAACAAATATGCATATCATGGATCTGCAGTTCACCAGATCCAGTGACAAGTCGCGAAGCCTTCCTTTTGCTTGCTCTTATTTTAAAACAGAAGTAGAGGTGCTGGGTGTAATGTACATAACAAGGACACGATCAGCTCCACCTGGAAGGCCCAGTCCTTCAAGGATTTGCCTCCCAAGGACTTTCTATGTTGAAGGTTCCACATTTCCTAACATTCAGAGATCTTTGCAGAAACACATTTAATTGTTGCCTTTATGAGGCCTAGTCATAAAAATAATAATAAAAGCATGGGTTTATGACAATTGTAATGTGACAAACATTTGGCAGATCTTTGGAAAAACTGTCTCTATTTGTGCCTTATATAGACCAGCACTCCTAAGTAAGAGTAGAAAACCCCAGCAAAGATGACAGAAAATAAAATTTTAGAGATTTTCCTAAGCTAGTTTGACTTCTTACAGGTATCTGTGCACTTTTGAGGCAATCCTATGTATATTACAGCTTCTGTAAATGAAAAATATAATGATGGTTTACCAGGACCAGATGAAATATTTCTTCCAGTTATGCAACATAAATTTATTAGGGTCAGTCCCTCCTGCCCTAATATAGTAAACCCCTTAAACATCTGCACACATTTAAGTCCAAGTATATGTTTGCAACTATTATTGGGTACAGAGTAGAATAATTGAAAAATTACTCACAGATAAAGTGCATTTGGCAAATTACAGATGGGTATACATAACCAAGCTACTGGATTTGTGGTTTGGATCATGAGGTTTAAAATCCCTTAACACATTATTTTAAGCTGCTGCATACCAGATCTATAATTCAGATAAGAAGAATTAAGAAAGACTTCCTTTTACATTTACATTTATCCCGCACTGTAAAATTTGCAGTCACTGCTATTGATGAGAAATGGACTTGTGGCAGTTGTGTTACAATCCTGAGTGGACACAAAATATTGGAGCCAGACAGGGAAGCAGGCAAGAGGCAGAAGAAACCTCTTTGTGCCTTTTTCTACCTGATGAGAACAATCTTAGGTTTTACCAGCTCTAAATCTTACTGGGTGTGCATTTTGAACCTGAATTTGACAGGTTTTTAAGAAGCCACAGGAAAAATAGTTTGAAATGGCACTTAATCTTCTGGCTGTGTTTTTGAGCCCAAGAACAGTGGTTGCCATGCTTTGTGCTGAAGTCAGGACTGCCAGCAAATATTCATGTGATCGCACCTGCCAGATCAGACCTCTCAGGTTACTTTAAACAAAAAGGCACTCAGATTTTGAATCCTAAATAGCCTGAAGCAGGAGATTTTCTTGAACCTGAGCTGGGATGCAGAAGTCCAAGGCTTTCAGCATCACAGCTTCAGGTCCTTGTCTCTAGAAGGGAAAGGCAGGGCTATTGGTGCTCAGCTGAAATAACATGTCGATAGCCAGCCCAGCTGTTTCTTGGACTCCTGCTCCACATACCCTCCTGCTCCACATGCCCTTCTGCTCCTGCTCCACAGAAATAAGGAGTTCTTGGTGTTTTTACAAGGTGGCATTTAGCCCTGTGTCTGGCCTCCTCTGGCAATGTTTCCTGGCCAAGCATCAGTGACAACAGCTTCTTGTCATTGATATTCAAATAATGTCTTGAGTGTTCAGGATGTCACATTTGTGCACATCCTGTATATTTTATACTTAAGCATATCAAAATTAGCCCCTTCTCCAGGAATGATCACTTAAGAGAATTGCTAAGAGTAGAAGCAAAAATAACTAAACAATGTTTATCCTAGTCATTAATTCATACGAATGGCATAAATAAATAAATAACACGACAAAAACAAATAGGGTAAAATAAATTGATTTTTGTTGTAGTTTGTGCAAAGAGTAAGCACTCATTTGATATCAGCACCACTGCTGTGACACAGGCAACTATTTATAGCCTCATTTGTTCTGTGCAATATATAGTGCAGAGATGATGAGTTCTTTACCAAGGTCAAGGATTAAAGTAGGGGAGGAAGCTGCATGTAGGGCCAGACATCTTGACACCTGTATATGAGCATCTGTGACTTTCCTGTGATTTGGTCAGTGTCTCTGTTAAGTGAATTAAAAGTGAGATTTTTCAAACCTCCATAAGACATTAGTTGCAATTAAAACTATGCCTTACAGTTCCTTTTGTCCACTTAGGAAAACCAAGGCATTTTGTTTTATTGGCTTTGGAGTATCTGCAGTTATAGACTGCAGGCAACTAGTGAAAAAAAAATGCAAAACAAACTAGCAAAACCAAGGCAAATAGAAAAAAAAAAGATAATTCCTGCTTCCAACAGCAGCACAGAGCTAATCCCTTCAGTGGACATTTGTAACAGCCAAAGCAATGAGGTCTTCCACATATTTGAAAACTATTTCACAACCTTTACTGATTTCTAATGAGGCTGAATTAGCACCTCCTTTATTTTCTAGGGGCTGCATCTTAGCATCAAGGTTGTTGGAGAGGTGAGGAGAATGAAATCATGTAGCTGTGCACAGAGGAGGAGCAGCCTCTGAAACTGCTCACGCTTGGCTGGAGTTCACAGAGCATAAGCCAATTTTTGCGCCCACAGAGCAGTTCATTTCTTGGCAGCTGAATTGGAATAAAGCTCCAAGGCTACCGCGGCCCACAGCCTGCTGTGACTCGGTGACCACAGAGCCTAATTTGTGCTGGATAAAGCCCTAAAGAGATTAACTGACACAGAACATATGCTACTTTACCTTCTACAAATGAACCTCAAATGCAGTGCCATGTTTCTGATCCCTCTCTAAATTTTTCAAATACCCCACCGCTTAGTCACAGATATAGGGGAAACTGAAGAAGAAAAACAATTATCATTAATTCATTTTTTTACAAACACTTCAAAAGACTATATGCTTTCCCTGCCAGAAATGTGACATTTCACATTAAGGGATCTATACAAAATGCATGCATTCATTTTAGGAAACCTCTGAGCAGCAGCAATACAGGTGTCTTACCTGCAGCACAGCCATGTAGGAGAAGCAGCTACATCCAGTGTTGAGTTTAGCAAGGGATGGCCACATAAAAGTCTGTAAAAGTCACTGAATCTCTTCAGTCTCCCCTGGCCCATAAAGAGCTTCTTGGAGGTGGTCAGCACCTTAAAAGACAGACCAGCAGGAGCAGGAGTGCCAGTCAACAGGATTAGGGTGTTTTCAAACCAGACTGGTGAATTTTTGCACTGTGGATAAGATCCACTCTGTGGTGCAGCCGTTCCTGACTCCACACCATGGAGCTGGCTGGGATGAGTTATTCTTTCCTGGTAGCCCACACACAGCAATATTACACTGGGGACAAGGGTGCTGTTATTCACCCAGATGTCATTCCAACATGGACTTTGAATGTGGGTCTGGGGACAAGCAGTACCATATAGCATAAAAGACGATGAGGCTCAATCCATTTCCATGTCATGAAACTCGATCTTCACAAAGGATTCAGGTTAGGATACCTGGGATGGTCACATGTACAGGCCATCTTCCATGAAAGCAGTGGTCTGACGTCATTAATCTAACATTTCATAAATCCTTTTGAAAACTCAACCCCACTGCAGAGAAAGGCATTTATTATCAGTGATTTCAAATGCAGCTAGCTTCATTAAATTCAAGGCATTTCATCCTATTGAAATAGCAACAAATATCAGTTCAAACAGCCATTTAAAATGAACTAATAAATACTGGATCAAATAAATGATGTCGCTGTTTAACAGCTCTACATTTTTAGCCTGCTTTATTGTTGTATCTTAAAGCCAAATATATCTGCAGACATTAGGAGCAGTGTCCAGAGGAGGGTTAAATAGGAATGAATCTGTATCAAATGGCATCTTAGAAAGGTTTTTAGCTCTTACAAGATGGTTCAGACCTCATACACTAAAAGCTCTGTGTGTCTCTTTAAAACTGGAAACATCATGGTGTTGAAGTTAACAGTTAAGATTCTTCCTGGTGTCTTTTTTTTTCTGAGATTTTCTGGATGCCCTTAAAAATCACATCATCCAAATCCAAATGAGAACTGCAAACCTAACACGTTTAGTGCCTTTTTAGAAGCATAATCTAACACTGCTGTTCTCAGCAGATATATGTCAAGAAATTGAATTATTGTCTTTTACCTTCCAGGCATTTGCTCCAAAGACTGAGCAAAGCGTGTCAGCTTTCGTGATGCAATTTAACTCGCGTTGGGGTAGTGATCATGGTCAGTGTCTGTGGGTGAGCTGATGAGCAGGAACTCATGCTCAAACAGCAGTTGTCAGTTACTGTGTGAATACAGTCTAAAGTCCATTGTAGTGAAGTTTCCAGAATCAATGGATTTAAGGGGCCAAATTCAACACCATATTCTACCAGTGTGCCTCCAGGATAATCCAAACCCATAATTAATATTCTGTCATATGTCAAACTTGTTTTCAGGTCAGACAACCAGTCTGCACAGGCTTCACATTTTTACACTATCAAAACTGTTTGGTTTTTATGTCTGGAATCTTCTTGATTTTTGTATTCATTCCTCTCCTAAAATGCATAGTGGGCTGGGCAGATCAAGTCCTTACCATAACTGATTAACTGGGTATCTTCTTTTTCTCCCTTTTCTTTCCATACTTTTCCTGACAATGACATTAGATCTTGCAGGTGCCAGAAAAACAAAGCTCAGAAGGTGCCAAGTTGGTAAGATGTGTAAAACTGGATTATTTATACAAGTGAAAGAAGCTCATAAGTTTCTACCCTCCAAGCAGCGACCCTGTGCTCCCCAACCTGTTACATGTACATATTGAGTCTAGGCCCAAGTGAACAAGTCAATTCCTCCAAGACCATAAAATTGGCACAGGCCCATTGGACTCAGTAGAACTACACTGCCAAGGATGCTTTTTTAGCTCAAGGGGGAATGATGATTTTAATCTTGGAGGATTTCAGTGTTATAAGCTCTCCAGTAAAAACCTAAGGAAAAGAAAAGGAAGGAAGGAAGGAAGGAAGGAAGGAAGGAAGGAAGGAAGGAAGGAAGGAAGGAAGGAAGGAAGGAAGGAAGGAAGGAAGGAAGGAAGGAAGGAAGGAAGGAAGGAAGGAAGGTTATAAATATTATCAGCAAGAAGACTAGAAGCATTCCATCAAACAGAAAGCTGTGAATATCTGGAAAATAACCCACACTTACTACGTATATAACTACAATCTTTCCATTTGTTTGGAGGCAATCAGGGTTTTATGCTCAAACAAGAACTTTTCTCAGCTAGGCTTTGTTCAGAAAGCTCCGTTTTCCTGTGGCAGCAGCATGTGAATGCCAGGGTGCCACATGGAGCATAGGCAAACTACATTGCAGGGAGGGCTCCTGATTTCACGGCTTTTGGTCACACAGTCCTGGTGGTAAATGAAGATATTTTCAGAACGTGCCTTTCTCCAAGATTCTAAAGCTTTCATTAGCCAGGCTCAAATGGAGATGATCTTGTGCTTTGGATGTGGTAGTTGTTAAACTATAGCACCTGACAGCCGTTCCCACTGATAACTCCTCAGAAGTCCTGCACACAGCATTTCCTGAGGGGGACTTCACCATCTGCCATAAACTCACAGGGGATGCCAATCAGGCCGGGGGCTCAGAGCCCATCCTGTGTCCTCCTTAATAAGAACACTGAAAGGCTGTAATTTTTGCCTTACTAACTCTGTCACATTTCCTCCCTATTTGATTGATTTCTTTTCAGCTCTTCCCTCTGTTGCCTATGTAACTACCTTCCTCTTTTTTTCTTTTCATATAGCACACATGCACACTAGCATTTTAATTCCAGTGTTTAAGGCCTTAAATAATATAGTACTGCTGCTGTCTACTAGCAAGACTGTCCATGATCTCTTACTGTGTCATGGTTGTAAATATCAATTGCAAGGAGAATGTAACATGATAGAATGTAATTGCATGTCTTGGAAGCTTGCTCAGATTGCCAGCACCTGCATTCCCAAAGGAAAACAAGACAAAACAAAACAAAGCAAAACAAAAAGACTGGAAATCTATACCTTGGTGTGGACAGTACTTTTTGCTAGTCTTTAACCTGCCTCAGAGCTTTCCTTTGCAAGAGCTTTCCTAAGACTGTTCAAGAATGTTCAATATCAGGTTGGACAGGGCTCTGAGCAATCTGATGTAGCTGGAGATGTCCCTGCTCACCGCAGGGATGTCACACTAAATGAGCTTTAGAGGTCCCTCCCAGCCCTAACCATCCCATCACCATGGTTCTGTGTGCCTGCTAGTCCCAGCCTTGCTGGAAGGAGGCTGTGTGCACTTTGCAGAATTGCTCTGTGCCATGGTTACAGTTGTCTGTGAGGTCTCACAGTGAGACTAGGAGAAAACTGCAAATCCCTGTGATGATAAGTGGAGGAAAATGGCCTGATGATCTTCTTGATTTAGGATAAACAGAGTGTAAATAGATTTTTTAGTACAAAACTAGTGGAAGGTGCTTGCATTCCAAAATACATCATTTCACTGATCTGTATTAGGGTGTATCGCTGTCAGAATACAAGGAACAGGCAACCAGGCATAGGGAAAGGCAAACACCTTTAATGCTGCTTTTGCCTTATAGGGATAACTCAGCATAAAATTATGCCCTGAGATACCATAATGTGGAACTGCACTGTCAGGCTCCTGAAGATCACCTCAAGATAATATGAGACAGATTTTTCAAAAAGAACTGAAAACATTCCCTCAGCAAAAACCATTCCTGTTTTTAAATTACTCAGCTGAAAGACTGCTTCCTCGAATGATTACACACATCAGAAAACTGTATTCCTATTAAAAAAAGACCCCAAATTTTGTTTCTCATTCCAAAATATATGTGCA
This sequence comes from Chamaea fasciata, assembly GCF_029207755.1. Classification (NCBI taxonomy): domain Eukaryota; kingdom Metazoa; phylum Chordata; class Aves; order Passeriformes; family Sylviidae; genus Chamaea; species Chamaea fasciata. Next base: position 35,674,445 of record NW_027094087.1, read on the forward strand.
TATTGGCCTGCAATTTCTGTGTGTAAGCACCATGATAAATCCCCATGATACATCCACAGATGAAAATAGCAGTTCAGAATTTGCTAAACACTGTGGAACACTTTCTGCAGCATGGATTTGTTTTCCACCTTTTTTACAATAATAAATGTTAGACTCAGCAGTAAGGGCTTATAACACAGCCACACCAGTACTGCAAAGTGTAGGATTTATTACCCAGATCTGCAGAACATAAATTTTCCAAGGGCCGTAATTGTATAAAATGCTACATGAATCCAACAATGTGAAGAAATGTATTTTTAGGGCAAAAATTTTCCAGTTATCATAGTCTCAACCTTTGGCTGGGAATTAAAAACTCTACAGGACTGAAGTGCTCAACAGCGTGTTGGAACTGGCACGTGTCTTTTGTTAACTAAACACAAATCCTTCTCAAATGCTGGGAAGACCTCTCCCATTGCCTGAACTGGTCAATTCTGGGCTGTCTCTGGTACCAGCACTGGTGTCAGCAGAACAGATAGTCCCCCTCGGGGTAAGTAAAAATATTAGACCTCATGGAGGGAAGCAGCGTCTCATAGAAAAAAAGAAGTGGCCTGCCTGAAGTATTTTCATATCCTAATGGTTCTGAACTGTTATCAAGTCTACCACAAGACTTCACTGCACCTAAATAGCTGCAAGTTGTCTCCCTCAAGCAGATAGCTGTTTAGCTTAAAATAAGGTCATACTTTCAGATCAGCTTCAAGAAAATGCCAACAATTCCTATTGAACTCATCTCAGTGGATGAAACTCTTCATGAATTGCTGTGCCTACCTAGGAAAACCCAATTACAGCTTTAAAAGTTCACTATCTGTATTCATAGAGTGCATAAACATATTGTGAAATACCTCAAAAAAACCTGCCCCCCCCACCAGAATCATCATGGCCATCATCAGAAGTTTGGTGTAGTTGTGAAATAATCTCTTTTTCTAAGACTGATTTAGGTATCTGAAAAAAGATGCTTCAGGTCACTACTCTGTGACACCCATTTTTTTGGCTCTTACATGTGCTTCTCTTAAGTCACACTGGAGAAAAATGCCTAAGAAAGCCAAAGATGGTTGTGATCATGTTCAACAATGTATAAATAGTTTTAAAGGAAAAGTTAAAATAAATCTTAAGAAAAAGTTGTCGTAAGCCATGGATTCAGCTTCCATTGTGTGCTTTCAGCTCTTTCTCTTTGTTTTCTCAAAAAGAGTGAGTGCAGGATTGTCCCACCTCACAGACTGGTCTTGACAATAAATGCATTAAGGTGCAAGATGTGGATGAAGTAGCACAACAGAAACCACTTCATACTTGCATACATGAATTGTTGCATATTTACAGTTTGTAGGCAAACATAAAATAACTCTGAAATACTTACTCTTTAAGGTGACTCCTTGCTTTTTTCTTTTAAATACCTATTTCATGGTTTTCTGAAGCCTAGTTAATGAGATTTAGAAGTGATTGCTCTGTGGCTTGAGGTAATCTTCAGATGTCTCTCACCAGTTCTTTACACCAGACAAACCTCTAGTGGAATCTTACCACTGAACTTTCAAAGAATATTAAAATCTGCTTTTGTGTTCTTTCTTTTTCTTTTTTTTTTATAATAATTTTATTCTGCCATTTGCCATTTACCCATTTGTGATTCTAACAAGGCCTATTTGGTACTTTCCCCTTAGAAGCTGTGGGTTTTTTTCCCCTTTGTAGATACTATTTGCAAAGCTTCTATTTGTCACCCTAACAAAGCAGAGCTGAATGAGCTATTTAGCCATATAATAAATGAATGAAGCAAGAGGACCAATTGAATTGGTGCTATTATTTCAACAAAATCCTTTCAGCAATTGTCTTTCTCTTCATAGAGACCTTCATGGCATTATTTCACTAAATGACACCATGAATGTAATTACTTTGATTCAGAGTGTTGGAATCACACAGGTAACAAATTACATTGCCCCCTGATGAGTAATAATTCAATAATTCAGTGGCCTTATAACAGTTTGAAATAGCCTATTCTCATTTCACAAACATCATATTTACTGCTGGAAATAAACCATTTCTCCAAAATGAAATATTAGATCTATATATCTTAGCACATGTAAGCTCACAAATGGATCACTGCATAACTGCATATCTTTGGTGTTTTTAAAATTAAAGGGTCTGCAGAGAAGTTGAGCCCTTGGGTTACTCTGTCTCAGTAGATGTGTTCATATATATTGTCTATTTACCACCTGGTGAATCGAGAGTTGATTATGTAAATATTGAGCAGCAATTGTGCACAGAGTGAGGTTTGAGAGATTTCACTGACACCAGCACTTTTGGCACTCATCCCAAAATGAAAGCAGAAGCTAATTGTGCATCCAAAGAGACATTCCTTGGACATGAATCTTCTCTTCTGTGCTCCAGCACAAATGAAGCATACAAGACTGCTAATGACAGTACAAAACAGGAGTGAAGAGGGGAAGAAACAGCCCTGCTTGCTGAAAGGTCAGTTTAAAAGCAGGAATTTCGGGGTAAAATGTGTAAAGCTCAGTGAGATTTTCAAATGCACTAAGTGCAAAACTCCTAGTTATGCAATCTTCAAATCATATTTAGATGTATGGGGACCTGTGAAGATCCCACAGACATGTCTATCTTCACCTTAATGTGCCTAGATATTTTTAAAAACTGTAGGTGTTTTCATCTACTGTGATGTGATTTATTCAACTCGTATTCGGCTCAGCAGTGCAGCATTCCCTCAGGCTGTCTGCAGGAGGCATCAGTAAGGAATTTCCAAACCATGATTGCTGGGTTTGGTCCTAAAAAAAAAGCAGCAGCAGATGTGCAGCCCCTTTTTCATCTGATACTTGGCAGCTTGGGGTTTTTCTACAGGATATGGCAGACACATATTCCATTTCTGAATTTGCTTGGAGGTGTCCAAACTTTTACTTCCTTGAGGACTGCCTTGACACTCAGCTTGTCTGCAAATTAGTAGGATAGCTTTCAGTCTTTCCCATGGAAGTTGTGCCATTATCCATGAAATATTTAGAGATGTGTTAAATTTTAAGAGCAAGATGTGCTCCACAATTTCTCAGCTGAGAGACAGCCTACACTACTGAGAGTGGAGGGAGCAGAGGGCTGTCTGCCTGTCCTTTCTATTAAATTACTTTTACAAGAAAGAGGTGATTTTCCTCTCAGGTGAGGACTTAGTCCTTAGACAATGGAATCATTTTGTCTCTGTCAAACAATTTCTTCAACCAGAACTAAAGTCTGGTATTGCAGTGTATCTTTTCCAACTTTGTTTCAAAGCAATGGTCATTTAGATGGTTTTGTAAAAGTCAGTGTCACAATGTGGGTGTAAAAACATCAGTTTGCAACTTGCAGTAACTGAATTCTACTAAGGAAATCTAGCAAAATTTTGCAATAAATTGCCACAAAGTTATAATAAGATGAGGGATGAATCCCTCAAGCAAAAATGGGAAAATGAAAACAGATGAAGAAGAAAATTAGGCTGATTTTCTAGCAAGACTCAGTGCTGCTCACCAGTGTTCAGACACACCTCTGTAAGTTTTAAAAAAATCTCCAAGATTGTGAACATGCATAACCAATATATCTGTCTACATATAGAAATGCAAATCCATGTGAAAGGAAGGGTAATCAAAGACCTAAACTTTTTAATGTATTTTCAAATGAAGAGAATTTCTGGTAACCTCATGTTTCCAGTGCTAATGCAAATCATCTCTAAAAGTCCAGCTATGTACTTGAACATTTAAAACTCTGAAAAGTCTTTCTTATATGATGGTTTGCAGGCCAAGATCTCAGTACAAGTTTGTCCTGAAATGAAATTTAGTTACCCTGATAACAAGGCTATGAAATTCACAAATTCATTTCATACTTTAAAAAGAGCAAATTGAGTAATGAATATTTGAAGACACCAGATTGTTGAAATTAGCAGCATGAAAGAGAGAGGAAACTCAGTCCAAAGTGAGCAGCACCTCTCACCTCTGTGTAATGCTCCACATTCTTATATTTAATCATATTATATGTCTTTGTAGGATTAGAGACTAAACTTCAACTATGGTCTACCATGCCAAGATCTCTGTTTAGCATAAAGATTTTTAAGTAGTACTCCCCTTATTGGAGAGGAATAAATTAAGTCATTCCTCTAAAAGTAAGCCCGAGGTTTAATCACTCCATCAAAGCCAATAGCAAAATTGATTGAGTGAGGCTGTGAGTTCATAGAATCACAGAGTATTCTGAGTTGGAAGGTCACTGCCAATGTGCATTGAAATCCAACTCCTCGCCCTGCACAGGACCATCCCCAAGAGTCACACCATGTGCCTGAAAGCATTATTCAAACACTTCTTGAACTCTATGAGACTTGGTGCAGTTAGTACATCCCTAGAGAGCCTGTTCTGGTACCCAGCCACCCTCTGGCTGAAGAAAATTTTCCTGACATCCAACTTTAATCTGCCCTGACACACCTTTAAGCCATTCCCCTGGCTCCTGTCCCTGGTCACCACAGAGAAGAGGTCAGTTCCTGCCCCTTCTCTTCCCCTCACCAGGAAGCTGTAACTGCAATGAGGTTTCTCCTCAGTTTCCTCCAGGCTGGACAGACCAAATGACCTCAGCCATGCCTCATGTGGCTTCTGCTCAAGGCCCTCACCATCCTCGTTGTCCTGCTTTGGACACTCTCTAATAGTTTAATGTCTTTCTTCTATTGTGGCACCCAGAACTGCCCCAGAACTGGAGGTGAGGCTGCCCCAGCTCAGAGCAGAGTGGGACAATCCCCTCTCTTGCCCGGCTGGTCATGCTGTGCCTGATGCCCCCCAGAACACACTGGCCCCTCCTGGCTGCCAGGGCACTGTTGACTTATACTCAGCTTGCCATTGACCAGAACCCCCAGGTCCCTTTCTGCAGCATTAATTTCCAGCCTTTTGCTTCCTCAGTTTGTACATCTATCTATGTTTGCCCTATCCCAGGTTTAGATTTGGGCATTTCCTCTTGTTAAACTTAATATGGTTGGTGATTGTCCAGTCATCTACTTTATCAAGGTCCTTCTGCAAGGCCTCCCTGCCTTCAAGGGAGTCAACAACTCCTCCTTTTGTGTCATCTGCAAATTTGATTGGTATCCCTTCAAATCCTGCATCCAAGTCATTAAGGAAGATGTTGAAGAGAACTGGTCCCATCTATGCCCACAAAACAGTGTAGACTTTCCCCAAACCTGTAACATTTAGAGCAGTTATTTCAGCTCTCAAAAGCATAAATTGACTCCTGTAAGATAAAGATCTCAATTGACCAGAAGCCAGAAAAGTCAAGATTGTGTGTCTGCTGTTCTCTGTCTTATCATGATTACAGGTTAAAGATCTGAGCCCATTCCTGAAGTAGGTTTGAAATAGAATTCAACCTCAAAAAGTACTGCTATGTTGCCACCCAATTCTTGATGTGAGCAACCCCAGCAGCTGTCTCAGTTTTTTAACCTTGATGTACCTCAGATGGTAGCAGAGCAGCTTGGCCTCTCTGTCATGCTCAAGCTTGACTGTGATCCTGAGACAAGATTCTCCTGTGCCTGCCTCACATGAGGGATTTTCTCAGGAACAGCAAGTCTGGCACACTTCTTTAAGAATAGTCTTCATCCATGGAGGAATGGTGTTTGCTGTTGTCCACTAAAAGTCAGTTGAAAAGGAGTGTTTGATTCCTTTTAAACAAGAGCAATTTGAAGCAGAAGCTTCCTACTTGTCATCAGTCTTTGCCTATGCAAGTGCATGTAGGAGTTAGAGAGAAATCAGGAGGATTCAATCATTCTTCTCATTGCTTTTCAGAAAAATTCAAGACTCATTGCCTTGGTGAAGCAAACAATACTGAATATGTCTATGTAGTTTATTAAGTAGGGCAGCTTTTCAGAGTAGGAGAGACTTGGAATCTCTCCAATAATTATTCTAACATTTTCCCAAGTTTTTGTGTAAGACTAAATTCCACTCTAGAACCCAGCACATAAAATTAAGATGTCTGAACAGTCATTGACTAAGTTTATTTTGAGAGCCAGAACTAAATAAAATGTGCTTGAAACCTTGTTTGTGCTAATTGAAGACATTTATGTACAATAATACATTTGAAAACACAGAGTTTTGTGGGAGGGAATTGCCCCATTGAATACCTTTTCCTGCTACGTAAGGCTGCCTGCCACCAATACTTCTAGGCTTGTCAGGATGCATTTGACAGTCCTCGTTATTAGCTTTTCTTCCTGATCAAATAAAATCACCCCCTGACTGGAATGGCACTGGTGACCTAAATCCCAGTTCTAGTGAGAGTTGCTGAAACTGAGGGAAATGGATTGAGGAATGAGAGGTAGGTACTTGCAAAGAGCAACTAGCAGCTCACTGTGCATTTTAAATATTTTCCATATTGCTTTATGGGGAATCATTTTAGGGTTGCTCATCCATATTCCAAGTGTAAAGTAAAATGACAATAAACAGGACTGTTATATAACAAAATAAAAAACAGTCTTGCTAGACTTTTTCAGAACAGAAATCTCAGCTTTTCTCATGCATTATGCACTTCTAGTATCTTTTAGATCAATATTTTATTCGCAGTGTAATAGCCCTTTTTTTTTTAAAAACAAAGTTGATTGGAGAAAGAAAGGCAGAAAGGTTTCATTGCTGTCTAACTGCTATTGATTTTGTAACTGCTGAATTTAGAGCAAAAGAGGCTCCAGTAAAGGAATACATTTTATTTCTTGTGACATATATTCCCTAAGGAGAACGCAGCAAAAAGAGGGCAAAGAAGGATTTGGGAAGCTAATTAACACAGATCATAAAAATCAAGGAAATCAAAGGGAGAGACTTTAGGAAGGCTGGCATGGCCACTCCAGAGGAAGGATCAGCCATATCTCTGTCTTCCCTGACAGATGATTCTCTGAGCTGCTTTTGAAAATCTCCAGTGACAGAAAGACTAAAATCTCCCTAGGTGATCTGTCCTCATGTTTATATAACCCTATAGTAAAAAAGATTTCAGAATCATAGAATATTCTGAGTTGAAAGGCACCCACAAGGTGCATTGAAATCCAACACCTGGCCCTGTACAGGACACCCCCAGCAGTCACACCATGTGCCTGAGAGCCCTGTCCAAATGCTTCTTGAACTCTGTCAGGCTGGTGCTGTGACCACTACCCTGGGGAGCCTGTTCTGGTGCCCGGCTCCCCTCTGGGTGAAGAAGCCTTTCCTAATCTCCAACCTAAACCTGTCCTGACCCATTCAGGCCATTTCCTCAGGTCCTGTCACTGGTCACCAGAGAGGAGAGTTCAGTGCCTGCCCCTCCTCTTCCCCTCCCAAGGAAGCTGTAGAATGTGATGAGGACTTACATCAGTCTCCTCCAGGCTGAACAGACCAAGTGACCTCATCCACTCCTCATGTGGCTTCCCCTTGAGTCCCTTCACCATCCTTGTTGCCCTCCTTTGGATGTTCTCTAATGTCTTCTGTTGTTGCACCCAAAACTGCTCCCAGCACTGGAGGTGAGGCCATCCCAGCTCAGAGCACAGCAGGACAATCCCCTCCCTTGCTTGGCTGGCCATGCTGTGCCTGATCCACCCCAGGACACCATCAGTCCTCAATAACAATTAAATGTCTGTGGCTTCAGTTCTTCAGTTGTAGACTGACTTATTTTCCACGGTTATGTATTGAGTTTGCTATTTTCTTGAGGTCCATTGTCTCTATTCCTCTTCTTTTCTTTCCTGAGACAAGAATGCCATTGTTCAATGGTCAGTGCCACCTTTCCCTTCTTCCAACTTTCATATCAATTCCCTCGTTTTGTTGTATGCTGTAGAAGACTATTCCCTCAACTTCCCATCTCCAGTTTATTTCAAGAACTAGATAGTCTATGTTCTGCTGTATTAGCTGATGTCTCCATTGCTTTCAGCTTCTGATAATTGTTCTGTTTGCTCTAAGAAAATCTTTTTTCTTGATCTTTCTGGCTTGGTAGTCTAAAGGACATAGAAAGACTAACTGTGTGATACATCCATGTAATTAAATTTCTCTTCTCATCATTATTCAGACCCTTTCAGTCAACCTATTCTCTTTATCTACCAAGCACAGAACAAGTATAAATATCTCTTATAAAGCAAATCTCTTAATATTTTTGTGGTTTATTCCTCTTGAGAGGTAATTTTCCATATTAATATTTTTAGCTATGTCAGTAAACCCACCATTTATAGCAGTTAAGCTGTAATTTTTATTATTCTTTATGTTTTTATTCCATGTGGCTTATTCTCAATACATCTTCCATTGCAATATAGGCATGAAAAATAAGGTCATCAAAGACATAATTTTGAGCCCTTATTTTGCTATTGGCAATGGACTTGGACCTCAGTTCTTGGGTCAAGTGTGGACATGTGTCTCCTTGTACCATGTAGGTACTTGGCAAGATAGTGAAAGGTTGAGAGATTCATATCACCTGCTTCAGTGTCTGTGAAAAAACACCTTTTTAAAATGCAAACAGTGCTGTTAGACCATAGTTGGTGCTGTTAGACCAAAATATCATAATAGCTATAGCAGCTACAATAATTTCTAATTTAATAAAGTTCATCACTTGTGGTTTAAAACAACCAATTAGAATGTACTTTTACTTGCTTACAGCTTAGGCTTGCTTATGGATTTTTCATTTGAAAGTGTGGATATTCAGCTCTGAGGCAATTTCCCATAAAACTGCAAGGTGTTTAAACCTTTACATCAATGAATCTTAAACACCTGAGTTAGGAGGTCTACTGACCCACTGGCTGCACTGAATACAAGAGGATATTTACTTCGCAGAATGGGTGAGGCCAGATGGACTGAATGCCTCCCTATAGTGCAGGGAAGTACTTGAAAATACATACTTGGAATCTATAGGCTCTTTTGATTTCAGTGGGATTTAGGCAAGTGAGTTACCTTTGAAAATCCTATTCTTGGTACATATAACAGCACCATTGCCAATTTTCAGTACCAGATGCCTTCTAAAAAGCTGATATTGTGGTCACGATGCATGCAAGATCCAGAATGATCTTGTCTCTGTACGCAGTAAAAGAAATAGTTTTTCATTTTAGAAGACCAAGTTTTTTATTTAAAAACTTTTGATAAATCTTGTTTTTTTGAAAAATAGATATGAAAAGCCTAGAGAACTTTTTCTATTCCATAGGTTCCTCTGACAGGTCAGAAGTTCACTTTGAACCTAGCCAAGATAATGAACAGATCTATTGGAGAATTTCTTCTCATTTCTAAACCAAAATGTTGCACATCTCTTATCCAGAGAATTTATTGTTGTTGGTTTTAGTCAGTCTCTGAAAATCACTGCCAATCTATCTTTTTAAATTAATATTGGTTGAGAAAAATTGAAGTGTCTTTGGAGGTTGCAGTTAATAACTGGAGAAGGAATTTCATCTCTATGAAAGAATAATAATTCTTCCAAGGAAATTAGGTATCTGGGGAAAGTATACTTTGAGACCAATACTAATGTTATTATGAGAACACTTGGATTTACTTTACCTATTCTAACTGTCCAAGATTCAAACATTATTTGACAAACTAATAGGACACTTAGTATGAGCTTGAAAATAAAAATTCTCTCCCACAGAAATTTATGTGATTTTAACAATTTTATTTCATCTCAGATTAAGAACTGTTGGTTTTGTTTTGTTTTTTTTTTCTTACAGATCACTTCAGAAGAGATTTTATTTATACTCATCTACATTGTTTTAACTTCCATAATATGTTTTGTTATAAATCTTCAATGACAGAATAATACCACTCAAAACTTTTTAATTATACCAAAGTGTGAAAATTAGGTAAATTACTGTATGATTTTTAAATGTTTTTATTGCATGGAGTCAGCATTTTCAGATGTAAAATCATGCCTTTGCAAGATGTTTTGATCATATTTTATTATTTTGACATGTTATTATGGGGAAACTTTTTCTCCTATATTGTTACAAAAATATTTCTGTCGTCAGAATGCAAACTAATTAGAGAGTCTGGTATACACACCAATATTCTTAAACTGCCTATTCTCCTTCTGAAGAGATACATCTTTTATATTCTTTAAACAATATTCACAGGGAATAGGAATTTACAATTTTTTTTTAAAAAAATCGTGTATTACCTGATTCTGGTTTTTTTTTTGGTGGCTTGGTGAGTTGCTTTTGCTGATTTTTTAAAGTTTTTTTTTTGTTAGTTTTTTATTGGGGGAGGGGAGTAGCTTTTACAGGCCACACTTGGTCCTAACAGATGAAGTTCTTCCAGTGAGGAGCCAATCACAAAGAAAAAAAATCTATCCATAATTTAAGAAATTTTATCTGCTTTTTATCAGTTAATCTCAGAGGATGCTGCTAGCACTTCTCCAGGAAGGAGGAATTAAGTCAAGGGGTATAATGCCACTGAGCTTTGTGGGGCTGTGTGTCCTCATGCAGACCAGTAGTCTTTTTATTATGCACTTTGACATAATCACACAATTAAATTTTGCACTGTCACAGGAGAATATTTTAATCTTCTTGTCTTATCTTATTCTTGTCTATTGATAATGCCAATCAATCTTTATGGAAAAACACCCAAAAATGCAGGTTTTTACCTCTCATTATTCTATAGCAAAGATATCCGGATTTAGCTCAGACAAACCAGACAGATGCAATGTGTTATTTCTCAAAAGGCATCTCATTATAGCACAATCTGTGTAGACAATACAAGTGGGAATGGATGGTGTTTTACGGCTGCATTTCAAACCTGTGTATAATTATGTGTGAATAGGTATGATATTTAAAAGTATTAGAGCTGAAATGTCAGAAGCCTCCATTACTAGCACCTTGGGCAAGATAAAGAGGTAGATAAAGATAGCTTGCCCTAGTATGAAGTCCAGAGATGACCTGCAGGACTGAACCTGATGTGCTTTTCACCTCAGGAGCATAGTCATGCCTTCCCAAGTGTGCCTGTGTAGCTCTGTATCACACCATTGCTACTTAGAGACACAGAGCTCCTACAGAGTTTTCAAGTTCTCAGAGGGGGGTTTCTCAGGCTTCCTCTATGTGAACTTTGTTTGACCTGCCTGCATCTTTGTTTGACTTCATTTAGCCTGTACATCAAGTCCTTTTACTGACCAGGTGTAAATGGCTAAATTGCATCGCTTCCTTACCTTTTTCTATGATATCCCCTGACTTTTAGGGAGATAGCAGAAACAAAATGTAAATAAATGTTTCATATAAAGTGAAATACTTATGGCCTTAACACAACGATGTTATTTAGAGAAACACTGGTCTTGAGAAGTGGAGACAAGTGTGTACTGCAGAGAAGTACAGGCATAGGATTATTACAGATTGGAAAAGGCTGGCCTTATAAACAACTCAGTAATGGTATTTAATGAAACTCAGACCTAGAGCTGAAAAAAGCAGACTTTAGGGTTAAGAAAAAGCATAAAGAAATAGTGTCCAACATGTAAAAGTGCAAAATTACGTAAATTAAAGAATCACGGAAGAATGGAATCATTTAGATTGGAAAAGACCTCTGAGATCATCAGGTACAACCTGTGACTGATCACCACCTTATCAAATAGAACCTGGCACAGTGTGCCACGTCCAGTCATTTCTTGAAGACCTCCTGGGATGGTGACTCCACCATCTCCCTGGGCAGTCCATTCCAGTGCTTAACTGTAGCGATGTGAAATTACTAGTCTGCAATTTTATGTAGAATGGTTTATTCCATACTACCCCATGTTTTAACCCATTTGGTTTTTCCCTAGTTGTGGGTCCTGTCCATCTCCCTGCAACCCAGCCCAGACGCTGGTGAGAGGTTGGGGTGATTGGCAGACCCTATGACTTCTCCGCCCTGTATCATGTATCAGATGTCCTGTGTATTGTCTTTCTGTCTTGGTCACTCCCTCCGTACCTGGTATTGGTTATGGTTCACCCTTGCCCCTCCCCACACCCCCCATACAAAAACTGAAACCAGAACCCCAGGGGCACTCTCTCTCTGGACATGGCCCTGTGGAAGCAATAAACATCTAGCTTCAACCCAGGTGAGAGTTACTCTTTCTTCTTACACTCTCTCTCTACGCCTCAGCCTGAGGTTCGGACCCACCAAACCTATAGATACAAACTTTCCATGTGGACCGGTGAGTGATCAAACTGGTAAACGACTCCAGACACCACCACACGTAACAACCCCTTTCATGAATATATCCTTCCTGATGTCCAACCTGAACCTTCCTTGGTTCAACTTTAGGTTCTGTCATCTTGTCCTGTTGCTAGTTTCCTAGAAGAAGAGGCATCTTTTTTTCTTCAGGGGAAAAAAAAATCTAAGAGTGTTTGTTACAGTTTAAATAGTAATATTGCCATTATTGGGGCTTCTAACTCAATTACCATATGTTCTTTATTTTTCTCTGTAAATTATATCTAGAGTGATAATGATTCTTGAGTTAGACTGTTAAGGCCTCATTTATACTAAGAATAAAATTTTGCCTTTAGGTGTGTTTCTCTTTGCCCATGAACAAAGTTTTGAGCATAGCAGAAGGAGATTTCTTTGAGGTCAGCATGTCTATTAGAGCATTATTTTTGCCATAGATTTCCATTCTGTTTGCTTCTGATAGTACATAAATCTCAGTTTACTGACACCCTGCAGCTCTGACTTGGTTTTTAGTTGTGATTTATCCCACTAATATACTGGCAGAAACACTCTTTTATTTTAGCTTATTTTTATAGACATTTTTATAACCAATCCCTTTAATAATTCAGATCAATTGCTTATCCTATTTCTAGGATGTTGCCAAAACAAGAAAAAAAATTTTTACCGTAAACATGATTGAAGACAGGAACAGATTGCTGGCAGATATTGTGAAGTTACCTACCCTGGTGGTATTCAAAACACAAATGGACATGGCCCTGCACAACTTGCTCTACTTGACCTTACTCTAGACAGGAGATGTTGGATAAAGTGACCCTCAGAGGTGATTTTATTTAATTTTGGCTGGTGCTGCAAGGAATTTCACAGTAATCTTTCAGGATTCTGCTTCCTTGCTGGCTATTTACACAGTCCTTGGCTGAGCCATGCCAAATGGCTTTATTTAATTTCCCTGAGAAACATGTTTTGCAAAGACTCCTAACCTAAAACTAAATAACTCCTAAAATAAGACTCCTAATAGCCTCTGGCTTTGGTCAAAGTACAAATTACTCAGAACCTTGATGGTTGCCCACAGGTCAAATTCGAAGATGACTGCGTTCTTATTTTATTTGACATATGAGCCTGATCATGTGAGAAGTCTTAGTTCCTTTATATAGAATTACTAAGATTTATGCCATGAATTTTTTAGGTAAGAGTGAGTAAAAGAGGCACAGGGAATATATTATTTAGGGAAATTGAGGAATTTTTATCAAGAGAAGTTATTAGGAACATGTAACACTGTTGTAAATAGTTCTGATGGAACTTGGGGCTAGACTAGGGAACCTCTCCAGACCATTTCTTGCCTTTTTTTTTGTAATTTGTCCACACAAGAAAGCTGAAGTATAGCCTATGGCTATATTCCTGAGGGCAGAATATGTCAGTTCTGTACAACTAGAGTTTTTTTTCCTGCAGGACTAGCCTGAGCTAGAATCACTGACATAAGTAACAGGCATTTGAATACATCTTCTCAGTTCTGCCATCAGCCATTACCAACTCAGTCCTAGCCTCACTGAGAGGGATATAAAAAAGTAGCAAATCCAGTGTGCAAGCAGTATAGTATTTTGACTTCTGTTATGTAGGAGAATGCTTAAATTTTTTTTATGAGGAATTTTGCTCCTGTATAGCTGCTAGAGACTTTTGTAGGTGTTGTCCACTGATTTCGGATGACGGTTTTGTTCCTAAATACTTACAAGAAGAAATGGTAAGAAGTGTGAATTACAAAGATGCAGGTTTGGGCTTTTCAGTACTAGAAACATGTCCTTATCTCAATGAGATTGAGTAGTGTCAGTCTTACAGGCCATTAGTGGAAGGAGACCTGGATGGTCTCTTCCACAGTGAAAGACCAGCAATAGTTATGATCAGAAAAAGTCGCAATGAACTTTTGTTAGGTGACTTGGATTTAAATGGTGGAAACAAAACTCAGCAGCCCCTCATTTCTGTTTTACTCTGTATAACAGAAATTAGGACTCATGACAGCACTGATGATAGGGTACTGTGAGAACTGGTGATCAGGGACTTGGGTTGGCTAAAGCTTAATTTCTTGTAACTGATGGCCATGTCTTTTTGATGGGTATCATGAAGACATATGCAAATATGGGACTTGTCAAAATGTTAAAGAGCTCCTTGGACTTCCATAAATATGTGGATTGCCAAGTGTTAGAAGGAAAGTAGTAAAAGCACTTAGTTTGGCTGTGGAATACTCTCTGCCAGGAGCTTAGTGAGCCAAAACTTAGAGCTGGCTGTAGGAAGCAGAGGAGTGGATTTATGGATGGTTTTAATATCTGTGTCCATGCTAAATATCCAGAGGCAAGCACATAAAAAGGTGGAGTATCAAAACCCAGCTTGCCTGAGTCCTAAAAGCTTACTAAGGGAAGCCATGCAAGGGTAAGTAATGGAGGCTGTTCTTTCACATAGTCTTCAGGAGCTATGCCAGCTTCTCCAAGGCAAAGTTCACACTATTTTTAAATGCCATCTAACTTCCATGTGGTCTATGAAAAGGAAGAAATCCATTTGAAGGGTAAGTTCGTAGAGGGATTTCTATTAGTATTCTCTCTGGAGAGGGCAACAATGATTTTTAACAATGGGGGAATATAAAACTCAGCAGGACTGAACTGTTAAGTTAGAAACCCTGAAGGCAGACAGTGTGAAAGCCCCACATTCCAGCTCCTAGGAAATACATCATTACCTTTTGATTGCCATTTCTATTGACTGCTAGTGTGATACATGAATCTTCTGTAATGTTAACAATAAGAGAGCAGTAGCAGAAACAAACTGTGTATTTCGCAGAGAGACATCTCTGGCTCCTGGAATCTGTTATCCCCTGCTGTGTTAGGGCTTTGTCTGAAAACCTCTGGAGCCAATGGACACACTCACGCTGTCTCCAACAGGCTTCAGTCTTGTGAAGTCCAGCACACCTTAGTATCCATAAAAATAATTACCTGTAAAAAGAGAAGGAATAAAGAAGCAGTTCTGTAGGAATCAGAGCTAATGAAGCTTGATTGTCCTTGAATTTGCTATTCATGAGTTGCGTCTGAAGCAACACATAATTGTGGTATTTGGTAGTATTTTCCCCTGTGGGTATCTTCTTGTGTTTTGAAAAGATGTGGAAGAACTTCTTTTTTATCTGAGCACTTAAAAGTCAAGAAAGTACAAGAATTAATTATTTTAAACACTCTTTGCCACATTTAAACAATACATTGGAACGTGATTAGAGAAGGACTCAGTAAACAAAGAAAATACTACTGTGATCGTGTGAGCCTCTCTTTTTGAAGAAACTGAGCTAAACTTTTTTGTCTCTCTTCCTTGCCATGACACATGAAATGGACTGGGTAAGGGCTGGGACAGTAGAAGCTATCCAAATCAGCTGTTTTCAATATGAGTGTTTTTAATAGCCTGCAAGTGTGAGGGAAGGCACATGCAGTTTGAAATCCCTCCACATGGGTCTTATACTTTTTTCTTACCCAGCCGTGCCAGTGTGCTGCTAAATTATGTTTAAAACTAGCTACAATTTTCAAAACATTTTCTGTTGCTGCTGTTTTGATTGCCTTTATAGGTATACCAATCTTAATATCTCCCAGTCTTTTGTTCTCTGTGTTTTTCCAAGATGAAGATTCTTCCCTCATGGTTGCTGCTGACTTGTAATAGCTCAAAATTTTGAATTCACTAGGTTAGTAGAGCTCAAAACCCTAACAGGTGCCAACAATGACTGTTTAGATTTAAACAATAAAAGCACCCCAGCAAAAACCTCCAAGCTTCAATTCAACTTACAATGAGACATTAATGACAATCTCATAGCAATAAATATTCATTTGCAGGTAATGTGTTAACTTAGCGGTCCAGCAATGTGCAGTGATCTCATAAAGATAACACATTAGTTAACCAGGCATTAATTTCAACCTGTTCTCCATTTGTAGTCTCTCTTCTTGGCTTATAGTTGCATGAATGTAATGAGCATTAAAACATACCTTTCTACAGAAGTAACTGATGCAAATCACTAGGAATTTTCAAGGGATTAAAATAGACAAACATAAAGCAGGAAGAAAAGCATTTTTATACTGGAGGTGAATATCTATGCATCATTGCACTGGCATGATCTAGATGTTACCTAATATTATAATATTTCAGGTATTTTCATGTTAGTTCATCCCCGCAACCCTAAAACATGAATGATCCATCAGGATCAGAAAGGACTGACCAACATCTTCTAGGAAAAAAAAAAGCCTTCCTTGGATGATATTTGATCAGTATCAAAACTCATGCTTGGGGAGCATAAGTCTTTCTAAACAGTAAATGTGAAATTTATGTGGTTCCAAGTCATCTTCCTACCAGCTTACCCTCCTCGAGAATCAGAAGGGAAAATCCATTTCCCTGCTTTGGCATTATGAAAAGGCAAAATATCCAGAGAGATTTCTCCCCTCAAAAGATATTATGTAAGGTGAAGAAGGTCTCAGTGCTAAATATTGCTGCAAATTCAGAGATATGGAAGCTGATCCAATTTCTCTTATGAGTAGTTTTGACATTTTCTGTTTCCTAGACATTTACCATATGTTACCATGTGTAAATTTGCTTAAGATATGTTCAGTTTGGAGCTGAGCTTCTGAAGCGTTTAGATGCCTGCCTTTTGTGATAACAAATCAGCTGTGTTCTCCTAATGTCTTCAAGTATTATATTTGGAAAAGTTGGGAATACCTTTGATATCCTCCTGAATAAACTCCAGCAGAAACCCTTTTGCACCTTGACCTGCCTCTTCCCTTAAATAGTTTTATGCCTACACCTGCCACTACCAGAAACACCCTCAAGCGCTCTGCTTCTACCTATCTAGTATTTATAGCTAAATTCCATCATCTTTTATTTAGATATCTCTTACTGGCATTACCTTGTGTGGTACAAACTTCTATGAAGCACTTAGATCCAGCTGCTGGATAAAATTATACATAGGAAAATAATGCATCATTTTTCTTTTCCAGTAATCATAAAAAATGAGTGCTTGAAATCAAAAAACCTTTCATGGTGTGTTTTTAGAAGATGGTGATGCAGAACCATAAGCCATATATTCTAGTGACAAGGATGCCCTCAAGGTTTACACTGAGTTTTTCAGAGGCAGCAGTTTATACCATGATTAAAATAGTCTGTTTGCCTGGAACATCCATTTAAGCAGGGTAATATCTATTTCTGTCTCCGGAAGTGATTTCTAGCATAAGCCTTTTGTAATTTCTATTAATATTACAGAACGGAGAAGATTGATGCTGATTCACTCACTAGCTCAGTTAATTTTTCTTCAAGTATGGATTCCTATTAGGAATGTACCCATGTAATGTAATAAAACTTGCTCATTCCATTTGCAATCAGGTCTCAGTGCATATATTTTTTCCAGTGTCTCTCCTTTAATAATAATTGTCAGAAGAAAAGGAGGACACAAATGAATACTGGTTGATTCAGTGGCCCCTTGATAATTCTATCCATTGTGATACAGAAAATACTGAAAGTTCAAGAGCAATATTTACTGTAAGAGAGGAGTGCATTCATTAATATTGTTGGTTCTGGTTTTGTTTCCTAATGTGTAGAAAAGTATAAGTAAGAAAGAAAAAGCTAAAAGAGGTTATTTTATTGCCTTATAGTTTTACTCCTGTCAGCTCTGTCCACATCTTTTGCTTCCTGTGCTGAATTCCATCTGTGTCCTTCGGTTGTTTAGATAATTTAATCTGATATTTTCTATTATAAATAATAAATACTATATAGCATTTACATATATGTATGTGTTACATACATATGTATACGTGATACATATGTGTTATTATTTAAGACATTCCCTCCAAAATGTGCTGCTTTTCTATGATCATGTCTCCCCTCTTCTGAAAATCATTGTTCCTGTGCTCTTCTTTGTTATTTATGGCAAAGACCAATGTAAAGTCATGGTCTATAGTCAACTCCATGGAACAAAATGAAAAGAGAGGGTCATAGCTGTTCCTTTGTTATTGACATGGCAAACATTGAGCTGTTGCCACTGTATCATTTTGCCCCTTTGGATTCAGTTTAATAACCACCTTATCTCTACTGAAAAATTCATTCCAACATGTTTACGGCTACAGAAGCCAAATTTTCTGGTCTATTACTCTCATCTCTTCGTACTTTAACATTGGCACCACACTTAGATTTCCTCTGGTCTTTTGGTGACATCTCTGATTTTAATGAGTTTTTGATCTATGCCAAGGAATATGTTGACTCCCAGTTTTGCATCCCATGGTGAATCCCATCAGGCCCAGCAGATGCTGATTTGATGTTTGCTTGTTCCACTAATAAGCCTTGTAGTTTGGATGTGATCCTGGCCTTCTATTCCCAAAGCAGTAGTTGCCTTCTGCTCTGTCTGATCTGTTATGCTAATGTAGCTTGTGAGTAGCACAAACCAAAAGAGTGGTGATTTCCCCTTCAGGGGACATAATAGATTCATCCAGCCACTGTTCTGTGCTCAGCAGTGTTTGATACAGATACATCTGTTCAATAAATCATATATCCAGGAATACCAGTAGGACAATTTTTTTCCTGGAAGCATGAGATTTAATTACCTTAACATGTGTAATTTCAGTTTGTATTACCAGCATTAAAAAATGTATCACCTTAAAAACTGGATCTCAGTGCTTGATTCTCTTACCACTGACAAAATCAGACTTTTTCCTTGGATGTGTTCTAATGTGATTTTGTTGAATACAGGAAAAATGCAAGAGCATAATCAAATTAACAAAAGAGTGGTTTAAAAGGACACCCTTTTCCAGCTGAAATGTGATAATCAGTCATGGATGCGTAGCTGACCCACCACAACCTGCACCAGAGCAAGGTTAACTTAGACCAGTGAACATGGAAGGCTGATTTGCTGCTGTTAGAGGCATCTGTGAGAGCCCCAGGAGGTTTTTCCTTCACTGCTCTGCATCCCATGGCCTTTCCAGGTCAATAGAAAGCCCTGGTGGATATTCTGCCTATAAATGATTTAGCTCATAATGGTATCTGCAGAGCCATGATGGCATCCTTATCTAATAGCTTAAACAAGTTTTATTTTCCTGCTGGGAAGAGTAGAGATTCCCTTCCGGTGTCCTTGCAAATAATGCTGTTATTATCTCTATTGCAATCTTTAGCTGCTATAGTCCTCAAGGCAAGGATGAAAAAACTGATGGAAAAATCACATTACTCTGGAAAAATTTCAAATAATAGGAGATGCATGGTGTGTGGTAACCACTGGGAATTGGACATTTCCCCATGTGGTGTAAATGCAGTCCATGAACTGAGGAGATTGAGTCCTGGAAGCAGCTGCCCTTGTGCAGGACACCAGTTCCTCTCCCACAGGAACTTGGTGGAATGAAAACCCATAGAACCCTTCTTCCCAGAGACTGTGGCCCATGGGAATAATTGGCTAAAGAGCCCATTGGTGTTTTACTTGTTTGTTCCACACCGACAAATGCAGCCCTTTATTCTTGACTCCTCTCTAGCCCTTCTTCTCTTGGCTAAATCATTCAAATTATTTAACCTTTCAGTTTATGGCCTTCTAGGATGTATAAAAAATTCTTGTCTTTCCTTGAGATGTATTAGTCTTAAAAAAAATTACTAGTAAAATTACTAGTAAAATAGGATGAAAGACATCTGTATTTCACAGATTGTTCCTCAGAGTAGTCTGGATTGTAACAAAAATTGTCCTAAATCACAAGAAGTAATATTCTCCCTTCTGTTCCTGCATGATCTATCTAGTCTTCAGTCAGATTGTGGGGAAATAAACTACACTAATAACCCAGTTTCTCAGCCTTTAGCACAAACAGTGACTGTATGCCTCATTCTGCCTTTTGTATTCATTGGTTAGTGCAGTTCAGCTGTGCTCAGTGCAGAGTCAGGTATTTCTGCTAAAATGGAGCAAATAATCATCTACTGATTGTAACAGTAGCATGGCTGCTTCTTAGTTTATCAAAATCTGTGCCATGGTAATACACAGGAGTCAGTATAAGGAATCCGCTTATACAGTTTTCCACATTTAATGATATTATTTTTTTTTAATTTTAAGCCTATTTCTAAGAAAAGATGTTGTTGAAAATTAACACAGACTTTCTGCAAAGCATTGACCTGCTTTTAGAATGGCCTGTGGAGATGCTGCCTTACAATGACCAACGAATTTGTGCTACCATGGTCTTCAGATAAATGCTTTAATAACTATACCAGAAAGCTCATACGAAGGCTCGTATCCTAACCTAGAGTTCTGAAGCTGTCAGTTCTAGAATTTTGTCATTATCACCTTTATCTTAGTTGATTTTAGCATATAAATATATAATTGATATATCTATATTATGTTGTTTATTTCAGTTTTATACAAATATATTAGTTTAGGCGAAAGAGCGTTCTAAAGTGGTGGTGAAGACAATTGCTGATCAAAAGGTGATATGAGTGTAATCCATGTTTTTTCACTTCTGAACTGCAAAATCATGACCCCGACGAACAGCTTAGACATGATGCTTGGAAACAATTGCCTGAGTGATGAAGGGTGTGGAATCTCCCTTGTAGCTCCAAAGGGATTCAGCAACAATATTTCTAAATACTAAATTTTAAGTCACCACATGGATTTTGTTCATTAAAAAATAATATTTTCCATGGAAAGCAAACATAAATATTTTGCCTTGCTAAATATTAAGTGTCCTGTCAAAAAGAAATAATTTTGGGGGAACATTTGGTACAGTTTCAGGGCTTCTCTGGTAAACTGAATTGTCCAACAGGTGTGAATTGTTTCTAATAGGTGTCATATTAATTAATTGAATACACAATTTGATGTTGAGAAGTTTGTAAGGGAGGACTTGTTATACCCTGACTCTGAACTTGGACTGGTGCTGTAATTGTGAATGGACTCAGTATAATTTAGCTCTGTTTCTTCTAAGACTTCATCAGTTTGTGTTGTGTCTGCCCATTCATTGTAGACTTTGCCAGCTCGCAAGATATGTTAGGTCACGTTTTGCAAAAGACCTATAACTTCTGGATTTGAGCGGAATTGTATCTGATTGACTCAGAAAGTGACCCATAGGGTGATGAAGCTCATCTATTGTTGCATGGGATGAATCAGGCAGACATTGAGTGAATAGCTTGTGTAAAATGGAAGAACAAAAAGGAGCTTGCAAAAATTATGCTAATGAGCATGGGCTTGTTTAAGTAAATTTAAGAGCTGTTCCTCTGACTGTTGCAAATATTTGAATAAGAGGGCATCTAACAAAATTAAAATGGAGAACAGTCAAAACTGATAAAATGCAAAATTATCTACAATTATAATTATCTACAAAATGAACAATTAGCCTGAAGACCTCATTGCCACAGGAAATTATACATCTCCACTATAGAAGAAGGGGTGTACTAGGGTTGCAATAATATACAGAGTTATTCTAATTAACAGTACAGCTAAAATAATTAACATTCCAGGCTACAAGGCTAAAGCCATTTACTAATACAAGGGGAAAATGCTATCTAACATGGAGGGTGCTTTATTCTACCACTGCCTTAAAAGTTTAATTTTTGCTCATGCATCTGCTGCTGATATAAAATACAAGGTATTAGACAAATCTTACACATGATTAAAAGGGCAAACCCCATGTTCATGTAAGAAAATCTCTGAAAAACAAGAAAAAACCCTTTTTAAAGCACACAAATGAAACTTGCTAAAACCACCTTTCACTCTTGATACTGCCATCAAAGGAGATACTGAATCACAGGGTTGGGGTTTTTTTAAATAGTATTTATAAGCTATTTAGTAAATAAAGTGCCAGATCTGCTTATTTCTCTACTTTTCAAAGTAGTTATTGAAATACAATTTGAGTATAGATCTGTAATAATACAGCTTTCATTTCTACCAGTGTTAATTTCTGTTAAAGTGCACTTGCCTCCTCTCTACTTAGTCTTCAAAGGGTTTACATGGTATGTGTCACCAGACCTAAATTTAAGTATGGAATTTAAGTACCCAGGCAAAGAAGGTAGATGCTGTAAACTGGAGATTTTTATCAAAGAATCGCAGAATATTTTAGGTTGGAAGGGAAGCTCTGGAGGACATCTAGTCCAATCTCCTATCCAAAAGAGGTCTAATTAGATGAGGGTGTCTGGGACCATGTCCCACTGAGCTGGAATGCCTCCAAGGATTCTGGTATTTGACCATTTTTATGAAAAATATTTTCCCTAGTATGCAACTGGAATTCATCATGATTTCCTGAGCTGTCTTCTCTCCAGGCTGAGCAAGCACATCCATCTTGTCTTATCCCCGTATGGTCTGTTCTTCAGACTCCTCCCCAGCTTGGTGGTGGGGAGTGACGGCTGCTCTTGCTCCAGCATTACCACTGTTTTTATCCTATTGGGAAGTCTGGAACTGAGCACACTGCTTCAGATGCCCAGGTAATGAATAGAGGATCTCTCATCTACATTTCTTAGAGGCTACTGGCTTGCTCTGCATAATGGTGCACTGCTAGCACACATTCAGCTTGATATCCGCTGGGACCCTTACATGGACGAGCTCTGTTGAGTTCCTTCCTAGAAGGCTGGATCCCAGCATATAATGTTGCACCAGTGTATTCCTTTCTCGATGCAGGGCCTTTCACTTTTATCTGTTTGAACAACATGAGGTTCCTTCTATTCCATGTCTCCAGGCTGTCCAGGTCCTTAGCAGTAGCAGCCCAGTTCTGTTGCTCTCCCCAGTGTGGTATCAAACACAAATTTAGTAAGAATATACTCTATTGCATCATCCAAGTCATTAATCAAGGTATTAAACAGTGATGAGTCCAATGCTGATCCCTAATGAATACTGCTAGCTGCTCACAGACAGGTGAATGCAAAATGTAGTACAAATCACAAAATACTATAAATACAACTTTGTTTAATTTTTATCATAAAATTCCCAAATGTAGCGGTTTGATTTGGTTGAGATGTTCCATTTAAATTTTCTTTGAAAAACAGAGGGAACATTGTTTTCTACTTAAGAAGTCCTCCACAAGAAAATGATTTGCTTGTAAGTCTTTTGCTGCTGTTAGTCATTTGCAGTGTTTCATGAGAACATGGGCATTTCAGGTGATCATGAGTTTGGAGTTAAAGAAGAGGTGGAGTCACAAGTCACATCCAGATCTCTGAAAACTTAGAAATTGGTGCAGAAGGGTGAAGCAGCAATGTACTTACTGTGGTTTATCCTGGCAGGTAGCTAAACACCACACAGTTGCTCACTCTCTCTCCCCAGGTGGAGTAGGGGAGAAAAGTGGAAAGAAAAAAAAGATTAAAAACTATGTGTTGTGATAAAAGCAGTTTAATAGGACAGAAAAGGAAAACAGTAATAACAATGATAATTATGATGATGATGATGATGATGATGATAATAATATACAAAGCAAGTGATGCACAATGCAGTTGCTCACCACCTGCTGACTGATGATGAACCAGCTCTTGAGCAGATGCCCCCAACAGGGTTTACCGCTGGTTTACAAACTGAGCATGACCATGTATTTTATGGAATATCCCTTCGGCCAGTTGGGGTCAGCTGTTCTGCTTGTGTTTGCTCACAGCTTCTTGTGCCTCTCCAGCCTCCTCACTAGTAGGCTGGGTCCTTGACTTAGAATAAGCAGTGCTCAAGAACAACACTGGTGAGTTATCAACATTATTCTCATCCTCATCTGAAACACAGCATTGTACCACCTACTAGGAAGATAATTAACTGCATCTCAATTGAAAGCCGGACAGTGTTTTATTCCAAACTGATTGCTATTGGTAATGTGAAAGAACTGTGGTTTAAACTAATAGGAAATTTTGATGATAGGTGATTTTATTTTGTAATATCGTGAACTGAAATAATGCAGACTGCAGGTCACAGTTGAGATGTGTATGTGTAATACAAGGGCCTAATATCTGATCAGCTGGGATGAGAGTGAGCATATTCATCCACTGCAGCAGGATTGCTTTTCTGTTGGCATGCTTTAGGAATGTGGGATAGAGATCACTTCTGTATTCTTCAATTTTCTTTGAAATGATTTGGAGTGCTTGATTACAAAATGCAAACAAAATGCACTTACAGTACATTTTAAATTAATTTTAAACAACAAAAGAAAATATATTGTACATTAACTTGTTAACACATTTGAGATGCTTAAGCTGAATTCTGTATGTAATTGTCAAAGGTGAGATGAGTAACCTGATAGGGTCTTTTAAAATTCTCATCACGCATACCCAAATAGCATCCTGAGAGCAATTCACATGCCATACCAGGAGCCATGGAATGGACAAAACAGACATGAAAGAACAATAATGTTTCCTGGCATAACTATGTGTTACCTAAAACAACACAAAATGAGGATTTCAGGAATGGGTGCACAGTACACATTACACCTCAGAGGTTTGTCTACTGCAGTCCAGCTCAAACAGCAAATGTCATTACTGAAGAAAAACTCTTGTCATACTTCTTATTTATCTTTCCCACTCAGACTACATCCCATATACATTCCATCCTTTTATGTCTTTACAATACTCATGCGAGCAGTGATACTGATCATATACATTCAAGTACTAATTCAGCAAAGCACTTTAAATCATGCAGACATGATTTACCTTGTTTGGTGTGATGCTCAAATCATATCCCTTTCTTCTTTTCCTGATTCGAAGTCTTCCCCACATGAGAAAAGCGGAGCTCCTCAGTAAATTTCTACAATTCTAATGGGGTAACAACTGCACTTACCATAAACCTAGGATTTCTGTAACATAAGCTTGTAAAAGTAAATACAATTGAATGTAGTGAAAACTTGAGACTTCTCCTCCAAAGGCTTGGTCCTGCGGTGCTGGTTGTGTTTTAACAAAAGCTGGTGTTGATGTTCAACTGGCTGTCCTCTGAGCTGATGACCTCGGAGTTCAGTGTCTTGGAGGGTCCTATTGCAATTTAGCAGAAAATTTACTGAATTCCAAAAGGTTTGCTACAGTGAGATCCCTGTTTAACTCCTTGTATGCAGCTTTTGTATCTGAATACAAGAATTTTTTGCGGGGAGACTCACTTTCACTGCTGCAAACTGTAAGTTCTGCCATTTTCAAAATGGATGACTTTTTGAGGGAACTTACCTCTCCTTGGCTTGCTTTTCTCCTTGCCCACACTGACAAAACAGCTAACCATTGAAATATTCTTGGCTGTGAACTATGATCTCAGAAAACACATTTGATGTTCATAGATGGTCTCTTGGCTGCCTGTACTTGAGCCCATCTGCTAGGATGGCATGGTGCCGGCACTCATGGGGGCATGCCAGTTTTTTGGGGCAAGGAGCGCCAACCATGAATGGCTACACACAGGCAAGATGCCGAGTGCTTCCAGCACCATTTCTTTTGGAAGGATCCTTTTTATGTTTGCTATAGGATTTCCACACTGTTGCCATAGGAGTCTTTAAATTGCTGCTAGCTTTTTACAGCTATCAATGCACAATACATGACTGTCGTGGAAGAACGAGCCTGAAGAATATCAAGTATCTCTTGAAATGTTGCCTGATGCATGTGAAGCACAGATTATTTGAAATAACATCTATGGATAAGTTAAACAGAGCTCTGAGTGGTTCTTGGTTTTATTTATCATCTTTTTAAATGATGAAAACAGAAATCCTGGTCTTGTGTGGTGCAAGAGAACTTGCCAATATAGGATACACGGGATGATCAATTAACAGTCAATAACCAATTAAGTAATTCAGAGAACAAAGTTGTCTCAATAAAAAGGGAGGGCATATCAGGACAGGAATGAGAGGTCAGATCATAAAGAGAAAGGAAATTTAACACAGGATTTAATTATGAAAAGGAACCAGTGACCTGGAAAAAAATAGCATGACTTTCCAAGAAGTGCAGCTTGGGGCAAAATGAGAGGCTTGCTACAATGATGATCAGATACTGGTGGATTGAGAATGTAAGGCTGAGCGTGTAAAGAGAAGAAAACAAAAAGAATAATACAGTTCAGGCTTAAATAATTTTATCACTTTAAGTGCAAAGAAAAGCTTACTGTGGTTTGAGAAAGGGTCCATTCTACATATGTTTTCCATGATTTCTAACTGGAGAGGTGGGGTTTACCCTCTGCTTCAGAAAGGTTTTGAAATATTAAAGCATAACTTGCTCTGTATTTGATGAGTGCCTCAAACTCTACACTAGTTTCTTATCAGGAGTGGTAGAGCTGCCTTTCTCATTGTCAGCAGAAATTTCCTCCATGTTAGTATATTTATTCCTGAAGAAAATTTTATGGTTTTTGAACAAGAAGCTCTTGTTCAAAAAGTGTACTGACAGAGAAAACAAGAAATTGATAAATTACCCAAAGGCAGTTACAATCCAAAGAGTGACAAAGTCCTAGCAATATGATAATCTTGTGTTCTTCCTCACCAAATATCTCACAAATTTTAGGAGTTTCTGATACATCGGAAACTTTTTTCTAGACTTTGGTTCTCAAAACCAAATGATTTCCTTCCAACTCCCATTAAAGCCTAGTGACCTAGTGGTTTGTTCACTCTGTTGTGATGTAGAAGACTTCATGTCCTTCTTCATGTCCTCTGTTCTGCATACACAGAAAATTCACAGTACTTTTAGCAAGAAACAGCAAGAGACAGCCACTAGAGAATCTGTTATTTCTTGACAAAAATATAATAAGAGACATCTGGTTTTGAATTCTTCCTCCAACTGGGCACTTGTTAGACTCATATAAATGTAGAGACCTCAAGGATTACATTGGGCTTTTGATCTGAATTTGTATTTAAGTACATCTGACTCAAAATAATTTACCCATCTAATTTCCAGCAACCACCCTGAGGGATGGGTACCATATAGCCTTTGTGGATTTGGGACATAAAGTCGTAGCTAATTCCCCTTCCTCTTTCTAGATCTCCTTGCTTACAGGACCTAAAATACCTAACCCTTACTGGCTACAACAAAACTAGTTAAGATGCAGCCTTAAAAGGAATAATGATGCTTATCATAGCTCAGATTGTGTAATAGTTTCTATTCCAAAAATTTCTGAAGCTGAAATTGCTAAAGCTTTGTCCAAGAGCAGACTTATTGCTGAAAATATACTCAGTAATGGGTCAGCAATTTTACAATATGAGGAGAAATACTATTTTGCTATTATAAAAAATTAGATCTCATAACTTTTTAACGGTTATGCAGCCAAACTCTCCTGTAATAAAAGGTGAAGGTTGGCATAGAAACCACCCTCTGAGAAAGTCATTTGGATTAGTTTTTCTGGCCTTGGTAACTTCTGCACGAATTTCCACCTCTGCAATGCTGAAAGAACCCACAGGTATTCAAATAGTTTTGAGCCTCAGCTTGAAGTAAGAGTTAAACATGTTCCCTCATTAGTTTTATCAGTATTGGCATTATATTTATTTCATTGGCAAAACCACAAAATGAGAAGCTGTTTCTGTGCATCAAGATGAGCATCAAACAAAATTTTTCCAAACAAAATTATCTTGTTCAAGTTAACTGAGAACTTAATGACTTAACATGGTGAGGGGAAAATGAAAAATTAAGTCATTAATTTTCTGGCAATAATTACGGTTAAAAATGCATTTGCAATACTGATTGTTGATTTGCTTGGTCACGATCATCCCTTTAATGTGCTCAGTTACACTTGCAGTCTCCAAGACATATAAAAGATGGTGATGCTTTAGTAATAAAATGGAACATATTTGCTTTCTACTGATAGACTAACATAATTCCATCAAAGGCAATGGAAGTATATTGGTTTAAACTAGGAAAATGGTTCTATCTGTGCAGCTATGCCATCAGCATGTGCTCACACCTATTGTGGAACATTACTGTTTTCCCAGAATGTTTCACCTGTCACCCTTCTTGCCTGCATTTATGGTGTCATTCATTGGAAAAGTCACATGCATCAGACTAGGCTCTTTGAGGGACTCTCCAGATATTTCTGAAATGTGGAATGATTGTTGAGTAGACAAAATGAGAACAAGTGTTCACTGTGTGTTGGTACACATTGCAGATCCTGGAACAAAGTACTAAGTGCAGGAAAATTGTGTTGTTGGGAAGATTGAGGATGGTCACAATAAGCTTCCAAAACTTCCCATCAGACAGTCTGAAAACTTTAGCATTAGGCCACTTTAATATGGGAACTCCTGTAATTATTGAAACAATCTAAAAGCTGATTTTTGTTGTCTCAAGCCAGCAGCTCCTCAGGTAGATCTTGGTAAGCCTGCTGTCCAGTCAATGGTGTGAGGCAATGTAACAAAGTCAATGTCCAGTTGTTTACAGAAGAGGTTCTGAAATAGTGTTTGACTTCTGCTGTGCACACTGAATACCAGAATCTTGAATAAGAGAGGACACACAGTACTTACATAGAAAAATATTTGCTTCCTTTCCGGGGAAAGGAAGAGATGAGCTTCTGAACTGCAAAGATGAGCTTCTAAACATGACTATATGTAGTATGAGAAAAGTGGATACTGTTATTTCTTCTACAGAACTATTTGTATGTCTATGTTTCAAATGTCCTCATCATGGGTCACTGTTCTTTGAACAGCTGCCTGTTTGCCAGGTATTCAAATTTAGAGGGGACAAAAGGAAGTGATGGTTTCTGAAACAAGTACAATCAGGGACTACGAAGCAGTGTCAAAGGTTCCCCTGCCTCTGACTCATTTAAAATACAGATCAGAGATGCCATATTCCTTCAAGAAGCCATTCTATCCAGTGACAACAGAATGACTTGGACCATAACCCAGGCTGCCTTTGAATGCTTAGATTTTTTTATTAGTATTTTTGATATTTATACATTCTTTAACTTCATTCTCCTTTTAAGGATGGATGTATCCACTGTACTATGCTGAGGAATCCTGGAAATGCGTTCCAGGATTGCAGGGGTATTTTGTGTGGTAAATTCCCATTTAAACACATTAAACCCTAAACTTTATATTCCCTCTTTGGCTTGCAAATGAGTGAAAAAAAATTTAAATTCATTTGGTAAAACACTCTCTGAGTTGGTATTCCTAACTTGGTGAAAGGTGCAGGGTCCAAGTATTGCACAATGACATAGAGCAATTCAGAGAAACAAAAGAGATGACAAAAATTTGTGGAAGAAAAAGATAATCTGTAACAGCATTTTTACAATGCAAACGTAATATACTTTTCTGGATATTTAGGTAATAATTATCTAATTATCTTTCAACAATCCATCCCTTATTCCTTCTCCTTTTGGTACCTGACATTAATTTTTTGTAACTACAGTGCTGTGGAAGTTATGTACACACATTACTACAGCTTGAAACTGTTTAATCAGTTGCCTGGAAAAGAAAGATAATGTCTTGTTGTTTATCTGGGGTTAGTCAACTTATTCTGTGTTTGGAGATAATCACCTTCACTCTGGAATGAGAAGATAACCTTCAATTAGCACAGAGCTAAAACTAGTCCTTTAATCCAGGGGAGGTGGTGATTCTTGAAGGCAGTAACATAGATATTCTAAGTCTCAGCTATCATTAGAGCCTGTTAGACACTGCAAGACTCCATTTTATGAGGTTGTTCTTTAGTGTATTTTCAGAACTGCCTTCTCCATTAATTGTTTCATACTGCAGTCTTAAAATTCCTCCTGTCTGCAGGATTCATTAGCAATGTCATTTTCCTGTACACACTTATGCCGGCTTTGTGTGTGGTCTCCTAGGATAAACAGACCTCCTTCCTATCTAAGGATCTGGCATCCTCAGCCCATTAACTCAGCTTCAATACTACCCTGCTAAAATCATGTGCAATGTTGCAGAGCTGCCCACTGGGAAATGCTGAGCCCTTTCCTTATCTTCTTATCTTTAAAGATAAGTATTAGGTGAAAACGTCACCATTCCTCTTCTTTATCATCAGCTCCCTTGACCTGTTTTGAATATCTATAGGTAGGACCCCAAGAACTGACTCTTAACTGAAAGAAATGTTTTCAAGTGTAGGTCTGGACAAGTCACTTGATGTGTTTCTTAGTGTATTTTACTCCAACCCTATTGAGGCTGCAGAACACTGCCCATATCTTCGTAATCCTGTATTGGCATTTACTACTTAAGAGGAGATGGAATTACTCTTAATGAAAATGTATATGACTAAACATTTTTTTTTTTCCTGAGAATACATAAGTCTGATTTTTCAGTACCTTTTGTGTCCGTACATGGTTGTACTTTGGAAGGATCACCTTCTTCAAATGGGCTGCACCATTTTTTTCCATCCTGTTGCTGGAATGCAGTTGCAAGTGGCAAGGTGACATATCACTTTTCAGTATGGTTTCGTGGTTGTGGTTGTATTTGGTCACAGGTTGGATTTGATAATCTTGGAAATCTTTTCCAACCTTCAGGATTCTATGCCTCTATAATAAGTTAGGTACTGTTTACAGTAAACACCTGAGGGCATGTTTTACCTCATGTCGTGTCCTGACTGTCCAAACAAAGCCCTTTACAATGCACCAGTTTCTTCTCTAATACAGGAACCATGTACAACAGTTCAGAGCTCCTTTGATCCAGGTCAGATTTCTTTGGTAACTGTGGGAAGTTAAAACTAAAGTGCTTACAGGTAGAGTAGATGAAGTACAACAGACACATGTCATATTAAGATGAATATATTATCTCATTGGACACTAAAAAGAACCCCACAAGCACTTAAAACAGGTTGGCTAAAACACTCTTGGATTCTCCATCCTCAGAGACTGACAAAGCTCAGTGGGACAAGGCTCTGAGCAATGCAACCACTGATGGTCCTGGTTAGAGCAGGGATCATACTGTAAGACCTTTAGAGGACCATTCTGTTCTAAATCATTCCATGATTCAATGAATTAGAAATTTTGAGTGGAGTACAATTCTCACATGAAATCCTGAGTGCTACATTTAGAAAGTTGGGTGCACCCAGGTGGACTAAGGAGGAAGAATGTATTGTGTCAGCAGAGCATTTTCTCATCAACACTCACCAGGTATTGACTTTAACCCTCATTACTAGCCAAAAGAGCTGCAATATTGGCTTTCAAAGTTTGTGGTTGACCCTGTATATACTCCTTAGGAAGATATTTAATTTCTCCATAAATCAAGACAAAATGTCATTGGAGAGATGGAAAAACCTTTGGATGAATCTTTGTAAAACTGTCTGCACAACTAAAGAAGTATTTTGAAGCAAAATAAAGTGAAAAAATTGTTCTGCCAAGCTCTGTTTCACTCCATGAAAATAGACAGGAGAATTTTTGTCTGTAAGTGGAAAGTATTACCCGTTTGCTTTGGTATGTGTACATGCAGTTTTAGATAGATAAATAGATTGCAGTTAGGGATATACTGACTCCAATTTCCAGAGTTAATATGCATACAACTTGGATAGAGCTGGCAGACCACCACATGTTTTATTCCTGTATATGAAAGCCCTGAAAATGGAAAAGACATACAAAATTCAAAGTGTTTGTTGTTTCTAACTAGAGATCTTGATAATTGCAGTCCATTTTTACTGCCAGAATATTAGCAGTAAATGACATTCATCTGAGATCTTGACCAGTAGTAGGTCATTCCACTGATTTTATTTTATTTAAGCACTCTTCATGTGGAAGAGGTTGAACACATTAACTGGAAAAGTAATGATATTTTTGAATTTCAACTATCAATAGATGCCTGAATACTGTACTGCAAATCTACTAGGAAAAATGTTTATAGCTTCTGGAAATGGGCCATGGTGGAATACACTGCTACTTTACAGTTCAAGATAAGCAACCATATTTTAGTTAATAATCCTGGGAGCCAGCCAGTCTAATCCTTTTTTATTCATAAACTTGATTCTCTGTAACCCATATATGTTGTTATCTCAGGACAGTTGGAGGGGTTTTGGTTGTATATATAGCAAAAATTATTCAGTCTTGGGAGCAAAGACTTCTACATCCTAAGAATATATATATAGTGTTTTGGGGCTCTGCCCAAAAGGAAAGACATCTTTGTGTAAAATCAGTTCAAGAAATTGTGGCATAATTCTTAACTTTAACAATTGAGATAAACTGTAAAGGGAAAAATTTTAACACCTTATGAATTCATGAGGGAATTCTGATTGCTGCTAGGAGCAGTGATTCCAAAAGAAATGTCTTTATGCAGCTCTGTCTCTGTTGAAAAGGCTTCCAGCATGTGCCTACTTGATTTATAGTATTTAAATATGTCAGGATTGCAAGTAGCTTACTGTCCTGTCTCTGGTATTGGAATCATCCTGAATATATTCGTGCAGTAATTCTTCTGATCTAATTGCCCTGAAGGGATATCTAGAGTGATTAATCATAATGCCTGTTTTTTTGATATGTGCATCTTTGATACATTTTAATGTGGCTTTATATAAGTGTGAAGGGCTAGTGTGTTCCAAATATCTGCAGGTGGCAAGGGTCTGTTGCATGGCAAATTCCCCAGTATAATGAATCTAGCTATTGGGCCAGAGGTTTAGAAAGTAGGGGAGGCTCCCAAAGACAGGGAAATCCTAGATTACAAAGGATGTTCCTTCTAGATGAGAGATGGGGAGAGCGTTTTGGTAATAGTGGGCTAGCTGGACTTCAAAGAAACCTCTGAAAGGCAGAAGAAGGAAAATCCAGATGACCTTGACCTAAGCCCAAAAGCTGAATTAGATAGCAATTGTAAGCTTCACTGGTTTTGGCTTGTTCCTCAGATTTACTTGACTAAATAAAAAGAAAATAGTATTTCAAAAAACTCTGTTGAGTCATACCATGTTTGTCTTAAGATATGGACAGAAATGTTCTGGCAAATTCTACTAATATAGTTAAATATATTGCTGTTTGAAGTTGTCTATCCTGTCTCTCTGCTGCTGCTTCTCATCCTTGTTGTTCCAAAGGTCAGCAGAATCTGATGTGTGCCTATGTCCTTGTTGGTCCAACTTACCACCCCTGCAGCTGTCCTGCATCTCAAGCAAACAATGGAAAAGTATGTGTCTACAGGTTTGGAAACTGGGCTCTGTCAAGAAATCATGATCTCCTGGTACACACAGCCTGAGAAGCCACACTCTCAGCAGTGCATGCTTTGAGGAGGAAAAGCACTGGTGATGCCAGAGCTGTGTGTACCATCAACTCACCTAATGTCTACACAGCTTTTTGTCGGGTTATTTTCTTCTCCCTCTAAGCATCCTGCATTGGCTAGTGTCAGAGCCTGGATATTGGATAAGATGGAAGCAGAAAGGTGAATCTATATCAAACATGGCCTGACTATGGCTGTACTCAGACATACACTGATCACAACAGTCAGCTGAGCTCAAGGTCTTACTAGTTAAGGTTAGTAATAACCCCTATTTAAACTGATAATTCCTCCATGCAGATGTTACATAAAGCTTCTTGGTGGTTTGCCTGAGGAATCAGCCATATGAAAGCTATTCCTCAGTTA
Organism: Chamaea fasciata; assembly: GCF_029207755.1. NCBI lineage: Eukaryota > Metazoa > Chordata > Aves > Passeriformes > Sylviidae > Chamaea > Chamaea fasciata. Next base: position 35,707,959 of record NW_027094087.1, read on the forward strand.
GACTTAATTATTTGCTTAATGTACACTTTTCTGTGTGCTTCAGTCAGCTTCCAACTCAACGCTGAGGAACTGTGAAACATTGAGACCAAATCCAAATAATTTTGTTGAGGTCAATCATTCCAGTGGTTAAAAAAAAAAAATTGTTCTTAAGCCTCTTAAGGTCTCTGTTTGGTTCCCTATGTAATATTTGCTTCGTTCAAGAGTCATAGCTCTTTTTCAGGATGAAAATATCTTTGTCTGCCTTTCCTCTGATCTTTTATGTAGTGTTTATCACTGAATTATACAGGTTTTAACCATTCCTTGAGTAATTTAATCTAGACATAAAGTCTTAACAATTAAAAACACCTACATATTGATCCTGTACTAGATACTGTTTGCCAGAAATATTAGAAGAAAATGGGTATTTTTCAAAGATATTTTATGTTTCATGGTTTGCACTTAAGTGGCAGTAGACAAAACAGCACATATTCTTTGATGGATCTTCTGTTAAAGCTTTTTCTTCTTGAATATTTTTCATCTTGAATATTGACCAGAGAACAGTACTAACTTTTTTAGAGACAGTTTTAGTCAAGTTTATTGCATCCTAAGAAAGCTCAAGTAACAGTTTGAAAATTATTGTCCTGAGGAGTCTACTGTGTTAGGCAAAGAAAGAACCATATTCCAATGTAATATTCCATTGTATATAAAGGTAATCACAGCTACACCAAAACCAGGGGAACTGAGAAATGGCTTCAATATTATTCAGCAGTTACCCACTCGCTACAGAGGAATTAGCAGCTATCTGCCCCCTTTATGAAATTAACTTCTGTTGGAGTAAGCTTTTAAATATGCACAAGTTTTATGGCATGGAGGGCAGCACAACTCTAGGGAAATAGGTATCTCAAGAGACACACAAGCAGACTGATGAAGTTGTGTCAGCTGTCACTCTGCTGGATTCAGTTGTGGTTAACCCCCCTGCCTGATTTTAGGGGTAGCTTGGACATTCAGCAGTAGCATACGGTGACTGCAGCATTCTGGCCAGCACTGATGGCCTCTTTTTTCCTTTTCAGACCCATTAGCTCTACATCTGATGAAAGCACACTATTTACTATTTCCACATACTGGATTCACTATATATATATATATATATATATATATATATATATATATATATATTTTTTTTTTTTTTAAATGAATATCTTGGTATTAAGTGAAAGCAAATTTTGTCAGCTTGGTGTGGAAATAAGATTACTGTTATTTGAGGGAACAATGTTATCTGCCCAATGTGATTCAAGGCAAAACTGCATTGAAAAAATAAATTGTGTGCAGATATGTCTGAAACAGTCCTGAGGTTACACACTCTAATGTAAGGGTCTCATGAAATATATGAGAGGTCAGCTTTATCAGAGGCCCTGAGGGTATAATTGGAGTTCCTCCTCTGGTACCTCAGGCCATCTGCTATGGCATCTAATAACCTCAAGAGAGCAATGAACGGCTCAGACTGTGATTTAGGGCTGTGGTCTGCCTGCCTATTCTGGCTTCTATATGAAATGAAACTCCAATTACAGTGTCCAAATTCAGAAGAGAAATAAGCAATTCAAACCTCTGGCTATTAAGGACTGGCATCCCTTACTGCCTGTGGAGCAAGGTAGGAGCAATATTTAGACCACCAGCAAGAGCTGCATAAGTTAACCATTGTGACTTTCTTTCCAGTGATGCTACAGGGAATTAGGGCCTGACAGTCCCAGCACAGCAAAAAATCTGAATTTCTCATTTTAAACTTAGGTACTATGCCGTCCTTAGTCCATCTTAAGTGTTGTAACATGCAGTCTGCATGTTAACATGCCCTCCTCCTACTACTCTGTTGGAATTGTGTGAGGGGGAGGCAGAGAGTAAAAGGAAAAGCCATCTGTGCATCACATCAAGTGGTGAAACAGGGGAGAAAGATCCTGCTGCTTTCAGCTCTGTTTCCATGAGTGCAGAAGTGCTGACAGGGGTAGGACTGAGAAAGAGTGATGGAGAGTGAAATTGGAAAGGAGAGAGTGAGATCCACAGACATTTTGCCACCACCGATAATGGGATTATGATTTAGGCCAGTCTGTGGAGATTTTAATGAGTCAAATGAAGACAGCTAAATAGTTTAAGTGGGCTACGTGCGGACTCCTTTTTCAGTACCCAGCATGATAAATAAGCATACAACATCAACCCAGTGTCCATTATCCAAACGATATCATTATCCCTCAAGGAACACTTTTCTCCTGGCAGGGCTATGTGACAGGCTGATGCCCAAAGCACTCTGTAGCTCATGGCACGGGGGAGATGGTCATTAGAGTGAAGTGCAGGAACTCTTGCAATTCACTTGAAAATTGGTATTAATACGGATGCAGATATATATGAACAGTACAAAAATCAGACTGTACTTTTCCAATTTTACTGCATGACCCTAGGTTTCCTTTTCCTTCCTCAGTGACTTGGTATTTGGGAGTTGTGCGAGCTGGGAATTCAGGCTCTTCAGTTTATCACTGCACTGTCCTCCCTGTGCTCATTCTTGAGCACACTGACTATTGGCATAAACCTGTCACCCAAACTGTTAAGGAAGTTTGTTCACGTGGCCCAATGTAGTTTGATGAAACACTGATATGGGCCTTGAAGATACATAGTCAAATGCTGAATCTCAGCACAGATACTCTTGAGGGGGACTGTGTACTGATCTCACCACCTGTCACACTGTTAGGTGGCATCACCTGTGTTATATAGGTCAGAAAGTGAGAAGAAACTGCTGTTCAATGACATGCATGAAATCTTCAGTCCTGGGTTTTAGAAATCTTCAGTCCTCCTGACATGTTCTCAAGATCCTGCTGCAGCAACCTCTGAGTTCTAGCCACAGGTAGAGGTACCAAATTTGGCTCAATCATTCTTATCCCTTCCTTATCTGTATTACGTGACATGCTCTCAAGTTCCCAGAAAATGCAGAAAGATCAAGGAAAAGTAGGCAGTTTTTAAGGTAGCCTTATAAAGAGCACAAAGGACTCAGTAGTCTGAATAAGCATTACTGATCCGTAACATAGGGGACATTATGCAAACATACTCAAGTAGTTAGACTTTCATGTTGGAGTTTATGACTCTAGCTTTAAATTCATTGAACAGAAGTAGACAATTTCAGAGGATTATTGTTTTCTTCCTAAAATAAGTTTCAAATTCAATACAGATGAATTTTCCTCTGGAGCTCCCTATTTCTCTGCCTTGACTATAAAGAGAACCCAGGATACCGATCTTATCAGCAAATATCTAAGTGCCTTAATTAGGTGAGACAAGATGGGTCTATGACCTTGGCAGTCTCCTTTTAGGAGAGCTGCCCAAACTGGAGGAATCATCTCTTAAAACTGATTGTTTCTGAAAATAGGAGCCACATGGGATTTTGTATGTGAGAAATAATAATAAATGGGAATAAGAGAACAAAAATGAATGTACTTGCCAATGAAGTTTAACATTCCAGATTCTGTATTTATTCTGCAAAAACAGATATCAGAGTCCCAGAATTGCCAGTCTATTCTTTACCTTGCTGTAGGCAATTAGAAAGTGGGAAAAATGGATACATGATGTCATATAGCTCCTATGGCCAAGGGGCTGGGAAGTTTTCTGCCTTCTCTACCACAGTGATGTTACACAGCCCTCAACTGTGCCCAGTATCAGTCCTGTACAACTGCTGTAGGACTCCTTTCCTCACTTAAAATCTCTTCAAATCTAAGAAACAGAGACTTGTGTGGCACATAAAGCCTGTGCTAGCACCCTGCCTTGGTGGAAGTCCTTCTCCCATTGTTTTATTACTTTTTTTAACCTTTATCTTAGTAAGACCACGGAGATGGTACACAGTGTCCCACAATAAGGTTTATCCCAGTGGTAAATAAGTTTTTTTTAATAATATGGTAGGAAATGGCAACAGCAGACCAACATTAGGCTCATGAATACAGTTGAAATACCTGATACATCACTCTGACAAGGAGAACATGAGAGCCAGGAGAGTTCTTTTCTCCCTGATACTTTTGAGGAAGAGGAGTTTCTCTTGCTAGATTTTTTTTCTCTTGGAAGAGGGAAAAAACCAAAAGAAGCACTTGTAGAGCAGTTGACATCAAACGTAGTCATATACACAGTGCTGACCCTGGGTATTGTCAAGAGCAGTGGATGGGAAGAGGAGCTGCTAACAAGTATGTCAATACTCTGGCTCTTTGAAGAGATTTTGTATTTTTAAATGTGTACTTAGATTTCTGATGACCATAAAAGGAAATCTGTATCCATCAGAAACTGAGAATTTAAATAAAAGTTTGTTTGGCAGTCTTTATTCATCTCCTCTCTTGATATATGTTGTGCACATATTTACTAGGTAGCCCTTAAAATTCCTTTTCTTCTTCAACAATTACACACCTAATAAAAACGGTAGTCACAGTGTGTGGAGCTTGAATTCCCTTTCCTTTTAAGAGGAAAGACAGCTTGGTAAAAAAATAAATGATGTTAATTAGTTGGATATAATTGCAAATTCCTTGGAGTTAAAATATGCTGCATACCAGCAGAAAATGCTATTTGCCATATGGTATCAGAACTCTGTGGAATGATGTCTTTTCCTCTACTATTTTCTGCAGACTGAGCATGGACTTGGATTATTTGTGGTTTCCCAAGTATTTGTGTTATACCAGCCAGCTCATTAAGCATCCCAAAACAGCAGAGAACCATACTTGTTCTGTCCATATGTACTAAAAATAAACAAACAAAAAAATCTTGGTTTTGCAAAACTTTTAATGAAAGACTAAAGTTTCATTTTTCAGTAGTTTGGGTAAACTTTCAGAAACCTTTTCCTTTGAATAGTCAAGACCCTCTAACTCACTACTGAACAGTGTTATTAAGAGAAGTAAAAGAATCTTTAAGGAAGCTATTAAATGCTAGTTGAAAATATTGTGCAATCTGTATGAAATATTATAAAAACATGAAGATTTAAAAAGAAGGAAAACATAGTTAAATCTTTATTTAGCATGGTTTTAAAATTAAGAAAATAACAAAAAATAGGAGTTTACTATGCAACTGTACACATTTATTTAGCTAAACTTTATGGTCAAAAAATTTCAACTTTGCCAGCTTTGATACAAAGTCCTTAGCAGTGGATTTGATAACATTCCTTACCAGTGATTTTCCACTCTTCATTTTTAATATACACATCAATACTCACCCCCTCCCCCCAAAAAAGTCACCAAAACTTGCTAAGAAATAGACATTCTATTAATGTAGATTTATGCATCTAAGAAATTGCTCTCTGAGCTCTGTTATTGTGAGCGATACATGGGCACTCACACAGGTCCTTTGAAACTGACTTAGAAGTGACATGAAAATTCATTTTCAGGCTGTAAATGTATATTCAGATGCTACAACAGCAACATTGCCTTAATTACACTTGTAGCTCAGTTTTTCAATCTTTTCTTCAGTTTTATGTCCGTGTTAATGCGATCAGGTTGATAAAACTAGCAGCTTTAACTGAAAAATTGGCAGTGAATGTTTTCAAGCCTCATTGTTCAAATAGCATAGTTTTGGTAATGTATATATTTTTGTCTTGAAAGTGAACACTGATATCACATGAGGAAGTAGGCCATTGATTTAGCTGTTAGACCTGTCAAATGGACAGGTTGGGTTTTTTCCATACAGCCTGTAAACTGAAGATGAATTATTTGTGTGAGGAAATCCAGGATTAGGAATCCTAAATTTCTCAGAAAAACTGCACCCCAAAGCAAGACATAGAGGAATTCATGGAAGAACTTCTAGTATCTTCACAGAGTTATGGAATCACAGAAGAGCTTGATTTGGAAGTGACCTTTAAAGGTTACCTGGGCCATGTGCCCCCCTGCAGTGAGTAGGGACATTTTCACCTAGATCAGGTGGCTCTGAGCCATTTCCAACCTGACCGTGAATGTTTCCAGGGACCAGGCATCCACCACATCCCTGCATAACTTGTGCCAGTATTGCACCACGCTCGCTGTTGAAAAATTTCTTCTTGTAGCTATTCTAAATTGACTCTCTTTCAGTTTACAGCCACCACCCCTTATCCTTTGGCAACGTGCCCTTGTTAAAAGTCCCTTTCCCCCTTTAGGTCACCTTTAAGTATTGAAAGGTTTCCCTTGAGCCTTCTCTTCTCCAGACTGTTCAACCACAACTCTCTCAGCCTTTTCTCAAAGGAGAGGTACTCCACCCTTCTGATCATTGTGGATCTCTTGTGGAACTGCTGTAACAGGTCCATGTCCTTGTGTTGGGGGTTCCAGAGCTGGACGCAGCAGTGCAGTTGAAGTCTGACCAGAATAGAGCAGAGGGGCAGAATCCTCTCCCTGCCCTGCTGTCCATGCTGCTTTGGAGGCAGCCCAGGATGAGGTTGGATTTCTGGGCTGTGAGTGCCCGTGACTGGGTTATGTTGAATTTCTCATCCGTTAAAAACCCCAAAGTCCTTCTGGGCAGGGCTGCTCTGATCTGTTTATCCCCCAGCCTGTGCTGATACCAGGGGTTAGGACCTTGCACCTGGGGTCAGTCCGCTGTATCAGTCAATTTCCAGGTGCTTGTCCTTCAAACAACCAATAGTTTACAATATATAGCATGATAAAATACATAATTTACGAATTAGGCTGTCCATGGAGGTTGGCTTATGCTGTTTAAAATTTAGAAGTTGTGGCACCTTTCTACTGAAGTTTCCAATGATATTCACAAAATCAGTACAATTTTCCCCCATAGTTCTAACAGGTAGCCCTAACAACTTCAAGGCAAAATTGAACTGTATGAGAATAAAACTAGTTATGAACATTAAAAACATTTAATATATTTTTCTCCTCCTGTTTCATTTTGTGGGGCATATCAGTGGCAAGGTTCCTTTAAAATAAATATTTAATATGATTAAAGAAGCAAGAAAAAATATGGCTTTGTAATTCTAATTTCATTAAAGTAAAATTTTGCTTATATTTAGAATGTGCTTATATTTTAAAGGAAAGTTCTGTCTTACTGAACAGTAAGTGGAATTATTTTTAGGACTTCTCTAAAGCCTTAGAGAAGTGAGAAATTATTGGAAGATAGAAGCTGTCAGAGAGGCTTCCCAGGCTTTAAAAATTTTATCCTAATTTTCCATTTTCCATTAAAAAAAATAACAGATTATCTCTTTCTGGCTTCCCCTTCAAGTCAGCAACCTAAAGATTAAGCTGTCGGTTCTTGCTAAAGCAGGCTTTTTCTAGAATCCTTAGAAACATTTGCATTTATTCCAAATAGGATAAAGTTAAACCACAGGCAACCCTCAACGCTGTACACAGGATGGAAATTTCCTGCTGGATTCATAGCTCACGTAGAATCTTGCTCCATTCCTTACAAAAGGTTTAAAACACCATCTTTTGATGTCTCCATGCTTTTTGATGTGACACCACAGAAAGGAATGTGCATTGTACCACAAAAATCTCAGTTTCTAGAAACACTGGCCAGGGACTGGGCTTAATACAATTAGGTCTGCTCCTTTGTTAGCAAGGCAATGTGCAGCTAAAATGTGTTTGCCAGGAGCTGGTGTCTGGGTTAGTTCCTTGGGGATCTTCTCATCTATCCATTTTGCAAAGTGCAGACATGCTCTTTGATTCTTTCCAGTCACACTCCACTCACAATTCAGCTACACTAGAGACTAACCTGCTGAAATATTTTAACACCGTCAGCCTGCTTCTTTGCTGCTTTGCACAGGAGTTGTCATTGCCTTGTCAGATGTTGTTCTGACCTGCAAGAAATGGGTGTAATTTACTAAAAAATAGAGTGGCTAGTTGTCTTTCTTAGCAACTTCTGTGTGAGGATCCAGACTGGATGCAAATGTATATTGAACTTATCTAAGACCCTTATCATAGTGCAATACTATGTTAGGTGTGTGCCATACTGCTCTTTGAACTATCTCAGCTAAGGATATATTTATTTTTTTCTTTTAATTCCCAGGTTTGATAAATCTCTGAGCAACCTGGTCTAGTGAAGGGTGTCCACACCCATGACATGGGGGTAGAAACCAAAAGGTCTTCTAAGGTCCCTTCCAAACCAAACTGTTCCATGATTCTATGATTCTGTGAAAATGACACTCTGGTTATATCTGTGTGAGACAATTCCATACCAAACATTTTCAAAAGAAGGAGAAAAGTCTTTCTATGCCTGCTTAAGAAAGTGAAAATCCTGTGCTCTAGTGCCCTGGATCTGCTGAAAGACCTTGTTCAAGCATTGCAAATTCAGGAATTTACCAGTGACGCTTATTCTGATGGAATCTGTTTGGTTGCTATTACTATTGTTGTTATTACCTGACACTAAATATTATAGAATTTCCCATACCTGCCCACAGGATACACATTAATTAATTCAATCACCATAATTCCATGATTAATTTACTGTTTCCTGAAGCCTCAATTCAGACTGCTGAACTGTCACTGAACAGAGAGACAGTAAAAGACAAGTTTCTGAAAAACACTAATGTAGTTTAAGGTGAAAGCAGGTAAAGGGAGATGAGCATCAGTTTGCATTATGCAGAATTTATCCACTTGTCTCAGATCAACCTTGAATACAAAACAGGAGATTTTACTTGATTATGGCCTATCAACCCAAAAAAGTTGGGAGAAAAGTGTTTATCATCATTTACCAGATGGTGAACAGTGGCACAAAACATTAGGATCAGATTTTTAAAGCCATTTAGAAGCCTAAGGAGGCAGATGAAGATGAAATGTTATTTTTGAGGTTTAATTTAGTGTCTATATGCGTCATGAAGTATCTACACGCTTAGAAATACATACTCAAAAAATTTACCCAAGGTCACTGAAAACATCTGTCTCAGGGTATGTGGTAGGATTAGTTTGCACACATAACCTGTGAGCAGAACATTATCTTCCCTGCCTTGAAAAGCAAAGTACCTGTTCATAAGTTTAGTAGTGCCTTTCCATGCTCACTGCAGCATTGCAGAAAGGCCTGACTTGATACTGTCTCCCTGCCCTGGGGAATCTCTTCCATTGTGCACATACAGCAGGGAGATGGGTTGCCACAGATAAGATATGCTTTAAAAGGCCCAGTTATTGTTTAATAAACATTTAAAAAATCGAATGCTATTTGATTGTGATGTCTTTCAACCAGCAGTGGCAATGAAATTTCTCCTTAAGTTTTGTTTAAGCAATTAATAGAGTCATAACATTGATAAAATACATCAAATACACAAGTAAGTAGACTGTTGGGGAAAAAAATCCCAGTATTGGTTAAGCAATATCAACATCTACAAATCCTGTTGTAGTGGGATCATAAAATGAGACAAGCCAGACTATAATTTCACTAATATTGTTTGTACTTCTGCTCCTAAAGATACCAGAAGTCTTTTCAAAGAGGATCACATGTTCCTGAGACTGTAGACCATCATCCATGTGATTGAGATAGGTAACCAGACAACCCAGCCATCACAAGCAGTGGGGATCATTTGCCTTGGGTTTTCTTCAGTGAAAACATATCTGGAGTCACATAAAAGAATATGAGAAGAGTTTAGGGTTGGGGCTAGCATTCCAACTTGGAGAGCCCTGCATTCCTGCCTTGGAGAGGTGAAAGATCTCTTCCAGCTTTGCTCTATACTTCATAAGCAAATTCCTCTATTGCTGTGTCACACCAGTACACCAGAGCAGACGCATCAGACCCCGTTGCTCCCATGACAGAGTCATTCTTTCAGCAGCCCCAAGGCTCTGTGGTTCAGAACAACAACACAAACCAGCTCTGCAGAACCCTGTCACACTCCTGACAGCTGGAAAGTGGTCTCACAATTGAGGCAGGCAGCCCCCTCTCCAGTGGGCTGACCTTGGCTGACTCCCATACCTCCACTCAGCCAGTCTTTCACTCTTCCTCCACTACAGAGCAGAAGCAGGAAATAAGATGAAAAAGCTCATGGACCAATATAAAGACAGGCACATCCCTTGGCAATTACTATCAAAGGTAAAGCAGACTAAACTAAAGGAAAAATAATTTAATTTATTGCAAAATTAAATAGTCTAGGGTAGTGAGAAGCAAAGAAAAAAATGAAAACATCTCCCATATTGCTCCCTATGTTTCCAGCTTAACTTCTCCCAGTTCCTCTATACTACAAAGCTGCCTTATGCAACACAGGAGCACTCTTGGAATCAGGCAAGACACCCCAAGATAGCTGAAGTGTGTTAAACAACTAACTTTAGGTACTTGAATTTTTCTGCACTGAGACTGTGCATTTCTTAACAGAAACACAGCCAGTGCTATTTGGGAGCTTGTACAATGTCCAAGAATTCTAGACAGGGCAAACCAGGACAGAGCAGTGTTTGTGTTAGTCCTGTCCTGCTCTGACGTAGCAGCTAAGGGGCAGGTGAGACTTCTCACAATGCATAAAGTGACACAAATTGTTGTAGTCCTAATGCACCATTGAAGAAAATCACATCCTGAAACCTCTTATTGTCATAAATTGGAAATTTTAGGTTTTTTCCAGTCCTAAATACTTGAAACATGTATTTGTCTCTCCCAGCTGAAGGGAGAGGGATTATTTGCTTCTTCTTTATCAAAGTGGCAATGGTCCTGGGATGCCACTAATACAGTAGGGGCAAACTGGTCCACCTGTTGCCATAGATAAATTCCTAAATTAAAGGCTGCATGTAACATGCAAAGTCTTTTATTGTTATGATCTCAAACCCTCTGGTTTTTTTAAACTTTTTATTCACTTTAAAATTAACAACGATCGAAGTCTTCTTAGTTCAAGCAATATGTTCTAGATGTACAGAATCTTAAATAGTGTCTCAACAAATTTAAAAACTTTCTAAATGATCAGTGTTATTCCATGATTAGTGGCAGGGACTGTCATTTACTTATCGATATTTCAGTTGAGAGCTCAAGGAGATAATGAGGTACTCAGACTGTATTCCTGAAGCTGTCTCAGAAAATTAGCTAAGTAATGCAGGAAATCCAATTCCTGCATCTGAATCAGGCAGTGCCATCTTCTTCAAAGATGGCTGAAGAGGGAAAGTTTAATTGTCCAAGAGAGAGAATACCACTGCGTTAAGCTCTTCCTACAGCTGGCAATTCTTACTTTGAGTTTAATGCTTGTTAAATGATGAGCTTTTGATAGAAATTCAATGAATGTTCTCCCCTGAAAGCTTTTAAAGTTGCACTTGCTCAGACACTGACCTCCCTGTTCTACTTTTCATGTAGGGTCACAGGAGAAAGTTCTTTGTATATCCACAACTTTGAGAAAGATAGGCTCAGAGGCAAAGCTGAGAGCCTTTCAACCTTTTTTTGCTCAAGTTAGCAAAGTTAGAAAATCTGAGACAGTAATTATAATCTGTTTTAAAATATTCCAACTCACTTATAACCTCCTTTTTTTTTTCTTTTTTTTTTTTTTTTTTTTGGGCGGGGGGAGGTTGTTTTGTTTTGTTTTGCTTTGTTTTGCTTTATTTTGTCCCCCCCCCCCCCCCAGTATTAGTTGAGACAACATGGCAAAAATGTGTGGATGATGGCAGGGAGCAAAACAAAGTGATTTATATGTTAAAACCTGAAGAAACTACCATGTGGAGCCAGTTTGTCATCAGCTCTGCTGGGTTTGAATTCAGGTATCGACACATCAATGAGGGAAGTGGACGGAAGTGAGTGGGGGAAGCCCAGACACTCCTGTATTTCTGTGTACAGGAAATGCCTTCGATTTAACTTGTTCTTTCCAAGCTTCTTATTTCACAGGCATCAAATCATAGATTTGTTTGGTAACTTCTGCACTTTTCTTGATTATATTGACTTTTGATTTATGAAGTTCAGTTTCATTTGTGTCCTAGATAATAAGAACTGAAGCATGAAAGTTAAATGAAATTTCCAAAAAATCAATTTGTTGTTTAAATGAGCAACAGAATAACAAGTTCTGCTTGAATTGGAATAAGCTTTAGATCAAGCGGAGCTGAACATCTTTCCAGAGATTCAGTATACCAAGAGGTATTTTGCTGAAGTTCAGTAATAGAAAGACCAGAGGTTCAGAAGGCTTAGTGAGCTCAATCACACATAGACACATAAGATTATAAATAGGGAGAAAGTGGCAGTAATCTTCTATTTAAGAGCTTAATGTTTGAATCCGGACACTGAGATAAAGCAAATACAATTGAGACAATCGAGAAAGTTCAAGGCATTCCTCTTTCCAGGGCTTTTAGAAAAGATATGTTGAAAATTATCTATTCTGCCAAGAGATTCGAAATGGTAGTTTGGTTATGCATTTTTGTCAGAAATCTAAAATTACATGTATTCAAGTCACTTGAAAACACCATACCAGTTTTATATCTGATGGAAATCATTGGAATAATACTGGAAATAATGATTTTGGCTTATAGCCTAGATGAGACACTTTTTAAAATGACTGTGTCACCCACATTTTTATGGTTCTGAATTAAAATTAAAATCATGCTACGATGAACTACATCCCAAGGTATTTAAACTCTGTTGTTCAAGTTAAGTCAATTTCAGAGTGTAATACCAGAAAAATTCCACTGGGAGTTATTTAATTTTTTTATGTAGGTTCAACATGTATGAGAACACTTACAGAACCATTTAAAATCAATCAAGTGAATACAGTGCTCATCAGAGGTGAGCAATTTGCATTCCACATGTCTAAGGTTTCACTTAGCTTCATGGGTTTTACACAACTGGCTCTGTGGTTATGTTTCGGGTAGACTGGGATACATCACTGCTATAGTTGAGTGAGTAGTTCATCACTTCTGTCAGGGACATTCAAACCTGTTGTGAAAAGTTACATATACCATTTGAGAGTTTAACATAACCCCTGGTAGTGGAAATTCTATATCTTACGGATTCTCAGTCCTTTTTCACATGAGACCCAAACATCACATTTGTTTCTGGATCTTGTCTGTTTCATTTTCGTGAGGCAGGATGTGTGAAGAAGACTGGCAGGAAATCTGGCATGATAAAAAACTGGCAAGAGAGATTCATATCTTTACAGGTCAGATACTGAGTGAAGTGCATACTTGCTGGAGAGGTGGGAAAGTGAGATTTCGGCTTTGCCTCAGCATTACTTATAAGTGAGTGGGCTGTAGTGTTGCTAAGGAAGTGGTGTTTGTCATTCTGTGTTCTTCAAGTACCATCAGCTCAACTCTGCTGTCAGTTCCAACAACAGGCTCTGGGGATGTTACTCTGATGGTGAGGCAGTGCAATTCTATTTCCCAGCCACAGATGGATTTCAGCTCCCCCCCAAACTAAAATATTTTCTTTATTCCTTTCCAGACTATGAAAATATAGAACAATTCATAATGTGAAAATTAAGCTTCTAAAAACTCTGTTCCCAGTATTTGGGCTATGACTTTGAAATAATAATAATAAAAAAAAAAAATGACAGCTGTCTTCACTCTGCACATGCGTTTATTCATACATTAGTTTGCACATTTGAATAATTACAGTAGCTAATGCTACAGTAGTATGCATATTGTTAAATCTGTTAATTCTTGCATGAGAGGGTTGTCATGCTAGATACCATGTGTTTGTATCATCAGTAAAAGAGGATAAGTTTTCTAAGGTTAAAGCTTCCAGTACATATTCAGAGTGTCTGATACACCCACAAGGGTCAAAACCAAATTATGTTTTGAGTTCTGCAGAAAATCTCTCATTTCCACTTTTACATTACTTTGGAAGCTGCATATATGGGTATGTAAAGAGATGATTCCTAATGCAGGATGCAGTAATTGAAAAACAATTACTTATTCAGATCACGAAACAACTGAAAATATTATCTGACCAGAAGTTAACTTCTGAGTAGCTTTCATTACTTCTTTACTTGCAAAATGTGTCTGTTTATATGCCTAGTTTCTTGGACTATTTTTATGTTACTGCTAATAAACTCTAGGTACCTTTGATTTTTTATTGCTCTTTACCTTAAGAATGCTCAAACAACTCACCCTCAGTGAGCTTTTTTCCTTTTGTCTTCACACATATTCTGTCCACTTGCTCTTCATTTTGGTGAAAGCAGTTGCATCCATTTAATTTCCATATATAAAACCCAGAGAATTTTTGGTGTGTGGATTTGGTGTTTTTTTGGTTTTTTTTCTCCTCCTACAATATTGTAGTTCCCAAGGTGAGGTCGTAAGTGATGTAGTTTGCACATGTGAGTTTTACACTTGACTTCCACTGAAATCTCAGGGCTTCTCTTCCCTGTCTTTTGAGGTCTGTCACTGCTTCTATGGAAGCGGTGGCCGTGGTGTAAAATAAAAGGTAGGAAAAAGCAAGAAAATTGAGACAAAGAGTGGCTTCCATGTGAGATGATCTCTGCCTTTCACTGCAGGTCACAAAGACAGAACAAGATGGTACAGATAGCTCAAGTCTGTTTTGCAAGCCTTTGGAACATTGTGTGTTGTGCTTTTCCTCCCTATTCTAAAAGGGAATAGGAAAGAGCTGAGGAAAAGATAACAAAGATTAAAAGATATTGAAGGCTTTTCTACAGGTGAGTAGAGGCAGCTGAGTAGGTAAAGATTTTTTTGTCCTCAAAGCAAAAAATTTCAGAGGAGATATGATAAGCTTCTATAAAATTATTAGTGACATGGAAGGCATAAGTAGGACTCAATTATTCATTATTCTTTTTAAGACAAGAACTATTGATTGCCAAATAATAAGAGTAGAATGCATTTTCATATTAACAACAAAAGCAGTGGTTTTACACAGAACATGTGCTGTCATTGTAGGCCTTCCTGCAAAAGAATCTGGGCAAAACAAAATCATTTTGAAGATCAGTGAATTATGATGGTGAAGATCCTAGACTCAAAAGTGTGAAAAATTCCCCATATTTTGTGAAGACAAAGTTGCCATGTGTCAGACAACCTGACATCATCTCCTTGTTTCCAAAGGCACTGAAGAAGCTGCTAAAAGGTCCCTGGTCACGTTCTGCCTGGCAATATGTCAAGACACAAGAACAGAAATATACCACATGCCTGTCTTCCTTTTCCTTGTGCAATGGATGCCTGGCTTGGGTAAGGGTGGGAAGGGTGGGCTGAGGAGTGCCAGAGGTTAAACATAGCTTTGTATGAAAGACGAAGGACAAAGTACAGTGAGAACATCAAGAGATTGTGGATAAGCATTAAAATGGACTGTAGCCTAAAGAACTCAATGTATATGTGTGTAAAACAGAAGTAAAGCAATCCCATTGCAATCCGATGGCCCATTCCCCTATCACTCGTCTACACAGTGATTTATGGAGATGGTTATCCTTTATGGGCACTGTTGATGAACTCTTGATATGAGCCAGAACAGCTTCCTTTACAGTGTAAAGGGGAAAATATTCAATAAGTGAACTAATGTTCAGAAATGCACAGGCAGGAATTTAAAAATTAGCAAGTGATTTTTAAGTTATTTTTGCATATCTTTATTTTGAATTTTTAGCTGCTTGCAGAGCTGAATTTTCTAAAAGGATGACACTGAGTGATCTTTGAATATATGAAGCCATACCATGTCATGTGACTGGTTATACAAAATGTCTTCTGTCAGAGATTTGAATATAAATTCAGGATATACACTCATGCTGCAGCAGAGTACATCAACATTTCAGTTATTCAATGGAAATGAGCCTGAGGCATGCCACCTTCAGTTCTTCCACAAGAGGCTTTTCTTTGAATCCAGCTGAAATACAGTGGTGTGAGATGTGATAAATGTTAGAATTTTTATAACAAACTATACATGACAATGTCAGATTAATTTTACTTTCTGAACATATCAGTTTCTTGTTTTCTCCTTGTCACCACTGTGATTAGTGGTGCTGGTATGCTTTGTGCTTTTTCTTTGCAACATACTTCAGCTTGGAAACACAGAAAATGGATGGGGGAATTAAAGTATCCCTGGAAGTAGAAGAAATTCCTGCTGTGGCTTAAAAAATAGAACTAGCAGCTATTGCAATGTAAACAATGTGCTGATAATTTTTCATGGCCTGATATACATAACCTTGATGATAGAGTGAGCATGGTCCAGGTTTCAGACTGAGAGGAACCACCCTGATTTCAGAGGATTTCTTGAAAAAAAAATATTTAAAGACTATTGCAGCCAATTCTACTCATCAGTAAGTCTCATTGAGCTGGACTTCTTAACATTCAGGACACTGCAATTAGCTCAAAATATGAACAAGTTCCCTGTGGCAATTCAAAATACAACTTCCAATGTTGAATGTTTGCCTTTTGTGGATAAAGCTTTACCACCATGCGACTTTCCTCTTTCACCATATAGCTGTAGCTTAAAACTTCAGTGAAGGAATGCTCCCAGCATTAGACTGTTTCAGAATTGGTTGGACCTCAGCATATTAGATTTTTGATCTATCAGATAGTGTCAAGGCCTGTGAAATTAGTTTCACCTATGCAAATACATTCATCTTCAATTTTTGTTCTCAAATCCTAAGAAAAAAAGCCCTTATTCCAGGTTTATTTTCTGCTTGGATATGGATATTTTTAACCTAGATTCTAAATGCAATAGAGTCAACCCTTCATTGTTTCTTCTTTAAAGTCTTGCTCAAACACTGACCTTTAAAAGTTCTAACTACAGCTACTTTTGCAAGACCTGCACTTTTATGAAACAAAGCTCACTCTTTTCTCTGCTGGAAATATCGGATTCAGGCCTAAATTGACAACCCAGTTCCTTTTCTTATAAGATTTAACTCTACTATTAACCACAGACAGGTGTCCAATACCTATTAAAAAAGCTTGTATAAATTATGGAACTCAGCAGAAATCAATCTTCAGTCTCATCTGGTGGGCTGCACAGTAGCCAAGAAAAACAACAAACTCAGAACATGTTGGCAAGTAAACTCTTCTTTACGGTTAATACCACTTACAGGTGACTATAAAATCAATACCAAAATTTTTGAGTTATTATGAGCCAGACTTATGATGGCACTTCAGAACTGACCAGAAAGTGGTACTCATTTTTGTATTTCTAATTCTAAATCTCAAAGTTATTGGTTGTCAAAGGAATATTATGCAGACATGAATTGTTGACTCTTGGAAAACACAGCCCCCATCATTGCATTCTGAGCTATACAAGAGACAGCTATACATTGAGTTTCTTAATAAGCTAACTTGCCTACATTTGGATTGTAATTTTTCAAGAACTGACAGCCTTCCCTCTCCTACCTGTCCCACTGCCCACATATATTTAGGGAAATTTTGTCTGTGAGGGTCCTCTACTTCAGTTCTGACATGTCAAGCTCTAGCTTGACCTAGCCCTTAGCTGTAACTCAAACCATTCCATCAGATCTGGAATTACACAAAATAGCATTACTTCACAGGAATATATGACTACCACAGGGCGTAAGGAAATAAAAATCCCTGAAGTCTTGCAAGGGTAGTATGGATAGCCAGGTTTCTGCCACTCCCACCTTGTACTCAGAAAAACACAGCAGGTTTTCATCTGATTTGGCCTGTGCTAAACTTGTAACACATTGGCTTTGCCAATCCCTCCAGACTATGCAGAAACTTAGCCACGGTTAACCATTGTCCTTGAGATGCTAACACCATTAATTATCCAGTTGGGTCGTGTCTGAACCATAATATCTCTAAGTAAATGCCTGCAATCTAGGTAATCCTACAAAGACATGACTGGCAATTAGTTGTGTGTTGTGCCTTTCACCCTCTGGCTGTTCTCTGGCTGTGAAGGAATCACAGAGGCACTCCAGGATCAGAATAGGAAGGTTTAAAAAAGTATGTAGTCCTCATTCCATAATTATCCTCTAAATGACATAGTTCCTTTGCAAATGCTTATTCCTCTCACAATATCCAAACATTATGCTCCAGACTGCTAAGTATGTATAAAAGGCATTCATTTTTTAAGTAGAGTTATGTTTGGTTTCTATTTGCTTTTGTGGAAGTCCTGAGAGTTATTATGTTACTGTATTGAAAAAAATAAAAAAGGGAGGATTTAGAATAGTTTACCACAGTGAGAGGCTGAAATCAATATTGTTTATATGGGCATGAATGTTATTGACTGTGTATTTACAATAACCTCCAGAAAGTAACTCTTAAACTATTAAACCTCCTTACAAAGTACACAGTTTCATAAATCTGACTAAACATTTTGCAATAATAATTAAATTAATTACTAGAAGAAAGCAACATATTTGATGGTTTTTATCATTAGGAAAAAATGAGACATTCCACCACTGACTTGATTCAAAGAGCCTGTTTTCTCCAGCCTGGTATTTGCAACTGGAGGAATAGCTTTTTATTTCTGGAAGAAAATACTTCACAATGAAACCTAACCCAAACAGGATTAATCTGAAGACAATTGGTTTACCTTGCACAGAATATTGTTTACAATGTAATTGATAGAGGCCAGCTCAGAAAAATGCACCCAGATGTCACTGTTTGGATATAGAACATTTATATGTGACTAAGTAATTAATTACTCTATCCCCCTTAATCCAAGATTCACAGGGAAATCTGGGCTGAAAATGAGTGTTCAAGGGCTCCCAGAAACAAGATAGCTGAGGAACACTTTCCATTATTTCATTATGTTACACGGAGGTGCCCACTAGAGAACATTGTTTACATTCAGTAGGGCATTTTCAGTAGACCACTGTTACAAGCAGCCTTTACACAGTACATAGAGAAGACAAACTAATGAAAAAATAAAAAAGAGGTTCAGAGACATGAAGTGATGAAGATCACAGTTTGAGAATGGCAGAATTGAGGACCAGGACTCAGGTCTGATGAGTTATCTTAAAGAGGAGGATATGTGACTTAGCCTTACATTTTGTGTGAAAGTTATTTCAGGAGAAAAGTGTCATTGGGAAAGGTCTAAATCTGTGAGAAGTGCCTATTGAGTTCTTTTGAGTTTGTGAAATATTCACAAACTATTAAAGACTTCAGTGATTTCATGGCTATCTAAAAATCGAGAAGATTGATTCGGTGCCACTTTGCAGCTGAAATCCATTGTTTTTAACCACACAATTCCCATAATTTTCCTGGATGTGACCCTGGCCAGGCCCATCTGCTGCCATTCAAAAGACCTATGGATTTTCATGATCCAAGATCTCTGAAGACTAAAGGAGATCATGGAGCCTCTTGAGAAACCAACTTTGTTGATGAATAGCTTTCTTCCTCTTTCTATTTTTTCCCCAATCATTTCTACAACCAAAAAAGTATATAAAAATAAATTTATCAGTAATATTTTGGACCCAATAGCAATAAACTTTAGGTTTAAACCTAAGGCACAAGCAAAATTTTGGTATGAACAATAGAGAAAAATCAAGTTCTTGGGAATTATAAAGTAGATAATTGCAGACAGATTTATCTTGAGTTAGCAGGGAAAGAGAGAGAGACAAATTAAAGATTTACCTAAAAGTAAGGTTTTGGCTGAACCCTGATCTCATTTAGTACTTAATCCACAGAAATTTTCTTGCCTTGTGTTTTACCAGTCTTTCTCATTTTTTCCTTTCTGGGTAGGTTATTATTTCCCAGCAGACCCATCACCTGCAGCTGTAGCTTTACGCGTCCCCCTTCATCTCTTTAACTTTTTTTACTTGGCCTTAAAATGGGAAAAGGCTGTAATTCAGATTCATAAGTCAAAACTGTTAGGGAGGGCAGAGCATAACTTAATGCAATAAAAAGTTCCTGGCATTCATGCTCTCTAAAGACACAGACATCTAGACTTCTTATCTGGTGTTGCATGAGGGGGACAAAAGTAGTCCACAGTGTTAAGCATTAAGAAGGAGTGACTCAGTTGCAGGATTCCTGGCAATAAGGCTTGATGGATATTGACCAAGCAAAATACAAGCATGACAGAGCAGCACTATCTTGAAAACAATATCATTTGACTAAGTGGAAAACAGAAAATTATTCCATTTCCGAGTAATGTCAGAGACCAGGTTTCTAATTAGCAGGAGTATGAACAGATTAGGAATACATAATTTATCCATAGGTTCATCTGATGCACAGTTTTGATCCCAAGAGTTTTGTGGCTAAAAGTCCTGCTCTTGCACTGTCAAAAAGCTGTGCATCATCTACACTTTCTATTATCAATTTATTGTCCTGCTGAATCTCAGTGTTCACCTTCATATTCTTGGCAGGCTTTTATGTGTTTGCTTACATTATAATTATATGTTCTGTATTCATTACTTTCCAGTTCTGACTTTTAATTACTCTTTTCAGTGTAATTACTCCACCACGTATATTCAGTCAAATGTGTTATTCTGTGCATGTCCAAAATTTATTAAACAAGGGTAAACGTGTGGTCAATTAAACTACTACACATACAACTCCATCAGCTCTTAAAAGAAGCTCTTGAGCCTCTAGTGTGCTTTCAGTGGCATGAATTACAGACAAATAAATCCTCTTTCTTACTCTTTTCTATCAGCTTTTGTAGTCTGCCTGTTATTAGTGGCAAATTAATTGAATATAGGGAAAACAAACACACGTACAAACAAACAAGCTTTGGGTTAAGTCAATGATTTCAGATGGTGATAAAGTTAATAGACAGAGGATTCTTAGTCTTCCTGAAGCTCCTAGATGCCAGTGTTAATTATCCAACACAACCTCAATTTCTGATTATTCTTTTTTTGTAGTGTTCCAGCAAAGCAAAACAAAAGAGAAAGTTTGGGTAAATCCCCCAGTGTCTAGCTGTTAGAAATATTTTGGTTGGAAGCTGTTATCCTGTACGTCCCACATTTTAATCCTATTGAAAATCCTCTTTTGAAAATAAGCTCCATAGAGCAGAACCAAATTTACTGTAACACTTAACTTAGATGCCTTGAGAGCCTTTTAAAAGACTCTTTAATTTGATTTTTGGTGTCGGATCTTTGCAATCACATGCATGTCACTTAAAGTAGAGCTCATTTTGATTTTTCTTTCATATCAGTTTTGTGTTTCTGATGTAATCTCCAACTGCTGCAGAGTGCAAGTTCAGGAAAAAAAAATTAGCCATCAGATTAATTTCACTTGAATTTAGTTAGCTCTAAGTCAGCTGTCTAGGCAAACAGTAGGGACAAACAGGCATTTCTATAAGGCAATACAGCCCCTGCTAAAAACCGCAACATATTTATGGCAAGATTAGCCAGCATCTCTAGGAATACCTGTCCCTCTGTCTCTGTTAAAGGAAGGGAGTCTAAACCTTAGATGTGTAGAAGTTGTATCTATCTAAAATTAGATACAGTGCATACAAACTGCAAATATGCTTAATCAAAGATAGAGTGATTTAATACAAGATTTTATGCCAAATAGATTGGAATAATTTTGCATTTAATACCATATTCTCAGAGAATGGATGAGTAATTATGCCACTTCTTGCTTTTTCTTAAACTTTGCAGATAATCCTTTGCCAGAGTGCAACAGAATACAGACATGACCTTAGTTTTTAGAGTAGCTATTCATATTAGAGGGAAACTTTCTAAAGTAAGTAATATAACACAAAGAGATAAAACCTAATTTATATATAGTCCATATCAGGTTGAAATAACATCTAATGAATTTCATCCTGAAGTAAATTCATATCGTCAGGTTTAACAGCCTTTCATAAACTGGATTTATGCTCAGTGGGCTAAATTCTCCTTTCAATTAATTTTCATGAATGGTGTTTGCTGCAATGTAAATGAGAAGAGAATCTGTCTCCAAATGCCTACAGGCCTTTATTGGGAGTTTGCTGATGAAGCATACAAGGATACTAAAACAATGTTATCTTCATCTAAGCATAGCCTTAAAATTAGATAGCAGTTAAGATATGTCCTCTTTTATTCTGCTGATTTAGAAAGTGGTATACAGTTATTGGAAGAAAGGATGCAGATTAAAAGTCAATGAGATTTTATTGCATCATGGATAATTATTTTCCATTGTTTTACCATTATTTCTTCATTTAGGAAAAGACGATGATTCAAATAATTTTATCAGCTCAGTAGCTTTATGTTCCATACATAAGGCAAGAAATTGGAGTAAATACCAAATTTTCAATCATGAACCTTTCTCTTCCAAGTTATTTTATTTAAATGATTCTATATATATACATAGTATAGTATGTACTTTTATCCATGGGATTGGTGCATATATGTATTTCAACATAAATATGCCATTAATAGACATCATCACTGATATCCTGGCAGTAGGTAAATGCCATTTGAAAGCTATGCAGCTTGAAAGTTGTTGAACACTTTGAAAACATCTCCTATTTGTTTTTAGCATTCAAGAAGGAGTACTTGTAATACAGAATATAAGGGAAATAAAGTAATAGCCAAGAAAAGTTTCATTAAAAAGATCTAATGAAATCTAATAAGTCATGTAAATCCATAAGGTTTCTCTGGTAATTGCGGGATAAATGTGTAAAGTGATATGATTTTAAAATTACAGCTACCAGTAATTACTTTGGGGTTAGGAATAAACTTTCCATGTATGAGTCTGATTTATCTTCATATTAAAGGTACATGCACTAGACATTGGCTCAGGATAAAAGATGGGAAATAAGTGTTAATGTTAATCACAATGTCATTTCCTATGTAGTAGGAAGACCCCAAATCTTATTCCACCCAGAGGCTTTTAGTCATCTAGAAGTGATTATGAAAAGCTTTAATGATATTAATAAATATTTCCTTATACCGTCCCGAGCTCCCTTAAGCTTCTGACTAGAAAAAAATCCAATCTATATTTCTCTAATTAAGCTACATCCATTGTGACTTATATTATAATTGTTCTTCTCCAGAGGTGCAAGCAATACTTTATAATATACAAATCAGTGCACATCAATCCAAAAGAAAATCCATGACTTGTGACTGCCCCAGTTTTCCACACTCATTTATTTTGAAAGATTTTTCTCATCATTATCTTTCTTGCCCTTTCCAGCTTCATATTCATGTCTGTAGCAAGTGACCATCTCTGCCTATATAAATTTCTTTTTCTGGTGCCAGAAGGAAGAATTTAAATAAAATGAAACTGCTAGAGAAGCTCTATTTTGTACTATTTAACTCTTCTGTAGAATAGAAAAGTCTTCCAAGAACTTAAAAAGTCAGTTAAGCATTATCCATTTTGAAAAAAAAAAAAGTAGAAAACATTATAATTAGCTTTCATTTTCACAGTATTATTTAACTTCTAATTTTCTTTAGTTCAAAATATTACTTTTGGAGTAGGAGAACATAATGCCACAGCTACAGTGATAATGAAAATTATATTTGAATTGAAGAGGAAATTTTTTTCAGGGATTCTATTAAACACATTAGTTACTTAGAGTTTTGTTGAAGCTTCAATATGGAGCACGACTTACAAAAATGCTTACAAGCATTTTTTCCAAATAACCTTGCAAATGAGACTACCTTTCTTAAGCAACAATTTCCAGTTAGAAGATCAAAATATATACAGTCCATTTCATCTTAACAAAACAGCCCCAACAGCATGGCAAATCACTTGATTTCCTTGCTTCACAACTCGAATGTTTCTTTCCTGAAAATAACTTTTCAGTACCACAATTTTGGGCACAAAATTCTCACAGTACCAGAAAATTATTTCTGCAGTGACAACACCAACATATGCAGGGTCAGGAACTGTATCTACCAGATTCTGTTCTAGAATGTCTGATTAACATTTCCTCTCAGCTTTTCAGTTTCCCAACATAATGTGCATGTGAAAAACTGGTAAGAACACAGTGAAATGCAAAAAACCCCCACCACGATTCCGTTGCTTTGGAACAAGATCCACTCATGCACTAGCAGACATGACTAGTATTGTCATGTGCTAGTGAAATCCTGGGGGATTTGGCTAACCTTGATGCAGCTTTCTTTGTGTTAGCAATGACTCAGCGTAAGCTGGATTCAGAGCCTGTGGAGAGTGGCAAATCCTTCCAGTGGATAATTCATTCTCACTTAGATAAGAGCTTAAAGACACTGGTTTCACAGGGAGTTGAACCTGTCTTAACAGCTAATCTCATTTCCTCCCCAACCAAAACATCTCAGTAGTAGATCCAGTACTTGCTAATAATTTCCAATCTGGGGAAAAAATAAAAATCCATTTAAGTACAAAAACACTGCAAGGAAAAAGGCACAAATTCGTTCCTGGGATTGGAATGAAAAGCAATGGGAATATTACCTGCCATGAAAAAAGGCTGAGAGAGTTGGGGCTGCTCACCCTGGAGAAGAGAAGGTTCCAGGAGACCTCATAACATCTTTAGTTGTTACAAGGGAATTACAGGAGAGCTGTAGAGGACTTTTCACAAGGAAATGTGGTGATCAGAGAAGAGGAAATGGATTTAAACTTTAAGAGGGCAGGTTTAAATTGGATTTTAGGAAGAAATTCTTCACTGTAAGGGTGGTGAGGCACGGGAATGAGTTGCCAAGAGAAGTGGTGTTGAAAATGGAAGTATTCAAGGCCAGGCCGGGTGCAGCTCTGAGCAACTTGGTCTAGTGGAAGGTGTCCCTCCACATGGCAGGAGTCTGGAACTAATGTTCTTTTCTTAGTCCCTTCCAACCCAAACTATTCTATGAATATTCCATGATGCTCTGTACTTTCTTCAGAAATGGGCTGTTCATCACGTCTCATACAATCATGCTCTTAAATGTAAAGCCCTAAAATATCAAAATGTATCTCTCAGTTAATGAAGCTTATGTATGTAGTTCAGGACACCACATCTGGATGATTGGAATTAGCAGAAATTATTCCTACCTCAGGTATTTACCTCACAGTACTGCACACATCAGGTGTGTGGCTGAATGGGGCTCAATGCTAACATCTTACCAGACAAGTTAAATGTCCTTTCATCAGAGCAATAAAAGAAGCTTCTCAGAAATGCACCCCCTGGAAGTTCACAGACAACACTGAGCTGAGCAGGAATGTTGATCTGCTGGAGAGCTGGAAGGCTCTGCAGGGGAATCTGCACAGTCTGGATTGTTTGGCTGAGACTGATCGTAAGAAGCTCAACAAGGCCAGGTGCTGGGTCCTGCGCTTGTGTCACAACACGCCATGAATCACTACAGGCTTTGGGCAGAGTGTCTGGAAAGCTGCCTGGTGGAAAATGACCTGGGACTGCTGGTCAACAGCAGCTCAACAAGACTGAGGGTGTGCCCAGGTGGCTAAGAAGGCCAGTGGCATCCTGGTCTGGATGAGCCATGGTGTGGCCAGCAGGACCAGGGCAATGATCATCCCCCCGTACTGGGCACTCACACCTCAAATCCTGTGTTCAGTTTTGGGCCCCTCACTGCAACACAGACACTGAGGGGCTGGAACATGTCCAGAGAAGGGCAATGGAACTGGGGAAGGGTCTGGAGCACAAGTCTGATGAGGGGTGTCTGAGGGAGCTGGCGGTGTTTAGCCTGGAGAAAAGGAGGCTCAGAGGGGATTTCATTGCTCTCTACAACTGCCTGAAAGTAGGCTGTAGTCCAATGGGGGTCAACCTCTTTTCCGAGTAACAAGAGACTGAATAAGTGGAAATGGCTTCAGGTTGTGCCAGAAGAGGTTCAGATTGTATATAAGGAAAAGAATTATTCACATAAATTATGTCAATAATGTCCACTGTCAAGCATCGGAACAGGCTCCCCAGGAAAGTGGTTGAGTTGCCATCCATGTAGGTATTTAAAGGACATAGATGTAGTGCTTGGAGATGGTTTAGTGATGGCCTTGGCAGGAACAGTTTAACAGTTGGACATGATGATCTTAAAGGCCTTTTTTAACCCATATGGTTCTATGATTCTATGTGGAGGTCTTAATAGGTTCTGAATCTGCCTTTGAAAACCATCAATGCTATTTATGAGAAAGACATAATCAGGACTAGCCTTTGAGCTGTGTATCTTTTGTCAGGGAAGAGCTTTGACATGCAGGGCAAGTTCTTGTTCATACAATTATGGCATATCTTGAATGGGGAGGCCTGAATACCCTACAGCTTTGCTCACAAACATTAAATCGAAATTCAGTTTTTCTTAATAGAAACACTTGAATTACAAAACTCATCGGGGCTGGGTAAGCCAAATCTACAATAGAATATGATCTCTTATCTCAAGAGCTTCTAATGCTACAAATTCTTGACCTTAAAGGAAAGAAAATGATTCTGTCAATGCAGTCAGCTCTAACATTCTCTTAAAAATATGTTTTGATGTGCAGGGTACTGCAGGATAGGCTTAAATCATGCTACTGTGCAACTTAGAATTCGTGTTCTCAGAGATGACCTGGAGCCACTACAGCTTTCTCAGCTGTGAGATTTCAGCTAAACCTCTAAGATATATCAATTGTGATATTTAAGAAAAAGCTAATAGGAAAGGACAAGGGTTTTTTTCATGTTCGACCTTTTCTGCAATAAACTAGGCAATAATACTGAGCCAATGTGTCATCACTCATCAGCCTCAGTTTGGTCCACAAATCATTCACACACGTCATGTCATATGCTAGGGGTGCCCTGGCTCAGATAAGCATTAAATTATATGAAAAATTAATCACTTTTCCCCCCCCAAAACCCATTGCACATAATGCTGAGTTTCTTTGCATTGCAGCACCTAGACAATTTTTATCACATCATTATTCATGAAAAATGTGAAATAAATAACTACTACTGTTCCCTGCTTTGCAGAGCTGGTGTGTTTTGCCTGACTGCGATTTCAGCTCAGATAATTTGAACCAGAGGTATGTAGTGGGAAGGCTATGGTGTTTAAAGCTACATCTACCAAAGTGCCGGTTACAAATCTAGATATAATTCTGTTGAGTCAGGTTTGTAAAATAATCTCAAGTGGAGAGGTTTGTCCACTCATCCTCATTAGGCCTTACATATGATGTCTTACCTGCTCATCTACACACTTCATTTTCCCCTCTCCTTCTTTTGGAACTTTTTGCCCTTCAGAGGTCTACTATGCAAAGGGACTGAACTGCAATTGCTCTGTCCATACTACTACTACTAGTACTACTACTACTAAAAAAGGTGTGTGATGAAAGTCCAGGCGAGTGAAAGAGATTTATACATGCAAACACAGCAGTCCTGTTTCTGACACCATGTATACCAGGACAAAATGGAGGCAACTTCATTGTCTCATAGGAGTTACTCCAGATTTGCATTTGAATGAATATGTAGATAAGTGGGCCTGGTAAATCAGTCTGACTCATTCTAATCCAGGAGATACTGGCTTTTAATCATGTGTTGATTAAACACCAACTCACCGCCATATACCAACTCACCACCCAGCTTTTTTGAAAAAACCCAAATCATCAAAAGAAACAATAGTGAGATTCTAAAAAGTCTGATTTCCAAATATAGATACTGCTATTTATTTTTAGAATATAAACATTAGTTCACACTTCAAAAAGTGTGTACAAAAGGGTCTTAGAAGTTAACTTCCTTTTAAATAAACTACATAAATAATTGATGCATAAATATCAGCAGATATTTGCACCACAGTATCTCAAAGCTTAGCTTCAGATGGTTTAATAGTTCAGCTGTATTTATCAACTACTACATTGTTGTGCAAGTCTGCATTTTAAGCCCCAGTGATCAGGGGTATCATCATAAGAAAACAGTTTATGTCTCTCTCTACTTACTATCATAAGATGAACTATAGATAGCTAATAGAGATTACAAAGTGTGTTTTGCCATCAGCATTTATGCTTTCCAGAGTCATCCTTATCATTCTAAAGAGATATCACAATGGAAAATGTAGCACTCTATCAACAGGAAAGAATGCAAATTTCACTTGATCAATGGATGACATTAGTTGTTTGGAGACTGATGGCAGATCCAGCAATTCAGAAGCTCCACAAGTATATCCATAAGGTCAAAATACAATTTAGGATTTGTTTACTTGCAGTGGTGCTAGTGGAAAATGCCATTTCCACAACTCTGATTTACTTCTTTAGTGGGTATGTCTTAATACAAAAAATTTGTTGCTCTTGTTGCTGAAGCTTCTGCTAAAGCTTCCCTATAAAAACGCACTTAATCTGAAAGCTGCAATATTTCATCTGCTTTCAGCCTTTAATAGAGTGGAGGAATTCATTAAGTCATCTGAAAGCAATTTTCAATTATGAAAATACAATTTAAATAAGGGGAAGAGGAGTCTTTGAAGATGACAAAAGTGGGAAGTGATTGACACACTTTGTTGTCAGCTGGAATCAATTTCACACTTGGGGAAAAATACCTTCCCTAGGGTCGCTAGGGAAAGATCATCCATCAGCAGGGGGGGAACTGCACGGAACCAGGAAAGGAGAGAGAAAGTAAATCCCTACACCTTGACAAAATGAAGCATCTTCAATATAAGTACTGAACTTCATACCATGGGCACTCAAGGCAAAAACTAAGGAATTACAGGAATCTGTCCAAATTTGGGTCTTATTCAGGCACAGTGCCATTTGGCTTCACAAACAGCTTTGTCTCAGCAAGCACAGTAAGGTATCCCCAAAGGTTGTTACAGCAGCTGAATAACACAACAACATAAGCAGTGTTAATGCTTAAAGATACAGAGTCTCAAGCTAAGCTTTGCAGTCTGGTGTGGGTCTGAGAGCTAGCTGTTCTTTCCCCAGAGAAAGAGGTTCTCATGGTGCCAGTTCTTCCTATGTCCTAGTTAAGATAAAAATATAAATAGAAATACTCTGACTGCCTGGTATGCCATGCATCTTTTGCACAGTTGCCAAACTGCTGTTGGGCAACTACTAAGCAGGAAATATCTTTTATGAAAATACTTAGGAGGGGCTGTGATGATAAGTTTGTGCTACATCAATTGAGGCGTCAGTTTTTAGTAAAAAACAGCATAGGCCTGAAATCTCAAAAAAAAAAAAAAAAAAAAAAAGCGCCCTGAAGTCAGTTCGCAGAGGGGCAATGACTGACAATAACAGGTTCAAAAAGCAGGATTTCATTCCATGTAGATATTGTGGAGTGGTACATAGGAAAAATAAGATAGCTAGAGCAAGCAGATTACACACATGGGTAGAGGGGGAACATTCCCCCAAAAGCACTGCTAACAAATCATTCCCTCCTCTGTGCTGCCTCTTTCAAGCAGAGGCTGTTGTAAACGGCAAGGCTGCTCACATGTCTGTTCATGCACCAAGGCAGGATAATAATTTTGAAGAATCCTTCCAATGATTTTTACTACCATAATGTAGTGAAACCAGAACTGTTAAAACCACAATTATACTGATTATAGCCACTATTTAAGAGCACTGAGACATGCACAAGCACTTGGGAAACTCAGATACTAGGAAGAATTAATACATTAAAAGCCATGGATGTTTGAAAGTATATAAATGCAAAAGAGAAAACTAAAGAGTGGAGTTAATAATTGGAAATCAAAATAGCTCGAACAATCCTTCTTCTTCTTCTTCTTCTTCTTCTTCTTCTTCTTCTTCTTCTTCTTCTTCTTCTTCTTCTTCTTCTTCTTCTTCGTCTTCGTCTTCGTCTTCGTCTTCATCTTTGTCTTTGTCTTCTTCATCTTCTTCTTCTTCTTTCTGCTGTCTCTTCTCAAAACAACCCAGGCCACATCTCTGATGCCTGCTGCTCGGCTTTATATATGTTGTGTGGCTGTGCTAGGCTAGGAATGTTTTCATTGTAGGCTAGGAATGTGGGCTGGTTCTTATTTATCTTAGTCTTCCTATTTATTTATCTCAGTCAAAACAAATGAAAGCATAAAACCTGTAGTATGAACTTAAACCCTGTGTTATGAAGTTGCCCTGCCAGTGAAGAATTTAGCCTGAGAGAAACCATTACAAGAACTGCATTTTCCTCTGGTCCCCACAGGTCATCTTTGGGCCATAGGCAATGCTGGGATTCAAGTTTCTTTTGAAGACTGGTGTTCTTGTATTTGCCCAGATGCTGAGAATACTGCCTAACAAACCACTTCCCTGAGTTCTTCATGTGATGGCACTGTGAATACATGCTGCATGCAGAAGAGCCTGAAATAAGGATCTGTGAAGCCACACCTTGCTAGGAAAACGTTGGAAGAGTGGGTCCACCAGGAGAAGTGAGTTACGGCCTCTCCTGCTTCTGTTGCCCACTGCTGTGGTCTCCAACCAACCAAAAGACCCCTGGTTTTGCTGGGAAGACTTCTCATTGTCCCAGTGCAGAAAGAGAAGACCATGGACTGCAACAGGAAGCTCTTTGGTCCCATAAAATCAGTGACATTTAGGTCCCCGAATAACTTTTAAAAAATCTTACCTAAATTTTCCTCAACAAAATAATTTGGATGTTTTGAAAGAATGATCATCAGGAGCTTAAAATCTCATTTCAGTTTCTGTAGCAGTTAGGGAGTGATTTATACAAGAGATGTCACTGCTGTAGGGAGCACTTTTAAGTAAAGAGGCTGCCTACTATAATAGACTTCTGCAAAGATGAACTTCAAATATAAATCCTTATAATAGAGAGGATAAGTGTTTATATAAATTCTTTCTCTGATGTCTAGGCGGTTAATAAATCTAACTCTGTGGTATTAACATCAGAAGGTATTGATCCTTCTATTTTGGAGGCTATACATTTGCATTGATTTTCCTTTTTGCCTTTTTTGTTTGTGCACTTGTGACTCTTGCTAGGTGGGTCTATTTGAGTATCATTTAACACTTTTCAAATAAAAATTTGAATCCAGAGTCTGTTCAAGACACATAATCTGTTCATTTTAAAGTATTAATTAGGTCCCATGAATTGCTTTTTCTTGCAGTGAAGAGGATTACCTGGCATAAATTTATTAGTAAATTTTATTTATTTCCTATTTCTCTGTTGTACATAACTGTGAAAAAATTGTAATATAGCATCTAATCTACTAAAAGGTAGGAAAATGATAATCTAATCAGTATGCCATACTGTTCAGTTCTTTTCTTAATGTAAATAAATATGTGCTGCAAAATGATAAAACATTTTGGGAAATAATTGATCAACTAGACCTTCCCCCCCCCACCCCCCCAGTTGAAATATGTTTATATGTATGCTATAGGCTCTGGAAATAATTATCACAGCAGTGAAAGTTATGCCACTTATGCAGATGATGTACTGCTGCAATCCTAAGCATTGCCATTGTGTCATGTAGCTCCAGGCTCTTATAAATGACTTTGAAATGATAAAATCACTGTTCTGGTGTATTACAGGAACTAAAATGAGACCCCAGTGATTTCCATGCAAATCATCTCTTGTGAGAAATTTGTCAGTGTCAAAGTTAAGTCTGTTGAATTCAATGTCCTCCGAATGAAAGTTTCATTAAATGCTTTTTATTACACATAATGGCCTATTTTACAAGTGTCTAATCTAAAGATATAAGGAGAACTAAGGTATAAGAAAATATTTCTGGTCATAAACAGCCTGCTGATAACCACATTTTCTAAAAGTTCTGTTCCCTTGCTGCACAATGGATTGCATTCCTAATAGACTGTCATTTTTACAAGCAGAGACCTGCCATTGCCTCAGGAAAAATTTTCACCCTGTACAAGCGAGGAGGATTTAGGATACTCAACAGACAGACAGGGACAAAAATTTGCATTGATGCAGATCTTGTGTTAAGAAGTGTGTTAAGAAGTGTGTTAAGAGTGCTCCAAGATAGGGAAGTGAGATTTAGGGAATGATATTACAGATGATTTCCCCCATCTGCACTGGCAATCAGATGTACCCCATTCTGAAGCATATTTAACATCAGCCTGTACAAACTGGCTAATTTATGTTGGGTTCATGTAGGTGGATTGCAGTTAACTACAGGTAACGTGAACTGTGACTGACATTTATGGTATATAGTTAAGGAACACAGCGAAGAATTACCTTGTGTTGTTAAGAGGTTATGTGTTGCCTCACTCAACCTTCCCTCTCACATTAAACAATGAATACATGCATTGTTTCTCTATGCCATTTCCCTTTGGAGTGTGATTAATACACAGGATAAGATGTTACTCAAAATCTTCTGACTTTATGTCACCTTCAGACAGACCTTTTTGGCAAAAAAGCATTACATGTTCACATAATTTTTCATCTAGTCTCAAAGATTTTCCAGGATTTTGAGGGTTCCTCTACTCTATTAGCTGTCACCTAGATTCAGTATACCTTAATTTTCACCTTCTATGAAGTTTCTTATCTTTTTTCTTTTCCACATCTTTCAGTTCAGGGAAGCCCTCAGCACACCCCTTTTACTTCTTGTTTCCTAGAGTCCACTCTGAGTGAATGATCCCAAGAAGGTCCATTGCAAATGCCTTTCAGGATGATTTTTGTTTGTTCTGATCCCCAGGATTACCTTCCCATCTGGTATGATTTCATTTGTTTGCATTAGAGGAAGTTATCCCTGGCATCTATTACATGATCCTCCAACTCTCTTACAGGATCAATTGACTCCATAGGAGAAAACTACTGATCTTGTGACAGAGAGAGGGAATATAGAAGAGAAGATCAATAAAAATACATCAACACAAATTTTAAAACCACTGCTAAAAGTTTCAAATGTTATTGATATTGGCTGGATATCTTTTGGACTGATGTGCAAAATTAACTTCTTGGATTCAGTAAAGAACAGATTGAAATGATGGGTCCTTTGATATCCTGAAAGCCAAACAGATGATCTAATGATCCAGTAAGATATTAAAATATGTATAAGGAGATATTTAACTTGATAAAAGTCTGTAATCTCCAGAGAATGCTTTACATATATATATACATATACATATACATATACATATACATATACATATACATATACATATACACATACACATACATATATATTTTTATATATAATCATGTATCTATAACACCGTCAATTTTATTTGCATTTTATGTATTATATACCCTAAGTTTCACCTTAAAGAACAAGCTGAAAATAATATGTCTACCCACTTGTTCTCCTGGTTGCTGGAGCTTATATTGCAGCTCTTCACTTGAGTCCACATCAGTAAGTGAGATGATAAAACATGTCTCAATTCCATGAGACACGGAGGGCTCATTAGCCGAGGCACCATTTATATTTCTGGTGACACACATTTATTTTAACAGCTTTACCTATTGCTCACTAAAATGAAGTAAATGACTTAAAAAAACCCAAAACAAAACAACAAATCAGTGGCAATTGTTCTTTAAAAAATCCTGCCTCAGCCAGCAAAAAACACGATAGGAATCCACTGTGTAGTTCATTCTCTGGTCCGAACACAGTTCCAAACCAAGCACCTCTCTCTGATTTCCAACAGTGTACATAGCAGCTATTCCCTCGTTCCATAAATTCTAAAGGAGTACTAACATAAAACTTTACTGTGATCATAATTAATGGCCCTTCTTATTTCACCATCTCATTCAATCAATTATTTTATTATAGTAATGTGAGCATTATCTTTTATGAGTAGTATTTATTAAATACAAATTAAAGTGGCCCAGTAAATCTTATCTGCTCACCTTTCCTGTGCTTACTTTTACAGTGTTGTGTGAAAATGTTGAAAGCTATTTTGTATCAGCATTTTATCTTTTGAAACTCTAATGATAAAATAACTTTTTTGAAGCCATATTTTTTAGAGGAAACACATGCACAAAACTAGATTGTTGTAGAGAAATCAGAGACTACAGAGAAACCCACTTGGCAGGCAGAAAGAAGCTGGCTGAACAAACATATTGGATCATAGGAGTTTGCAGAGCAGTTAACATGCACCGAGTACTTTTTGGAATCCCTACATATACACGGTGTCATCCTGCCACT
The DNA here is from genome assembly GCF_029207755.1 of Chamaea fasciata. Taxonomy (NCBI): domain Eukaryota; kingdom Metazoa; phylum Chordata; class Aves; order Passeriformes; family Sylviidae; genus Chamaea; species Chamaea fasciata. The sequence goes on from NW_027094087.1 coordinate 35,741,542, forward strand.
GGCTGCTACACAGCTGAGCCTTAAGCCCATTATCTTTTCTAAATTCCATCTTCTAATTCACCTTTTCTACCCTTTATGCCTACCAACAAGATAACACTGTCTGGGGGGAGTGTGTACCACCCACACACCTTTCCTGAAGTCAACACATGAGGACAGCAATATTTAAAATAGAACATTTTTATTCAGCTTGGCATTACATGCTGCTCAGCTCTTAAAATGTAACTGCAAAAACGGTGCTATGGGATTCCACATTTATTATCTCTTGATGGCTTCTATGTCTAATGAGATCAGATGGTTGTCATAAATGCCAATTCTGCACACTGCCCCTGGGAACCAAAAGCCAAGCACCTATTTTTTCGGCCCATACATTGTGACCTAAGATTCAAAGTAGGACAGAGTTTTCTTAGCAATTCTCTCAAAGGTAAGAGCAAAGAACTTAAAGGGGTGCCCACAACTGCTGAGCCTGTTCTCTGCTGTTGACTGGATGGGGTATCATGCAATGCTTTCCAAAAATGGATTTTCCAGAATCCCACTGCTATGGTCAGGAGAAATATTTCAGAAAGAATTCGAGCCAAAATGTATTTATGACCAGGTTAAAACAATTTGTTCTTGTGTTAACCTTGTCCTCTGTTTCATATAAGCATTTAATTTTCCAGGTGCTGAGCAGAGCATGACTTCCCTGTATCATAGGCCAAGATCCAAACCAAGGTTTTGGCTCTTTGACCCTTCTTACCAATTTTTTGGGGGTCCAATTAGCACACAGTCAAGCACAGGCCCAGTTAGGAGGCAACAGCCAACAGCTGAGAAACAATAAAGAACAGATTTTTAAATTACCACATGGAAATCATTTACCTCCTTCCTGCTGAGATCAGCATCTGATTCAATGAGCAGTTCTCTCTTACTGTTATGGCCTAAATTAACTCCTTTGACTTTTTCCTGAAGCAAAGAAAAAATGCTCATATTATCAGTGAGTGTTAGCCAGAAGGAAGCAGAGCACAGCCCCACCCATCATACAGAATCCCACTGTAAGAGCCATCATAGTTAGAAAATGAGGAACAAGGACATAGCCATGTATGTAGTGAAACAAACAAAGAAAAAATCATCCCAGACGAAAGACTCTGTGGTGCTCATATTGTCATCTGCAGCCTTCTGTGCTCACCTTTCTTGTCCCTGTGAATGTGGTTGATCACAGGGAACTACCATCCGGCCAGACTCACCTCAATCCCTGGAAAGGTGACGGAGCACCATCTCTACCCATGTCTGGAATGATGTGTCCAGTTCTGGGCTCCTCAGCACAAGAGAGATATGGAGTTCCTGGAGCAAATACGGCATAGAGGAACAAAGATGATTAAGGGACTGGAACATCTCCCTTGCAATGACAGGCTGAGGGAGCTGGGCCTGTTCAGCCTCAAGGGAAGATGACTGAGGGAGGACCTCATCAATGCCCATCAGTATCTGAAGGGAGGGTGCCAAGAGGATGGAGCCAGGCTCTGCTCAATGGCACCATGCAATAGGACAACAGACAATGAGCAGAAACTGATGCCCAAGAAGTTCCACTTGAATATCACTAAAACTTCTTTGCTGTGCAGTGACCGAGCTCTGGAATAGGTTGCCCACAGAGGCTGTCGAGTCTCCCTTATGCAGATAATCAGGAACCATCTGGATGCAATCCTGTGCCATGTGGTCTAGGATGGTCCTGCTTGTGAAGGGAGGTTGGACCAGAGAAACTCACTGTGGTCCCTTCCTACCTAACTCATTCTGTGACTCTGCTAAAGTATAAAAAGTAGTCTTACCACAGCATTCCACAGTCGTAGCTGTGTTTGAAATTAGGAGGGTGTATTACATTTGTGGATCACTTTCATCCTGGAACTAGATAATGTACCTAGCTTTTTCCATTTCATATTTCCTCCTGATTAACAATGAACTTCTGACAAACTGTTATTTTTCTAGACCTCAGGTTCCTTGTGCCCTGCCTTGTTTACTCTAATCTACATGTCTTCTTCCTCTTTGTGTCCTGCATCTTGGTTATTCTTTTGAGGTATAAAAGCAAAAGTCCTTTCGTGCACTTGATCTAACCACAGTCTAACCCAACAATGGGAGCTAGATCTTTTGCAAAAATCTTGGGGTTCTACTTATGTGTGAGAAACTATCCTTTCCTCATTTAGTATATCAAGCCTAACGATACTTGGTTATATAGCTTTGGATCAGATGTGGCTTACACCTCATCAGCCTGGACTGAGGACATGGAAAGCTGTCCTTTAGCTGTAAAAAGCTGATTCAGACAGAGTCTGTGTTGATTAGGTTTGTAGCATCAGCAAATTTCACCTTTAAAATTGATTCCAAAAGCAATGTCTGTGGGAGTCCACAGGTAGCCCTTCTGCAGACTGGTAATTCCCTCTTGAAACAACCAATTCTCTTGTCTTCTTTATTCCAGCTATTCCCCACCTTCTATTTCTTGTACTGATTCCCATGTTATCTAGCCTAACTAATAATGTCCCATGTGGGACTACATTAAATGATTTACTGATCTCCAGGTAGATTAGATCTTTTGTTTATAAGATCAGTTAGCTTACCAGGGAGAGCTATCATTCTAGTCAGGCACAGACAATGTTTGCTAAACAGTCCCATTTTCCTTATTTATCACTTTTCTTCATTTAACTGTTCTTTATTTGCTGGTATTTAAGAGCATTGCAGCCCTTAGCTCAGCAGTTCAGCATTTATCCACATGCTGTGTGAGCTATACCTGTTTCATTCCTGTCATAAAAATGTTCCTTAGAGTTCACAAGTCTAGTTAAAACTCCCTGCTGCCAGACTTGTAACACTGGGCCAGATGCGGGTTATCTGGTCCTTCAAGATTGTGATAGCATTGCACTTTTTAAGTGTTTCTTCTACACAGTTGTTTTTTATTTCCATGACATCAGTGGTAATCCTGCCTTTGTTCTCTGCATTCAAGACCATTATTGTTCCATTATCTCTACTGAAGACTGAAGCAATTCAGTTTTGGGGCCATCACAAGATAGTTTGAATCTCTACCAGTGCAGATTGCAGATGGCTGCAACCCTTTAGGACTGCTGTCCTTTTATGCATGTGGCAGTAGAAAACTTTTCACCATTTGTTTCAGTTTCATTACAGATAAGTGAATCCAGATCTGCAAAGCAAGCAGGAGTTCACAGGGCTGAGGATGATAATCTTGTGAGTTTAAAAAAATCTGAAACCTTGATAACTGCAGGGCAAAGACTCCTCACAGAAATTTTGCTGCTTTTGCTGTCACATCTCATTATTACGTTTAAGCTGATGTCTTTGAGCTGCATACAAATACAGAGTCAGCTGTATATCAGAGACAGATACAGAGTCAGCAGCAGAGTGATGTTGATTAGAACATGATAAAACACCAGGGAAAAGGCATTAAAGAGAAAAGCAGCAAGCAAAACTTGGATAAGAAACCATTGATTTAATTATATATATGACATAAAGCAGATCCATGGCAGAACCAGCAACAGAGGTTGGGCTGCCAACACAAGTTCATGTTAACCACTTCACAGTACAGCTTCTTTTGAGTCTGTTGCATCAGTCTTGGTTAAAACTTATGATGGACAGAGGCAGGAGAGCAGGGTATGTATGTATGTATGTATAAAGGTGGGGCTGTCAGAGCAGTTGTTCTGATTTGTACACCTTGCAGTGACATGCCCCGAGGGCCTTGCACAAGTCTGTGTAAGTGGTCACAGTGGCAAGAGGGGGTGATACCTTTCTGGGCAGAGCAGAACAGCATGAAAAGCTTTCCCTCCTTAGTTTCATAGTCATTGACACTCACCCCACTGCCCCTGTGCTCTTCTCTTCTGGTGCCCAGACCACAAAGCCATGATATCTGTTTTATGCATAGCTCATGCTCAGACGTTCCTAATTTCTCTTCACTCTTATCAAACCTAACTGAAAGCATCTCCCTAAGCTTCGGGCTTTTGTTGTGGCCTTCGGATATAATTTGAAGATGTGAGGGGTTTTGTTTGTTTGTTCCCTATAAAGCTAATTCTGCCTTTGCTGCTGCTGCTGACCCGACCCCCTCCGTACTGCGGGAATCCCTAAGTGGCACAGCACTCTCTGATCTTTCTCAGAGGGCTTGTATTTCTCCCTTGGAATGATGCTCATACTAATAAACATGAGACTTAATTTGAACTTCAAATACTAGGAAAAGAAACCATTCCCAGACTGTAAAAGCGAGAGAGGATTAAACAGGACAGTATCCTAATGGAGCAGAGGCAGGCCTCGGTAATTAGAGAGGCGCAGGGCCTCGGGTGTCACAGCACAACAGAACAGTGTCTCCAGAGGTTGCTTCCCCATACAAAATAGGATGAAGTGTTAATAAAAAATGTGTGGCTTAATTAGGATCATAAATACTGAGAGAAGAAATCAACTCCCAGGCTGTATAATTATAAAAACATTAGAAGCTCAAATACTTAAAAAGTAACAGGAATTGTGGGGTGTTTTTTCTGGACTGGCATGGACACAACATACTGTCCAAAGTGCAGGAGTCCAAATGATTTTTGGCTTATTTGACACTGTTTTTGGCTGGGGCTAAATAAAGAGCTTTCAATTATGGTCATATTTCTCTTCAGCTCAAAGGACAGAACCAGGCTCCTGTAGCTCACTCGTCAGCGTATGTGTGTCACTGGGGAGCAATAACCCTTATAGCAAAGTCAGTCTTTCTGAAAAGTGGAAAATAAGGTATCTAAAAACCAAACCCTGCCTAAACCTCAGGTTTTTATTGTAAAATATCTTCCCATGTTTTCACCAATTTCTGGCAGTCTGGGAGAAAATCAAAACAAATTTGCAGAGATTTTTGTTAGCCTGCAAAACTTCAAAGAGAAGAGTACATAGGAATTCTAGAAGAGAAGAACCTATGAGGTCAAATTCAAGGCTGATACTTGCAGTGAGGAAATGAACATCATAAATAATGCAGGCATTGATCTACATGTCACTAACAGTTAAGCTTGTATCTCGAAAAGGACTTGTATTTCTACCTCACAAGTGTATTCAAAGCAGTTTTAAAGCAATTTTGTTGTTTTTCTCTATCTGACTGAAAAGCCATGGGATGTTAAGGAAGCCTTTTGTAAGCAGAAGCAGCAAAAGCTTCATGTGCCATAAGTGTACAGAGAAGACATATTGGGTCAGAACAAAGACTCATCTGGATTGTATTTTTTTTTTCTTTCTGATAAAAGGTCTGTTAAGATTGTCTCAATGTGGACACAATGGGGAAAAATACAAAAACATAGCAGATAAGGGATGATCCTGCTCCAGTAAATTCTACCAATCCTGGTAAGGACTCATTATTTATCTTTTAAAAGCATCATGCTTGAAACTCTTTTATGAAAAAATTTCAATTAATTTTGTTTTGGTTTTCACAATATCCCATGGCAGCGATATTGCACTTCATGAAGGAAAAAAAAAATCACATTCTGTTTAAACATGTTGTCTCACCACTTCTTTGGATGGTTCTCTTCTTATACTCAAGTAAGTAAACAATAACTAGTCCCTACTTACTGTCAAAATTCTATTCTAATTAAAGACTATAATTTAATAATTTCTCTTTTAATTTTTTGGTTTTAAGTTGTAGTGTATTTATTCTGTCTTGACATGAGATAACCAAAACTTCATAGTGTGATGCCAACATAGCAAAATCTCTTTGAAGTGACCAGATAAACAGCAAGTTCTGCTTGGGCTCTGACAATAGCCGAGGTTGTAGGCTGAGTACTGGTCAAAAGCTGGGACTTTAAAAAGTGCTTAGTATGGCCTGTCTGATCTGAGATCAGTCATGATTCCTTCCTCCCTTTTGTGTTAGCAGAGGGGAGAAATTGAACCATAGTACTTGAAAATCCAACTCCTCCCCTAAGGTTTTTATGGGAAGCCACCGAGATAAAATGAATCACTGTAAAGGAACTCATAATTTTAATTTCCCATGACACAGGTATTGAGCTTGAATACACAGTCCATTGCTCATTCTAGTGCTAACCTCACAGAGTATTTGCAAAATTTCACAAGAGGGCTAAATTATTGCCGGGAGAGGTAAAAAAGTTCTTGAACCAAAACTGTTTACCAAACAAGAGAAATACACTGAGAACTTGTAAGAATTATGTGAGAAATCTCTGCAGGATACCTAATGAATTGCTATCACACCATTTTTTTTCAGAACTGTCATCACAATGGGCCATAAATACTTGTTGCCTGCTCTAGGGTTTTAGCAATCTGAGGTACACCAGTGTGCTTCCTGAGGGTTATTTTAGACCAGTCTCAAACTGTGAATATTTCAAAACTTTTGGCCATGATGACACAGATTATTTTGTCTCCTAGATTATTCCACTGGGATGAATTCATGGTGAATTCATCAGCCCAGCCCATCCAAAACCATAGTCACCAGCCCCCTGTTTCAAACATGATGAAGGAAATGTTCCTCAACCCATCACTGGTTTTGTAACTGTAATTGGAAAGACATCTGAGTTGATGAGATCAAAGTCACATCACTCCAGTGTTGTCTTAAGGCACTGTTGTTGTAGGATCTTCAAGAGAAAAGCAAGCCAAAGTGATGGGACTCTGCCATGTTTAGAAGTAACAAATATATATATATTTCTTTTTGTTGCTGTTGTTGCTGTTTTCTGTAGTGGATATTTTCTCTCAAATTATCCTTAATGAAAGAAAAATTGCTAGAAGTTAGATCAATAAGTGAATCTATTTTCAGTTCAGTTTGTAAGAATGAATATATCACAAAAGATAAGCTAAGTGCCATATTAGAGGCATAAGCTGAAAATAAGCAGTGGTCAGCATCAGTTTTAAATTACCAATAGAATCAGTGCTTGTATTTCAGATTTTTCTTGAGGTAAAAGTTCCAAAAGTCCCACATTTCAGAACTGCCAAGGGACCCAGTTGTGCTGACGGGAGCATTCTGGAAGTATACTGGACTTTTAAAAATATTAATTATGAAATAAAGATGTTTAAAATAATTGTATTATTATTGTATTTTAATTAATCTATTAATTAAAATAAATTATTCTGCTTTTTACATACTCTCCATACCCTGGAGATGTGTGTAGTTTGAATATAGTTCAGCAGGTGAGGCAAGTCCCATAGGAACTTTCTGACTATTTAATACACGTGAAAACTGCAGCCTGTTTTGTGTTCCCTGGAACATTACCTCAGATCTGTGCTAATTTGTCTGCTGATGTAAGTTATCAAAAATTTCCCCTTAGTGAAATTTCCCATTAGTCTCTTCCCTTAGAGACTCTTCCATAAAAGACAGAGATCCAAAAAGAATTTTATGCTTGATGACCCTGAAAAACATCTAAAACTTTTGAAAATGGTCTTGAAAGTGCTGAAACTGGACAATATCAGGAGTGATGTCTTCTTGCATGGCTTGCCTCCAGGTGCAGTATCTTGTATGCATCCTCTTCTGAGCCTCCCACTTGTCAAAGGCCCTTTTCTGAGCCTCCCACTTGTCAAAGGCCCTTACCAACATCTTCATGGTTCAAAGGGTGCTCAAGTCCCAGTTCTGCTTTCAAAGATTTGTAAAGATTCTGCATTAGCAAAGAATAACCCAAGAAATGTCTGAAGTTCCCTAGTGAGAGAGATGTGCCTACCTCCCTAGACAAACCTGAGAGAAGGCAGTTCTTCTATATATTTCTTGCTGTTAACTCATTTTCAGGGTTGGTTTAACTGATTTTGCTCAGGGCAGATGAGTGTTGTCACCTCTATGTAAAGCTGCTCTGAAGATGGCAGGCCTTGCACCACAGCTGCTTTGGCTGCCTATAGCAACAGGTCCAGCAGTCTAATGGATGAATCCAGACAGTAATGGATGCTTCCCTACATAGAACAAAGATAAAAATGCCCCTGAAGTACTACCTCTAACCTCAGGAAGTTTGGTCTCCTCAGAGTCAAAAGGCTGTGTTTCTCTAGGATGATTTGAAATACCTACATTTAAACTCTTGGGAATTGTCCCCTGCATAGCGCTCCATATTTGGAAAGATATTCCAAAGTCATTATTCTCCTTATATTCAAGCTAACCTTTGTATTTAGGTGCATGTTAGTTTGTTTATCAGACATTTCAAGCCCCTTGACACTAAGTGTGCTGTGCTCCTCTGTCAGGAGAGGATACAGGTTTACCAATTCAGGGTGGAGGGAAATTCAGTTTTTCTTTATTTCTGCTAATAGTTCTATCTTTAAAACATAGTGAAATGTGACTAAGTGTAAACAATTGTTTCCCTTTCACTTGAAAATTATATAAGTCTAAACCCCATTGAACTATTAAAGGATCTGTGCATAACTGATGTGAATTATATCAAGGGCAATACGCTGAATTTAGTTTTTATGACCCAGATATCACGTATACAGGCAAAGATTAGCAGCTGAAGCTAAACATTTCTACATGTAAATAAAGTAATGAATTAAATCACAGGTTTTTACCTCTTTGACTGCTACGATGAATATTCTTGTGTCAATGTTCCAAATGGAAAATGGTGTAATCTGGTACACTGCGTATAATGTGTCTGGGGGCAAAAACTATCACATTTTTTTTCTTTATCCAGAAAATTTGTCTAAGTAGACAAAGAAGTGAAGATAGGGTCATTTCAACCAGGTGCTCTATAGCATGAAAAACCGTGTGCGAAGCACTTGGCAGAAGCAGTGCAATAGAAACAGAGAGAAACAGTTTAATAGAACTACCTGATAGAGATGTATAATTGCAAGGATGCAGAGACTTTTGGGTAACATGGAGGCCAAAACCTGAGCTGTACAGTCATATTATGAAACACTTAAAAATAACAGTATGATCACCTCTAAATATAGAAAGAACCATTCTGTTTCCTTGGGATGTAGCCCTGCTTTTGGCCTTTGTATTGCAAAATGATTTCAAAAAAAGCCATGAATTTGGAAGACTGTATGTGCTGTGGATTAGCTGTAACTCTGTTTTGTTCCAAAGGAAGTCAATGATGGTGTTTTTAAACTATTCGTTGTTGAAGTCAGCAGGAGTTTTACCACTCATTTCTATAGAACTGAAAATGTTTTAGGCCAACACTGAGCACTTTCAAAACCCCCCACTTGTTGTTTATGTTTTGAATAAAATGAGTAACTTTTCGGATATATTTCTATTGTATCCTTCTCTCCATACACAGACCCTCATCTGGGAGCATGAAGAATAAAAACTGACACTGCCTTAGTGTAGCCACCAAACAATGAAGTTTCCCAGTATTCAATAGCCATAAAATTCTGGGTATGTTGAGGACATGTTAAATTGTTTATGCACTGTAGAGGTGTGAACTTAGCATTTAAGAAGGAGGGTAAAATAAAATGAATATAAGAAAATTAAAGCCTCCAGATTCTTCCTTAGCAATCAGTAAATAAAATTCAATTGACATGGTAATGAGTAGGAAAACTACACAGACAATAGGCATCACCCACCTCAGACTGAAAAAAAAAAAGACAAAATACATTTAAAACTCACTTCTGTTTCTTCTCTGAAAATGTTGTTCTGGTGGTTTAGACTGCTTTTCCAATGCTTGCATGAAGAAAAGATTGCATTTCTGAACCAGAGACTGTACTTATTCGATTGAAAAATATTATAGGGAAGAAATAACATAGATCTGCAGAAATTCCTATACATGCTAAACACAGTGGGGCTTTCTTGTATCTGACACTGCACACAGATATTATAAATGCTCTGAATTTTTTGTACTAGAAGAGCTGTCCTACTTGAACACATAACCATATGGTTAGGTAAACAGGATTGCCTCATTTAAGACAATGACTTTCAACCTGTGCTACCCAACACTTAAGAAAACTGGTGACTCCTAAAGTGACTTCAGAGAACATCAAAGAAACGTGGGACCATAGATGGTTTCTGTATTTGTCTCAGAGGTGGTACTCCCAAAAACACGACAAATGAGAAAGGCTGGGAATCACCAATTACACAAGAGCTTGTGTAAAGGATTTTCTGTGGTGGAATCAATTTGTTTAGAATCCTGATGAATTAACCCTTATCTGCCAAAAACTGATACAGTGACACTTGTTATTTGCATTGTTTCTATAAACATATGTATGCTACCATGTGGCCAGTATAGTAGACATGGGCTAGACATGTTCATTTCTGTGTGAAATACCCAAGGACTGGTAGTAGCAAGCTAAAATTACAGAAGCTTTGCATATACCTGAAGTATTAGATGAAATGCACATTTAATGGGCAAGAAATAATATTCACATATATTATAAGATTTTTTTAGAACTAATTAACAAGCTTTTGAACCTGGGAGAAGCTTCGATTTCAAGGTGAAATTAAGTCAAACTGTAATTAGGAAATTCTTTGTTCATCTTTTGCAGTTGTCAGCTTCTTGATTGTTTTGCTTGTTTTCCAGAAGCACCTGGACCTCGCTAGTGCTGAAGTCAGAGAACTGTTCTAATTCTCAAGGACTCCAGTTCTCAGGTAGAATTGCTGTGGTTCAATAAACAGCTTTATTTGGCTGGGCAGAGGGATCAGAGCCACCATTCACCCATATTTCTATATGCTGGTGCTATGCAAACATATCTATAGTAGACCAACTTCATTGTCCCAGGAAATAAGCTTCATCTGAGAAAATTTACATATTTAGAGTGCAAGGATCTACATCTTCACTTATCATCTAAAGCAATTTTAATCAATGTGGAAAAAGACAGTTCTGCAAAACAATTTGCCATACCCTGGTCTATGTGTTTAAAGAGGAGCAGAAGCATTTTACGAGACTGTTATTCACTTTGAGGTCAAAAGGGTGCCAGGGTGATTCTCAAATACATCTCATCCTCCCTGTAATATGGCTTGCACAGAAAGCAGAGAAGGGATGGAAATTTATATGCAAGTATATAAATAATTCTAATTGTAGTTACTAATAACCAACTATAAAGAGAATTATAAGTGCAGATCTCAGTATCTCATCAGTCTTCAATGACTAAGAGGTTGTTACATGTACCAGGTTCTCCCTCACTTAATCTCTGTATGATTTTGTGCATTTCTAAAAACACTTCCTCTTCAGGAAGTAGGGGCTGAAAGTAAACAGGTCTTGGGTGTGACTTGTTGTATTATTGGGTGTGTGAAGACAAATGACCTCTGTTTTGTCATTACCTGACTCCCAATAAGTACAAACTGTGACTTCCTAACATAAGCATGACATGAGAAATATACCTTCCTTTTCATTGCAGTACACAGAAACCAAACCCACCATAACACTCTTGTTCACACAGGACAGCTGCAAACAGACAATTCCCATCAGTTTGCAAATTCTTTGATTTGTTTAGGGTCTTGAATTGTGTTCTGCTAATTTCCAGAGCTTTTCTTATTCATATCTGAACTCTATACAAAATCTAGTCTTTATTGCTCCAAGTAATCATCTAAATTCCTAGCATTTGATCAATTCTAGAAACAGTAAGAGAAATCAACATGATGAGTCTTTAGATCACTGGGGGCTTAAGGGGAAGAAATTACTATTTTTAGGGTAATTCTGCTCAGCCATCATCCTGATATATCTGGATTTTGTTGAAATGGGAGAGTGAGGGAAGCATGGGAAATTATTACTCATTAATATCCTAAGGAAAACAGTACCTTTGTCACATATTCTGTTAAGAAATATTTTTTTTCCTGTGACAATCTTCCCCACTGTTGTAAGCAGTCTGAAGTATTCCCATTCAGGTGTGAATGATATTTCAATCAAACCCATTCCGTTTACTGTGGCAGGTCATTTTTCCCAGCATAGTTGCCTGCAGAGATGACCCTTGATTTCAAATGCTGCTCCCAAACACAAACACAGCTGGATGTCAAAAGAAATCAGCCCAAGACAGTATCTAACGCATATTTGAAATCCCTACATATTTTGACTTGCATTTTGATGCCAGTCTTCACATCAGACCGAACAACATTTCAAGAAAACAGTAGTACTGAATGACGGAATCATATTTCACTCACAGTACGTTGTCCTGGAGGTTTTTTTGCCTTTAAATATATTCTCTAACATTTTGTGTGTAAGATCTTCTACACCACTAAAAATATTTTCCAAGGACTGGACTACTATTTTTTTCAAGGTCTAAACAATCCAGTTTCTCTGAATTAATTTATTTGGGTAATTATTTCAGAAAAGTCATTGAGCTAACTTTTTTTTTTCCAGTTTTAATAGGAAAATTCCTACTGATTTTTCTGTTTTTTAAATCAGTACCTGAATTCTAACCTAAGCCCTTTCAAGCCAGAAGCTAAAAGCTAAGACTGCATACTGAGTTAGACTGAATAGATATCTCTTCAGCAGGAGAACTTACAATCTTTAAGGTCTGAAAAGCCTTGGTCCCAGAGAAGCCTATATTAAATCTTGCAATTGTGCTCAGCAAAGAGAATGAAATATAAGAATAAGCAACTCCATTGTCCACACTGTGTGTTCAACTCCTCTACCTTATTCCCAAGAGTAAACTAAGAAAACCCTTAGGTTTGTTTGTTTGTTTGTCTTCTTGGGGGAATAGATTATCCCCTTCCAACTTACCTCCTACCACTGTAGTTCCTTGATGGTTGACATTGTAACCTGACAAGACTTTCCTCAGCTTTTTTTATAGCTAAGAAGATACGAAAAGTTCTCCTGATTCATCAACACCACCTCCATGATGTGGTGAGCAGATACAGAGTATGATCTCTGGGCAGGAACCCTGTTTGCATTAGTGAAGTCCCCTGTCCCCATTGCTCTGGCAAAATACTCTCCCAGAACATGATGCATAGCATCATTCTGTTTTCAGGCATAAGTATATTCATGGCCAGTTTATGCCTGCTTTCTCATGAACTGATGAGTCTCTGTCTTCACTGCTATTTGCACCCTGGCCAACTTTTGTCTTCTAAGGTGAAGAAAATTAGCTTCTTTAGTCTCCTGTCATGATAAGGAAGTCTCACTACTTTCAATGAATTTAATAGCTGTGATCCCACATGGTCAAAAGTAATTGCATTTTCTTGGATGCTGGGTGAGGTCTCAGCAAGCACTTTTACAATGGTATAAACATACTTTCTCTAGAGGCACTTCTCCAGGTGATGCACCGTGGATGCCCTCTCTGTTTGAGTGGTAACATCATGCCAGCAATTCACTGTCCCTGCTGTGTCCTTTGCCTTATGTGATGACCCTTTAGCTCACAGCAAAAGTTATGATTAGCTCACTTCTTTGAAGCATCCAGGTTTTCTATCTTTCTGTGAGATATGCTTTTTCTATGAAAAAAAGATATCTTCTAACTCTGAGCTATTATTGCATCCACACTTTTGTATTTTGCTCAATAATGATAATTTGAAGAAGGGCTTGAATCCAAACTATGATGAACTCTACTGATAGTTTTTCTCTAGATGAAGTTCCTCTTTCAAGGACAACCAATTTTCATTTACACAACAAATTGTTATTTGCACTTTGACCTCTTCTCTAACTTTACAATTTCTACCTTCTCCAGATAATATGATTTTTTCTGCTATATTGAATCAAAAGATTCACCAAAGTACAAATCTTTGAAAGTACTATTTTTTCTTTTTGTTTAGAGAAGGAAAATAGTCTAGCAGTCTAACACGACACAATCTTCTTTTAGCACTGTTTAATCTTCCATATTACCTCCATGCCTTATTTTTGTTCCTTATCCAACACTTGATCAATATCTTCTGTATTTTGTAGTAAAAAAATCATCTGGCCAAACTTCTGCTTTATTTGCAGCTCTGCCATAATAATATGGAAAGGGGTCAATAAGCAAGAGAAGGCTATGAAGTTTTTATACCCTTCATGTGTCCTTCCTTTGTATCCTAAGAATCAGACTCAAAGGAGTGCTGGTAAGAGGAAGACGATGGCAGCTCAATATCTTCCTCCTTTTAGAGCATGTTGTTTTTATATCAGTAAGCCACGAGCAAATGTTAAAATGCATTCTGAAATAAAGAAAGCTATAAGCAAGAGTTTAGACTTGGTGCTTTTAAAATAAATCATTACATGGTAAAAAAAACAATAGGACTGACCATTTTCCAAACTGATTCACTTCTCAGCTTTTATAATGAATTATGAACCAGATCCATGTTCAGGTAAATGTGAAGTTGTTCTACATATGAATTCTGTATTATAGATTTTGAAGTTTTTCAAGTTAAAAACTTCTTATTACGTATTTCATAGTTATTTTTATTTTGCTTCTAATCCTTATTTGTATGGTATGAAAAGATCAGGAACAACCCTTTTATTGAGGCAGGAGTAGACTATGTTTTAGGCAAACAGATAGTAAACTATTAATAGTTGACAAATTTACTCTATGCCAGAGTGAATATCTTTATCAATCACAAACATTACAATAAGACTTTGCATATATAACACATGAATCAAAGGGTGCTATTGTGCCTTGCAAGCCTTAAATTGTTAGTAAACATTTTCAGGAACTGTGTGGCTCCTAAGTGAAATGTAGTACAATATGATTAAACATCAAAAAGAACAGATTAGCTTTGCATAGCTTTCAGTCTGTAAAGATGCAAGGATCAAATGAAGAGAAGGCTTTTTAAAAACATACATTAAAATAAGGTTAGAAAATCAGGGATAGTGTTTTATCTGTGATACATCATGCTGTTGAGAGACTTTAATTTCAATAGCCACATCTCAGTGTAAAAAAAAAAGGGGGTCTACTTTAATTTTTTGCTATGCTAAGAAGACCTCACTGAATTTCTGGTCTTCATCTGTATTCCAGACACATACTTTCAGAATTTTTGAGATGTCTGAATGTTGTTTGATTTGCATCCAACTTGCTGACACAGCCCCAGTTTTGTTGCAGATCAAATAATCTAGTTTTTGGAGGCAAGTGATTAAGAATTCTTATTGATGATTTATACAGTCCTGAATAAACTCATTTTATTTGTCTTGTCATAACCAGCTTTAATTTTCTGTTCTGCTAGTAAAAAGCTTAGTGCTTGTTTATTGTACTGCTGTAATGTCAACAACCTAATCTACTTTAAAGAGCAAAGTCAATATTGTATTTTATTAAAATAAATGTGAAGTTTAATTATATGTTTCAGTTAACCTTGGATTGGCGTTAGCTTTTATTATTTTCCATAAGTAAATCTTTATTCAAAACCTTTATGTCCTTCTTACGTCCATATTGAAGGAGTGTCTCTTGCAGGGCTGTTTGCAAGGGCCATATCCACTTTTCCACACTGGTACTGTAAGCTTTCTGGATGTGGCAGCTGTCCTAAGACTAATAACCATTTAAATTCATAAAAAAATGTACAGGGCAATAAGCCATTACTCTTTCTCTCTCTGCATTGGGTCTCTGCAGTGATTTGGGAATCTGTGGGCTACCCTTGGCAGTGCCATGGGGTTGACTGGAGCAACACAGTACCTACAGGGTCAGCCTCATGATAGCTGGAGATTGAGCTGGCTGTGCTGCACCTAGGCAAACAAATCAAATTCCCCCTGCAAAATGGAGCCATGTTAAATGTGCGAATAATTATTTGAATATTCATCTCAAGATGAAATAATCACAAACCAAACATGTTATACCAAATGTTGGCCTCCAGGCGACCGAGTCTACCTGTAATATGATGAGGGATAAGGTACATGTGTTCCAGGTTCTGCTTAGTTATCATTTGAACCTGGAGTTGAATTTAATCCTTCAACAGATGCACAACAGAAATGTCAGAAGCAAGACCTGTTCAGTGAGTTTTTTACTGCTTCAACTATGGAATATTCAGTGGACTAGAGGAAAGGAAAAGTTTACTTTTGTTGAAGGCAAACCTGAATATCTATAATTGGACTTTTTTCTTGTTCTTTTAAAAATTAATTTAAATTAGTTTCTGTCATCATAAACATGTTTAAAAGGGAGTGGAGAAGTAGTCTTTTGTTCTTATAAATTCACCTTAATCTATAGTTTAGATCAAAGCCCTTGAAAAATTGGAATTTTTGGAAAGCAATTACTTCCTTCTCAAATTAAAATAACTTCAAAAATAAATAGTCTTTCATCTACAAGTACAAAAAGATTCCAGAAAATTTCAAAATTTTTACAAGTTTCACATTAGCCTTATTTTCAGTGAGTGCTGAGGCCAGAATTCTTATAAACACAGGTTACATTGATTCAGCAGGGATAAAGCAATATATTATAAAGTGGGAGAGGTTCAGAAAGGGTAGTAAAGCATTTAACAGCACCTCTTCCTTTATTTCCATGCTTTTACTTCTTCACAGTTTCTGAGGTACTGCTACCAAGCATGCTGTCAAATATAATCTCTTAAATTTGGTCAGTTTAAATTATTTGTCCACCATCAAACTGGTATTGCCAGCAATATATTGATTCAAGATGAATTTCTCCTGCCCAGTTAAGATGATTCTCCTGGAGGAACATGAACTGATCAATATTGTGTATGAATAGACCCTCTCCAGCCTCATTCAAACCCCAAGACCCATTTAACCTAGTAAATGAATACCTACAGGCAAGGTATTAGCTATTAATTAATTTTGATGACAGTCCTGTATTCATCTTTAGTTTTGCAGTAGAAGAAATTCCCTCACCTCCAAAAAGCGGGATTTCGGCCTTGCAGGATAAAAATCACCCCTGCACAACCTATACAAGGTCTTTTTGAAGCAGCAAGAATTGACCTGTGTGTGTTGGAGGATACTTCACTTAACTGACTAGCAAAAGTGAAAAAGAAAAATCGAAATAGGCATCTAATCAGTAGGAAAAAAAATGCCATGTCCCACTGGTGATAACTTTATGCCCTATAGCATGAGAGTTGATTATCCATATCATAACGACAACATACATAATGACAAATGTTATTAGTGATAATAAAATTGTCCAACCCTTTAGAATTTCTGCCACAGTATTTAAATCAAATACCTCCTGCAACGATAAAACCCAGACTGATGAATATGGACTGCATACAAATGTATATCTCTTTTTTTCATTCTAAACTCACTTCCAATTTAATTTAACCATGATTTTCCCCGTGCACCATATCTTTCATAATTTTCACAGTAGGTCCCCTAATTTTGTCCTTATGCAGCTAAGTGATTTCAGCCTTTGGGACACCTCTATTTATGCTCTCTGTATTGCCATTTCTTTTTGCCCCATAGTGACTTTGCAATTTCAGGTATTTTTTCCTAATGTTGGGTGACTTCATCTGGATTAAGGACCACAGAAGTATATTCCTCAATGCCTTTTAGTGTAGCTGACTTTTTTTGGCTTTAAAGATTTTATTCTGTTTCAGCACACTTGTCAAGTTATTCACAGCAATTTTCTTCAGAAAATCTCATAAGAATAAAATATACATATGAATTTTTTTTTTCTATTTTGTCTGTTATTACAGGTCACAATCTTTTGGTGTTTCTACACCGAAATAAAAAATTAATGCTTGCTTTCAGGAGGCTGAGTTTGTTTCCACTACTATTTTTTGCTTTCTGATGATTTAAAAGAATGAAGTGATCCCATTTTTTTTTTTTTTTAATATTTGAAGATGACTGCTTTTCATTTTATTTTGTCGTAATTTTGATTGTTCTGTGATGGTTAAAACTGATGACAATAATTTAGGCCATGCTATGAAATGAAGATCATTACTTCGTGTGTAGTATGTTCACAAGTAGAAAGAAACTTTTCCTTCTCTTCGGGTAATAAAATTTGCCACAGACAGTAAGACAAAATTTTGATTATGTGACCCAGTGAAGCTCCTCCAAGGTCAGTGTTGCTCTACTCTTTAAGTTCAATAAGGAATAGGTTGTGGTGAGTCCTCTGATAAATGCAGAGAAAAGGGTGGATAGAATTTAAAGCATTGCATTTCATGAATAAGATGTTACAGGACAATATGCTTGTTGTTCTGTCCTCTCTTGGGGAAGTCATGGTCATATACTTTCTGGAAAAACTTTATGTCTTTCACAAATGTATGCAGACCAGACAGATTGAGAAATCACAAGTATTGGATGAAATCATACAATGGAGTGAGTCTGCAGGTGGAACGCATTCTATCTCGTGACATCATGCTGAGATAAAGGTATGTCTGTTTAATTTCTGTGCTGGAGTGTTCCTCCCTGTCTTCTGGAGGAGTTTTGAATTTTTTCCAGTTATTCAGGTCATGTGATAGCTGATGAAACCAGCTCCTTTGGTCTGATGTCCCAAGAGGTTGGGCAGTTATTCAGATGTCAATACTACAACTTTTTCAATTTAAGACAAGTGTTTAAATGCAATTCAATTAAACCAAAACAATTCTATACAGATTTTCATGACTGTGATTCTGGTTTCCTGCTCTTACTTGGAAAATACAAGGCACTGTTTGTAGTTTGAGATGCTACAGCTGATGTGTATGAACAAAACAACAAAGCATTTCTAAGATGTGTGTGCTGAAAAGTGAGTCTGCAGAGAAAAGAACAGCACTGCAGGGTGCCCTGCTTAGTTTGTCTTATTGACATTATGTCAGATATGGTCAAAAGACAAGCAAAATGATAATTTTTCCAACCACTGCCACTGTGGAAGCTAAAAGCCAAAATATGATCTTCCTGGCTCGTGAATCAATAACAGCAATTACAGGTCATACTCTTCCCCCAGTTGCACCTGTATGATTTAGTTGTGAAAAAATATTCAGCCTTCGTTTAGATCTGAGGTAGACAGCTGGTCTGCTGCTACTGTTTCACTGAAATAACAGGAATTGAAGGGCATTTTACTAATTTACCTTGGGGAGTACAAATCCTTTGCCTTTCATGGGAAGGCTCAAAGGCTGATTTGCACACATTCTCCCAGCAGACTTGTGCAGGATTCGAAAGGATAACCAATTCTTTTTAAACCTCGTTGCAAACAATTGTGTGACGTTGCACTGTTCTTTCATGTTCAGCACTGTATCCCAGCATGTGCTTACACTTTGAGAAGGGTCTTCTATGTAAATCCCTCACTGATCTCACAGGTCTGGTCAGAACCAGCTGGTGCTTTGAAGTTATTGAAGAAAAGGTGCTGGAGCAGTGCATGGTATTAGTAGGTGCTACCACGAGGCTGCATCAAACCCTATAATGAAGATCTGTCTGTAGGTATTTTACTATAATTTGAGAAACTTGGAGCAGCAACAGCTAAAAGGTTTTATTCGCACGAGTCTGGAATGAAAATTAATGGATAAAAAGTCTGTCATTCCGAAAGACCCTATTTTATTATAATGTTCACAGTAGATGAAACTCTGTGTTAGAGAAACTTCAGAAAATCCTCAAATCAATAAATGCAGCATAGATACCTTCCATTCCTAACCGTGAAGGGAAAAATGATTTGCTGCATATATGTTCCTCTTTCATTGGGTCTATAAGACCTCTATTCTCTGAAAATGGGAAAAAGAGATTTTCAGGGTTATAATTAGATTTTGATTCTGTAGAAGTGAACTTCAACATATGGATTGCAATTAACTCCTCCTGACAGAACAAAAGGCAGAGATGAACGATGTCGTACCTGTTAAACAAAAGGTCAGATTCAAACCACAATTTAAGTGCCAGAAATATGGCTTCCAAGAAATTCTCCCTCTGTGCACCCTGAGTCACACCAAAGTATTTCAGGAGGGTAAATGACTCCCTAACACTTGAATAAGGCACCCATGGGATAGGCACTGGGCTTTCGTCTTGAGTTTGTCACTGTACATTAAGAGTTACTGACTGAATCACCAAAGAGTGTCCAAAGCAGAAACCTGGCTGGTAAATCAGGATTCCTAGTGCTCTCCTAGGTAATGATTTCAAAAATCTCATGCCTAAATTTTCTATTTTCAGAAGAAGTTCTCTGACTGTTGGCTGCTACATTAAAAGGGGGCTATGGTCACCCCTGACTCCTGTGTTTTGAAACAGAACAGAGCTGTGCTCTGCACTCAGAAAAACAGAAGAAAAGGTTCTCTCTCAGGAGTGATTTCTACATCTGTTGCAAGAAGCACAGTCCTATCTACCTGAGAGAGAAAGGTGCTACAAAAAAATCCCTGCCCTCTGCAATCCTTTTTAGGCTTATTTGGACAGTCCTTAGACCATGGTGTGACCCTGTTTGGGGAACACTATAACACATCAGGACAGCGGGGACTTAAATCCTAACAATTCAACAAGTTTGATTTTTGATTTTTTTTTTTCCCAGGCTGTCTTCTGTTTTGCCACCTGGAAAATGGGTTAAATGATGTTGCTCCACTATTGCACTATTTAAATGCAACGAGGATAATTATTGGAGAGCTTTAGGGCTTTATCCAGTGGTGGGTGTTACTATTTGCATGTACAATTTATACATGTACACTGTATTTATAAGATACAATATATACAATATTTTGCCAGACACTTCACAGCAAAGTTCTCCTCCAGGTAAATTCTAGTATTTTTCTATGTATTGCTTTTTATTAGTGATGTGTGACTGGACAAAGGGCATTTGTATATATTGGCTTACTGGTTTTCATGTAAGGTACACTCATTTCACTGAAGAAAAGTAAAATACATCTGTACTTGATTGCTGGATTTTCAGGTAGGCAATTTCTCCCAAGTTATGTTTTTCTTTCCCTTCTCTGCAACCTTGGTTGCAATTCAAATCATCAATCTCAAAAAACTCCTCCACTTTTCTCAATATTTGCTCCTGACCACACTGAAAGTGAAAGGAAGCATTAAAAATTTCATGAGGAAGCATATTATGATTCTCCAAGCTGGTTTGTCTGGAAAAAAAATCCAAAAAGAGTAAAAATGTTTTAAATAAAGATTCAACATTTTCTTTGCTAATTAAAACCAAATCATGGGATGATTTCTTGGCTGATGCAAACTCTGATTAATGTGCATATCAACTCATATCAGGTTAATACTTTACTCTGGGATTCTTCTGTTGATTTGTACATGCAAGAGAGACATTTAAAACAAATGTGTTTCCCCATAGTGACAATGAATTAAAAATAGACATTGTATTTTTAATAATTGTTTTTGATTGTCCTCAGTTTACCTCAAAGGAATGTCTTTTAAAATCTAAAAAGTTTTTATACATCTTTAGGATTATAAAATGGTGTTTAACTATAAATAATAAGTGTATAGTGTGCAGGTCCTATTGGTAAGCAATGAATAAGAAAATATTTACGTTCTCTCATATTACTTTTTTTTCAGCAGATTCACTATTTTAGCATATTTTCCTTTGAATTTATTCTTTTGTATACATGAGTAGAATAATATGCAACAGCTGAGATTATAAGCACTACTCCTTATACTATTATTATTATTATTATTATTATTATTATTATTATTATTATTATTATTATTAACTGTAATTTCTGTTTATCAGCAGACCTTGCACTAAACAAGAAGAGTTTGTTTCAGGAAAAGCACATTGCATGGAAGTTCTAATTAGTTTTTAATTGGTAGAGTGATTTCTCTGTCTGTCACTTCTTGTTGTGGGGCTAGATTGTTCAGGGTTTCTGTTGTATCTCTTCTCTCCTCACAATTCCTTTTTAACTGTAAATCTTACGCTTCTGCAATGCTTTCTTTCTTGCACTCTCTTTCTCTATTTGTATTCTTGTTTCACATCTGCTTAGCTAGAAGACTTAAAGGAATCACAGTATGGTACAGCCTGGCTACAGTCTCTTTTAAAAAACACTTTTCTCTACAGAACTGAGAGGATAAATTTAAACAGATTTCGCCACCTGTCCATAATCCAGAGTATCACACAAGCGTAATGACAATCAATCCTTGAGCCTCTGACTGAAAAAATTTTAGATTTTCACAGAGAAGAAGATCATAATTTAATCATGTGATTGAGAAAAACTCTCACCGCCTTTTTTTGTGTTAGCGTGACAGGGGTAAGCTTCAGGCCATCCTAGGAGGATATTAACCAACACCAATACACACCAAACATACTTGTATCCTTCTTTATGTGGTAACTCAACAAAATGTATTTGCCAGTAATCTCCAGGAAGATCTCCTGCCTTTCGTACCCACAGCACTACCCTTCTGCTCGTATCAGGATTGTTTCTATGGCAGATTTCACATTTGCTTAATACTGATTGCACAATTTTGGTCATTCCCCTTCCTATAACCACGTTTTTCAGATGTTTCAAAATGTTTTCTTTTCCCCAGTTGGGGCCTTCATGTTCCTCCTGAGCTGTGTCCTGAAGTCAGCTGACTTCTTAGCCTTTTTTGCTTTGAAAGGGGAGAAATTTGTTGCACCAGTGATAATGGACAGTAAATTGTATTTACTGTGTGCTTTTTTGTATTTTATGTGTTTTGGAATTCTGTGGTTCAACACTTCTGTCTATTTAAATTAACTTTATGTCATGTAACTCAATCATTGCACATGTGAATGCCTGCGAAACTGTCCTGTGAATGAGGCTGCAGATGGCAAGCCACAGACCCATAAGAATCCCCCTCTTTGCAGTTTATCATGCTTTTTCCTTAGCTCCAAAACTTGGAAGGTGCACAGCGATGTTAGGAAAGCAGTCCACTTGGGCTGCACAGCTTCCCTGAGAGTTCAGATTAATTGATTGAAGTGGACTGTCTTGGCTGCTCTTTCCCCACTCAGCCTCCTGCCTTTGCATGGAGCTGGTCCAGATATATTGTTCAGAGCTGGCTCATCTACACATAGCATGAAAATATGCTGTGGCTCCTCAATATTCCTGGAGTGGTTTTCTCTGTATCATGTAAAAATACTCTGCCTGGGATGGGAACTGAACACACAGTTTGTGACTCCTACCACAGTACTGCAAGCAAGAATCTATCCATTCTAGATTTTTAGCTGCTAAGTATGAAAAAGGATCAAATATATCTGGAGGTTTTATGTAATTGATAATTTTTTTATGCTGATATCGACCAAACACCAAATTAACTTTCTGCCATTAAAGCAAGTGAGTGTGTCTGATGTTCTGGCTGATGGCCTCTGAAACAAGACAGATATGCAATCAATAAAATGTTTCTTCTCTCTGAGTCTAGGGCAAAACATCGCCACAACGCACAAATCTTCACAAGCTTTTCTGCTCAGACATCACCCATTAATGGTAAAACAAAAGCAAATACAACTGAAACATCTACTTTCCTGAAAGATCACTAAGATGTTTATTTAGTCATTTATTTAGGCGAAATCATTCACTTCACCAGAGAAAATACAGGAATCACTGATCTGTCAGTAAATTAGAGATAAAAGTATTGGTAAAGAAAAATTTATTTCAATATAAATCCTGTATGATCCTGAAGAGGATCTTATTTGACTTTTTAATCCAATTTTTTTATTTCGCTTTCTCTGAATTTTCAACTTTTAGGCTCTGGATCAAAACAATTAAAGTTCCTTCCCTATGGAGGAGTGACAGGCAAAGTTTTATATTTACTGTTATTGAGAAGAAACTATTCCCTTTTTCATTATGCAAATACAACCAGAAATAATTAGGAACTATGGTAATAATATATGCAAATCCCAGTACTGGCAATCTGTGAGATGTTCCTATTTTATGTGGTAGCTTTTGACTTTCAAAGGACAAAAATCCAGCATGCTTTGTAGAATGAGGAGGAAAAAACTCCAGAAGATGCACTCAGTTGCCTTCCTAAAAAAAACCCCAGAAACAAAAACAAAGCAAAGTGTCTTAAAATTCTCTTAAATTTAGTGACAGACAAGAACAGATCTTTTGGATCAACTTTTCTGATTTCCTGGTTCATGGCTGCTGCTGTGTCACATATTCCTTTCCAGCAAACTGGTGGAGAGGGAGCTTTAGCTTTCACGTCTTCTTCTGAAAAGTTTCTCATAAATTATTCATACTACACTTCTTCACAATTTTTGGCAAAAGTTGGTTCCAGTCACGTGGACAACTTTCATTTAGCATAAAAAACCCTTTTTTTCTACTACCACTTATTATGGGAGGAAGGCAGTCAAAATATTCTAAGCTTCTATTTTTATGTACTGATCCAAGTAAGTTGTCTTTATCTTGCAGTTTCGTTCTTTCTGAATGCACTGACTTCTCTTCCAGTCCATATTGAATATAGAGGGGTTAAAATTTTGTCCAGAATCCCAGCAGGAATTTTTTTAGAGCCTTGTTGATTTGCTGTAGAAGTTTCTGAAAATAGCAATCTAATATAATTTCCACTCATTACCACCTGTTTATAATGATTTTAGTGTGGTTTAACCTCATCTTTAACTGCACAAGGTTCATTTCTATAACTGATAGGAGCCTCAAAACAGAGCGTCAAACCCTGAGTGTCAGTCTCTGGATGAAGAATATCTGTGTCATACACAGCTGAAGAAAAATGTCCAGAGGATGGTATTCCAGCGTGAGGGTCTGACCTGGAAAGGGACCATGGCGATGTGGGGATCCTGTATTACCTTGGTGCATGGAATACACAGTTGTGTTCAAAGATCAGAAACTCAGTAGGAGATTTAAAGAATCAGAAAATGTGTTACGGAAATGATAGCTGGCCGGACACTGCTTCCATGTGAATTTCTTAATATATAGGCTTGAAAGCTAAGGAGCAAAAAAAGTGGTCTAGAGTCACGCTTTCCAGTTCTCCATCCATCCTTGTGTGAGGTGGAGTGAGAGAATAAATAAAAATCAGGCTCACTCAGTTCACACACTTGAGAACCATCAGGATTTAGCTCCTTATCAGCATTGCTCTCTCTGAGCATCATTCACATAATTCTTTTGTCAAATCCTGAGTCCCTGAAGGATTAGTGCTCACTTTTTAAAAACTTACGTGAACTCAAATTTGCATTTCCCATTTCACTCTTCCTCTCTAAGTACAATGTAATTCAGACCCATTTAACTGATATAAATTACATTTTAGAACTAGCTAGTTAGTTATGCTAGAGATAGATATCTCAAAAAAGAAAAAAAGATGGAGGAAAAGTAACAGATTGGATTCAATAAAATGTAGTCCCAATGTTAAAAAGAAGCTGTAATTTTTAAGCAATATTTAATAATAAAGTCAGCCCTTCAGGTGTAGCTTAGCTTTATGCAAAATAGAGCAGAGGGAAATAACATTTTTCAGGTTTGGTAAAATAAAAAAATTGAAGTGCAGAAATACTGTGTATGTACAGTTGAGTCAAAAAAAATTTTCCTAATTTTCAGCAACAGTGCTAAACAAAAACAAATTAAAAATGCATTGTGCTGTTAGGTGAACCTGACACGCTCTGCTTTGTGTGGGATTTCCAACCTCTTTGTCTAACCTCAATTATCTTTTGATATCAGGCACTGTTTACAGGAGACCTGTTTTTCTGAAATAAGGTCTAGAAAATTCACATGGCCACCAAGGAGTGCCTCCCCTTTATCTCTTCTTGAGGTGAGAAGCAGATCACAGCATCCAAGGGAGGTTCATCTCAGCCTTGTCAAACAACTTCCTGCATCTCCTGATGGACGTGAGTGTTCAAGCAGCACATGTAACCTGGCTGGACAGAAGCCTTCCAAGTTAACAGTGCCCCTTAGTGAATCTGCAGTCCTGGGGCATTTTCTTAACTGTGTATTTCAAGCAGTTTGTGTCTAAAAGGATGAGTACTAGTTACCATCACTGAGGCCATTATGGTTGCCAATGAGGATTCTACGTCCCCGCAAGGAGTTTAAATGCTTACTCTGGCTGAATTCAGGGGGAGCCCAGGATTAACTTCTTTAGACAGTTCTGAAAATTCTGTCTTTCTTAATTAATGTCTGTTCAGTGCATGTTAAAAATGTTTATAAATGTTAAGAATTCTTGCTGTTCATAAAACATATGCAGCAGGTTGAAAGGAATTTATGAGAACCATTTAGGAAAGATTTAGGAAGATGCTTGGATGTGAATAATTTTTTGCAAACAATTTACAAATTAGAATCACAAACTATGCACCTGAGAAAAATAGTTAAAGTAGCAACAGTTGGACTCAAAAAGAGTGAATGTTTAGCTGATATGGATGGGAAAAGCTGTCGTTTGGACCTAATTAAAATCAGTTTAAGATTACATTAAAAAAAATCACAGAAAAAAATTGAATTCTTATTTTCTTCAGCAGGGCTAAAAAATGGTTTTGGACCTAAGAAGTTTTCCTTGTAAGTGAGGTATCACCCAAATTTCCCAAATGTATCAGTAGAAGGTGTTGAGTGCTCAGTACTGTTGAAAACTCAGGTCACTTTTGTAAAAGATTATGGGATGGAATTCAAAAAGAGCTCAAGATGAAGTTGTGAAAGCATATAGAGGGTGGAGGCATACATAGGGTGGAAGCAAGGACAGGTAGCCTGGAAGGATACAGAGACGTTATCCAGTCAGCTAGAGACAAACAGGCAAGCTAAAACCCATCTGCATGTAGCCAAAGACACGAAGACCTTCTACAAATGCATAGCTGGCAAAAAGAAGAATAAGAAAACTGAGGGCCCATAGCTCAAGAAGAGGAGGGACCTGTTAGACAGGACATGGCTGAATACCTTCCTTGTCTTGGGTTTTATAAGCAATGGCATACTTCAGGAGTTTCAGGTCCCAATGGCCAGACATGAAGGATGGAATGAGGAAGTTGCTCAGTGGAAAAGAATAAGGTTACAGAATGCTTAAGCAGCTTGGACATACATAAATTCATAGACCCTGATAGGAGGTACCCAAGAGTGTTGAGACAGCTGTCAGATGTCACTGCACAGTCACTCTCAACAACCTTTGATCAATCATGATGACTGAGAGAAATGCTTGAAGTCTGGAGGAAAGTATCAGTCATATCTTTAAAAAAGTCAAGGAAAAGGACCCAGAGAACTACAGGATAGTCAGCATCACTGTTACACTTGGGAAGGTGAAGGCTGGAAAACCATTTCCATGCACAAGAGGAACAAGAAAACCATCCGGAATAATCAGCATTCATTCATCAAGGGGAAGTCATGCTTGACCAACTTGTTAAACTTGTGTGATAAAATGTCTGGCCTGGTAGATGAAGGAAGGGCAGTGGACATTGTCTACCTGGACTTCAGTAAGACCTCTGAGACTGCCTCCCATAAGATCCTCACAGACAAGGTGTTCACAGATGGGCTAATCAAGCAAACACTGAAGTGGACTGTAAACTGTCTGAAAACCACCCAGAGAGCAGTGATGAGTAGTACAAAGTCTAGTTGGAGGACAGGAGCTAGCAGTGTACACCAGGAGTCCGTACTGAATCCAGTCCCTTCTAACATCTTCATTAATGATCTGAGTGATGGTGCATACTCTCTTCAAGTTTGCTGATGACAAAAAACTGAGAGGAGTGACTATCCAAGGGGACCATAAGAGGCTGGAGGAATGGGCTGACAGGAACCTCATGAGGTCCAAGAAGGAGAAATGAAATGTCTTGCACCTGGGGAGGAGCAAGAACCAGTCACCATTATGTGCTAGAGATCACCCATCTGGAAAGCAGTTTGTCCTGGTGGACACCAAGTCGAGCATGACCCACCACAAAGAAGGTAAATAGAATCTAGTGCTACTTGAGGTGAAGTATGTCCAGCTGATTGAAGGAGGTGATCCTCCCTCTCTATTCAGCACAGCTGAGGCCAACATATCTGTGGTGTGTTTCCCAGCACAAGAGAGACTAGAACATACTAGAGACATTGCAGTGCAGAGCCATCAAGATGACTGAGGGACTTGAGCAACCTTCCTATGAGAAAAGGCTGAGAGAACTGAGACTGTTCAGTATAAGATGAGCAGAAAATTACACTATTTATTCTTTTATCCTTATTTCATTATTTGTTTATTTATGTTCAGAAGGTTTTTGTAAGAGCATAATGGAATTAACATTGTTTTGCTTTGTTTGTGCAGTTTTTTCCCTGTTTGCTTATCAGGGTCTTTTTTAGCCATATTTTGAAAATCTGACTCTAGATAAGAAGTCCACAGTTTCTCTTAATTTTGGAATACTCAACTCCTTCTGAAAACTTTAAGAAAGAAAAATATCAGCTAAGAGACCCCTTTTGAAATGATAGAATAATATTTAATTAGGATTATTCCTGACGTTAGGTGTCAGTAATTTTTCATGATAGTCCAATTGGAAGTAGATTTCTACAGCTGCAAGCAAGATAGCTCTTCATCTGTGATGTTTAGAAGAGCTAGCTGTTGGTGTTCAGCACCTCATCTATTAACAAGAGACTTTAAATTACATACTCAGTGGAGCAGTAATCATTAGAGCAGACTCAAGATGCACAATAGAGATTTAATTTCACTGGAACAGTTCCTAATGTAATTCTGCGTGGCGGAGATTATTTGAATTAGAATTTTGGGTGGGCCAAAAAAGGTTTATGGAAAAAAATGTGGTGCTGCCTAAAAAAGAATTATTAGGATCCATTTCAAAAATTAAAATCACATATGATATGCAGGTTGGGCAGCCTGTTTTTTTTTTTTTTCAACACATAATATATTTAACCTTTATGTTTCGTTCATGTGTTTGATTTTTCTACTGTCTGTATAATGAAATGTCTTTTTCTCCTGAGCTTTGAAAATTGCTGCATAATACCCTGGGGAGTTCTCCAAGGTTATTAGATCCATTGCTTTGCTGCAAGTTACTAGAGGCTACAGTAACTCTCTCCTCTGTTTGGAAAGCTGCTATAATATTTCTGGTCTTGAGCAATGAATAATATGATTAGTACCTTAGGGAATGCAAACAAAAGCATTAGCAAAGTACATTTTCTAATATTTAAGAGGGAAGCCAATCCTCAAAACAAAAGTTGCATGTTCTTGAACACTGTCTAATAACATTAACCTGAAATCACTTGATTTAATTGCCCTGTTAAGCAGTTTATTGCATTACTTATGAGATAATAGAATGAGTTCAAAGTGGGTTCATTGCATTATCTTATAAACAATGTACCACATCATTAAACAAGATGATAGAAATCAATGTATTTTATACAAAACAATTATGAAGGCTCATGTAAAGACTCTAATGTGAAGAGTAGAACGACCTCACTGTGACAAGGGAAAAAAGGGCCTTTGTGAGGATAAAAAAGACAAAGCAATGTTAAACTATAATTCCCCAGAATCAGATTAGAAGCACAATTCTCCAGAATTAGTTTCCCTGTACACTGCCCAAAGCCTTCACTCAGAGCTATACAAAAATCTGTTCCTTGGCTCATGGATAATGATTTCTAACAGGTATCTTGTCAGTTCTGTTCTTAGGGAATTTAGCACAGATGTGTGACAATCTCCAAGCATCTAGCTTGCAAACTTGTGATGATCTATTTTGACTTGTGTGTCCAGAGAGAATGCAAATAGAAATGTTTAGGAGAGCCCAAAGAGAGAGGACAGCTGACCCCATCTATTTTGGAAGAAGTAATTTCATTTTGTTGGAGGGAACTGACACTGCAGAGAGAAATACTGTCTCAGTATCACCTTTGTGACCCTCTGACTGGTGTATCTGCCCTTGTTTTTCATGACATCTTCACACTTGTTTTTCTGCAGCCATTGGAATTTATAGATATGTGTATGAATGAGGGGTCCAATTCTGTTCTACATCCCTTCAGAAATAAGAACAGAACAAAATACTGGAATACCCTCCAGGGAGCAGAGCCAAAGTGAGAGTGGCTCAGTGATCCTAAATGATCTGCAGAGAATTTTGTTGCTGAGCTCCAGAGTCCAAAGTTGATGGGGGAAGAGAGTCCAGGAGATGTCAGAACCCCTATGCCAAATTCCATTCCTATGTCAGGAGCATTTCATCCTCCATCCTCCAATAGCTGCTGCAATACTGCCCATCTCACTCACACAGAGTGCACAGGCTTTTCTGTGTGCACTTGAGGGGGTTTCAAGTGATCAAACTAATTTTCAGTGTGGGTAATTAGTGGAGAAGGCATTGGCCTCATGTATCTGCCTCTTTCGGTATGAAATGCAACTGAGCAATGCAGAGTGCAGAGTTTAATTTTGGATAAGAGCATTTTTTTTTCAGGAAAAAGCGAGGTTCTAGCTGTAAAAACTAGTAGCAGGATGTCGCAGTGACTTGGCTTACAATAAAAGCATAAATTAGGTTCCTCCCAGTAACCTATACTTTTATTCTCTTAGAATTTTTGGACATATTTCAATAAATGAAAATAAATTTCCCACTAATACAAGGGTGCATTTTTTTGTCAGAAATTCTAAGATGGGAGAGAGAAGTTCCAATCAGAAAGATTGGGCCAGAAATACTGCCAGTGGCCTTTGTCTGAAGGTTTGGTATGGTATCAGAAACAAAATCTCTCTACATCATAGATGTTTTCCAGGAAAGATGATCTCATGTGATGAGAGCTGCACTGTTTTGTTCACCAAAGCCATGTCTTATTGACCATAAATATTTATGAGGGTGTTTAGTGTGGGGAAACTGACTGGTTTCACATACACTACCAGGACCATCAGATAACAGCTTTTATTTACTACTTCAATAACGTAGCTTTAAACAAAATGTCCTGATCTCCTGTGACTAATCTACCTTGCTTTGTATCTCCCTCTGAGATTCATCCTCTTACCAGATTTATAGTTTTAGTTAACCTCAGCTTCAAGCATCATCTATCCTGATCCTGCAGTGGAGGTAAATGGGATCTCTTCCCTTCCCTTGCAATGGCTGCTGGAAGCACTCCCTGACCTATCTATGTCATCCTGTTAGGGCTCAAATAGAGCCATGCCACTTTTTGGAAATGGGCAGTACAACAGAGATAAATGATGCTGCCATTATTCCCATTTCTTCACTGAAAGGGTTTTCAAGCACTGGAACAGGCTGCACAGGGAAGCAGTTAAGTCACCACCCCTGGATGTATTTAGCAGGTGTGTAGAAGTGGCACTTAAGAAAATGTTTAATGGTCGGCTTGGCTGTGTTAGGTTAACTTAGCTGAGCTGATGATCTTAAAAGTTCTTTCCAGTGTAGGTGATCCTGTGATTCTTTTTTCTTGTAAAGATTGCCGAGGTCAGTGGATTCATGTTTTGGGTCTATATCATGGCCTGAAGAATTCAGCATCAGGAAAATAGCTACTTTGAACAAAACATACACTTGTAGGTGTTCCATAGGCGCATGGCAAATCCAACACTTCTGAGATGGTTCATATTCTCTGGGCCTGTGATACATGCAGGACTCAGGCATAGCAGGCAGTCTAATACAAGATAAACCATGAGATTTTTTTCAGATTTATTCATGTTGGAAATCCTGATATTATGGTAGCAAAATGCCAAATTCTCAGTTCATGTGTACATGAACAGATCCTATTTTGGTCATTAAAATTCTTTAATTTTAATTAAATTAATTTAATTCTGTAATTTTAAGGGAATCAATGTTAATGTGGTCACTGAAGAAGCAGAAGTTTACTGCTCCCATTTCTATGAGCTTTCCCTATAGAAGGAATCCTCTTGTGAACTAGGAGGCTTTACCTCCTTGTCTTTACCCTTTCCCCTCCAACAAATAACTATGCCTGGACCAAGTCACTGAAACAAGAGGCCCCTGACATATTTGCTTTTGAAAGAGTTTGCAGCTTAGCTTTAGTCAAAAACCTCTCTTGGAGAGTCCTTCTGTGTAGATGATATTAAATTGATAGGATAGTGCCCTTTGCCAGAGTGGGGCAAAGATTTTACTGTCTGTACAGACAGTTAAAACCTCTGTATTTACACCCCCACAACTCAAAGAGATATGGACTATTACTGTATTGTATATGGACTATTACTGTATTGTATTTAACAAGTTATTTAGAATCAGACAGTAGTTGCTTGAAAAAAAGTAAAAATAGTCTTAGTTTGTTTCTTTGAAATCAGTTATTTGACTTCAACTTTACCAGTGGGAAATACTTAGGAAAACCTGACATGCTCCCAAAATTCTAGTAGCAGCAGGCTAAAACTTAGCAACCACATGAGCCTGAGCAATCCATGTTGGTTTTGAAATTGCTCTTCTCTTTTGTCTGGAAGAAAATAATCAGAGAAATTCAATACTTTCCCTTTTTATTGATTTATTTTTATTTTTAGAACACAATTTCATTACTTCAATTAGGCTTCAGTTGTCTGATTTTAGCCCTCATACTTGGCAGGACTTATGAAGTAAGGTTTCCAGCATATAAAGGCCAACACAATAGTATGGTTGTTAGGGCATCTAAAAGTTAAACACCTTTAAATAGACAAAATGAGCATCAGATTCCACTTTTCAATTTTCATGCAAAACTACTGAAGGATTTCCAATCAACTTTTCATGAGTTCAGATTATTCAGACCTTTCATAATGGGTTAAGCAAGTTCTCTAGCTATATCTTGTCTCAGACAATGGTCAGCAACGGATGATTAGGAGAACAGTATAAGAATAATAATTCATTAAATTGAAATGTCTGTAGCTGTCTTATCGATGACAGTCTTGTCACAGGATAAATCTATGGAGCTGCTCCTCAGCTGTTTTGTGTACAGCTTGGAACAGATAGAAAAGAAGTAAGTGATTTCATCCTGCCACAACTGTGTTGCAGTGCTCCAGAGGAGCTCAGTGCAAACACCTTTCAAGCACACTGCAGCTCCAGGAGGGCAGGTCAGCAAACACCTCAGCCCTCCATACCTGCCTCTAACCTAAAACCTGGGCAAACGTGTAGTGATCCTCCCCTGACAGATGCCCTGCCAGCTCCTGGGAGCCACGGCCACCCTGGGCTGGGGGCTACAGATGGAGCTGCAATCCATCCGTTCAAGCTTTTATCAACACAAGATCCCTGCTTATTCATCACATAACGATTCAAAGGGAATACTGACTAAAGGTT
The DNA here is from genome assembly GCF_029207755.1 of Chamaea fasciata. NCBI lineage: Eukaryota > Metazoa > Chordata > Aves > Passeriformes > Sylviidae > Chamaea > Chamaea fasciata. Next base: position 35,774,140 of record NW_027094087.1, read on the forward strand.
TGCCTGAAAACATTGAGGATTGAATGACACAGTTTATCTTTAGAGCAGATAGAGCAGTATTGGCCCCAGGGAGGCTGAGGCAAAGGGAAAAACTAATTGGAGTAAGATAGTGCCGGTTGTTTTCTCATTATTCTTTGTGAGCAGGAATGGAATTATACAACATGTGCTAAAACTCAAAGAATATTTTTTTCTGAGAAAATTCTTCATTCAAACTTCACCTTTGCAAATTTTACTGGAGATAAATTTACTACATTTCTATAATTTGTGCTAGCTAGCAAAATTAAAACCCCTTACGAGCCTTAATGAGTTAAGCTTTTTGCATTTCAATGTGAAGAGGAGAATGACAGAAGAAAATTAGCATAGTTACATAAATGAAGCACTTTGGTGAATGGTGCACTCAGCATTTTAACAGGTAGCCGAGGTGAAAAATGACATTTTTCAGCATTTATATTACTGATAGCCTGGACTTTATGGATAAAAAAAAATTATTAAAGTTGAGATCATCTCAAGGGCACCAAATAGAGAAATCTCTCGTCTGATGTGTGCTAGATGGTATATTAGAAAAACTGTACTCAAAGTCCAAACAGCAAATTGGAAAATTGCTTGATATTTGGAAAAAAAAAAAATCATTTGGAGAGTAAAACTCAGCCTTCCACAGAACTGCCAGTTGCTTTATCCAGTTCAGTGGCTTATGAAAAACTGATACATAAGCTTTATAATAGAGTTAATATTTTTGAGGTTGCCTGATCTCACATGGTTTGTGCAGAAAGACATCAGAGTAGAGGCTTATGGTGCCCAACACTCCTCCCATTCACAAAGCCCAAGTGAAAAGGATTTGCATGGAAGCAGTAGGCAGGTTAAGGGCAAGGATGAATCTTCTTTTTAACTTGCATGTTAGGAATGAGGTAATTTGCAGCTTCTAACCATAATCTATGACCTACTCCACAATAGCCTTGCTAATACAAGCCTGTATCCTGCGAGACTGTGGGTCCAACTCACTCTAGCATCATGAGCAACAAATTCTTGTGGGTACAGCATATTTCCCATATTCCCTAACCCAGATGGGTTGCTCAAATGTTGCATTATTCCTGTGCTTCCTTCCAGTTCCCCCTGGTCACACAGAGAGCTGCAGGAGCTGGGAGGAGAGAGAACAGGAATTACCTCATTCTATCTGTTTCCACTACTTTTTTTTTTTTTTTTGTGATTGCCTTCACACACTGACTGTAACATGTGAAGAGTGAGATACTGACCTCTCACAAGCTTTTATAGAAAGAATATTTACAAATGCACAAAGATACATGAATGTACACAGAGCTATGTATGGGAAGTACCTGTGTGCAAATCCATGTATTCATTCACACAGAAAACCATCCAAAAGGGAGATTGAAAATAACTGTCTTGTTCCACTGAACCAGACTCTCCAGTCACAGAAAGCCACTGACACAGACATAAACACATATGGGTGGGCTCTACTCAGTGATTGGGTCCTTATTAAGTCTCTGTCTGGGGCACTGCCTAATTCATGTGCATAAAACAAAGAATTAGCATTGACAAGAACCCAGTCCATCATATGTGCAGGGTGATATCAATCTCTTCTTGTCTTTTGGTACCACAGATCCAGAACGTCTGGATGGAAGCAATATTTTGCATGTGAAAAGGACTGTTCTCCTGTATATTCACTCCAAGCTTATCCCATGAGCATTTGAAAGACTGCTTAGTTTTATCAGCAGTAGCTTGTGCAGCTGTATAAACCTGCACTAGCAAGTTTCTTGTTAGACCACAACAGCCTCAGTTTTAAATGATCCCTACTTCCTCAGGAAGTGCATTTGAACCTAATGTACATAAAAATTTACTTCAAATGAGAAAAAAAGATGTTTCTGTGGTAAAACAATAGTGCAAGCAGACACCTTGTCTTCATACTTTTGCACACGCTGGAAATGTTAGGGCTGGATTCCATTAGATGATCAACTGGGAGCTGATGCAGCCTAATATTTCTCATAAGTTTGGCTCCCTTGGCTCCCCAGACATCTGCTCCCTGGAGCTTCAGGTAGAGAGTTAGATTCAGACAGACAGGATACACTGGAAAATTACCTCTTAATTCCCAGAAAACGGAAATCCTGTGGATATTTCCTTTCAGGAAAGAATTTTCCCTGATTTTCAGAAGCTTATTTTATTTCTTGAAAAATCCCCATGTAACCCAAGTAATAAATAATTTTTTCAGGAAGAAAAGTTCATTTTCCAGTCATCTTTGGTCCTTTGCCATTCCCTAGAATTTCTATGTGACATCAAGAACAAAAGCACCCCAAGAGACTGGAAAGTTTGAAAAGTCTTGGCCACCTGTTCTAGAGGAAAAGTCTAGTGGGGAGAAATTCAGAATACCTCCTATTTCTATTCACATCTGCTCTATGAATCTCAGGGGTCTTTAGACATATGGAATTTCTTCAATAACATTTTTCAATTCTTGCTCATCGCTATTCTGCTCACTATAACATAAAAATGACACATCGTTTTTTTAAATTGGTGAGAACAGCACTGCAGGTATCAGTATGATTTTAGATCTTGGTCTATAACAGAGAAAAGAGACATCTTTTATTAGAGAAAATGAATGTACAAACAGGGGCTTTGGGCAAGGAATTATACAAAAGGGTTTTTTTGTGAAATAGAAAGGGACAGATTAGAGTTGGGAAGGGAGGCAGAAATTTGTGAGGCAACCCATCACCGTAATGGCTTTGGATTGTAACTTGCCTACATATGGCTGTCTCCATGGGGGTAGAAAAGATCTGCCCGTCCTTCCATGTGGAAATTCTCTGACATATCCAAGGCACTTTTGGAAACCTCTTCAAAATCCTTTATCATGTCCAGCTCATAAACTTTACCATATTTATAATTTACCCCTATTTGTTTTTTCTTGGTTTATCAGTTTACACACTTAAAATAAATGCAGAGCTCTTTCCAAATGGCTGCAAAGCACTCAGAGGGAGACCTGTATTGGGGGGATGACCAGTGCAATGGGCATTTTAAATTCCATATCTCTGTCTAACGTGGGCTATGATGTGTGCTCTGTTTGAGCTGGGAGCCTGTAGTAGCTCTGCCGTGAACAGTGAACTAGATAATACATAAACAACTACTTACACTCTTCAGAAGCTCATTTTTTTGGAATCAGTTCAGACCATTTAAAAAATCAGCAAGTTCCTTGGAGTCAGAGGTCTGTGCTGACAGCGGGTCCATGAGAAATGCTGATTAGGATGGAAAATGGCTCAGAACTTACCTGAGTTTTGAGTGATCTCATATTCAGGGCAAGCTGAGCAGAGTTGTGGCTGTCACGAATGATTAGAACCATTCCTAAGAACAGATAGGCTGGGTTAACTGGATGTGTGTATTGCAGTTCCAGTAGTGACTAACTCCTCTGATTTAATTAATTAGAAGAATGTTTACAGCAGTAAAAGTGCTACAGTTTTCCTGGGATGCTTGCTATTCAAGTAATATTTTAATCAGTGGCAGAGAAAGCCTGATTTCTTACTATCATGCCATAATAAAAAAAAAAAAGGAAGTGAAACATTTTTGACCCAGATTAATCATAAAGCAAAAAAGAAAATAATCCTTAAATTACTTAAAAGAGGTGCTAAACTTTAGGTTTTAAAATAAAAAAGAAAGTGGACTGTGTTAATCCCACTGTTAATTCTTTATCTTTAAAAATCAATGCAGATTGCACTCTTCCTTTGGCTAGAGAACCTGCAGCTGCTGCTCTACATTTGATTCAGCCAGCAGTAACCCTGCCCTCAGTAGAGGGCAGGTGGTACCCACTCAACTAGCATCAACAAAACCAGTAGGATGATCATTTGATGTTCACAGAATTTCCTGGAAACCATACCCTACAAATCATTAATAGAGGTGCTCCTTGTTCAGGTACACAACTGTAACATTGATTTTCAACAGAACACGTCCAGATGAATCTACTTGCTAAATGTGACTTCTTTCATCTTTCCTTTTTTTTTTTTTCTTTAAAGTTGTAAAAATAATTTGTGAAAAAGAGGTTAAGAGGTACCTTGACCACATTTAAAAATATCTACACAGAGAGACAACTTCTAACAGTGTAAGGCTCTTTGATCTGCCAGACAAGTGGATGGTACGATGCGGTGACTGAAAGTTGAAGCTCAACAAAATTAAATTAGAAATGCACTGTACAAGTGTAGTGACAGAGGTCAGGACAACATGCCTAGAATGTATTTTCCACCACTTGTGACCTCTGACCCAAGTAAAGCATTAGAGTCTTTCTAAGACATATGTTTTAGGTCAAGCAGAAATTGCCTGGATCATTAAAGGAATTAGTAGATATAATTCCATGGTATGTGTTAGGGAGAAGATTCATGCAGATACTTAGATTGGACTCAAAAGCGGTGATTCTGTTGTGAGGGGGGTGAATCTACCCTTCTGCTGGGTCCTTATATGACCCCACCTGGATACTGCATCCAGCTCTGGGGTCCTCAGCACAGAAAAGACATGGACTTGTTGGAGTGAGTCCAGAGGAGGGGCACCAAGATGACTGGATGGATGGAACATCTCTCCATTGAGGAAAGGCTGAGAGAATTGGGATTGTTCTGTCTGGAAAGAAAAGACTTCATGGTAATCTAATTTTGTGGCCTTCCAATAGCTGAAGGAAGCCTACAAGAAATATAAACTTTTTGCAACAGCATGTACTGACAGGACAAGGGAGAATGGCTTCAAAATGAAGGAAATTTAGATTTGATGTTTGTCGCCCTGATTTTCAGCCTTCTGATGACTGTTTATATTTTTCTAGTAGAGTTTCTCACAGATGTAACATAAACAAGTAGATTGTTTTCACATACCAATGTGTGATGGACTTCTGAAATGACCATTGAGGTCAGAGAGGTGTCCCCTTTGTCCTCCAATCCTGGACCAAACTCCAAATCCTATTTAAACCCAAAAATGACAATAAACAGTCCATTTTTCTTTCCTCAATTCAACCTGTCGGGTGAGTGTACTTCTTTCGTGTCCCTACTGGCGACAGATGTTAGGATAAAATTCTTTACTGTGAGGGTGGTGAGGCAATGGAACAGGTTGATCAGAGAATCTGTGGATGCACCACCCCTGAAAGTGTTTAGGGCCAAGCTGGATGGAGCTCTGAGAAACCTGGTCTAGTGGAAAGTGTCTCTGCTCATGGCAGTGGGGTTAGAACTAGAGCATCTTTAATCCCTTCCAATCCAAACCATCCTATGATTCTATGGTCTTCTCTGCCTATGAAGCAAAAAATTTAGAAAGTTTTTGAACACCTGAGACACAAAGGAAGTATTTCTGTTGTCTGAAAGTTTGGATATGAGTTTCAACATCTTCTAAGAATTACATTCTTGGGCTGAGAGGGATATTGTAGAGTATCTTAATTTGATTTTCTTCAAATTATTGATCCTATTCTCCTAAAATCATATGTCATGTTGGATAGAATCATAGGTATCTCGATCCTCAGTAGGTCCTTTAGGCTTTCTTCATAACTCAGTGAAAAGTAATAGTTATTTTGAGGGTATGATTCACTTACTTCTAACATCTCTGTGTGAAACATACACACGGTATGCTAGATGTGCTTTTGTATTCTCCGTAATTATATGATTATAGAAGGACAAGCAGATTTAGATGTATAAATTCAGATGAAAGGTTTCAGTCTTACATTACAAAATACATGGGCATTTGAATTTAGATTCATTTTGGCTTTCACAAATGGGGTCAAGTCTCTCCTCATTTCATTTAATTCACTTTTACTCTCTGTTTCAGAGGTTTGGCTGTGTTGAGAGTCAGAAGAGAAGAGAAGATCCAAATTCTCCTAAATTACTTAAACTTTCTGATATTGTCAGCTGCAAAATGCAAGAACACTATTGCAGAAAAGGTTATTTGAGCATGAATGAAGACACTAACATAATTTTTTAGAATAGGTATATGTGTGCTCTGGGCCTAGTACAAAGTCCCCCAAAGGCAAAGGGAAATTTCAGAGTTTGATCTATAATTTCTGTTATCATATTCTGAAACTATTGAAAAGAAAAAAAGAAAAAAAAAAAACAAAAATGAGAAAAAAAAAACCACAACAACCACCACCACAACAAAAGATGCTTAGTAAGCTGTAAAAGAATCAGAGATAAATTAAGATTCTTAAAGTTTTTAGTTTTATAAACTGGATAGTTTTCTTTGCTCAATCCATTAATTTTCTTCTTCTAGTTCCTGTCCATCTTAAAAAAAAAAAAAAAAGTAACTGTGATTGTTTAGAAAGAGTAAGGAAATTCTTGATTTCTTCTGGCTTATTGGATTGCTTTGCTCAAGAGGATAAATGGGCCATAGTATGGTTACCTAGTTACAATTGTTGTTTATGCAAGCTTCTATTCCAGTCAAATTAGCTTGTCAGTAAGGTAGAGAAATAGTGTGCACAATTCCAAGATGCTATATATAGGAAGTAAAAGTTATAGGAAAAGCAGAGAGACAAGCTATTTTCTTTGTGTGAAAGAGTAGATGAATGTGTCACTAGTTTTGGCTTTATAATGAACATTCATGTAAGCACTTACATGAACATTCATGTAAGTTTAAGTTTCATATGGATGTACTGCCTTGGCACCATATTTTTGGGTTTGACCATTTAATTTTTCTATTTAACACACTTTTAGCATAACATTCCTGCAGAAAATTATGCTCACCACTGATGGTCTGCTCTGAGGCATCAATCCTGCTGGATTAATGAGCAATATTTAGAAATGTTTCCTAAAACTCAGACATGGGTCCCTCTGCCTCATCTGAACAGCTCCAAGGTCCATAGCCAGATTCCCATAAATTCTTTTCTCTTACATAATTCCCATTCTATAGAGGGTAGAAACCAATTCTCTTCCTTCTCTAGCAGTGCTGGTAGCCCTTGTATGGACTGAAGTTGAAAAATCCTTATTGGGCAAAAGTGACTAGAAGTGATCCAGCACCATAAGCATTAAGGTTGTGCTTACCAGTAAGCTTTCCATTCAAAGGAACAGCCAGAGTTCAATAGGAAAAAACAATTTCTGCAAGATTTCTGACTGTATTCTGTAAATTTGCAAGACCTTGTGATATGGAAATTCTTAGATGTTCTAAGATGTTCTAATTTTCCAAATTGGAATAATAATTCTAAACCGAGAAAAACTGAAACAGGGTCAATTTATATATCATTTGGACTATGTAGTTTGATACCTCCCAGTGATCCTGGACCTTGAATGCTGACCGGGAAATCGGATGTGGCAGAGAGCAGAAATTTCTTTCCAGCTGACCTTCATGAAAGTGGAAAAACAAAAAAAAAGTCTGGGGTTCATGTAGATCATACGTGTGGTTCAGATTTGCTTTCTTATAGAAGCATTTTAAAAAAGAAAAATTATTCATCCTTCCTTCAGATGTCATTCATTGAACTCCACACTGTCTATTTATAATGTTGAAAGGTGCATCTTCAGCAGAATCTCCTTCTCATGTAAGCTAACCTTGCAAACAAGAGTACATTTATTCATTGAGCCAAGGAATGGCTTGGGTTGGAAGGGACCTTAATAATCATTTCATTTCAACCTTTCTGACATGGGCAAGGATGCCATCCAATAGATCAGGTTGTTCAGAGCCCAATCCATCATGGTCTTAAACACTTCCAGGGACACAGCATCTAAAACTTCTCTGAGTAACCTGTTCCAGTGCCTCACTAATCGCACAGTAAAGAATTTAATCCTAACATATAATCTAAATCTCTATGCTTTTAGTTTAAAACCATTCCCTGTTGTCCTGTCACTATCTGCTCATTTAAAGAGTAATGCTAGCTCTTTTTTATAAGGATGCTTTAAGAACTGCAATGTCTTAATGCGATCTGCCCAGACTCTTCTCTTTTCCTGTCCTAACAACACCAAATGTCTCAGCCTGTCTTCATAGGAGAGGTGCTTGAGCCCTCTGATCATCTTCTGGACTCACTTCAACAGGTCCATATTTTCCTTTTTTCTGCGGTCCCCAGAGCTGGACACAGCACTGCAGGTGGGGATCACACAAAGGCAGAGCAGAGGGACAGAATCCCCTCCTTCTCCCTGCTGGCCACGCTGCTTCTGCTGCAACCCAAGATGAGGTTGGGTGCCTGGGCTGTGAGCACACACTGTTGGCTCATGTTCAGCTTTTCAGCCATGACAGCCTCCAAGTCCTTCTCCACAGGGCTTTCAAGGTATTCTTCTCCCAGTCTTTACTCATATCTCAGATTCCCCTGACCCAGGTGCAGCACCTTCCAGCTGGCCTTGTTGAACATTATGAGGTTCTCAAGGACCCATTTCTTGAGAATTTCCCTGAATGGCATTTCCTTCTTCTCTTGCACAGATTTCTGCGCAGCTGACATCAAAATAATGACAGCATTACACATTTTCCTGTCTGAGGCTTTATCCTGCCTTTTGCACAACAGGTATGCAGAAGGTTGACCTTAGCTGAGTGAGACTAATCTCTTGCAAGATTCTGCTGCAGTTGATGGAGAGAGCAATTTAGAGCAGGCACCTAAATCAACATAGTAATAGTCTCTGGAGGATCCTATTTCTCTTGACTATAGTGGGAGACTAAAGAAGATGTGAGCCTCGATGTGGCTTTTGTGACAGCCTCTCTCCAACTTGAAAACACTGAGTGACTAAAAACTTCATTCAGCATCCTAAGGTTCCTGCATTAATGAAGTATTTCTGGCCTTCTTTGTGACACTGAGAGAACATATTTAATATTTGTCCCTATTCATAAGCATCTGCCATGCACTTTCCAGCTGTAGCACTTCCCTTGCCTCCACTGGGAGAGTAGATGACTTGAATTATTCACCACTGTTTTGATAGTAACTCTATCATAGATTTTATAGCTTAATTAGGCACATAATATTTTGACTTTAAGATGGCCCATTTATCTGCATTTATTTCATGTGGGACTCACCTAATTTCAATTATAAAAGTGTTTGCAACCTAGTCAAAGGGATTCTCTGCGAAGTTGATGGAGAAGATCAAGTATCTCCAGAGTGCAACAAATGGAGTTTTGTAATAGATGAGTGTTTGTAGTACATGGGATGAATTGCCTTTGGGAGGTTTTGAAGATTAGATAAATATTTATTACACATCCTTAAAGCATTTGTCATGAGAAGACCTAGTTCCACTCCTGGAAATTTGGAATCCACTTGGATGTGTTATAAAGCAACAATAATGAGCAGTAATAATTTATCAGACTGCAGTGGATACCTTATAATTAAACAAGGGGGGTTTTGTATCTATCTGTGCTACTGTTTTGTGGTTCCTGCTGTGTTGTTCTGCAGCAGTGCTTTGCCCTAATTCTTGTTGCCTATATTTGAAAAAGCTTTATATACCACATTTCTGCCTTATAATGAGGAAAAAACCTCAGGTTATAAATAAAGCATTCGCAGAAATTGTAAGATTTAAACACTGAGGTTCTTTTGCAAGTATTTCTATCACAAGCAACAGTTTCAGTCCAGAAATCAAGGCATCTTTTTCTCTGGGGAAACTCTTTCATGTCAATCACAGCCCCGTGAATAGGAAGGTAATTGGAACAGATGCCTTTTTTTTTTTCTTCTTTTTTTTTTTTTTTTTTTAATAATGCGTTTCACCAGTAGAGGAAGCATTTATATTCTAGTTAAAAATTAAAATGAAAGGGGGGATAACAGAGTGGGAGAAAAACAGGTGTAGGGGGAGGGAAAAGAGCTCAGAATATCTACGAAAATATTGAGGGAGTTTTTGAAAAAAAAGTTACTTTTGCATGGAAGGCAAAGTAAGGAAAAAAAACATAGGAAAGCAATCAAATACATAGGTTTTTATTGTGATTGAATAATCAACTTCCTATATGAGCTATTTCAAGATCAATACAGCTATAAAGAGCTCATTCAGTGAAGTTGTGCTGCATTACAGCAAAGAGGAAATAACAAAAAGGAAGAGTATTTCATACGCTGGTTTGTAGCTTGAAACCCCCTGTGTCTGCATTGCAAAGCAGCCCAAAAATGTGTTCATAAACTTCTTTTTTTGAAACACCTGCTGCCAACAGAAGGCATATGCATCCTTGAAAATTCAGATATTACCTAGAAGAATAGCTCCAAAAACATGCTTTATCTATCAAAAAGTTATACAAAGCAAATTTGATCTACAATTGACTTTCCCATCAATTAGATAGGAACAGTGTGAGGCAAAAAGATATCCCTGATTATTCCTTAGGGTGTTGCAGTTTAAAGTGTCTTCATATGGCAACAAAAACTCTTAACACATATAAACAGGGGTTTTCACATACTCCCATTTCTCTTTCATTTTGACACAATCGTTTCCTGGAAGAAAAATAATCTGTTAGCATCTGGCATTGAAGGAGCTGGAGTTTTTGCTGTTATTTTTGGTTGCTTTTGTTTTGTTAAACACAGAACAAGTTTAATGAAAACAGTCTCAGTTATAGAATTGCCTGCTGGTATAAATATGAAAAAAACTTTTGCAGCAGTTTGAAGCCTCATTAAAAATTAAAATCTGATATCATCTACAAAATCATTTTGACTGTTGCTTAGGCAAGGTCAGCAGATGACTGCATATTGTTTTTAAAAGGAAAAGTCTTGGCCTTTAATGGTAGCAGATCTATGGAAGACCTTAAGGACGCTTCATCTAGAAGTACAACTTGGTTTTTACCTTTTCCTGTGTTATATTTCTTTGGGGAATATTATGAAAAAAGAACAAATTTAAGATGCTCTAAAAATATTCCACTGCAATTAGCAAGCAATATATGATGCTGTTCTAAAAATGCCAAAGATAACGTTTTTACACTGCATTATCGTATCTCCTGACCTCTGCAGGTTTCTACAAGGGGGAAAAAAAATGGCACAGTTTTTAATTAAAAGTACTTTTAAGAGATAAGATAAAAGGTATTAAACATTTATGCCCTGGGTGCATCAGGATTGATTTCCTTTTTAGGTTACAGGGTATAGAACTGGTACACAGTCAGTAGTCATTCTCAAAGACCTTGGTGCCATGCAGATGCTGGCAGCCTCAGCACAAAATTTTCAAAATTCCCAGTTGTGTTTTGAGTGACCCCATACCATGTTAAACAGAATGGGAGTTTTTGCTGGGGCAGGTGAAGCTCTCTTCTCAGTGTACAGCAACAGTGAGGAGCACAGTGGAGAAATCAAATCTTGCAGTCAAGTTCTCTGTTTATACAAGGTACAAGGATTCAGATACATCACGTGAAACTGAAATAAAATCAAAAACCAGAGCTGATCTTTCTGTATGAGTGCCTGAAGGATATCTGAACACAGTAAGAATGCAAAGATCAACGTATAGGGCTCAGAGCTACTTTACGTGTTCAGCAACTGTTAAATCTGCAATTAACTGTCAGAACTTGTTTCAGCAGTTTGAGTTGCCTTGAAAAAAATGCTCAGGGAAAAAATTCTTTGAGATGAGTTTCCATTGCCTTTTCAGGGAAGACTTCAATGTTATCTTCTCTGCTGCCCTTTAGAAAGAACTGGTAATGCCATGTAGAGGCTATAGTTAGTACGGATCTGTAGAAAACAGAAATATAGGCCAGAAATCTCTACCTCTGATGAAACAGTTTGGTTTTCTTTTAGTTACTGGTTAAAATATTTTAATTTTGGCTCTCACAAAAATGTGAAAATTTCTGTGAGAAAATTAGATAATTTTTTTAATTGCAGTTTTTTTTGAAGAAGAAGAAGAAGAGGAAGAAAAAAAATTAAAAAGCAAACAAAGGGTGAAAACTGTTTAGGCAACACATTCTGCCATATCATCCTAAACTCAAGAACCATTTTATTTTGATGTGTTCATGGCTTCAAGTTCAGATACACACACACACACACACACACGTTTTGTATATCTTGAGTTCTTTTCAGACCCCAAAAAATTCTCTTCAGAACCCAAAGAGGGAAATGAGTATATTAGGATGTGAGTAGTCTTATGCTATAGTCAATGTCTAAAATTGACAGATGAGTTGACATGCTCCCTGAAGGTGCCTGCCCTGGGCACTGGCTGGATCAGATTCAGACATCAGCATTGTGGTGAGATGGCTTCTGTTCACAGCTTCCAAGAATAATTCAATTGAAATAAATACACAAAAAGCCACAATGGCAAGGAAGTTCACAGACAGAATTTTAAAAATAATATTCCTTTTGCCTTCTCTTTCTTCTTAAGGAAACTCATAGGAACAGGAAGTAATCCTCATCTAGCTGAGACAGCAAAAATAAGATAGATGGCACATATGGAAAGACGAGTGGTGATAATGTACAGACAGCTGAAAGTCTGAGCTGCAAAACTGATGGCATTTGTGACACGGTGGTCAAGGCCAGATATTGTTATGGACTTGGTCCTTTGAGTTGCACAGTCCATCTCCTGCATGGTGACAGAGAGACAGCACCACTTCTGTGTGTTCTTATGTAATTGCCAGAATTTTAGATTTTAAAAGGCAATATTATCATCTGCTTCACAGACTAATTCAATCTTTTCCAGATGATGCAATGACTGTTGATTTAATCCCTGTGCTTCTAGCAAAGTTTTCTTGAGTTTTCATCAACTTTACTGAGTAAAGAGGTGCAACATGTAAGAGGCCTCTGAAACAATACTATTTCCTCTAAAATATGGCATTTCTGATTCAATGTTTAATTTCCCTTTAGGCCAGCCTGACTTCTTCTCATTCTCTTTACCAAGTTATAACAAATGTGTGTCATATTCACTGTTGACTGCATTTCCTTCTTCAGAACAGAGAGTAGAAAAACACAAAACCCATTTCTTTGATGAATCAGGAGACATCAGATATTAATTGCATTATGCAATAATATTTGTCCTTTGACAGGATTCACAATACCTCCTACATGCTCAGGATTTTTGTTATTAAAATTCGAAGTTTGAATGAAAAGGTCAAAAGCTAAAAGTGGATAGTGACTTTCATGCATAACCATGGCGACAACCACTTACCTGAGAAACACTTCAACTCATGGCACTCCTTAGTCTTTTACTGGCAATGAAAAACAAAAGGTCCTGTAATCCCAGTGGCATCTATTATTTTTGGCCTCTAATAAAAGTGCTGTTTCCCTTTGGAAAAAGACAACTAGATGGATTATGCTGGGAATAGCTTGTGTCATCATATCAGCTTGCCAAGCTAGAGGTACATGATGGGGATGGCAAATTTCCATGCCACTAATGAGTTTAGGGAACCCTCTGGGTTCTCAACTGGTGGGAGTCACTGCTCCAGGTCCAGTAAACCATGGGCCAAGAAGAAGGGAGTCAGAAAGAAATATAGTGAATCAGCTCACAAAATAATATAAAAACAGTAGCACTTTTTATGACAATTTGACCAACTCTTGGGCAGATTAGAAGTACCTTCCTTTCCAAGATAACCTTAACAAGATTTCTGAATTTTCAGACTCTAAGATTGCTAGCACAAGTATTATCAGAGCCAGTTCATTCCAGTTGCTTTAATGTTGCACTGATCTCTGTGAGGTTTGGGGGTGTCCAAAATTCCAAATAACATATCTTTAAAGTTCAGAAAATTGTATTGTAAATGTTATTTTTGTCAGTGAAAAGAAAAGTTAAAAAAAAAAAAAAAAGATCAGTAAGCTTAAATGAACTAATTTGTAAGAATTACAAAGAAAGCAGCATGGTAACAAATATTCTTTGCATATATACTTACTAGATGTAAAAATGTATTTAGTATTTTGATAAAATGCTATAACATTTCATAGACAAGCAGGACCTGGCTTATGTATCTCACAAAGAGCATTGGATTAGAAATGTAAGCCCAGACACTGACAAAACACAATATTTGAGGCAATGTTTGAGAATGCACTAAGTTTCAAAGAAATCAGTAGAACCCTTTTCATGGGTAATGGACTTTTGGCTTATGGAAAACTTCCAGCAGGGGAAAAAAGAAAAGAGAGAGAAAAATGGTAGGTATAAGAAATAAAAAGATAAAAAGTAGCCCAATTTTCTTGCCTTCCAGAAAGAGTTACAGTCAGAGGTACATATTTCATTTCTGGAACTGCAAATCAAGCTCACAAGTTTAGAGCTATTTTGAAAGTTTATTCTAGCCTAAACTTTCCCTTTTATTTATTTTTCACTTTGAAGAAAATACTCAACAAAAAGTCCTTAAATATGTGAAGATAGCTTAGACTTTGAAAAATTAGAAAGGAACAGGATTTACTGTGGCATTTTATTCTGAGAATTGCTATTCATGCTGCTTATCCTGTCAAAAATGACAGCAGCAAAGGGTCATCAGTTCAAAGAAGACTGTGATTTATCTTTACATTTATATGGCAACTCTTATCCCATAGGATTTGCAAGCAGTAGGCACAACCACACAAACATGTAGTCCATAGGCTTTTACTGCATCATTTTTCGTTGTCAGGATTGTCAGAGAGAAGACAAGACAGTATTTCACACAAACACAGTAAGGAATTCAGAGGAAAATAGACATTTTTGAAAAATAGCAAATACTACAGTATCCAAAACAACCCATTCTGTTACATTTGACTTGGATTTACATATTAGTGAACAGTAAAAAGAGTAAAATATCTGCATAACTTTCTTGAAAATCCGTGCTTATGAAACTGCCTTGTTTACTCCATTCAACCAGAGAGCTTGTGTTTGCTTTTCATTTGCTTTGATCTAGGACAAGAAGATAAAAAGAAGGGAAAATTTTTGGGTTCATTCGGACCAGTTCAGCTTTTTATCAAGAGCTGTCACTGACTGAACTGGGAGTTTTCATCAAAATGTATTTTAGCGTAGTTTACTGATGAATTATTTATACTTTGTTTTTCCAGAATGCAGCAGCCAAGCGAGATGCTGTAAAAGCCACAAGTCTTTGTAGAGTAAGGACATTATCATCTTATATGCTTATCATACAATTGCAACTCATGACACCAGCTTTATCTAGACAGGTGTCAAATGCACCTGAACAACTCCTGGTCTGGGATCTGAGGGAGAAATGCAGAACATGACAACAGCCTTTTTTTTTTTTTTTTTTTTTTTTTTTTTTTTAGACTGAAACAACTTAGTTGCAAGACACACAGCACAAAGAAAACAACTCTGATATGAGAGCTGACCTTCGAATTACCAAAAAAAAAGTTTCAGTCAAGATCTTCTCATCTCCTCACCAGCAGATTGATTGCATGACTGAGCTGCTTTGGAAATGCAGCCCAAACTTCAGAGAACCTTTGGGAAGAAAATGACGAGAAAATATACTACTGTGAGACAAATTAAAACTCCCACTCATCAGCACTGACCACTTAACCAGACACTAGAGAACATTAAATTTTAACACATCCGCCGCATTCCCTTTTGGATTCCAAGGTTAAAATGATATGACTTTTTTACTACCTTAGTTTATAGATAATATAAAACTTAGTATTGCAGTACACTAATTCAAAAAAAACCCCTCTCTTTTCTTTAGCAGAAAGAGAAAAATAAATGCTGTGTGCTATGTCAGCTGAAAAAAGTTTTGCTCAGGCAGTTGCAGTTTTTACTAATGCAGATACAGTAAACATAATAAATCCTTATAAAAATTCAAATTCCCATGCTCTCTGAGCCATTGCAGTCCATTTTTTATTTCCCTTCTAATCTATAATTTATTTAACTCCAATCTCTTTTTTCCCCCTCAAATCAAAAGACTTCCTGGTGCAATGGATCTATAATTATATTGCAGCCCAATATAGAGAAATATAGAAGTATAATGTAAGATACATAACAAATATAGAAGTATAATGTAAGATATATAACTGCATTTATTAAACCATACATTATTATATAATGACATTTACACTAGGTTAGTCTAGATTTGGTTCAATTAGATTTTACTTGTTATCAATGGCAACCATTTGATTTACATGTCATTCTCCTCCTGAAAGCCCCGCGGTGCCATAGGAGTGACACAGGGAGATGAAGGGAATGCAACTCCTTGGGTGCAACCTCTTAGCAGGGATAAGGGCAACATTAGACAAGTGTTAAGATCTGTCTCAGATTCTGTGGAAACTTTCTGTCATTGTGCAGATGTGAGAGGTGCAAAGAGCTCTGGGCAGAAAAGGGATGAACTGCACTTGGTAGGTGTAGTCTTGGCCAAAACATCATACAGTGAAGCTGAGAGTAGAGGAGCAGGAGGGATGCTGTTGAATTCAGCTTTGAGAAGCTGGTGCAGAACGTCCTTGTATCCAAGCAGAAACATCAATAAGAGAAAAATCACTGTTGTTTGGCCAGGAATATGAATTTTTCTTGGTCAGGGAAGGAGGTATATCAGAGAAGACAGCTGCCTGCTCAGCCCAGCATGTCAGTGCTCAGATAAAAGATGCCAGGTAAGTACAGGCATGACTTGGTCAGACACCTCAGAGTGCCCCTTGCAGGGATCTTGTCTGGGTATGCTGCTTTTCACTGCCACACCAGGCAGAGCCACAGTGTGGGCAGCAACAGACCAACACAACCTCAGGTTTTTTCACAGTCCAATGGATCCTCGCTTCAGTCAAATCCTAGAGACAGATTCAAATTCTTCCTCACGGATTAGTAATAAGGTACCATTCCTGTGTTCTGCTGAAATTTTTGGCCCCCAAAGTAGATGCATTAACCCCATTTCTCCTTAGGCCACTATCTCTTGATGTAAATCCTTATTATTTCCAGTAGTTCCTAGATTTTAAAACAAGACCCATCAAATGTAGTATTTTGTACAAAATTTATATTTTGTACAAAATTGGCAATTTTTGTAACATGCATGTAGTTTATCTTTGAATTAATGACTGTCTGAAATATTATTGTACATTTTAAAATAGCATCCCTTTCTGGTTAGGAAAGTCCCTAGCATTCAAGGAGTTTTTCTCCAGTTAAATAGCAATGGAAACAACTTTCTGGACCTTATTCCTAAGTCTAAATTTGTTTACTTTGCACCTTTTAAGTACTGTAGTGTTGCATCTCTTTCTGCTAAACTGAAGAGGTCCCTGTTGTCACATTTCTCCACGCAGAGCCTGAGACATTAGTTACTCACCACCTTCTCTTTGCTGAGCTGAAGAGACTGAGGTCCCTGAATATATCACAGTGTTCTAGGATTGTCTTTGCTGTTGTCGCTGAGGGCTTGAGGAATCTTGGAGGTATAGATGGGTGGGCCAAAAAAATGCAACAACCCTGATGATAGCAGCAGAACTGTGTTTACCAAACAACATGTTATCTTTTCCTGCGCGAAGGAGATTTACTGTGTGAATATAACAAAACAGTTTTATAATCACAGATGTCTTGCAATATGTTATGCAGAGGTGTCTCATTTGATAGCACTGGGAAACATGTGACCCAAGGAAAGAGTGTGTCCTATGGCCATGAGTCACAGTCTCTCTCTTAAGCATCAAGCTTTTTCTTCAGAATGACCTTGAGTAATGCATTTCATCCCCTTTTTAGCTTTGAGCAAAAAAAGCTTTCTTTTAGAGTTCACTGAATACGTGGCTTTGCTTCAGGCAAAAGCCCTGATCTCCATGAAACTTCCAGGATTTGATATTCCTGACTGTAACTGACAAATGGTCAAAACCACTGTGGAATACAGCAGCACCTTGAAAGGAGTTTTGAGGTACCGGCATCACTGTGCAGAAATCTCCTCTATCTTACATCTCTGAGTAAAGTATGAGCGTGATTGACTTTGTCTCCTTGATAGCAGTCAGACTGTACTAAAGCAGTAACACACTCCACCTGCTCTAAGATGATGTGAATAGTTAGGGGGTGTTTGACTGGTGGAAATACTACTTGCAGATAACTTTTAGCTTTTTAAATGCAAGATCTCTCCAACTACTAGTTCCTCACACCTGATTAGTAACTGTGAACAACAAGTTCAACTTTCCGCTGTATTTTTTTTAAAAGAAAACTGCCGACTAACCCGTCATTCCTCCCAAGGAGAATTCTGTGGAAGTTCAGTTCATGGAAGTGCTTCCAAATGCACTCAAATCTCTCTGGCCTTCAAGGTTTTCACAATTGGTCATCATTCATGGACAATTCTGTGAGTGGTTTTATGTTTCTTTGGCTGAATTGAAGAGGTAAAAAAAGCACAGAGACTGTCCTTCTGGTGAGAGATGTCTTTAAGCCAAACTGCAAGTTTAGACAGGCTTTGAAACAGTTACATTTTTTAAAGTGCTGAAGAAAATTTCATTTTTGTCCCATTGTACTTTATATAATAAAAAAGAGTAGGTTAATTCATTTTTCTTTTTATATCGGGGCATTTTTCCACAGCAGAAAAATTGACCTCAGTGGGCATCTCTTGTGTTCATCTGTGAAACTATTATTATATAAAAGAGGCAGTGACAGGGGAGGAATGTCCCTTTCCAGAAAAAGCATTTTCAAGGACTGGTTTACTGTTCTTATTGATTTAGTACAAGCCTTGGAACTCAGGTGACTTTTTGCTTCTTGTGTAGCAGCTGGGATCTGCCTTGGAAGCTTGGCTGAGAAGCCAGAAATTGAGCTGGAGAGGACGCAGACCAATAGGGCAGACTGGGTGATGAAAAGCTACAATTAAATAGCCTGTGGTTAGATAATTGCAAGTGATGGGAATTAATTCCTTGGTAATTGATGGATTACTGATAGTCTTGTCCATCCTTTTACCTCTAGGTTTCTGCAATCATGAGGTTGGCATTAATAACCTGTAACACTAAAGGCTCTAAAATGAAGAATTAGTGGGTAGGATGGAGGAAGTCTACAGACAAAGTCTTGTAGTCACACGACAGGAAATCTGTCTCTGCACTGTTGATACAATATGCACGCACTCCATACTTGCTTGGCAAAATAGCTGAACAGCAATTTTAATTGAAGAAAATACGATAAAGGCATAGAAGGCTTCATGAACATAGTCTGAGCATTGAAAGAGTGGAATGTCTTCCTACATGTACTCAACCTGTTATATTTTTAACTCCAGAGGTAGGATAGGTAGAATTTAAAAAAAACTAAACAAACAAAGAACAACCAAAACCAAGAAAAATCAAACCATCAACACCTCTCCCAAAAAAACAAATAAAAACAAAAAAACCACAAACAAAACAAACAAACAAACAAAAAACTAGAGAGAAAAAAACAGGCCAAAGAAACAAAACCAAAAAACCCACAAAAACCTAAAAAAACTATAAGACATCCCGTAGAAGTGCAATGTTTCGGAAGTGTTTTGACTAGCAAATTAGGAACTGTTTACACTGTTCACATGATTCAATACCTCATCTGTCTTAAAAATAAGTGACAAGCCCATCTGATATAGTTGAGTCCAGTGCTAAGATGAATGTTCAGACCTGTGGACTTCTGAAAGCCGAATACTTCTGCAGTTGCATGATGGATTCATAATAAAAACTTAGGAATTCAAAGGTAATAAAATCTAATAAAAACTAAGCAAGTGGAAAAATATTCAACTGTTAAATTAACTTGAAGATTGCGGTTACATTCTATTGATTGTAACATTTGCAGTTTTGCAGGTAACAATCTGACTGTGAATCTTGCTTGTTAAAACTGCTTGATTTTATTACTGGTCGTCTCCTTCAGGACTGAAGGTGATTGGGGGTGAGGATGAAAATGAGCAAACTATGTCAATTTAAGGAAGTGAATCTGACTAACAGAAGGACTAATTCCCATCCTATAGCATACTAAAGCCTGGCATATTTTGGTGTGAAATTCCCTCTGCCTGATGAAGACTAAGGTACCTCTTCCTAAAGGAGCAGGCAGAAAACTAACCAAACCAACCAAAAGCTCTTGCCTTTTCTTTATACATGTCCATGGGGTTCAAATATTCAAGCCCAGATATTCTTCAAAACTGGGACTAGATTGTCATCCATATGCCTGTAGTTGCATGCAAAAGCTGTCAATTTTCTCAAAGAGGAAAATGGAGCAAGGAAACCCATTTAAATGCACAGCACAGGCATGTGTATAATGGCTGGCACACACCCAGGAGCAGGTGGCTGGGTACTGGATGACATTAGCACCTGGGTCAACTTGCAGTTGATGCTAAGACTTGAGTAAGCTAGGTTCATGAGCCCTGGATTTAAGTGAAGGGACATTATTGTCACCCAGCCTCCCCTAAGACTCACAGGTGATGTAAGAAAGATGTGCAAAGCAACGACAAAAGGAAAGCAAGAGAGTAGTGACATTTAAGCAGAGTTTCTGTCAAGGAGGAGCACCATAAAATAGTACAGAAAACCATCCCCCAGCCCAAAACAACAACAGCAACAACAAAAAAAGAAATCCATAACCTTCCTCATCCACAGAGGTTGCACACTTGAAGAACTCTTCCTTATTCCCCTAACCTACAGGCAAAACCATGAGTCCCCCTTCAGAGTTATTTTCCCCCCCCCCCCAAAGATTAAATATCAGCTCCCTCTACCTATGTGAGGATATGCCACTATTTAAGACAACATGTTATGTGGCATAATATTGTGGATATATTGTTAGTGAACCTAAAATCTAAGAATAGGTGATTTTCCTTATAAAAAAGATTAATTGCCTGAGCCATCTTTAAAGATAAAATTTTAAGGTCTACTTTTTTGCTTTCATTTCCTGAAATTCTAGGTTCATTAAATATCAGAGGTGACACATACTGCATCTTGCTGTGACTATAAAAATAAGAAGCTAGTCATAGGTACTGCACAACATAACATACTGTGCCAGTGTCTACCATGAGAAACTCATGGGTCTTTTTCAAGTCTGATTTTCTCTTTCGGTGTTGATCGTGCTGCTTCATGAGGTCTAAAATAAAAAATAGCCCAAACGTACATCCACTTTAGGTATGAGTGACAGCTCAGGTACTGGATCTGATTCAACATGCAAATAACCTAATATGGTTATATATGGTTATATGGTCTGTAGTAATAGATTATTAAGAAGTTACTTTAAAATGGACAATAAAAATTTTGAAGTTTGGCTGACTCTTTGAGATGAAGTCTACTTCTGTACCATCCTATTTAATTGTCCCTGCTGGACTCATCCTTCAGGAAGACCCCTGTACTTTTTAAAGGCTATTTATTGCCTGTTATCTCCATAGCATCCTGTGGCAATGAGTTTCACATTTACTTTTGTGATTGGTGGGGTGAGGAAGGGAGTTCTGATTTGGTTTTAGCATGAAAAACTTGTATTACAAGAACCAGTAATAAACCCTCTTTATTGCTTAGGAGTGCCAGGTTGGTTACTTTTTCTTCAGAAGGAGATACTTAATGCATATTTCTAGATAGACAGAGGTATAGGGAGTATATCTGCTGTGGAGCACTCATTCTTTTATGTCCTAAAAATAATGATTCATTCTTAATGTTTAATTTCCCTCTCACTGGGACCAAGGTCTTAGTACTGCTACTACTACTGCTGTTATTGCTATTTCTTTTATCATTAGGAATTTTCAGGTACTCATTAGTGTTCTCATCTGGGCAAGGAGAAACCTTTAGCCTGCAGGACAATTTGAGGATCTTCATAAAAAGTTTGATATACAGCCCCTTAGCTAGCACAGCCTGTATGAAATACAGAGTTAGAAGAGACTAGAAGCTTCTTATTCAGCAAAAAAGACCAGGTGTTGTTCGGGTCAATTTTTTTCTCCCTGAACTCCAGATAAAGAGTTCCTGGCTGTAATAATCTTATCCTCTTGTAGGTCTTTCAGATACTTGGCCTTTTCGTTATGGTATTCTTATGATATTCACCTTTCTAAATGTAAGTAGATTTCCTAGGAGGCCTTTGAAAACCCTCTATGAAACTTTTAAAATATCTGTGGACATCTTGAAGTCTTTTCTACTTGGAATCATCCACTTCTTTTTTGATGTGCTCTTATAATTCCCTTCAGTTTCTGTTTCCCAGACAGCTTGCTCTTCTTTGGCAAACCTTGCTCCTGACTGAGGCCCTTTGAATGCATTCCTTTTGTGCTGAAAAATCTCTGGAGAGGCTGAGAGCAGATGAATGCTGAGCCCTTCATCTCAACACATTTCAAAACACTTAACAAAGAAAGTCAGTACCATTTTTTCCCTTTCTGTAGATAAGGATGGTGAAATAGAGAGAGCACAAATGACTGGTCTCAGTTACCAAGGAAGTCAATGACATAGATAATGCCAGATGTCTTCGGCCCAGAGATTAGTTCTTGGTGCTGAGTCTGTGCTGGCTGAGGGAATGTAGTCCTGAGTAGCAGCACAGCAACTTCAGACAATGGCTGTTGGACTTTCCAAAAAATTTTAGGATTTTGATACTTGGCTTTCTTCTGAAGTGGGACATATTTGAGAGTTCTCCAGTGGACAAAAAAACAACAACAACCAAAAAAACCAAAAACAAAAACAAAAAAAAACCCAAAAAAACCCCCCAAAAAACCCCCCAAAAAATCAAAAAAACACAAAAAAACCCCCAACCCAGAACTCTTTTCGTTCTGTTTTGAAATATTTCATGTCAACAGAACTGAAGTGGTTTTTTTGTTGAGAGGGACTCTGAAAAGTTACTTTTCACTGCAATACATGATAACCTCAAATAATAAAGCAAGCCATGGCAGCAATTTCAAAATGAAAGACCCAAATGAACACTTAATCTGGATGTTCTGACTGTTCTGCCTCAATGAAAATCTCCATTGAGAGAGTAAAAAAAAAAAAAAAAAAAAAAAAGATTGGGCAAAATGAGCTGGCATCATGTTTCTAGGGTTTCAATGGCACCACACATTTCTTAGCATGTGATTCCACTGTGATTTATCACTTGGTTATTAGCTATTATATTTAGGTATGGGAAAATACTGTGAAATTGCACATAGTGGACATATGTAATCACAGGTTTTCCTTCCGTTTCTTCTAGAAATCACTTTGCCATGACCAAGAGCAACAGAGCATTGCTTAATAGTACTGAAGGAGGGAATTCTCACATCAGGCTCTATGAAATGGGAAGATGTTTGCTTTCCAGGATGCAACATGCCAGTAGCTGGCAATGCAAGTTGCAATAACAACTTTCTAACCTGATTCCAGCATACAGGGAAGACTGATAACTTTCCAAACTCATGTACCGTTCATCTAAAGCACCAGCTCTGCAGTCCAGTGAGTTTTCTCAGCAAGGCTGCTTTACTTTTTGTTCATTACAATTCCAACCTGGTTTGATATCCACATGCTAGCGAAACAATCTTTTCACAATTCCTCTCTGAAATAGAATTGAGCTGAAGTAATGTGCTTTATCTGGTTAATTTAGCTAGAAAGATATTATATTTCATAATGAAGAATCCCTCAGGACATGAGATTTGGTTTAATTTTCACCTGGTGTTTATCACTGTGTATACTCCAAATTCTGTTAGTGTCTATAAACACAACAGCAGGTACTTGGACCTTACAAAGATTTCTGGAGCCAGATACAGAGAGAGATGTAGAGTAATGGAATGGCAGAAATCCAGCTTCTAAAATAAATGTAATCTGTCTACTGCTAATGAGAAACGAAACAGCTTCAAACTCCTCCAGAGGATGAAGCCACCTCTCGAAAGTTTGATTGCATGAGGAGTTTACATCCCCACAATTGCATTTGGGATAAAGTACATTTCTGAATGACCTGTATTGAAATGAAGGCACTTATAGTCTGGTCACATAACTATTTGTATTGCACTAGCAGTCAGGAAGCCCAGAAAAATAACATGAGAGGGTGAAAAGTAAGGAAGCACACGTATTTGACGATGAAACAACTCGCTTAAAAGTTCCTGGCAAGGCAGGATGTAAAATAAGGACTCCTGGCTTTCTGATAGTAGAGACAGCTACTTCCTTCATCATGGTAAAATATTTACAGTGAAAGTCATCCTATAGTCAATATTTGCATACCTTGTAAATAGGCTCTTCCCCTCTGTTCCAGTGGAAATGATGAGAAAAGGGAAAAAAAACCCCAAGGATTAAGTTTTTTCTGTTTTGAGAAGTGCTTCTGGAAGATCTTACTCATTTCCTTTTGAGGCAGAAATTATTAATGCAGCCTAGGTTTGTTTTGGACAAAATTGAAAGAACAGCATTCCAGGAGCAAATAAACCTTACAGGAGAAAGACACTGTGTCAGGTCATTTTGTCTGTGAAAGGTATCAGCCTTACTCTGATGCTGAGTAACAAGAAGAGAATCTTGCAATAGAGCCTTAAAAGGAAAAAATAATGTGTTTAAGAAGTATCAGTTTGACTGAACTGGAAATAACAGTTTGTGGAATTAATGTTAATTCCAAGGAGAAGAACAGTTTTTAAGGCTTTTATACTTAACATTCAGGCTACAGAAGAATGTATCTGCAATCTACAGAAGGTGCTAGAGCACAAAGGAAAGCTCCACAAAGCAGGAAGAAGATAAAACAGCATCTGGTACGGATGTTATTATCGAAAGAGCTTTTAATAGGAAAATTGCATTATTATAATTATGAATTAATGTAATCAGGGAGCAATAATGAAGGGAGAGCCTTCTGAAAAACATGGTACTTAGCATTCCAGAAATAAGTGTACTTTCTAAAGGGACCTAAGACTTCCCTCACAACTCCATATGTCAGGTCTGAATTTGCTGAATAAAAGATTAAATAATTTTAAATATTTGTGATGCTTGCATCCTTAAACAGATTTATGCTGCCCCAGTTCAGGTGCTGAACAGAATTGCCTGATTTATGATCTCATCTCTTAGTCAGTGGAAGATGTCATACATTTTTAGAGGTCTTGTCAGCCATGAAGATCACAGCTATCCCAGGGAATTCCTATTTCCTGGATAAACAATCTCTTGATGAATTCAGAAAGACATGAAAGCACACTCCTAACTCATTTTAGTCTCTAAAGTTAGGAGAGGTGGATTCTCTTCCTTCACCTACTAGTGATTGTCATAAATGGTTCTTCCAGACGGTAAATTTGGCTGAACTTCCTTAATGTGTCTTACACTCAATCCCACTGGTGATCTCAGACTCTTTGGTGAGAAGTCCAGTCTTATACTGGAAAAACTTAGAAGTTTAGGCAATTTTATTCTTTAACTTTAATTATATTATATTTTATTTTAATTTATAAAAGTATATTTTTATATATTTACAATATATAGAATTATAAAATATATAATATAAATAAATAATGATATTTATAATTATATACAATGATAATTAAATTATATAAAATCATATTTTAATTATTTACTTTAATTATATGAAGAATGTAGCTTTAAACAGAAAATAGTCTGGCACAGAGAATTTTTAAGATAACTAAAATGTTGCCATGGTAGAAAACAGCTTAAAACCAAGGCTTTGCTAAAATATTGCTACTATTTAGACTAAGTAGGTAGAATACAGATAAAAAGATATTGCAGGGCAAATCCAGGGCAACATGTCACTTTAGGTGCTCTGACTCAGCCTGTACGTTATGAAACAAGGCATCCTAGGCAGTCATTAGAATTCAGTCACAGAGTTGAATCTGGTGTTACTAAAGGGTAACACCTACAGAAATCCAGGATAAGAAAGCCAAGCATAAGAGGTACCTCCTGTGATGGATCAACTGCACTGGTTGACCCTGTGAACTCAGAGTTCATTTCAAGTGAGTGTCTGCACTGTATAATACCATAGTTACTAGCAATTTAATTGATTACAAAACATACATTCTTGGTTTACAAACTCCAAGGGATTTTTTGTAGTAAACACAAATGTAGTCCAAGTGACTTCATTGGATGCAGACGTCTCCACAGCAGTGCTTGTTTAGATGAGTCTCATTCAGTCATAGCTGCAAAATATTTTTTTCAAGTGCTGTGCAAACATGAAACAAAGTCCCCTTCTGAAAATATGGGCAAACAAAGATTGGATAAGATAAGAAATGGCGATAAGAAAAGGTACTCAGGAAAAGGAAATTACAACAAGACCACTGTCAAAAATGGTAAGACTTGGTGCACCTGAGGACCAGTTCTTGTCCTGTTAGGAGGTATTTTGTAGGTCACACAACAGACAACAAAATAAGGTAGAACTTGAAGCTCAGTAATGAAGCACTGTGTAGATGCTTCAAATATTCTTCCCAAATATGCTAAGTATCATATGGGAGAAAGCTGGGAGTTTCTAACATGAGAACTTGTAAGTAATGAACTTTTGTTTCAAGGCCCACTGACGGAGAGATTATAGAGTATAAAAAGGGGCTCTGGCAGGTTCTGAAGATAAACCTTCCAATTGTTTTGATGACATACAAAACCAATATATTTTAGCCTCTAATCAATTTTCTCTATTGAAGAAAAATCTGTGATAAGTAGGAAGGAAAAGGAAATTTCTTCCTCCATTTTTGTCCTATAAATTTTCTTCTTTTAGTGTGATTGCATTTTATTAGCTGCAAAACGTGTCTGTGGAGAAAAGGAAGCTCTGTAATTTGGCCTACACTGGCTTTTCTTGCAGTGAGGTTTAATACATTGTACATGACACTGTGCAACAGATAAAAACAATGAACTATGACAAGTAACTGATCACAAAAATACCTCATTATGCACTGACTGAATGCTATTTACATACATAATAACAAAATTGTGGCCATTAGCACAAGGTTAAGTTTAGTGTACATATGTTAAAAGAGCTTTTGGATGTCTTCATTATTTTTTCCTATCGTTTATGATTTTAATGCAAGACAGCTTGTACAATTTAAATTAAAGAAAATTTAGAAGATGGCTAAACAAACTCCACATTTCTTTATGATTTAATGAAAAATATAGATGCAGGGATGTTGTCCACAGACATGCCTACATCAAATCGAGGCAAGTTCAATAAAATTCATTCTATTAAGCGAGAAAAATTTTGCAAGAAGCCAATGTGATGAAAACGATTTTAACTGATGGATTGATACTACATGGATCTTGAAATGTTGTACTCTGTCCTTCAGGAGGCAGATAAAGTACGCAGAAAAGCAAAGAAAATTGAGTTTATGTATTATAGATTTCTCATTTGAATTAAAAGATAACCAGATGTGTATGATAGAATCATAGAATATTTTAGAGTATTTGGAAAAACGCCTAAGGTCATTGAGTCCAGCAGTTAAACCAAGTGCTGCCAAGTCCACCAATGTTCTTCAGTGCCACATCCACACAACTTTTAAATATCTCCAGGGATGGCCACTAAACTACTTCCTCATGCAGACCATTCCAATGTTTAACCACTCTTTCAGTGAACAAATTTTTCCAACCTGAACCTCTCCCGAAGCAACTTGAGACAATTTACTTTTGTACTAATACTTGTTACTTGGGAGATGAGCCTGACCCCAATCTGGTTGCACCCTCCTTTCAGGCAGCTGTCGAGAGTGATAAGGTGACCCCTGAGCCTCCTTCTCTCAACACTAAACAACCTCAGCTCCCTCGTCTGCTCCCCATATGACTTGTTCTACCCTTCGCCAGTTTTGTTGCCATTCTTTGGATGTCCAAACTTAGCTAATGTCAGAGAATCTAAGGAGTTTGTATTTAAATTCATATTCCCTGAAATAGCAAAGCTAATACAGTTGTATTTTCAAAAGCAGTTATGTTAACTGTGCTCACACAGAAATTGCTATCTTCAAAATGAGCAGTGGGCTAATAAATAATAATACTTTTGCTTTCCCTGACTCTCAAATATAATTTATCTTTCAGAAAGGAGAATTAAGTGTTTTACTAAATTCACTAATTAGCAGCCAGAAACATGTGCTAGTTAGGTAAATAGAAAATTGCTCATGGGTCTCCATTAAATTAAATTAAATTAAAAAAAAAAAAAAAAAGAAAGAAGAAGAAAAGAAGAAAGAAAAAAAAAAAAAGAAAAAAAATAAAAGTTGTTTCATTTGTCTAGAACCTTTGCCACTTCTCTGCCTGGTCTTTTAATCAGAAGTTAGTCTCCCAAACACCAAAGAAGTGCTTAAAAATATGGAAGGAAAGCAGTTAACACCCTCTCCCCTGAAAAGAAAACCCACAAAAAAAACAAACCAGAAAATAATTTTAGGTAATTATAATGAACTCTGTTATAACCTTGATTCTAAACCTTGGCACTGAGTTCAGGATTTGACTCATCTGTGTCACCAAACTACTTTTTGCCTCCTTCATCTGCCATCTTCCACATGATGTCTCCATGGACCAGCATTTTAAAATCCTTGGTAGACTGGTGAAAAAGCAGAAAATTTGTTAAATATAAATAACCAGGTGTCATTTTTCCTCCCACACCCAAGTTCACCACTGTGTAAGATAGAGGCTGATTTGAAAATTCTATTGTTGGGACTCAGTAAGCTCAGTGATTATTACAAATTGAAAGTGTATAACAATAATTCCTATTTCACCATGAAGTAAAAAAAAAAAAAAAAAAACCAAACCCAAAAAAAAACCAAAAAACAAAACAAACCAACAACAACAAAAAAAACTCCAACAACAACAACAAAAAATCCCTAAGTAAATTGAGTGTACAAAATGTAAAACTAATCAAAACTTTTTTTTTCTTCTTTTTTTTAGACTGTGAAAGGCATTAATTACAGAATCTTAGCATCTTTTAGAGCTGAAAAGACTTTTCTGCTGAGTGGATGCCACGGCTCCATGGTTGAGCTGTCAGGGCTGTGCTGCCCCTCCTGCATGAAATGCCATGGCCTGTTTGCCCATCCTGCTGGCAGTGCTCCAGGTTACTTCTCCTCCCCAGCAGCTTCTTTTATAGGAGCAGGAGCCTTGGCTGCTGTAGATCCTGGCCCTGTCCAGGTCCCATCTGTCACTGCTGTGGGAGCCACTACAGGCTCCTGGCAGCTCTTGGCTCCCTGTGAGGGTCCCCTGGTTCAGGACACCCCTTGTACACCACACTAGAGCACTCTAGAACACTTGTGCTGACACCAGAGCTCCTCACCTTCGTCACTGAGGCTGTTTGTGTTTAATTACTCCTTTTGTGTTTACTCTTGTTCATATGTGGCTTCCCTCATCTTCCCCACCCCAGCTTCTGTTTAGACTGGAAGCTACTTTGATTTAGAGAAAATCCCCTTCAGTCAGAGGGAAACATGACATTTACAGAATATCTCATGAATGGACTTGGTCTTATAAACATCCTAGAATGCCTTATTGTCCGTTAGTAATGCAAACAGTCCTGTAAGCCACCATTTCATAGACAGTTATCTTGAAACTCAAAACTTGTCTCCAACTTGTGCTGCTGAGTTTAAGTTCAACTCTCCTCAAAGTTTTTGGAATAAGGAATGTTTCAAATGCAGTTTTATGTGAGGACCACTTGACCTGGTATGGATGCATAAGCAGTTTCCTAGGTCTCTCACTCCCTGTTCTCCATTGTTGCCAATCCTGGGATTTCTTCCATCCTAGAAAGTGAAGACAAGCAGTTTCCTGTCCTTTCCTTGAGAAAGTAGCACAGAGAGATGGGGCCAAGAAATAACCAATTTCACTGCTGCAGAATAAAGATATCCACAAGATACCACTGCAAAGCATCTGACAATTAATCTAAATCAGAAAGAGCAGATCCATCAGTAGCTATTAAACACCCAATGGTCTGATCATGTATCGCAGCTTAGGAAGTCTCTAATCATGCCTTTGATCTACCTAAAACTTTTATCATGGGTTGCTGTCTGCCTTCAGATATGGGGAAGTTACAACACAGCCACAGTTACCCCACAGTCATAGAATATGTTATCCTGTCCCACAGAAGGGGACAGAGGCAGGTGTGTGCAGAACACACAAGTAATTACCCAAACAGTATCCACAGTGATTAGTTTTGATTATTCAGTTATTTCCAAGCTTGCCTGAAAACAGACTGTGTCTTAGCAGCTGGCAAGCTCCCTTTGAGGCAGCACTGCTGCCCAGCTGCAGTTGGGAATAAAAGCAGTCCTCAAGCTAAACCATTTTTCTCATTTCTTCAGGGCAGCCCAGGGCAGGATAGAAGTCTCAGTTCAGAGACTTCATATTTCTTTGTGAGCTCTTCTAAGCAAAGTGTGTAATACACAGTACCCTTAAAGCCTCATTCCCCTTTCCTTAGATGCTGAAAATAAAATAGGAGAAACAAAGAGAAAAACAGCAAGAGAGACAGCTGGAAAGCGCATTACTGGACCCTGATGACTCATCAAACATTTCTACATTGCCAGAATTATGGCTTCCCATAATAATGCTAGAATGCCATTGCATGATAGGGGAAAGAAGGTATCATCAGCTATCTCACTACAGCACAATCAGAGTAATGAAATACATATATACTCAGTAAAGGTTCCCAGAACACAAAAAAGGGTTCAATTTCTGATTTTTTAAGGGTGATAGAATAGTAGTCATCCTTCAGTGAAAGAGATGCAATGCCAAAAGGGTTAAGGTATTAACCTCAGATAGTTAAGTCCAGGTTGCATTCTCAATTTCCACCATTCTACTGGCAGTGGCTTGAGCTGTGAGGAGAAGAAATCCTGCTTCTTTAGTTTAGAGCTAGAGGTCACTGGGCATAAATCTTATCTACCTTAGCCCCATGTACCACCAGCTTCAGGAGTTTTCATGATTTATGTAGACAATCCTGGGGAGTCTCCTCCTCTCAGAGGGAACATAATGGGATTTAGTGTAGTAAAGCACTACACTAATCTTCTACTCTAAGTAGGGTAAGAGAAATTAACAGGAATGGCTGAGGTTTTGAAGCACAGGGATCATCTCACACAGTGACTAAAAGCGCAAGACACCACACTATATGGAACTTCATTCCAGTCTCATGTTCTATGACCATTATCACAAATAAACTAAAAAATACTATATTGAACGCACATTAATTTTAATCATCTTTTCAACAAGAAAATACACAAAACTTTTTTCACTACTGTCTGTTTAAAAAACTTCTCATTTGCCTCTTTTTCATGAGTTTTTGATTTTGAAAAAGTCAAAGCAGTGTGTTTGCATTTTTTGAATGTAACTGTGATGTTTTCATCTTAATTAGTAAAAAAAAAGAACTCTAGCTCCCCTAGCACAGTGGAGCATTATAGGTGATGCAGTATGGATACCTCATTGTCCCACTCTGGGATGCAGACTCAGCTGTTGTCCAATGGTATGTCTGAAATCCAGTGGCATCCTGTGAGAGACTGAAATGGTTAATGGCTTAGACATTCCTAAAATCATGGGAGGACTTCTGCCCCCTGTAGCAATCTGCAAAGAGGCAACTGTTCATTTGTGACCAGGGAAGTCCACCACTGCCCAAACTGGAATTTGGACTGTGACAGGAACTTGAGATAAGGTAAAGGGGATGCTATTGTCTAATTGTCCAGGTCTGGGGAGAAGAATGTATCCACAAGCCATACCAGGAGAGAGACTGGGATGCTCATGGCTCAAAAATTTAAGGGACCAGCTGCAAGTAACTGCCTAGGTGCAGAGGATGAGCACACCCCCACCTCAGGCTACAGCTGAGTGTTGAAGAAGATAAGGGAAGAGTCAAATCCTGTAAGGCAGGCATTTACTCTTCGTTGCAACAAACAAGTCTCATTGCAAGACCTGTGGGTGGTTAAATCTTTCTACTCTTATTCTTTCCTTTCCTTTCTCATATGTTTTCTTAATGATATTTTTATGCTTACATATTGTTATGCTACTATGGATAACAACAACTAAAACAGCTACATGCCTGTTTGCCAGTGCAACCAATTCATTCTGCAATAAACCCTACAGATATAATATGTACAAACATTGATCATTCAGTGTTGTTTGACTCTAATCCATTCCAAGGGATTTATTAACAAAAACCTGGATTATCCTCACCTTTTTCCATGGGTCATAACATATCCACAGTGTATCATGTAAGTTTCTTAGGAAAGAGTCCATCTGGAAACATAGGGATGAGCCAGGAAACCAGGTATCAGACTTCCAGCAGTAGGTTCAATCTGTGGCTATGACTGTGAGCTACATATTTATATTTTGATTACAGTAACACCAAACTTTTCCTTTTTGACAATCATCATAGAAAATTTTTATTTCTTAGGTCTTCTTTTATTATGGCACTTCAGTGCCAAAGTGTGAATTATTTAATAATGGATTATGGAAACTCTTTAAGGCTGACTACTTTGAAAAATCTGGCTTTAAAAATTTTTTTTGTTCTTGTTTTTCAAATATTAGTATTTAATTTTATGTCTTATTTATCTGGCCTCTTGATCAAAGCCAGATACAATTATTGGGGAAATTTTTCATACTCTTCAGCAGGCTCTGGATCTGCTGAGATCCCCTGATGCTTGCTGACAGCTAAGCAGCCACCCTGAAGTGCCAGATTGCTCTCAGGCCTTTTCTCAAAGCTTGTATTGTTTCTCAGGCAGCTCTTGGTGCTTGCCAGCAGAGGATGACAGAAGTACTGCTAGACAGAAAAACTTCATAAAAACTCTTAATAATTTTTTTTGTGCCTGCTTGCTTTAGGGTTGTTTCTTTTAAAAATAAAAAAGTTGTTAATGAAACGATAATAAAACATTGATTATATAAATTAGAAATATTCTCTTTCCATTTTATTAATATGGAATTTTGTATTTTGGTTTAAAAATCAGCTTTAAAATACTTTAGGTATAAACTATTTTACTTTCATTGTCAAAAAAACCAAAATAATGTCAATTCCCTATTTATCACTTTCCTTCCCCCCAAACTGATTTTTTTTTTTAATTTTGTAGCAAAAGAGAATGGGGAATTTCTGAATGTCTTGGAAGTGTGCTTATCCTTATGCACAGCAACACACACAAAGATCATACCTGAAAAGCTAGCTAAAATCCCATTCCCAACAGTAACCTGAGATATAATTGGTAAACATTGTTTTTGAAATGCATTCCTCCCATTCATTAATGGGCAAATGTATTAGAACCATACACATTAGTTATTCAAATGATGAGTGTGTGTCGTGAGCCTCGCAGAACCGAGATATTTGGTACTGCAGTCTGTGCTGCATCTGAGTACTGCGGTTTCTTTCCTTGTAGGGCGTATTACCGATAACCACCATCAGGACTGTGCAGAGGAGGCAGCAAGGGACCTGCCTCAGGCTCTGTATGTAATGTCTGTGGGGATCAAAATGGAAAAGGTGAATGAGAGAAGGATGATTGATAGAAGACCTGGGATGTTTTCTAATTAGAATTGCTTTATAATGCTTAATGCACCACCATCAATTATAGGTGTCCTGATGATTGTCTTCTTCATCCTTGTTTGGGCCTTAATGAACACTATGCGCAGTTCCAATTACTGTCACATGCAACCACTTTATAACAACTTCTCCCCCAAATGAAGGAGCATTAAAAACAGAGTAAGAAGAAGCATTTTAAATGGCAAGTTCAGAGCAATTATTCTGTACTGCCTCTCCTTGAGTCAACATACATTTTCTTTGGCCTTAATAAGTCTCCTCTGAATGATTTTCTCTCAAGGGTGAGAAGAGGAAGATGGATGACACAGCCTGGCAATCAGTGATCGATAGTACAGAGATTAATCCAATGGCACCTGGGAGCCACCCAGTCTGTCTGTCCTGATCCCCCTCTCATTCCCACTGATACCCATCAGAGTGCCTACACACCTTGGTTTTGTTCCTGTGGGATAGTGCCTTGACCCAGCCTGGATGTGGCCAATGACCAGGCAAACAGCCAGTGTTGTGTGCATTCAGCCAGTGACACTCATGCCTTGTAGGGAAGAAAAATAGAGCTGGCAAAACAAATAGAGCAGGGTTTTTAGTGGCAGCATCCTGCTCCCACTGATGTTTTTCCTCAAGAGCTGAATCCTGTACTGAGGAAGAAAACAGAGACTGAAAAACAACCCTTGAAAACCTTGAATGCAAGATAGTACTTGTATTTGATGTGAGATGGTGTTTTGGGACCATGGAGACAATGGGCAAGAAATTCCTTCTTACAAATCTCAGCTCCACCCTCAGAAAAAAAGACAGAGCTTCCCATCTTTTGCATTGTGCTGCTGCAAAAGAAATATTAAAGAATTTTTTCATCTGCTACAACCTCATCAAAATGTTGGTGGGAAACAAACAATAATGGAAGGTTTTTATCAGCTTCTGAAAATTTGGAAAAGGGAAAAAAAAAAAAAAAAGGAAGGAAAAGCAGCAATTGATGAACCAAGTAACTGATAATTCCAATCTTGTGAGCATTCTGTGTCCAAATTTAAAATGATAATTGTCCTGGACAAGCAGTATCCAGACAGGAAGTAAAAGACACCATTTTAGAGTTCTGCATTTTGCAGGACAAAAAATATTTTACTTCCAGAGAAAGGTAAGCTCCATTCAAGGTTATTTGTTTTGCTGTGTGTCATGCCCCTAACCCCAGAAACTGTCTCGAAGGAATGGCAAACAAAAGTCCTTAGCTACATCTAGAAATTTTGCTGAAATTAATGGTAGCTTTTTGGCCAAACTTAGGCTCATTCATTTATCCGTGTCATCATAGAACCATAGAATGGTTTGAATTGGAAGGGATCTTAAAAAACATCAAGTTCCAAACACTCTGCCATGGGCAGGGACAGTTTATACTAGACCAGGTTGCTCAGAGCCCTGTCTGTCATGGGTTTTGTAAAGAGCATATTATTCTATTCCATCTGGGTGGAGCAGAATTGCTTATCTTTGCCCAAATAAGTCAGTGTCACTTATCAGATGGTGGAGTGCTACTTATCTCTCTTCATTGTTTCACTACTTCCATGGGAATGTCTTCTGCTAATGGACCATTAAGAGATCATCAATGACATTACACATTACAGTGCACTATTGTAAGCTGCTCCACACAAGAAAGAAGAGCCAAACCATCTTAACCTAGATAAAAAAGACCCATAGTCCCACTAGGTATCCAGTTTTTTCCACCGGATCCCTGGAGGAAGACCAGACCCATCTCACCATTACTGGACCCTTTTTCTTCAACGGGACCATCTCTACTCCAACAGAACCACATCTGCCACTCCAGGAGGGCTTACTTTGGACTGCTTCCAACACCCTGACCAACAGGGTGTCAGGTTGTATTTCTGACTCTGTCTGGGTTTTCTAGGATTTCTTGTTTGTTTATTTGTCTGCTTATTCTTCTGTACTACAACATCTGTATTTTTATATCCCTAGTAAAGAACTGCTATATCTATTCCCAAAATCTTTGTCTGACAGCCTTTTAATTGCAAATTTATAATAATTTGGAAAGGGGGGGGGGAGGGGCTTACATTTTAAGGGAAACTCCAACCCTCCCTGGCAGATAGCTGTCTATCTAAACCAAGACACCATCCAACCTGGCCTTGAACACTTCCAGAGATGGGGCAATCACAGCTTCTCTGGGTAACCTGTTCCAGTGCCTCACCATCCTCACAATAAAAAATTCTTCCTTACATATAATCTAAATCTTTGTGCATAAATCTTCTGAATATTGGGACATATACACTAAAAATTTTTAACTAGTTTGGTAATGTCAGAGAGAAATGTAATGGAGGGAGCAAAGTCCCTGACAGCTTTGGTAAATACATGTATCCTCAACTGGTTGTGTTACCTGCAGGAGGGGAATCTGTGACCAACAGAGACACCTGTGCTGCCTGAGGCAGACCCTGATGTCTAGTAGAGATGTAGAGTGTCATGAAGAGAAGTAGTCTGGTACCTTGGATTCCTGAAATTCAGATCTCTCCTTGCTAAAGTTTGCATAAGTGATCCCACCTGTTGATAGATTTGGACAGTCTCCTGCCTGTACTGATGTTCAGCTGATGTGCACTAGCTCCTCAAAGTGCAGAACTCTATTATGTATCTGTTTTTATTAATTGTCATTCTTTTCTTCATTCTGACTTAAAACTGCTCTGCAACAGATTAAATTTCTTGAACAGCTTTAAATTGGCACACCAAAAAGTTTAGAAAAGCACAAAACCTTTGTTTGTGGAAATCATGTTTTTCATTTCAGAAGTTCCATACTGAAACATAATAAAGGGCGTTTAACCAGAGATTAAATAAGGCCATTTTTAGGTAGATGTAAATTGCACTGGGTCAGAGAGTCTCTGATTATCCTTTTCTACTGGAATTTTAATGCTGCTTGGAGAAAATCACAGTTAAGTGATTATGATAACTGCCAAAAAGGAAATATATTTAGAGGAAATAATATGAATGAGTGGGGGAAAAGAACTAAGGTTGTTAAACATTGAGTAATGATCTAAAATGAGGAAAAGAAAGAAATTAAAAATGAAAATAAAAAAATGTTTTAACATCTATGCCAATTAGGGAGGATGTTAAGTGAGGTCAGTGAAGCACTGATGAAGATGTTAAAAGAGGAGGTGAATGTTCAGAGGACTCATATAGTCCCTATGCATTATAAAAAGGACTAGCACATCCCTGCTTTTCCCCTCCAGCTAATCTGCCCACTCAAATAAGTAGAATTCTTCCTCATCAACCTTGAAAAACAGTGAGGTAGGGAGAAAAATGGATATGGCAATATCTGTATATTATTGCCCTCACCTGAGGACTTGAGTGAAACTTATGTACGTTCAAGGTTCTAGGATGGTTGAAGGGACTCCAGCAGA
The DNA here is from genome assembly GCF_029207755.1 of Chamaea fasciata. Classification (NCBI taxonomy): domain Eukaryota; kingdom Metazoa; phylum Chordata; class Aves; order Passeriformes; family Sylviidae; genus Chamaea; species Chamaea fasciata. The sequence goes on from NW_027094087.1 coordinate 35,810,486, forward strand.
AATGACCATACAATGCCACCTATGGGGATAGCTGTAGGACAGGGAATGACAGCCAGCCTTTCCTGCCTCCATCTGTTCCACTGACCCTTGCAGCAGGTCTCAGCCTTCTCCTGTGCAGATGAGGACAGGATTTAAAATCAGCCTCTGACTTACCTCTGGGTAATACTGTCACTGGCAACTCAGAGACAGGCAGTGGTCTGGAAATGCAGGCATGGGTCAGGGATTGCTCTGGATTTTGGCCTTTTTTCTGACCTAATGCCTTAAGGGAATAATAAATATAACTTTCATTACATGGCTATCCAGCAAAGGGGTATTCTTTGAGGAGAAATAGACAATATCCTATCTAAGAATAAAAAAAAAAATCCAAAACTCTCCTCAGTTTGATCAATTTGTGTTCTCACTTTCCAAAATGATGGATAAATTTCTGCTGTTGTCTGGGAATTATTATTAGAGAAGTAATTAAAAGTGTGATACATTTAAGGTATTTCTGTTCCTTGGGAATTGCTCCTAACAAAGACAACCAAGATATTCCATCAATTCCACCAGTCTATTTTAGGGAGGGTTTTTTTTAGATAAGACGATAGAAATAATAAAACAGCTTTAATCCATAATTATTCCTAAAAACCTTTCCTCCAAAATGGAAGATTTCCCTTAAATAAAAGAGATATCCTGTGGGAAGACAATTGTGTGCTAAATCATTTTTCAATTACTCCATACATATTTCTCATTCTAAGCTCTTTAATATCTTCTCACTCTTTTGTTATCATCAATGAAATTGGAAATGAGAAAAAAGTATTTCTTTTTCCTTAAATATTTGTTGTAGCGTGCTTGGCAAGAAACATGAAGCACTATTGAATTTTCCAACATATTTCTTTTAAAGAGTAAAATACTTTTGCCTCCCTCTTAAGAAACCTCCAGAGGAAGGCAGAAATAAATGTTGTTTTAAAAACAAACAAACAAACAAACAAAAAAGGAAATCAAAATAGGAGTGTATAAGAGTGAAAATGTGACTGACTTTTGAGAATGCAGATTTTACAAGTAATTTGCACAAACAAGCCACTTCAAGGATAACAGCATCTCAGCTGACCCAGATTCTGCTGGGTTCCAAGCCCATTTGTTTGGAAAATGTGCACAGCAAACACAACCTGTATAAAAGCCTCAGTGTTGCTGGAAGTACTTTTGCTCTTGAGGAACAAGAGAAAGATTATGGAAAATGTCTCTGTGGCTTTCCCTTCTCTGCTGAAATTACAAATAGATGCCTACCGTAATAAGATAAAGCTTTTTGTTTAATTCAGAGCTTGATTAAGATGTAGTCAAGTCTGTAGCAGCGTGTCCTTGTTCTGTCTATCATAATACGTTTGACTTTATTCTAGGCTAAACTTTGGATCTCTCCTGATGTTTTCAGCTAAGGATGTATTAGCGCTGTGGACATGCTATTTGACTAATCAGTATGATAACCACATGGCAGCTATAGATCAGCTGTCTACTTGTGTTGCTCTGTGTTGGAATATAGATTTTTACTGTGCTTTTTTTTTTCTCCCCAGCATTGATAATGCTAAGTATGGGTTACACTTGTCCTCATTTTGCTGAATTTCTCTGTTCATGGAACTGAAACATCATGGAAAAAAATGTCAGTGCAGAGTTGAATAGCACCAGGGCAGCTGCTGCACATCCAAGGACCAACTCAGAAGGAGGGAGAGGTCAGCCTGCTCCCATGCCGTCTCAGGGTTTCACAGCTGTATTGATACAAAGGCTGCTGGGATCTCGCTGATACATTGATTTCAAACGTTTATCAGAAGTCCTTTGTATTTGAGCAGGCAAATGCACAAAAATCAATCGGATGCTTCTCTTACGCAGGCTGGTTTTTAGCTCTATTGAAATCCATTCCCTCTACTAGGAGGAGATGTGGGTATGCAGGTTAAATGTTCAAATGTGCCCATATGAATTAAGTATCTACGTCCCAGATGCTTACTCTGAAAATTGGTGGTCTTGTCCCTCTCTTGAAGGAGACTGACACCCCCTCTATCCTTACAGTAGAGGAAGTTCAGCCATTTCATGCCACAACTGTTAAATCATCATAATTCACAGAACTGATTGAGAGTTTTCTGTGCATGCTGTGCTGCAAACCACATAGTAGCTCAGCAGCTGCTGCAGGAACCTCTGAGGCACAAGCTGGAAGAGGGATCCTGTGGGCAGCCCTGGGGATGGGTAGGAAGATCCTGTAGTCTTTCCCTGCCAAGACCCACTGCCCAATCCGTCAGCACCTGCATGGCCACCACAGAGAGGTCTGACAAGAAAACCATGAAGCCACATCAGTGAGAGGTATGGAAGAAGCCCTGCAGCCTAAAACCCTTTTAGTTATCCTGGCAAAACCCTGGATGCATGTTGACAGACATCTGCTTTTGCTGGCTCATGCTGTTTCCAACCGTGGTATGAGGGTACTGATGAAAAAAATTTGGCTGAATCACACAGCTTCTACAGGAAGGGGCTCTGCCAAGGTTGTGCCATGCTGAGCAGATGCCCTTCAGAGGCTAAATCCAGTGAGGAAAGAGAAATTGAAAATGATTTTGAAACTTATCCCCAAACACATATGTGCAGTAACCCTCAGACAGATATCCCCCTCTGTGTGTGTCTGAGCAGTGAGAAAGTGGTGCTCAGATAGCTTGGTTAAAGACAGGCTTTACAAAATTCCTCATTAGCCTCTTTCAGCCACAGTTTTGGTTGATCTCAAGCAGCCAATGGAAGTAGCCAGAGCTGGCTCAGCTGATAATTTTTCCACAGTGTGAGTGCTCCATGTAGAAGCTGCCACATGTGACAGGTGGGTGATAATTGTGTGGTCTTGTGCCACAGATTGCTCTGCAAGACGTTGTTTCCCTGTCAAGCCAACTCATTGTCCATTTTTTCAATCAATTTAAGATTGAAATGCATGCACTGGGACACAACACAAGTAGCAGCTGCATGCAGATGAAAACTGCTGCCTTAAGAGTTCCCACTTTGATCCCCAAGGATTTAATCTTTGTACCAGAAAAACAAAATGAGAGCACTCACCTGAGGTGTATTTAAAAGAAGATGCATGAATTATTGATATTCATCCAAATATCAAAACACCCAAATATATAATGTGTCAGCCTGAAAGATAATTATAAGAAGAAAAAAACTTCCTCCTGCATCTTTCCTGATTCTGCTCTAGAAGTGCCAGTCAGACCTCCAAGGAACTGCAGTGTGAGGCCTAATTCACTGATTCTTTCATTAAAATCTGTGTTTGGGTCTAGAGCTGCAGCTTTCTCAGCAAATTTTTAGTGCTTTCCTTGCTCACTTGGGTTTTTTTGATAAATCATTGAAACTGCATGTGCTCATGGAAAGGAGTGATAATCTCTATTGTATGGAATTTTTGATAACAGCAGTTAACACAAAAGGGGGTAAGGGGGACAAACCCAGGGCCCAGGGTGTGTGGGTGCATGGGTGGCTGCACAGTGGCTGTGTGTGTTCCGTGACAGAGGAGGAAAGATTTTCGACAAAAGTGTTTCCCCACTGGAGTTATGAAATGCCTGGAGGGAAGAAATTCCCTGGTTAAAAACTACCCGCACCCAGCCATGCATCAAATATTGACAGTGCATCTGCTGCATGTAGAACTAATGTGGTGCAGCCCTGCATGGAAATGAAAATTCTGAGATTTCATTTCAGTGCTAAGCAAGAATGTGCTAAGGATGTGTGTTGTGTGAGCGAAGTGACACTTTGAAGCACTGCCAAGCAATTAACAGTAATTTTATGATAAATTTCCTAATGATGTGGTTTGGCTCCTTTTAGGAGAAACAACAGCCATGGTGCTCTATTGAGATTGAAAGGTATGGGTATTTCATCAATACTATAACTGTCCAAAATATTGTATGAAGCATATTGATTTTAACAATAGTTGTGACAAGAATAATTTCTGAATTTTACAGTTTCAGAGAGAAAAAGAAAACAAACAAACCAAGGCTGATAAAGGGAAAGAGAAGGACATGAGACTAAAGGGAAAGTAAAATGAATTTAAAAATATCTTTCCAATTGAGTCTTCTACACAATCAATTAAGACATATTATCTCATTTTAGAGTGAGGTAGAAAACAGGTTTCCAATTCAGTCATGATTTAGGTATTTCAGATACATAAACCCCTTTGAGTGGCGTTTGACATCAAACTCATTTATTTATCTGTTGAAATGTGAAAGATGGAAGGAAATTAGGTGGGTTTTGTTTAGTTTTTTTTTACCCCCAAATCTTCTGGGCTCATTTAATGAAGGAATCATGGGCTACCGCACTAAGAAGCTTTAAGCAAAAACCTTAGTCAGATGAAAAACAGAATTTTGTGAACTAGTTTTTGCTAATGGATTTTGAATAACTCTTCATGTGATCATAACCCAAATGATCTGAATACCCACATATCTTTCCTAGAATGTCTGGGCACTTACTGTCTGCTTCAGAAAGTCATGGTGAAAGTGGCATTTGGGAACAAAGGGAAGGGAAGGGTATTGATTCTTAGGTTATACAGGATCCCAAATCGAACTCAGGCAGCTTCCCCCCACATCCCACACAGCACATGGGGCATTAGCTGACTCCTGTAACCCTCTTGCATGGGTCACCATCACTTAGACAAGGAGCAGGCTGCTCAGATTGCTGAGACACACATCCATCAAGTTGGTGGCTTTGAAGATGTGCCAGACCGCTTGCCTGTTGCTCCAGTTTGTTCCTTCTCCATGTGTTTCCTGCAGAGTATTTAATTAGCATGGGTGCTCAGGGTTTCCTGCAAAGCAGGAGGGGAAGGAGAAAGATGTGTTAGCATTGCATCAAAATAAGGGAGCTAAGGAAGGGATGTTTTAGATTAAGCAGGGCTGGTTCCATTCTTCTTAGAATTGGTTGTCCCACAGAAAGTGAGAAGCAGAGAAAAAAGACTGAGAGAATTACAGGTCTCTGAGGACAGGTAGGATTGCTGTTCATTTTGCTACCTGAACAAATTGCCATAAAAAGGGAGAGCGACTGATCTTAGATGAAAGATGCCTTCTTCTCTTTCCTCAGCTCTTCTTCCTCTGGAGTAGCAATACAGGTGCCCATCTCTCAGCAACAGCAATTCATCCCTTGTTTCAGGGCTCTGAAACAAGCAAAGCACATGGTGCCATTTTACCATATATGAATATCAAACACTACTCTTCAGTTTGACTGAAGAGATTGTCAGATGATGACTTGAAGAGGACATTTTAAAAACACTACGTTCTCCTCTTCCATGGATACTGCCACTCTAAATGGTTAGGGATATCTCCTCAAGTCCTGTTTCAGAAAACTTTCAAACAGCCCAATTGCTCAAGAAGTGGTTGTGATCTCCTTCTGTGCATTTGTGCTCAAACCACAATCAAATCAAAATTGAAATCAAAACTGCTCCTCTGGGTGTGCCTTCACTGCTCTTCTTGTGAAAGTCCGAATCACAGCAGGTTCCTTCCCTACATTTCCAGGCTGGTTTCCTAACCCCACCTCATCTACTCAGTGTCCTCCTGAGGAGTAAACCTGATCTACTCAGTGTCCTCCTTTTTTCCCTGTTACATATCTCCGAGTAGTTTAATCAATGCCTTCATCTCACTCTGCCAGTGCTTTCTCACAATATGCAACAGTTTTCTGACTATTTAATCTGTAACCAATATTTCTGTTCTCTTTCATTCTGTGGAACTTTGTGATTTGTTTTGTTTAGAAAATGCCTCATAAACAGTAAATGGTTTGATCAATATTCAATGTAGAAACACGCACTGACAAAAGATCCAGAAAGTGACAAAGGAACCCTTGGCCCCATATCTGGATTGCAAGGTGCTATCTTCAGTGTTGCTGTGTGTCCATTATATGGAAAGAATAAACTGAAAATATGATTCACTGATTACTTTCTCTAACACCTGGGATAATATCATTAAACACTCTTTTCTGTTTGTACTTTTACAAATACTTTTGACGTAATGTTCTGTTTCAAATTTTCTTTACCAAGCATAAATTTTACTTGGAGTTGAATGTCAGGAAAAATACCATATAGGGTTATGTTTGCTCTGAAACTAAGGGGTATTTATTTTTTTTAATTATACAAATAAGTGCTTTGACAGAGAAAATAAAAAAAATCTATTTTCAAGAGGAAAAATTGTTTTCAACGGCAAAATTCACTCTCATTGTTGGTCTAATTTTCTATCAGTCAAGTCATGGACTATTAGCTGCTTTTTCTCTGAAGAGGTAGCATAGGAGATTTAAAATAGCTGATGATAATACAGAGTGTGTGTCCTTCCCTCCAACCTCAGCAAAAAGCCACAGATGAACACAAAAGTGCTGGCTAATATCCTTACATGAAAAGACAAGGCTATTTTTTTCAGTTATGAAATTATATTATACAATGGATTCAATAAATTAAATCAAAACCAAACAAGTACTTCTTGGATAGTGTGAGTATCCTAGATGGGATAGAAGTATATATCTGTTCCTCTGTATCTTCTCTGCTGATAGATGATTATCTTAACAAACATGTGGTCTTAGATGGTGAAAGAAATGTAACTAATCCATCACTTCTATGGAATCTTTTTAAAATCTCTTTACTAGATACACTGAATTATACTAGGAAACTGTCAAGTGTTTCTGCTAAACAGCTCATGTGCTGAGAACAGAGGAGTTCATATAGCCATTAAATCAGCCTTCCTCAATCTGATGCCTTTTTCTGGAGATATTTTTTCCCTTGTTTTAGTGTCATTACATCCACTTGTTAACTACCCTCTCCATCAACCTGTCACAAAACTGACTTGAATATAGCTGTGGTGGTTTACATGTTCTGTGGGTAAAGCACCTTTTCAATTCTATGAAAGCCCACTGCTGGCATGTGAGCTAGACTTAACCTCCAGCCCTGCAATCCTATTATGTGAGCAGCAATGATCTGTGCATTAGTGCAGTGCCAAAGGTCTGTATCATGTCTGATAGTGCTGCAGAGCTCAGTTTAGCTTCAGCTGTGTCTTGGAGAACTCGTGTGATAACAGAGCCTAAGTCTCCTGTTTGAAAACTTTGAGTGTGGAAAAAATGCATTAAAGTAACTTGAGAAATGGACAGCGGAAGACAAAGATAATAATGGTCTTTTGACAGACTTTCATTAGGACTGTTTCTCTTCGTATCCTTTTGGAAGGGAAATAAATGTTCTTGGGCCTCATTGCTACTTCTCTACTCAGACTTAGGGTTACAGAATCTGGTAATAACTGTTCAGAGAGTTTTCAGATACACAGGAAAATGTATTCTTGAACAACACACATACATGGAACTTAATTTCATGACAGCTCTGTTACTGTGTGAATGATACCATCCAATTCCGAGGACAAATTTCATGTCAAACAAACAAAAAAGTAAAGAAAGACAAAAATCTAAGAGGAAAAAAGATACATATCCTATATCCTCCAGAAATAGAAAAGAAGAAAACAAATCTCACTCCTAACTGCTGTTAAAATCCCTCTCTGTTTTTCTGCTATTATTACTAAACATGGTCATAAACCTAACATGGATGGCAGTTTAGAAGGAAGCTTGTGAACTTAAGGTGATATAAAAGAGGATTCGCACGGTCAGACCAAGAATTCAGAGCCAACATCACAATATGTCAGACCCCAATTTATTTCCTTTTCTGTCTTGCTTTTTAGGATAACTACATCAGTTTGGACTATTCAGTTCCCCAGGCAGCACACAGCATGCAACTCTCAGAGAGCCAAGAATAGAATTGGGATTCTTTATGATCAGCTCCCTACTGAGTACTAACAAGCAGCCATGTAATATATTGAGAAGGTGTGAGCATGTCAAGCTCCTTGCCCGGCTGGATATAAAAATAAGAAATAAGCACCAAGAAAAAAGCCTAACAAAGATATCAGTAACAGTGGCATAGAACAGTTTGTCAAATGTGTTTGATACATGATACTTGCAGGACTGCTCTGCTTTTAGGTAGCTATGAAAGCTCTTGCTCTCTTGAAGTAAATCTACTACCTTGCATGCAAGATATTGGAAATGAAGTGATGGCCTTATGAAGAGATTGAACTTCTCACCTCTTATTCTTCCAACATTAAAAAGACAGGAACCATTTTCCCTTGTTCCTTATTTCCATTCTTTTAGGCAAGAGAGAGTTGACACAAATTCCACATTCAGCCATAAGTTACAATTTCTGTTTGCTAATTTTATTCTCTTGCAGGATCCTTGGATCTCTTTGTATTTATCAGAATGTTTCAAGGAGCAAGATTTTAATTCTGACATTGATTCATGTGTTTTGAATTTTTTTTCCATCTGCATTAATTTTTTGAAGGAAAGAATGTGTTTTATACTTTTTGAGACCTCAAACTAAAGGTTATATTAGTCAGATGTATTTTTCAGAGAGCTTTCATGTTTTCACCACATCGGTTAAAGGTTGGGTAGACATAGAGGGCACAGGACTCATCTTTGGTCCTTGACAGAAAAAAGGCAAAACTTCCAGTTCTATCCACCATGAATGCTCATGATTCTGCATTTGAATTGTGTATTCTGAATATCCTACAAATCATCTCTCTGTAGCAAACTTACCATAAATAAAATACAGAATATAATGGTTTTCAATATCATAGAATTGTGCAATGATAGAATGCTTTGGGTTGGAAGGGACTTTAAAGATGATCTGGTTACACCATCCAGTAGACCAGGTTGTTCAAAAACCCATCCAACCTGACCTCAAACACTTCCAGGGATGGGGCACATACAACCTCTCTGGGCAATCTGTGACAGTGCCTTACCACACTCACTGTGAAGAATTTACTCCTAATATCGAATCTGAAACTGCCCACTTTCCACTTAAAGCCATTCTCCCTTGTCCTGTCACTACATGCCCTTGTCAAAAGTCTTTCTCCTGCTCCCTTGTAGCACCTTTAGGTAGAGAAAGGCTGCCATAAGGTCACCCTGAAGCCTTCCTCTCTCCAGGTTGAACTCTCTCAGCCTGTCTTCATAGGAGAGGTGTTCCTGCCCTCTGATCATTTTTGTGTTCCTTCTCTTGACTCGCCCCAGCAGATCCTTGTCCTTCCTGTGCTGAGGACAGACAGGCTGGACACAGAACTGAAGGTGGGGTCTCAGCAGAGCAGAGCAGAGGGGCAAAATCACCTTCCTGCCCCTGCTGGCCACACTGCTCTGGATGCAGCCCAGGATAGAGCTGACATAATGGACTGAAAGTGCACATTGCTCAGTCATATTCAGTATTTAATTCATTGGTATTCTCAAGTCTTTCTCCATAGAGTTGTTTTCAATCCACTCATTGCCCATTCTGTATTTGTGCTTGTGATTGTTCCAGTCCAGGTTCAGGACCTTGAACTTGGCCTAATTGCACTTCATGAGGTTGACATGGGCCCCCCTCTCAAATCTGTCCTGGTCCCTCTGCATGGCATCCCTTCCCTCCAGCCTGTTGAATGCACCACAGAGCTGCGTATCATCCACAAACTCTCTCAGAGTGTGCTCTATCCCCCATTTCACATCACTGACAAAGATATTAAACTGCACTAGCCCAAATACCAACCCCTGAGAAAGGCCACTTGTCACTGCTCTTCACTCAGACACTGGGTCATTGACCACAGCTCTTCTAGTGCAACCTTCAGCCAATTCTTTATCCATCGAGTGGTCATTCTGTCAGCTTCAGGTCTCTCCAGATTAGACATGAGGAGGTCACGCTGAACAGTGTCAAATGCTTTGGACAAGTACCTCAGTTGCTCCTCCCTCATCCACCATGCTGCAACTCCTTTATGGAAGGCCACCAAATTTGCCAGGCACAATTTGCTCTTTGTGAAGACATATTGGCTGTCACAAATCATCTCCTTATTTTCCATGTGCCTTAGCATGTTTTCCGTTAGGATCTGCTCCATGGTCTTGCTGAGCACAGAGAAAAATTCATGTAAGAGGAAAAGATTTATCTAGCATGGTTACTTTGTTATTTCATTTAGCTTTGGGAACTCAATGGAAGCTGTAGTATACAGCAGCGGGAATAAACTGTTAGTACTCGGGGTTGGGTTGCAACCACTCATTTTGAAATGAAATCACACTATTTTTCTTTAAAGCATTATTTAGATAACCCATAATCTGTGAAGAGTGGAATTCCTCCATCAGTTTTACACAGTCTCTTTCACAACATTCAAGTAAGAGATGCATAGAATAAATTCAATTCTGAAAAGAAAGCCCCAGGTTATTTTCACTGAACAGTTTTTATCGTAGATACTGTGAACATCATAGAAATACCTGACCTCTAATTCTCCTTAAAGAAAGAAATACTGTCTCCTTGGGACACCATTGTTTTCTCATATCTCTATAAAGAAAAAGATTTAAAACATCAGAAAAACCCATTCCTCTACAGAGGCAGAAATTTTCCTGCTGAATTTCAAGCCATTTTTCAGCATCCAAGAAGCTAAAAGCACACTTCGCAACTCTTGTGTCCCTGTGACCTTGGTGGACTATAAAGACTTAGATGTCAGACTTTCAGCTGTGGAATGTTAAACTAAGCTGTTTGACAAACCACATCAGTCAGTGCCTCTGAACAGTGGCTCAAGAATCAGGACTTACCCTTTCTCTATCGAATGATTCATCAGAGTGGTAGAAAATATTGAGCTACTGCTTAAGAAATGCCAGAGGACACTGGACCCAGGAGGGATACATGCATAATTCATGACACTGATCAACAATATTCATGGGGAACTGCAACTACTTACTTTTTCCACTTTTTTAGTAGACTTACATTTTATAAAAGGAAGTTGCACAGGCACTTATCTTTATTCATAAATCTTAGGTCAGATAATTTCCCAAACCCATTGGAAAAACTATACATACAAATGTATATTATACATGTATTATTTTCCAAGACCATGTGTATCCTGAGTTATGGGGAATGACAGGAAGACGGAAAACAAAGAGAGGAATGTGTCTGTTCACCTAGGCACTTTAGATCTGTAAAATCTACTGCTTACCACCATGAACCAGTAGGTTTCTTTCTACTTACAGCTGCCATGTTTGAAATACAAAAATTAAAGCTTTTTGTCATTTAAAATAAAAAGAAATATCTAACTGAGCTGAACTAAATGATGGAATGTTTGTTCTCTGCCATAAATTAGTGTTTGCAATTGTCATCAGAAGCCATTTGGGGTTTTGTTTGTTTTCTGATTTGGAGTGGTTTTTTTGTTGTTGTTTTGGTTTTTTGGTGTTTTGTTTTTTGGTTTTTTTTTTTTTTTTTTTTTTTTGGTTGAGGGTTTTTTTTGTGGTTTTTTTTGTTTGTTTGTTTGGGGTTTTTTTTTTTTTTTTTTTTTTTTTTTTTTTTTTTTTTTTTTTTTTGGCAGGATAGAGGCATATATCAGTTTTAGGGGAAGAGTTTTGTTTGATTAAATCTGAAAATCTACTGTTATTAACATCTCTTTGTCACTACCTACAAAGGGGGAGCTGGTTACCCTAGTCCTGGCCATGTCTGGGAAGATTTCATGCAGATCCCATTAGTTAAGGTAAAATACCTTTCCCTGCTGCAAGGGCAGAGCCCTCAGGCACACGCAGTCACTTGAGTCAGCTGCCTGTCAAATGCACAGCCATTTGACTCAGAGGGAGGAAGAAACATGGTTAAATACCCGTGTATTGTACCAATCCAGAGGTTAAGCTATACCTTACCTACTTGCAGAAAGATGTGTCTCTCCTGTAGATCCTGTGCCAATATATCTGGTCTGTTGATGCTTTGAACAGATGAAAATGTTTGAGAAGGTATTAGACTTCTAGATTTATGTACTTGAATTGCTCCTTTTTTAATGTTTATTTTTATTTCTGCATCAATTCCTTGCATATAGTTGGAATAACAGCTGTGCCTCAAGGGCACAAAATACTGAAATATCAAATTACTGAAGCAAATGTGTGTGCCTTAGATCATGTCATATGGGGCTCTTACAAAATCATCTCTGCACTTAGAAACAGCACACTTAGAAAAAAAAAAGAAAAAAAGACTAATGTTAAAGCTTCAATAATTCATCAAAATTCAGTTTAAATAAATAATAAACCATATAACTAAACACCTAATCATCCAGCTCCTGATTCTTTTGACTCATTGTTTATTAACTTCTCCGCAAATTAATTTGTGTGACTTACCAAGCTAAATGCTTAAGAATAAAAAGGTTAATTGAAGGTTGGAGTAGGATACATTATTGAGCAGTTGACATATTGCCTTGATGTTATGAATAATCTGGAAGTGGTTCAATAGAGTTGCAGCCGCTTCTCCCAGGTCTGAACTTGACCTGCAGTCTTTCTTTTGGAGGCATTGTCACTTCTTTTTGTCTAACAGGGCTGTGAGTAATTTGGTTTTTTACCTCCCTTCTCAAGAATATGAATTATTAATAACATGAAGAATACATTGAGCAAAGAAAAAAAAGAGTATATCATATCTCTCCAAACCTGTAAGAACTTGAAAAAAGGGAGAACAAAAAAAGTTAAACATTCATACCTGAGGTTGCTCGTTTGCATGCCAACAAAAGATAGTGAAGGAACTACAAAGATGCTTTGAAAAGAGAGGATTATTAGAACAAGAGGAATTTTGAATTAATCAGGACAAGCTTGTATAAGCAGATCCAAGATGCCAGAGGGTTTGGAACCTCTTTTTCTGTAAACCACTTCCTATCACAGATACTCTTTGTGAAAGGAAGATGGGGAGGTGAGCATAGGGGGCAGATGGGGAGGAGGTGGTCCCATCTCTGACATGCTCTGAATTAATGCAGATGTCAGGCAGCAGCTGAGTGTGTGGAAATAGAACTCTGTATCAAAACAAAGGTTTTGAAACTACTGTGCTAATGATGAAGGGCAGATCCGCAGCAGGTTTTATTTGTCAGAGATCCAATAGAAGTAATGCAAATCACACTAACTGAGTGTCTATCCCTCCATTTCGTGCTATTTCTCCTCCTTTCCCAGCCTCATCTCCTTTCATTTTTATGATAAACAGGACTTGAACTCTGCTGAGCCTCACAATTCTGCATCTCGTTGATGACTCATTAAGATTTTATCATTCCAGTGACATGTTATTGAACCCAGTTTCCTTAGGGGGCTGGTCTGGTGATTACAGGAGTAACCAGTGACTGCTTAATCATCCACTTCATTATATTCATATTAATAATAAATACCAGGAGGTAGACAGTTATAATTACATTGCTAGTTTAGGAAGACATGAGCCTATAAAAGTTGGCAGCACTAAAATACAAATTTGGACATTTATATCATGTGTATAGATGTGACTTGGAAGGTGCAGAGAAAGGTAAGAACATAAACGTGGTTATTTTAAAGAGAGTTATTGTTGCAGCAATCATGATGCTGTTTAATTAAGCATAAGAAAAAATACTTCCTTGAGTATGAGCAGCTTAGAAGAGATCAGCCAGGATGATATTCACATCTGGTGCAGAAGTGTTTTCCATGAGGGAAAGACTCCAAAGAACCCTCTAGCAGCCTTGCTGTGAGATTCTTTGGAGTAAGAGGCTGCAAATATCTATGACCATAATGTCTCTAATGTGTGCCACACATCTCTGGGGTTGAACTCTTCCACCTTTGCTGAGCAGGGATTTTTCAGCATTGTGTGCATCTCACAGCACAGCAGTTCCCCAGACATAGCAGCGATGCTGAGCAGACAGCCCCTGCTAACTCTAATGAATTGTGGCCAACACGCTGAAAGGTTTGACACAGTATGATTCATCTCAAAGTGGCAAAATGCTGAGCTGGATGCACACTGCACTGAAGACCCAGACAGGAGAGGGCTCTTTTTTGGTTTACTATATATGCCTATTTAAAGATTAGATGAACTGTCATCCAGAGGAGCTTGCTTGCTACAGAAGCAAAGGGTGGGAATGTGATGGTGGGAAGCAGACAAGTTCCCCAGCCTGTGGTTTTTCTTTTCCTTGGAACTGATTGACCCTTCTCTGGAGTGAAGAACCCAGAAAAAGATCGAGAGCTCACACCCATTGGGCCTGGAAAGTGGCATTTTCCAGCACAGGAGGGACTGATAAGAGACTATTTTTATTGTTTAATATTTTTTATTTTTTTATGCTTGTCAGTACTTTGTTTGTTAAATAAACAGGTTTCTTTCCTCTTTTCCCCAAGAAAATCTTTTCCCAAACTAGTTAAGGAAGGGGCTACCTGAATTTGCTTTCCAGAAAAATGCCATTCAAAAATTTCTTCCCAAATTTGCCCTGAACCCAGACAAACACCTAAGTTAAAGAAGATGTTGAGTGAGGGCAGAAGAAGGAACATATTGGGCCAAAGAGTAATGAATAGCGATAGTATTTCTCCCAAAGCAAGATTATGCTTTCATGGCTGGGAATTTCTGGAAATTACACATTTACAATAAAATCTGATTTTTCTGAAAATCCAGAAGGATATCTGTCTCCTCCCCATTACGTTTAAAAGAGGCGTGGCTTTCTTTTATTTTGAACCTATCAGTTTTTTGTTGCAGAAGTTGGTTTTCTCATAACTAAAAATGTTATCAGTACAGTACAGCTAAAGTAGTTGACAAAAGAAAAGAGAAGGCAGAGTCCTGAAGAGGACTAAGAAAAGTCTAGCCTAAGTTCTGGTGGATGCTCAGGAAGCTCAGGACTTAATTTCCTAGAACTTCACATATTTATGTAGCCCTTAAAAACCAGAGAGTTCAAATGAACAGAAGCTGGAAATGTTGGTTCAAGTTTCTTCAGATCAGGGATTTAGTGCTCTCAACTGCTAGCTATAGTGTAAAACAGGAGGTTCATAATTGTGACACCTCTTGTAGACAATTTCACATGGTTTGAGCAATTTGTGAGTTTAGTCTGTAAGAAAAATAAGTGGTGTATCCTAAAAAGGCTTAGACTAACAATCCCTGCCTGTAATTCAGTGATTATTTATCTGAAATGCCTCTGGAATTTAAACACTGAATGTTTAAGTGCAAGGGTGATAGGCTTGAAGAAAGTGGCTGACCATGCCTCCAGTCTCAGAATACTTGTTCTCTTGGATCATCTTAGTATTTCAAATCTCCTTGCCAAGCTATGCCTCCAAGTATGTTCATCCAGGAGAATCTAGACAGCACAGAGCTCCTAGCTGGTGTGGTACCTCAGTTTATAGGGAATTAATCATTATTTGCCAGGGTCATATTTCTTCCAGGGAAGAAACTTTTTGTGAAGCTATTAAGCTTCAGTAGTGGGGAGATATTTGGGGGAGTGAATCCAGCTGAAATGAAACAATAGCTAGGAAAAATAGAATCAAAGACTTGAGGACTGAGATCATGTACATCTTGAAATCCTTAAAAGATGGTGCATTAAAACTGAAAACCACTGAAGGGTTGAAGTACCACAGCTGGGAGATAATGGAATGTTTCTGTAGTTGGGAACACATTCTTCAGGTAGACAGAAGCATGTAGGGATGATTTTCAGCAACCTCATTCATTTGTGCACATGTACACAAACACATACATGAAGAAAAGAACAGTTAGCTCATTGTCTGCCCAAAAAAACCCCCAAAAACAAAACAAAACATAACAAAACAAAAAAACCCACCAACAAAAAAGGTATAGAACAGTACAGGAAAACTAGGACACAAAGACTCATCTATACTGAAATGGAACAGCTGAAGGTTCTGGCACCAGAATATGTATTAAATAGATCAAGAAAAGAAAAACTACTACAAACCAGATATTTAAAATTTATAGTACTTTTATAAAAATAGATTCAAACTTTGCTAATATGCATTTTGATTGACTCTACATTTTCATCGCACTTCCATTGCTCCTTCAGGCTCCACATCCCTAGTCATAGCAAATAGCTGGCCTTTACCAAATGACACTAAATTGAATTCACCACCTGAGTTACAATTAGATAATGCACTCAGTTTTGATCCTTTATTCTTCTGAGGTACTGGAAAGAAAAGATAAAACCTCTACAGTCTTGGCCTCTAAGGCTTCCCACACGAAAGCATATTGCCTCACCACAGTGAAATATGCATAATTGGTTAGACTCTTCTCTAAAGATACAATTAGTAACCTGAATTCTAAACTCCTCTACTGAGAATAGGAATAGGTATTCCAAAATCATGCCTCACAACAGTTTCCCCCCCTAGTTTCAGAAGAATTACAGGAGTGTAAGAAACACCTGTTTATAAAAGAAGGCAAAGCAGAAAGGTAACATCAGCCTGTACAAGATGAAAGTGCCAGGAACTTCATAACACATGGCTGAACTCTGTACAGAAGAGGTACTGGGGGAGAGATTTCCAAGAGCAGAGAGAAGAAACAAAACATACTTCAGAAACCAATATCTTGAAAAAAACAGAATAAAAATAATCCTAATCTCAACAAAGGTTAAATCTGACTCACACACTTGTTAGCCCTCTTTGTGATAACTTCTACCTTGTATTTGTGTGAACATCTGTTCTGGCTTCTAGTTCAACCAAAGGCAGAAAGAGGCTTTTATTCTCTCTCTTTGCTTCACCTGCCACAGAGAACCCAAAAATGGGCACAATGGTGAAATAGTTAAAAAATAGCACTGAACATCTCTGAACTAGAGTGTGATATTTACTAACAGTTTTTGCTCTGAGAAGATTAACCATGGAATGTAAGTCCTCTGCTACACCACTCAGTTCTTCAAGGAGATAACTTTGTAGATATTATTTCTTATTAATGCCCCAAGCAAGCAAACACAGGGAAGTTCCAATCCAGGCAGTATTGTGCCACTTCCCACATAACTATGTACTGTTCGTACATCTACCTGTATCTTATATGATTAAATGACCTCTATAACCCATAGAAAGTCCAGGTTGCTTGTTCATTAGCAGACTGTTCTTTGGGCACTGAACTGCCAAAACAGAACACAGTTTTTCAGTTCACAGGGAGTCACTCGGAGCAAATGCAACACACAGCTTTAGCAGATAGACTTCTTATCACCTCAGGGATGACGAAGGGTAGAAATGTTGGAGGATTTGGTGCTCAAATTAAAGCTGTCATTATACAACAACTTCCTGTTTCAACTCTCCCCTCTTATTTGAAGAAATTTCAATCATTACCTTTCAAGAAGTGCAGAAGCAGAGGAGCTTCGATGGTGAGGAGAGGTATCTGAAACATAAATGTTTTCCTGTTGTCAAATCCAAATCTGGTCTTACAGTGTTATGTATGTATTCATCCTTTTTAAACAGGGCTTTCTACACACCTTAACAAGCAGTTATTTTTTTTTTTTTCCTGTGGTTTTGGCTCTGCCATAGGGAATTAAAGTCCACAGAAGTCTTTTACATGTTGTTGATCAGTTGTTGGTATAAAGAACTGTAGGTTCACAGATATAAGGTTACACCAATATATACACTAATATGCAACTGGGAATCTATCAATTTTCCAGTGACTTTTCTAGGCAATATGATATTTCCAGGTGCAGTACAGTGATGTATTTCATGGGAGCTATACCAGAATAAATCTCTGATATGAATCTGCTATGTTAAAACTTACACAGAATTTGATTTATTCTAGACTTCACATTTTTTTCAAGTCTGGTTTTATTCAGGTCCAGTATATCTGCACTGGAGATTGGCCTTGGGCCAATACTAGGAAAAACAGTAAAATGCAGAACCCCCTCCCATAAAATTGATTCAATCAGCTGTTAACATTTTCACTTATTTTCTCTGAGTTGTTAATATCAGAATGTTTTGCAGATATGAATTCCTTGTTCTTGATTTTGTACATTTTGAAGGGCTCTCATGACCTTTAGTAAATATGCAGAATATAACATGATGATGATGCAAGGAGTGGGGGGGTAGTGTGTGTTTGAAGAGTGTATTGCATGTTTAATTTCAAGAATTTCTTTGCCCCATGGTACATAGTTCCACGAGGATTCTAGTAAAAAATTTGGGTGTTTGGTCATGTTCTGTGTAGTGGTTCAATTAATTTGTTCTGATTAACTGACTCAGATTTCACATTAAAGATGTGGAAAATGACCACTCACTTCATGCTTATGCCCTCCTCAGTCCTCCCTTCATGTATGCTTTTAGCATCTACCTTTCAAAATCTGCAAACAAAACACCTTTAGAAGATAATCATGAACAAACCATGTAAAAGAACAGACTCTGGGACTGCCATTATCCTTATGAATACGTATAATAGTGACCAAACAAGAGACAGTTTTAAACTGTGGTTTGGATCCACCCTCCAGTTCAGAGGAAATCAGTAGACTAGAAAGTAATGAGGAATAAGAATATGTCCACAAGAATTTGTGTACAAGGATTTGAAAATAAGAATCATTTCGGGGAGGAAAAGGGAATGGCTATAGTCATGTTTTCACTGTACTTTCTCAATCATCTTGAATATTTACTGATCTCTGAATATTTGAGACAGGAGCTGTAATTGTCAGGCTACATGAGACTCCTTGGGGAGTAAGAGCAGTTTTTGCAGTACCTTATGAAACAGTAAATTTTCACTGAAAAAGTTAGTATAAAAAACACACCAGGATGACAGAATGGGAAATAAGATTTGATATTTATTCTAAGTAACTTTTACATACAGTAACAATATTCTGTTCTGAAGAAGATGCAAGAGTAGTAATCAAAGAATCATTAAGGTTGGAAAAGACCTCCAAGATCATCAAATCCAACCTTTGACTGAGTACCACCACACCCACTAAACCCCATTGGGCAGGGTCATGTCCACAATTTTTGGAACACTTGCAGGGATGAAGGCTTTAACGTTCTTTCAAAGAGGAAATTTTCTGATATCCAACCTGAGTCTCCTTGGCACAACTTGAGGCCATTTACCCCTTTCTGCTCGCTGCCTGGGGGAAGAGGCTGATCCCTACCTCACTACAATCTCCTTTCACATAGTAATAGAGGGAAATAAGGTCTCCTCTGAACGTTATTTTCTCCAGATTGAACAACCCTGGTATCCTCAGCCACTCCTTGTAAGACTTAGGTCATGGTCAGTCAGCACTGGAGTCTCTTCGTCTCAGTGGGGTAGGAATTCAACCACAGGCCTGGAACAAAGGGGGCACCTCAGCATCCTCCCATCTCCATCCAGGAGTGTGTGCCTCATTTGATTCAGCTACATTCTCAAATCAATGATGGAGATGGGCATGTCCAGAGGATGATTTGTCTAATGACCGGTGTTTAATGAGTAGGTGACCAACTTACCTTTTCCAAGAGCCTGTCTCTTCCCATTCACTCTGTGTAGAGAATAGATGTCTTCAGATCCTACTCTGGAGAACTGAAGATAGAATCCAGCCCAGCTTCCTTTGTTTCTTTCATTACCTCTTAGTTTATAGCACATGGTAGGACTAATCTGTTGTTTCTGTATAAACAAAGCATTTTGAGACAAATTCAGTGTTTCATCTTTGTTTTGGTTATTAATCAATCTCAGCAATGATTTATTGAATTTTACAGCACAATGCTAACAAAATTGATCATGTAATAATGTGATATTTACATACCATCAAAGACAGAATAAAAATTTCTTTTATACTGATTTTTAAAAATATATATGATCATTCTGTGTATCTCTAAATGATGGCCAACTTTTGTTATTGCACAAATGGAAACTTGTATTTTGATTTTTTCAGACTTTGTTCATTACTATTGAAAATGAACAAAGTGTTTGCTATATATGGGAGAAACAACTCTGCCTGATTGTATTTCTAAATTGTAAAATGCAGTGGTTATCTTAAAAACATGAGCATTTTGTTTGATGCTAACAATAGTTCAAAGCCTTTCTTATATTTTATATTGCTGCCTTTGTGGGCTTTTATTTTGGACTGGAAAGCAGGACACCATGTCAGGGTCCGCAAATATATGTGGGGAACCTGATGGTTTATTTTAGGGATCACAAGGCGCAAAAGACACAGCAGGGGACAACTCAGTTTGCTCAATCAAAAATATACCTTTATTTAGTGCTAACAAGTGCGATAGTGGGGATTTGAAGGGAAGTAAAGGATAGCGAGAAAAGAGAAAGAGGGGGTGGGTTATAGCTACCAACGGAGAGACTAAATCCTCGTGGTCCAGCCAATAGATCCGTCTTCTTCCGTGGGGAGATCTCAAAGTCTGTGGTTAACTCAGGGGTCCTCATAGTCGTCTCCAAAGCGACAGGCAGTTGGCCAAAAAGGTGGGGGAAATCATTACAGTGTGTTCGTTTTGAGAACTAAAACAGGTCAGCCATCAGCAGGTACAGTGTCAACCAGTACAAGTCAGCAGGCGCGGTCGCTTCACCGTGACTTGCCCATTGTTTCCGCTCAGGTTCTGATGTTCCAATATACGCGCTGGGTTTTTCCATCGAACACACCTGCAGGCAGCACTTGGCCAACATCCCACCTCAGCCAGGCCAGAACTCCTGTGTTGAGATTTTAAAGTCCCTTTTAGGGGTTTCAGTCTCTGTCCTTGACGATGGTCGTGAGGCAGATGAGGGATCTTTGGACTGTCTCTTACACACCATACCAGAGTTTTTTTCAGATCACATTTAGAACATTTCAGAAAAAGATCTGGACTATTCTGACAACATTTTCTAGCCAACCTTTTGCAACCTCTGTATCAGATCTTTAATACACTGGAAATTCCACTCTGGGTATTTGACTACTCTGATCCGGTACCATTCTCAATATTTTCATCTGAAATTTCCCATACACGCTCCAGATCTTTTGGTAGTTTGATTTCTTCAATTTTTCATAAATCTCACATATTGACGAGCTTCCTAACTCAAGGATCACTGTGCCAGCCCACAGAAGATGCCTGGTAGTGCTAAGGCACAGCTGATCATCAATATAATTTTTTTTTTCAGGTAATTGACAAAGAAAGTGAGATGACAAGATAATGAAGATGGAAAGGTGATTAAATGATGACAGTTAAGGGATATCCAGCTTTATAGAGGTGTTAATAGAAAGAACATGTTTCAGCTTTATATTGCAGTAGAGAAATTTCTCGGTAAGGCCACTGAGACCCATCAACAAGTCTTTAGAGTACAAGTGAAAAAAGAAAATTGGGAGATGAGTTATTTCCACACTTGATCCTAGGGAAAATAGGCAAGTGCAGCTGCTACTGTAATGGATAAAGGAGGACTATGAGCCTAGGTGCCTGAAATTAAGCAAAAATTAATATAAGTCAAGACTGTAGCCAGGCTCCTGAAGTGATTAGGACAAAGGATTTTTCCCCTTTTCAACAGAAATGTTAAGTGATTTGTCTGTTGCTCCTGTGAAACAAAAGGGAATAACTTGAGCTCCTAGAGGCTTGGATTTTGACAAGGTCAGAGATCTCCCTCATATTATTTGGAAAGCAAACGCAACATAAAAACATCATTAAGATTTTTTTTTCTTACCTGCCAGGAGTTGAGCCATTATGTCAATATCTAAGCTATTATTTCTGGAGATAGCAGTCAACAGTGATTTCCAGGAAATCACAAGATAAATGCACAGAATACTATTGCTTTAGACAGAGTTTTGAAAGGAAATGAGGGTATTATAATAGTCTTTTTTTTTTTTTTGGGGGGGGGGGAGTTCCCCAAATCATGGTTGTTTCCAGTTACCTGTAGAAATGAACAAATAACAACTGCCTTGGAGGACCCTGCTTTTGAAACTAGCTCAGAATTGAACAGAAAGAAGACTGGGTTTCTAGAAGGCAATGACTTCTGAATTTTTTTTGTGGACAAAGGACTGTACTGTCAAGAACATGTTCCTAAAAAGGGGAAATCCTGTTAAAAGGGATTTCACTTCTAAATAGATGACTGTTTAACAAAAAAAGATGCTAGCAAGTAAGGAAGGTACATATGCAAGATAGAAAATGAAAGAAGTAATTATAACAAAAAGTTATATCCTAGATACCAAGAAAAATAAAATAGAGAATTTTCCAAAGGTGGGATATGTTCATCATATTAAAAGAAATAGCCAGGTACCATTCAACTAAATGGGAAGTTCTCTATTAATGAAATTTGCTCATGACTTAGTTTCATAGTGTATTATCAATATATAGGGATGGCAGAATGTCACATCAAAACATGCAGGGAAACTCCAAGACTAGGAAAAGTAAGAACACAAACAGCATAAG
The DNA here is from genome assembly GCF_029207755.1 of Chamaea fasciata. Classification (NCBI taxonomy): domain Eukaryota; kingdom Metazoa; phylum Chordata; class Aves; order Passeriformes; family Sylviidae; genus Chamaea; species Chamaea fasciata. The sequence goes on from NW_027094087.1 coordinate 35,832,527, forward strand.
GAGAATATTAGTGCAAATTACTATCAGTGGGGTGATGATCAGCTGAAAATAGCTGAGGAAGAGGAGAAAGTGGTTGTGTTAAACAATTGTAGGATGACAATGAAACACAGAGGATTTTTTTTTTGACGTAGAGAAAAGTTCATTCTTAAAATACCTCAAGAAATTGAGACATCCTCCATCCCACTCTCTGATGTTCAGATCATATTAATTCAAAGTGAAAAAGAAGTATAAGAGGCCTTCTGAAGTGGTTAAGAAGTGGAAGAATGAAAGAGTTTTGTTTGATCAAACCCATGAAATAAAACCTCAAAAGATAAGATCTTTCTCTGAAAACTTTTCTGGAGAATGAACAGCAGGAGGAGGAAGAGTCACACAGTCTTCGGGAGAAAACCCATGTGCAAGTACATCAGTATGACACATATACCAGCAAATGTAGGCTGAAAATTACAGAGGTTGTCCCAAAGTCTTAAATAGTTTAACTGCACCTTTCTGCACCTAGGGAAAATAGAAACACTGTTCCCTTTAAAAAGTGAATTTGCTAGCACCTAAACCCTGGAAACTGTAGTCTTAACTGTTACTTAGACATAAATTTGAATGCCAGAATCGAACTTTTCTTAACAAAAATGAGAATGAAATTTGAGATCCAAGTTAGAAATCAAACAGCTTATCATCAGTTCTTTTGTGAGGATAAGCACCTTTCACAATCATAACCAATAGTCTGAACATTCCTGAGGGATTTTTTTGAAGTACAGTGTAAAGAAAATCTTTAGTAAAAAACGGTCTATCTAAATTACGAGATATACCCAGTGCTTTTGAAAACAAAAAATAATCCAAATTGATTTAACTTCTTAAAACATTAATTTCATATGAGTAAAATCACCACCACTTAAGTTAATAGTGTTATATTTGGCTTCCAGGCTGGTAAAAAATGTAAGCAAATCTAACCCAAAAAGCTGTATTTTTGTAGCTGTTAGAAACTACCAGACATGCCAGCATAAATAATTTCAGACAGCTCCACTCTGTGCTAACAAACAGAAACATTTTGAACTTTTTACTAATTCAAATCAAGTACCAAGTTCCCAGCACTAAGAAATGGAGCAATTGTCAAGGCTACTCTCTGAGTGTACTGTCATTTTGTCTATATAGGGTCTTCTTTGTCATTTTTTTATGCCAAATAAATTAATGCTGTCTTTTGATTATGAATTAATGAAAGCTTAGAAGAAACTTAATTATAATCTGCATTTAGGAGATTAGCATGTTGCTTGTATATCTGATTTAGTAGAATTATATGCAATATTGATTCTGGAGAATTCCCATAAAAGGAAGGCACTACTATATTCAGTGACATCACTGCATTTCTGGTGTCTTTCAGTGATGTTTTTTAATTCAGGAAACCGATGGTCTGCCACAAAAACACACTGCACTGCCCGTCCTTTGCTTGCAGTGTATTTTATTCTCTGGCACAAATAATCCTCTTCTAGGTAAAGTCAAAAGGAATGGCAAAACACTGCTACTCTCTTATTATTTAATAAATGCACCTCTCTGGCGCCAATAAATGAGACTGTGGAGAGTGGTGCAGGTTGCTGGAGGCAGGAGAACTGTGCATTGGGCACTGTGCTCATAATTTCTTTGCTCACCACTACCAGAAACATCCGTGGAAGCTGAGGTTCAGGGAGGACGCTTTGCCTCAGAGGGTGTTTCCCAAGGACATGCAGAGCATGAAGGAGTGTCCAGTGTCGTGTGCCTGTGCCCCAAACAGCTGCCACCAACCACCACCAAGGCCCAAGCCAAGTGGTTGTGTGATCACTGTGCTCAGGAAGGGCCAAAGAGCCCAAAGGAGAGGTCAGAGATGCCATCTCAGGGTAGGAGTGGAGCAGGTTCATGATTTCCTGCACCTGTCTCTGACTGCAGAACACGAGCAATAGAAACAGGGTTGAGCTCTGACTCCTCTGCCTGTTTTGCAGGAAGGGTTGTAAAGCTACCTTATAGAAACAGCACTTATTGTCCACCTCACCAGACCAGCATTCTTGAAGTACAGTGCTATTAAAGGAGATAAAATTATCTTAGGTCAAATGGGTGTTGTGCCCTGGAGAATCAGACCCCCAGGAATGAAAGGATTTCTTTGTGTAAGAGACATGCTTTGAGGCATAAAAGATTAGTAAATGCAATTGATGTACTTTCTTGTCACATATTAGAATAGCTTCTATTTATTTGTGCTATTTTTAAACAAGCACAGAATTAAACTTGCAATTTTTTTTTTCCAATGAACTAAGAATTTCAGTGAACAAGGCATATCATAAACCTCTAATCCTGAGAATTACAGACTGGAAATGCCAGACATCATACAAAAATATAGCAACAACATGTTATGGCTGTTTATCATTGCTTTTTGTTCAATAAAGTTATATATTTTCTGCTACAGATTTTCCTAAAAAACCTGGAGATCTCTACAGGCTATTAAAATCATCTAGAGTGAGAAACAAAGTGCTTCTAGAGGTTTCCTTCTGCCCACCATATGTTGTTAGAAAATTGCTTACATACACAGGTAGCACGTATTAGAACTCTGCAAAACTGCCAAATATGCTTCAGGTAATCTTCCCACAAACACATAAAAAGTGCCAGATTTTGAAAGGGGGTAAATGCATCATACATGAATTTTTCATCTTGTAAGCCAATGGAATTGAATGAGTAGCCTCTAGCAAATTCGTCCAATACAGAGAAGGAAAACACGTGTTTTTGCAGACTAAGGGCTAAAAGAACAAATGAGGGAACCACAGGGCAGAAAATATGCTTTAATGCAATGTGTATGAAATTTGGTAGGCCTTGGCCAAGCTTCTGGAAAACATATGTGCTTAAGATTAGAATTGTAGCAGATATGGACTATAATTGAATCATCCAGACTGGGCCTCATCCTGAGGCCTGTGGAGGTTGTGGTGCAGATAGAAATTAATGCCAAGTGTGTGTCGCAGTTAGTAAGTTCACTTAAGGTGTTAGCAAGGGCAAAAGGGTTTCATAGTAGTTAACAAGTATAGTAATTGGTGTGGACATAGTAGCTACCTTAAACAGTTTATTAAACAATAGGTGTTTGCATTCTTCCCTGTGCCTTGTACCAGTGAGAATGTATCTAGAAGTGTAAACTATATAGAGTGTATAAAACCTGCCATCTTACATAGAATAAAGGAGAAACGTAGTAGTAATCATATTGATCGGATGTGCGTTTGCTCTGCCGACTTCCCTTCATTATTTCGGGGTTCCCCTGCAACTTCATAGAATAGCAACTATGTTCAAGTGACATCTTCAAAAGCACAAGAATATGATGTTTTATTAAAAGCTGATAAGTTTAAAGGTCCTAGCTTCCTGAGGAATATGTGAGAATTAAACATTATGTTTATTAGGACATCATCCTCCAAGCTCAGCAGGAAGATGAAAATTTTTAGAGAATGAAAAATGTTACACTTTGGTTGATCTAATTGATCTTTTCCTCTTTCCCTTTCTCCCAGCATTGCAAATACGGAGTATTCTCCCTTTCCAAAGATGTCAACTGTTAATAATTCACTATGACAATTTTGGACATTTTATTTTTAAAGTTTGCATACAATCTACTGATTAAATCATATTATGAATAGTTGGGTGAATATCTTATTTTAAAAATTACTTTCTCCTGCCACCACAAATTGTACTTTTGCAGCAAATGACTGGCCATTTTATTAAGAAGGAATGCAATTATTTTTTACAGTCTGTGCTCTTTACAGGGTGGTGTACTTCATTTTCTTGTAAGAAGTCAGTGGGTATTATTGGAAAGGAGGAATTTTGAAGTTGCTCTTTGTGTCTATAATTTAGAAAAAATTGCCTTGCCTGGAAAAATAAATAGGATGTGGGGGGCTTCAATGAAATCACTGAACTCAAGAAGACATCAGTCACTGAGTATTCTTTTCCTTTTCCATAAACCCCGTGGTGATATTTTCACTTGTTATTTTATCAATTAACCCACAAAAGAAAAAATATGAAAGCTAATACGAGCAAAGAAATTCTGAAGTAAAGCCAGCAGAGTGGACATAATTCTCCCTCAGGATATGTGAAATTGGACTAGCAAATGAACACCTTAATTCTGTATCTTTTTCTCAGGCTTACTTTCTCAGATTATTTCATCAATGTTGACAGCATTGTACTTCGAGCTGCTGTAAGTCATCCAAACAGAGGGGGCTGTATGGATGCAGCCTCTTTCCACAGCAACTGCAAAGAATGGGAATCTGCTCAAATTCATTTCACCATGGGGCTGTTAGTGGTAACTATCAGAGCTCAGATGAAACATAATAACACTTTGCTTCAGGGTAAAGAAAAATGACTAAGTGACACATAAGGATGTAAAATCCCAAAGAAAAGCAAGGAGGTGAAGGTATTTGCCACTGAAGCCCTAAAAAACCTCTTCTTTCAGCTACTGCTAAGGTCTTTGTGAAAACGGAACTCAGATTACTAAATCAGATATTTTTGAAAGAAATATCTCTGATCTGCCTTGACCACAGAACCAGGCAGGTATAAAACCAATGTTCACTAGCCTCTATGTGCTATACCAATGACTTATGGAAAATCACTGGAAAAAGAAAATGTGCTCCACTTCTTGAGGTCAGATTGCATTTATCCTCTAGATCATCAAGTTACAAGGAAGAGACCTACTGTATGCCTGCAAAAACAGAGTGCAAAAGCAAGGAAGCACAGAAACCACAGTGGTTCTTAGTTTCTACTTCATCATCATTAAACTTGATCCTGCCATGCCCTAATTTAGTTCCTTAATCACTTAATTGTGATATATATCCTCAGTCTCTTCTTTTAACCTGTTCCACAATGAACAAACAAATGAGTATTTCCTGAGACAAAGAACTGATGCCAGAACCCAATAGTTAGATGCAGACCTGACTTACCAAGGGACAAATCTAGAATCTACCCGAATGACAGCAGAGTTTGGTTGTGGGTCACTCATGTTTTGCATGACTATTTTAGGGATTTTAACAACAAAGGAGAGGGATGGGAAAGGTGGAGCTTCAGAAATTCTGGTTTTGAGGGTGAAGTCCACCATTTCTCAGAGGATTTAATGACACCAAAAAATTCCCAGGATGTAAGTATGTGTACGTATTGTGTATGTTTGTGTATATATATACACGTATGTGTGTGTGTGTGTTTATATTTTACCATGATTCTGTTTTGCGGCACAATTTTCTTGAAGTGGAAGCAGGTGAAGATGAATTTTGACCATGATGCTGCTAATTCTGTTAACTAAAGAAATAAAACTTTAAAAAAACAAATACTCTAGAAAAAAAATACAGGAAAAGGTGTGTAGACAGGCTTCAGCCTGAAGGACAAAGATGTTTTGGAAACATCTAACAAAAGTTAGTTGAGACAAGAAGTCACACTCACTGACTGCTGGTTTTCAGCTCTTTGTCATCCCTCCCTCCTTCTGTATATACTGCAGGCATTCCTTAGCTCAGTGTCCTAAAAACTGCTGGTGCATTTGATGTGACCTATTGACAATGCATTACTGATGCTTTAATTGGCTCAGATGAGCCCTGTGATTGTGCTGATTCCATCGGCCGCAGCAGGTTATCTTTTTACACCTCAGTATTTGGAACATCGATAAAATTCTCCGTATTAGATTCCCAGGTAACTCAGTGTGCTTAAATGAGCTGCCTGACTCTCCATCAACCCAATTTCACCCAACATTTCTCTGAAATTGTTCTTAGGTTATGACCTCATTGAGTAAGTTTCAATCAAGAGTGAATTTTTGTGATGTTCTGTAAAGCTGTGTAAATGAGTATTTATAATGGGAAGCATGAAACATCTCTACCTATAACTACACTGCTGGAAGCTGAAATAGTAAAAGAGCTTACCCTGTTCCATTTCATATTGTATAAGCTATTAGAATGAGAAGTTGGAAGTACAATTTAAATCCTCTCTCCAAGTACATTAAAGATTTTTGTCTTTTTTAGTTCCTTTTACTGACACTGTTTTACATTTTTGCCCTTAGCATCCATTAAAAACAAAATAAGAGAAAAAGACAGAAGAAATAAAATTGCTGTAGAAAATAACCTCAGAGAACAAGACAACTTCATTTACAATCTAATAAAATATTTTTCATAGCATGGAGGGGTGGAAAGCACTCTGTAATACCAACTCAGATCTGTTGTGTTGTGAGAAAATGGAAAACCTAGCTGTCATCATGAGAGGGGCCACACTTACACATAACTGATCTGCACCTAATAACTACAAAAACAAATTAACTGATAATTAGGAGATGAAGGCACAGTAGCCACTATGTTTGATAAATAACACTCTGCAAGGATCTTCTGTGTGGACATTTTATTAGTCTTTCTTCAGTTTGGTGTTTTTTAGCTGACAAGTTTCCTCTGAATCTGTTCCTACCCTGCTTTGATCCAAGTCTGATGTCAGTCTGCCTAGCAATGCTGATTCACCCAGATAGTCCTAAAAGCTAAAAATTACTCTCCCTGCCCTATAAAGATTCTTTCAGTTTCTCTCACTCTCAGGAAGTGAGTTCTGGTCAACTTAAAACTCATTTACTGCAGTTTCTTTAGTGCAGCTGATTTTTTCTTGGACAGCATAATGGGTTTTAATCAAAAAGAAGCCTCTAAGAGATGGTAATAGAAACAGCAATTTCTGACTTTAATAATTTATGTCGCAGTTGAGATTTTGTGCAAATACAGAAAGACCTTCCAAAGACAATTCAGGCACTGTGCAGGCACTGCTCAAAGAAAGTCACCAGTAGAATTAATCAACATGCAGATTATGTCATTTGTAATTAAGACAGGCTTATACATTTTTGATAATCTTCTCATCTGTAGCACTTGGGGTGCTACAGATTTTGGGGTTTCCCTTTTATCCCTGCCCTCCACTGCAGGTCTAGTTCTTTCCATAAATTACATACATAGGGGAAGGAAAACTGAGAGTGTTGTTCTCCTTAAATTGAAGTTTTATCCTCAAAGAAAAAGTAAAAACATCATTTGATTTCCTGTTGTATTCAGAACTATACACCTTTTTTTGTCAGCTTCATTGTTAATCTCCTTGTATCCTGGTAAGTCTTGGTGGCAACATACACACATACAAACAGTATGGCAGTACTTATTCATTTTAATGGCTGGTTGGTTACTCTTGTTGGAATTAAAGTTCAAGGAATTACATTCTGATGCTGAGTTTGGGAAAGTCACTCTTTCTTACCAATTAGTCTTGTTTCAAAACAGACAAGGTCCAAACAAAAGCTGACTACTGTATGAGGAAACTGAGCACACTTCAGAGCTGTTGCTTTGCAGTTTGTTCCAGGTCATGTTTCAACAAGACAACAATCTGGGCACTACAGAGGTTTCCAGCTGAGAACAAGATGAGACCCACTGTTCACCAATAGTACACACTCAGCAGTGAGTATTGATCACTTGTGCCTATCATTTACCTTCTTCTTGTTTCCTTTCTTTGTCTTTTTTACTAGTAACAGCTGTCAGATCATTCTCACATCTCCAATGTCCTTGGTGAGTAGAGCAACAGGAACAAACACAGCTTGTGTCTTGCCTTGCAGTTTTCAGGAGACAAAGCTTGACTTCCTGGCAGTTCGAGAGCCTTGGGGAAAAGGTTTGAGGCCACCCAGCTGAGCAGATGTGCAGTAGCAGCTGAGGAGCACTGTTCCCAGCAGCTCCTCCAGCTGCAATTGTTACCCATTAGTGAGCAGCAGCAGTGCTGCTCCATCACTTTGTTGGATCCAACCACAGGCCTTCTGCTCCTTTCCCAGAAACGATTCCTTATATCCTGCCAGTCAGCCTCAGCCTTCTACTTTATTAATTACAGGCTCAGCTGTGAGTCCTTCCACATGCCCACTCTGGGAGTAATGGTCCGTGAGAAGTCTCATTAGTCTCCCGTGTGGACTGCCCTCACTGCCAAATCCCTCAGAGGGAAGAGAGCAACTGTGAGCTAAAAGCTGCTTTCCTTCCTCACACAGGTGAGACATGGCAGGGCAAGTAAACACTGAGCGATGGGAAAAAGTGATCTCTTCCCAGGACAGTCTTTGCAAACTGAAGAGGCACTGAATGCTATTAGCATGGTCTTTACATAGCACCACTTCTAAACACTGCTTCTGTGTCCTTCCCTGTCTATTTTCACCCTCAATATCCCTAGCAACAGCTAAAAACTCCGTTCAGCATTGTAGCTCTATTATTCTGAGACTGGTACGAAGCTACACTAAGGCCTGTGTTCTCTGCTTTTAGCATTGAGAAGTTAATTAATGGACTCACCAATCCTGAGAAGGTGTAGACACTGTGTTGCTTTAAGCATGTGGTGAGTCTGTGAATCTATTGGCAATGTCTCTCTGCAAAAATAAGTTTATAATCATAGAGTCACACAACCATTTATGTTGAAAAAGACCTTTAAACTCATCAGACCCAACTCGTAACCCAGCACAGCTAGGTCCACCACTAAATCATGTCCCTAAGTGCCACATCTACATGTCTTTTAAATCCTTTAAGAAATGGCTACTCAACCACTTCTCTGAGCAGTCTGTTCCAGTTTTTGATAATCCTTTCCAAAAGAAATTATTTCCAATATCCAATCCAAATCTACCTTGGCACAACTTGAGGCTGTTTCCTCTTGTTCTGTCACTTGTTACTTGGGAAAGAAATCGACCCTCACCCTGACAAAACCTCCTTTCATGTAGAGGGTGAGATCACCTCTGATCCTCCTTTTCTCCAGGCTAAACACCCCCAGCTCCCTCAGAAACCCCTCATCAGACTTGTGCTCCAGACCCTTCCCCAGCTCTGTTGCCCTCCTCTGGACACACTCCAGCCCCTCAATGTCTTTCCTGCAGGGAGGGGCCCAGAACTGAACACAGGACTTGAGGTGTGGCCTCAGCAGTGCCCAGTACAGGGGGACGGTCACTGCCCTGGTCCTGCTGGTCACACCATGGCTGATCCAGGCCAGGATGCCACTGGCCATCTTGGCCACCTGGGCATGTGCTAGCTCATGTTCATCTGCTGTTATCCAGCATCCCCATGTGGTTTTCTACCAGGCAGGATTCCAGCCATTCTCCCCCAACCTGTGCTGCCTGTCTGGGCTTATTGTCACCTAAGGGCAGGACCCAGCACTGGGCCTTGTTGAACCTCACGCAGTTGGCTTCAACTTATCAATCCAGCCTGACCAGATCTCTTTGCAGAGCCTTCCTACCCTCTGGTAGAACACTCCAGACCAACTTGGTGTCATCAGCAAATTGACTGAAGGTGCACTCGATTCCTGCATCTAGATTGTTAATAAAGATTTGTTTCATAGTTCTCTGTGAAATGAGGGTCCACAAATTTGTTCACAGTGAAACATGGATTTGGGATGAATGGCAGGCTCACTAACAGTGCTAACAGAGCCAATTCTGTTATGTCCTGCAGATCTGCTGTGAGAATTACACCTTTTCTGCCTGGCTCACTAGCCTTGTTTCTGACATGGCTGTGAAAACCTACAGACATGTACACATGCCAAATGACACAGGCAGAAAAATGGAGCAGAATAGAACCACATCAGAGTGTGGAGGGTTTTTTGTTGTTGGTTGTTTTTTTTTTTTTCTCTGCAATATTTTGTATATCCACACTGAAAGTTCTGAATTTTCATTTTAATTATTTTTATCTCTGCAGATATGCACTCACACATTGCGGGGTGGCATTATCCAAGATTAAAAATGACAGTGACAAGCTGTACAATCCTGGGGGTGATGATTTGGAGTTATTTTCATGGTTTTATGTGAAATCACTACAATAAAACAGTCCATACAATGCGCTCTAATCACCTCCTTACCACACTATTAAATCCTATAACTGAAATTTCCTTGCATTTCTGCTGAGAACTAATGCAGCATGAAGATTGAATTCTCTCATGTCCATTTAAAGATAACTCTTTAGGTCACTATAATGGGCTAAGCCACAATGAAATAGCTGCACCATAATTTAGCTTGGAAAGGACAAAACAGAACGTTTGTATTTTGGGCATATGTCCACAGCAAGTAGCCCATTTCTTCCTTCACCTTAAAACACCTTAAACACACCTTAAATACATGGCTGGGCATGGGAACAGGCTCCCCAGGGAAGGGCTCACTTTGCAAGGCTGACAGAGTTCAAGAAGCTCTTGCATAATGCTTTCAGGATCAAGGTGTGGTTCTTGGGGAGGGTCAGGAGCTGGATTTTGTCGATGGTCTCTGTGGGACACTTCCCTGCTGGATATTCTATGATTCCATACACACAGAGAGACACATGCACTCCCGCGCACACCAGTGTGCACACAGGGAGCCACAGCATGGCACAGAGCCTCGAATGCATGGAGCTGTGATCTCAACCAGTGCGTGGATGGACAGATACCCCTATGCACGCACACCGAGCCATGCCAGAGGTGTGTCCTGCACCCAGCTATGCACACACAGCAGACTGCAGGCACAGCAAAGCATGACATTAAAAGAAGGGTAGCAGGCCCTCCTAAATTTAAAATTCATTGCTTGCCCTTTTAAATCTAGTAGGAATTCATTTTATGTGTTGGACATAACTGTTCCTAATCCTTTTATTTTTTGTCAGACTGAGATTGAGTCAGATGGGGGGAAATTGCAAGTGTCCTAAGCTAACTCTGAAGATATGGAGATGGTTGAAATGATGAAATATTGAACTCATTAATTTCAACAAGGATTTAATATGTGACATCATTAGGTTTAAATTTTCCCTATAGGAAATTATGAGGATAGAAGAGCTGAAGGCTGTGTCATATGCCTACATATTCTCCATTCATCTCTTCCCATTCTGTTTCCTAAAAGAATAACCACACTGACACAGCCTCTACAGCAGGAGCTAGGAGAAGAGAAATGAACTAAAAATACTGATCCTGCTATGCAGCATTTTCCCCACCAATCTTATTTCTGAACAGTCGCAGCTTCCAGCCATTCTTTGTTTAATAGCTGGTCATACAGAGTCAAATGGGAGTCTTTGAAATACTTTACAGTGAATCTTTCTACTGATGGACAGATCCTTCATGATAAAATCTTTTTCATCATGTTGCCAATGCTTATGTGGAATGCATAATCATTAATGAGTAATTCCCATATCTATCATGCAATATAATTGGGTGAATAATTTATAGCAAATATTTTAAAATTTGTGCCCACTTTCTACTCACATATTATCCACAAATACATTTGAATTCTCTGAGATGAATTCCTCATTCAGTGTAACTTACTATAATTACAGAAACCTGATATAAAGTATATTAAATCAGTAGAAAGTATTTCATTGAGTTCTATGAACTCTAGGTTAGACCTACAATTATTAGTCTGTAGATAAATCAGAAGTTCAATAAAAGTACCTGGAGACATAATTTTCTAATTCTTTCGACTGGAAATCTTTCAGTGCTTTGTTTGGATATGCACCTAGGGAAATGGATACGCACCTAGGGAAACAGATATACTGAGGATGTCCAGCCTCACATTTAATTTTACATGACTCAAGTGCTTTTAAAGATGCCACCAGGCCATTTTTTATCTATTTAGGCATATAAATATCTCTCTTACATAATTCTTCAAATAACTCTAAATCCTATCACACTATACATGTTTCACTAGCTCTCAGCTTCTTTTGCCTGAGGCACTGGAATAAGTTTTGTTCCCAAACTAAGGTATTAAAAGGCCTGCAATAAAAGACCAAGCAATTCAAGATAAATAAAGGGAAAATCCTTATTAAAAGTCTCATACACTATGAGTTTACCTGATTCCAATCCAACCCAAAGGCAGGGCAAAAAGACTAATAGAACAGACAATTCATGACTGACAATCTGTTTTGCCCCCAGTTGTGAAAGCCAAAGCTCTTATCTTGCCAATATAAATTGCTTTCTTTTTTTCCAAACCAGAAAATGCTACCAAGAAAAAGAAAAAAAAAAATCAAAGCTACTTTTTTCCCCCTGTATAGTAGATTTAGTTTCTATTTCTTTGAATTAATAATTCTGCTTTCTCTTTTATTTTGCCTTAAGCAGTCATCTGGCTTCAAAGAACTGCTGTGTTTGCTTTAACTCCTCTGCAGTAGAAAATACCTTATTACTGTAATGAGCTAATGGTTTAAAACAGGGCACTTCTAAGCTTAATGGGTGCTCATTAAGTATTTGTTCATTAGACAATGCTGTTTGTGATAAATACACCATTAAGTCACCATAATGCACACTGTCAACTACCAGCATGAATGGAAAGGCATGTGGGCCAGTAGCATCTGTATTGCACCATCTTGAACTCTTCTGCCTTAAAATACTGCTGTTTCCTGTATTGAAAGCAATGATTTTTTATCTCTGCAGGCTGATGATGCTTAATTTACAGCCCAGGAATTTGGTGTGCATTGGGCTTCTGCAAAGAGGCTGTCCTAGTTATCCTGAGTGGGGTTTATTGACACATTTCCTCACATAAAGCCAAGTTCCCAAATGAGATGGGAACAGGTTTGTAGAAACGGAGATCAGAAATTACAATCAAAGGAAATCATGGGATCAGTAGGAACTGGAATGATTTGGGCTACCTCCTTTGTGTATTCCAGACTCTGATGTTGGAAGCCTGTATTAAGATCACTCCAGATAAAACCATGTGCAGTGTGTGTTTATGTAGTCCCATCGTACACTATTGCTATTGCTGGCAACATGTTAGAGGCTTCTTACTCAGTTTGCAAGGCCCCAATAGTGAGGCCTACCAGACTTGCCCTGCCTGAAACTGGCCAGCCTGCAACCCTATTAGTTTAGCTGTGACAGCAATTTGTTTAATTTAGGGGTGTCTGTGGCTAAATTCTTTTGGGTTTGTTATCTTTGTAAAGTATGACAATAGTTTTGTACAGATAGCAGAAAGAAGCAATTATCAAAGATGTTGTTTAGAGAAATACAGGCTTGCTGTGAAAGAGGACATCTTGTGAAGTAGAGATTAGTGACGGCACAGAGGGGTGCAGACACGGGGTAATAAAAGGTGGGGCACAGCCTGACACTGGCTTTATAACCCCATAGTTATAAAAAACACACAAAACATCAGTCAAAAAATGCAGTCCTGAGGTGAGTCAAAAATAGACTTTAGAGATTAAAAATAGAGGAATACCCTCTAGTGTATGTAAAAGGCATCATCTACAGTAAATTCAGATGTGATGAGGAATTACAGAATAATGTAAAAAAGAAGCAGGTATAAAAGTATGCTAACAAAAAAAAAAATTAAAATTGATTGTAGTGTGAAAAAGCACAAACATGAAATATTTACTCCTGGTGAAAAAATATAGGTGCTGACAACTCCCTCAGCTCACTCCCAAATGGAATCACTGAGCTTAGGGCTTGGAGGAACAACAGAAAGAACTCCAGGAAGAAGGGTATGTATAGCAATTAGATATTACTGCGTTTGTTTGTTGTTGTTTTTGTAGTAACATTTTCTGTATTTTCTTCTCTATGTATAGTATTAACATCTCAGCTAACAATGCTAAATTGCATAATAGATTGTTAAGACTTCAATTATACTTGTAAGGAATTCTTGGCTCTTAGTCTGTTAACAGGTATTTGAGCACGACCGGGGCATTGCCACTAGGGATGTCAGTGACTGAGCTGTCTTTTTCTACATCACATCTCCCAGTGTCTAAAATCCTGGTGGGAAACACTGATTCCATGCAAAGAGTTATTAATATTTTGCAGATTGGTGTTCTTACAGCCAGTGGTGAGTGTGGGACTTTCTATGCTATAGACAGGGGCTAAGTCAGTATTTCTTTATTGCCCAGTGTACCATCAAGGTGTGCATTGGCCTTAAAAACCAAATCAGTCTGGATGTAAGTGTTCACTGGGGCATTCCTCAATGCTGAAGTCGTGCATTATCAAAAACAACCATATGACAGAGAAAAAGATTGACCTCTTCTTACTATGAGTTATATAGAGTCTGTTCTGCACTGAGAAGTGTTTATTTCTTCTAAGACCTGTAATGTGTTTTTGATGTTGTGTCAGATTAAAGCTGGATCTCATTCTTTATGACAAACTCTTTGTGATCATCTGTCATGAACTTGGGCCAACTCATACACTGGCTTAAGCTTGCAGATAGACAGTTCTCTCCCAGAAGAGTAGAGACATATCTAAACCCAGCACACGCCTGTCCTGTCAGTATGGATACAATTACCTGGAGCTGACTAAAAGGGCGATGTGGAACCCTTGCTTGGACACTGCAGAGATGCAGAGAGGGTTCTTTTGTATGACATAAAGGTTTAACAATAAATCCTCTTGCCCTGCCTCACCTCTGCCCTGGTCTTATCCTGCAGTGCACCTAGTCCATCCTTGCAATCCATTTCCACCCTTCATCCAGCCACCTGCCTGAAGGTCAATGCTGGGCTGTGGCAGTAGCAGGACCTTTGTAGGCAGGGCCACGGGGCTGGTATGCATTGCACATGCACTTCTCTAGCTCAGGCAGAGGAGGGTAATGCTCCTGGGATCAAAGGGGTAGGAGTTTTATCCCTTCAGTCTCTGTGCAGCCCCTGATGGTTTAAACTGAATGTATGTGGCAATTCCAAAGGAATTACAGTGTTTTAATTTGCATAACATATATTTCTTTGAATCTGAAGCACAGATTTTCAAAGATGTGTATGAAGGATGAAATTGCTGAGTAACAGGGATGAATTCATTCTAATGCTACTTGAAATTCTTTGAAGTAAAAGTCAGACAAGCAAAGCACGATGCTATGGAATTAGTCAAAATAAAACTTGAACATTTTATTATAGTTGATTTCTTAGAACTTCTTTTAAACTTGTGTTCTTGGGTTTTAGCTAAATGATTGCTGCTAGGAAATTAATGAAATACTTTTATGATGTCCTGAAAATGTACTTCAATATTATTGTGGTTAGCAAACAGATTTCACAGGCAGATTGTTTTCTTCTTTTCTCCACTCATCCTATTAGCCCAGTAAAACATACAGAAGGCTCTTGTGCTAATACAGAAAGGATAGAGGAATAAAGTAGGTAAGGTAATGATCTTTTTTGTCTTTTCTGGGTGCTCTCTCACTGTAGCCAAAAAATGTTTTCCCAGGGGAAAGTTAATTATTATCTCAGACCCATTCTGCTTCCCTCCTGCATGTGTTCTAGACCATCTAACTGCATCTCCTTCTGTACCTGCCTCTTGTCCATCAGCCAGATGTAATGGATCCAAACTGCAGAGGCACATTAATAAATTACATATTTGTAGTTATCTCGCCCTAAAACACCCTGAGTAAGGTCCAATGTATACACTTTTACCAAGATTCTTCAGTGGTCTGTTTTCATCCAAATTGAGTATCTCTGTTAATGACCGTAGCAAAAAGCTCACCTCATGAGACTGAATTATGTGACTGAAGATCTTCCCCTACCCTTTATTTCTTTTCTTCTTGTGTTCATGATTTTACTTATATTTCTTTTTTCTTAGTGTTAAATTCACCAAACTTCTTGCAACTGATTGATTTTCTAAGTGTCTGTTTTGTGGCTCATATATTGATATATTTTGGAAATCATTAGAAAGACAATTAAACCAAAAATTAATCAAACACCTCAATCATGTAAGTCTGCTGCTGCCTAATCTTTTGTTTCAACCTTAATATTTCATTGGAATAAAGTCACAGACCCGGCTTCTGTATTTATTTCTCTGCCTTCCATCTCAGTACATGGATTATGGCATGCATGGATCCTTCTATGTATATATAATTATATGATATATAAAGGTTTATGATAAAAGACTCAAATTAAATAACTAAGCCTATGTCAATTAAGACTAATGTTGAATCCAAACCAATATCTCTAAAGCAAGTGGCTTGCTAAAAGTGCAGAGAAACTGTTCTCTATGAAACAGTCGCAAGTAAAATCAAATCCAGTATAATCCTCTTACTAAGTAATATTTGACAGTTCAGTCATGTTTCTCCAGAAAGAAGGAACTTAAGTTCCCTGAGAGACAATTTGCATAATGATGATCTTCTCATAGAACTAGATTGATTTACCATTTTTAAACATGTATCTCCATAAGCAGTGTTTGAAACAGGTGTTTACATGCTTGTTTCCTGAGTCTATTGAGGCTTACAGCAGAATGAGCTCCTCCCCTGCATATATTTCTGCCCCAACTCAAATGCTCTCAATCTCAAGACACAGCTGTAGTTTTTGATATGTTTTTGCCCAGTCATCAGTCCCATATAACCTACTGCTGCAGGTCTCTAGAGAGAAAGACAAGGCATCAAGATTTTAACTACCCAGAAAGAAATTGTAAACTTTCCTTAGAAAAGAATCACAGGAGTCTTGCTCTGCTTCTGAAGAAATATTCATTCATTCAATCAATATAATGATGTCTATAGTCTTTAAATGTTGTTTAAATGGTTCTTCATACATAAAGAAAATGAGATTAAAAAGAAGAGATGGTAGTAGGAAAATAAAGAGAGAAGATTAAAGCTTTGATGACACAGTCAACAGCAATTAGATGTGGAAAGACCGATTATATCTAATTACACGTCTTCTTTCCTGTACTCACTGGTTATATGCTATAGTTCTCTATTCTGTGACTATGTTGACTTGCAAACTAAAGTTAGTTTTAGAGCCACTAACATGAAGGTTTCTCAGCCAGGCTTCCCAGTCTCTGCAGCTATGTGCATTTGAGCACACTAGAGGTGATCTGTAGCCTTGCATACATGTGTCAACAAGGGGTGGTAAAAGCTCTGTGGTTTCTATGCCTCATGTCTTCAGGCACATGTTAGTTTTGTGCTCCCTTATGCACTGGCCCTAAAATCAGAAGGTTTTCCTTTCCAGATGGAAAAGAGAAGGAGAAAGAGCAGACCTTCTTCAAACCTTTTTCCTCAGGTATTACAGCATTTATAAGAATCAGACCATGGTCATCTTACTTAGTCTGACTGGTACTATTTTTTAATGTTGAGACTAGCTTCAACTCATGTGAAGTATTTTAACCTTCTAAAAAATTCCATGATAGCCCTAAAAGTTGCTGAAACCTAAGCAGTTCCCACAGGCTTTCCTTTCAGATCATGTATCAGTGCCAAATGAATTAACCTGCAAGGGTGCTCAAATCTTGTATTTGTAGTTGCAAGGGTAGGTTCCATGACCTAATAAATGGATAGACTGAGCAGCTGCACGTTTGTTTCCATGTCAGATACATAGACATATGTGGGCTGTAGCAGGCAATACCCACAGTAAGTCTGTCTCTAGAATCAGATGTCTTTGGCAAGACCCCTAACTATAGATCCTACTGAACAAGGTGTCTCTGTCTCTTATGCTAGAGACTTCACATGCATCAATGACCATTTCTGGGATTAAATGTTTGCTATTGTGGGCACTTGGGACACATAAACAATCGAGGTGGTTTTTATATTGCTCCAGAGCATGAAGGAAAATTGATGAAACTGTCAATGGGCATGATTCCAATTAGGTGCCTTGCTGAGGAATTACAGCAATTTTTGTTGGCTCTGAGTTGAGACCATTCTGTGCTGACCTCCTTGTCTCTGTGCTAGTTAACTATGCCACTTAGGGTGACTATTGTTCTTCACTGATCTTACCTATCCTCAAGGGAGGTGTCACCTAGGTGATAAAAAAAAAAAAAAAAAAAAAAAAAAAAAAAAAAAGAGAGAGCTGTTTACAGCTGCTTCCACTCGTTAACATTTAGACACGATCATTTAGCAACAGTACATCTGAGTGTGCATGTGCATGTGCACACCTATTTCAGCTGCCTGCATGGGCATAGTGCTTGGCACAAAAAAGCCTTTGCACTCCATGTTCTACAGTTGCTTTTGTGACATTTACATGAAGAAATCATTTCAGACATAAACTTTGGAGATGAAAAATATTTTGTCTGCAAAGAAAATTATATTTTCTCACTCTAACACATTTCAGTAGCACTTAACAGAGATGACTGTGGTGGTTTTGGCTGGGGCAGAGTTAATTTTCTCCACAGCGGCCAGGATGAGACTGTGTTTTGGATTTGTGCTGAAAATGGTGTTGCTAATACAGAGAAGGTTTTGTCATTGCTGAGTGGCTTTTGCAGAGCATAAAGGCCCTCTCATGCTGCTACAGGGGTGAGGGGGCTGGGAGAATATGGGAAGTTGGGAAGAGATACAACTGGGACAGCTGACTCCAGTTGACCAAAGGATATTGCATACCTTGGGGTATCATGCACTGTCTTTATCTAAACTCATGAGTTTTCTTACTTTCTCACTCTCTCATGTGGGGCTGAGTTTTCATTAAACTCCAAGCCTGCTGGGGAAGTATTAGGACTCTACAGAGACAGTGGTATCCGTACAATTGATGACCTCCACTAAGAACTCTCAGACTGTCTAAGGGAATACCTTCTGTCAGGGTACTGTCTTCCCTTGGCAGTTCAAAACCACTCCAAAGACAGACCTTTTTTTTTTTTTTTTTTAAATTGATCGTTATGAATAAGAACTGCTCTAGTTATGTCTTACATTCTGTCAGCTTATATTTAACTGCATGACATCCATGTTAGCAGCAAAGTGAGTCTGACAAAATTGTTCTATTTGATATGGAAGGATTGGTCTGGTTCTGCACATAAACCACCAGTCTGCTTCAGAATTGTTATTTGAAAAATAAATACTGCAAAGAAAATTGATTTCTTATTTCTTCTCCTACAAGAGTACAAGGACATAATCTCTATAGTACTTCGTACACTTGATTTGATTTTTGAAAGCTCTCTCTAGCGTATACCTCTTACCTAGCAAAGGAGTTTATTGCTTTTGATTGCAATATATTCTCTGCTTTAAAAAATCCAAAAATAAAAAGAAATACCCAGTGCATAACAGAAGATGAGAATATAATAGATTCTCATTAAAAAACTGCATGAAAATACACTAGCAATTTCCATCTGGGAAAAACATTAAAAGATAGTCAGTAACCTAGCTTCCTTCTCTTAGACAAATTTATATATGGATCAAAAAAAAAAGATATAATTGTTTCAAAAAGTGACATGTAGTGAGGAAAATTAATAAGGGGTGTTGAGTTATAAGATAATTTTCAGAGCAGAACTGTCATCAATACATGATATTGGGCTAATATAATCTGACCAACATTATGAAAAAGGTTTGAAAGTTTTCACTTAGATTTGTGTTGTCAAGAGACTATTTTAAGACTTGCCTGTTTTGGAAAGCTTGTCTGTCTATGTCTTATTCTAGAGTTCCTACTCAAAGGCTTCAAAAAGATGTGATTTTTTTTCCTATCACACTGTCACTTTTATTCATTTCTGCTCTGCTCTCAGTTCACTCCTTCTCTGGCTATTAACAGAAAGCACGATGGCCCTCCCCAACAAGACTTTTAATGATATTATGATTTCTATATTTAGCAATGGATCAGCCCTAAAACAGGAATTACAAAAGTTAAAAGCAGTTGACTAGTATGCGCTTGTATGTTTATATGACTCTTTAGAAATAGATCAGCTTAGATTCCTCACACAAATTTTAAAAGCCTAAGGAAGCCATAAGAATAGGATAACACAGGTATTGGTAATTGGTACAAATATCATAGACATTGTAGGCATCACTGTAGACAATGACAAGACTCTGGTACCTTCAGAGGGTGGATCATTCCTCCTACAACCTAAGTTTTTTTCTGAGTGCACATTTGGAATTTGGTTTTTCTAATATGCGAACATCTTGTTCAAATTACTCCACAGTGAACACAGAACAACTGCTCTCATAGACTCATCATCTCCATCAGCCACATAAATGAATTGTGATAAACCCAGGCCTTGATGTTTCAGAAGACACATCTGTAAAGACTGCCTAAAAAGAGATACTTAATGGTAAACTCTAGAAATGTGAAGATGTGAAGGCATCTGAATACCCCTAAGTTTCAAACCATGGCTGAAGAAATATCCTGTAAGACTGTATTGGAAAATCTGAGTAGCATTCCAGATCCAGGACAAGAAGTCCAGACTTCTGGGTGTTCAAAAGATCACTTTCTCCTCTGTTTCTTAAGATGTTTCAGAATCCAAGTGATTGTTGATACTGAAGAACTCAGAAAGTAGGCAGAAGGCAGATATTTTTTCTGTTTTTTAACAAAGGAGGTGAGATAACATAGTATACATTATTTAACACACAACAGCTAAATGAAAATAATGCATACACTATGTTCCTGAGAATTTTTAATTCATGTTTATGAATTTTTTTATTTAAATTTTGAAAATTAAATTCTAATCAAAGCCTTAAGGATGACAATGACTGAGTTCACATATGGAAATAGATACACATATATTGATTCATGGTAGAAGTCCTTTCAAAGCTAAGGTCAAGAAAACAGTGTAGTTCTGGATTTATAGAAAATGCAACTGAAGCAGAAATTAAAAAAAATAAAAACCTGCAGCAACAAATGATAAATTACCTCAAGGACAGAATTAAGACCTTATCATTGGCAGAACAAGAGATAGAGAGGCAGAGGAAGAAATTTTAGAGGCTCTTGGAACATTTAGAAGGTGATATTAAGGTAATGGTCTAGACAAGTGTCTGGGAAAGCACCGAGCAGAGCCAAACTGGGGATGCATGCTTATGGCTCTTTCAAGGTGGTTAGGATGGAATGAGTGATATCATATGGGAAAACGGTGGTGAAATCTAGTGGGATGCTCAAAGAGAACATGAGAGCTAAATTCTGACACAGTTTACAAGGCAGGGCAGCCAAGATGCAAGGGTTGTTAGAGGTCTTTTATGCCAGAGGAAGGCAAAATGATGAGCGAGAAAACCTGAGCTATCACACAGTGGAGTTGTTTACATACAGCTTGATTAGCACAACAAGGACTTCAACAAATCAGAAGGAAATACTTCACCTCTGGGCTTGTTCTCATACCAAGGTTATCACCCGGTGATGTGCTACATAAAATTAGCTGTAAAGAGTAAACTTGCCTGAGGTCCTATCCTGCTCTTTCTAGCAGAGTTTCTGTTACTCCTGTCATAAGCTGATTAAAGAATATTCTCTTCCCCCAAGATTTTCCTTGCATTTTCTTATCCAGCCTTTCATTATCCCAGGGTTGTGCAGGTGCCATACATAATCTTCTGTGTTATCAGGAAACAGCACTGCAGGGTCCCATTTAAGTGGCACAAGCTGTTGTCTTCCATTGCTGCACCTTTATAACTATAAAAAGACAATTATAGATATTGTGCGACTGCTAATGACTGCACCTTGGAAGGCTGAAAAAATGAATAGTGACTTTGTTCATCTCAAGTTATGATAGCTTGAAGGTGAAAGTTTGGAGATCAGTGTTTAAGATGTAGCCATGCTCCCCAAATGAATTATTTTGGGTATATATATATATATATATATATATATATATAAAGATGAACGTCATCAAATTGTTGTTGTCTAAATATTATAGATATGTGCCTTTGCTTTGGGGTGCAACTCAGATGTATCTCTTTTGGTACTGTGGCTGATTGACCAGGCAGCTACAGCTAAGGACAAAGCTGGAAATATGCAGCTATTTGTTGCATTAGCTGTCACAAATGTTGTTTCTATATTTCTTGTAGCTATAAACCATGCAGATAGATCATAATTATTCACATCAAATCAGTGGCATAATCAGAAAATAGTGAGTCTTCACAGTATTGATAGATTTATTGTGTGAAGTCTTCAGATCAACTTCACACTTATTGAATCATCGCCTTGACTATGGTCGTAATGCGAAGTAGAAATTTCACATTGGCTTCACATTGTGTCTTCATATGTCTTTATATATAATGAAATTTAGTTTGTCAAAAAAATAGGGAGACCTCAGCCACCCTTTCAACTACTGATCTCATACATTACATATTGTCTCATGTCTTCAAAAAGAAACTGAATCCAGATTAAATAGATAAATAAAAAATAACACAAATCAACTGATCATTAAGGTCCCACTTCAGGTTAAAGTGTGCTCAGAGAATTGAATCCTATTTCCTCTTTCCTCAAATGTCATTGGAATTTGCACATACCTGTTATCAAAAAGTGCCTGCCACAGTGGCAGCATAAAATGCCTAGTTCTATCTCTAGGCAGTGGTCCAGAATGAACATACTGATGCTGATTTCAGAAAGGACCTAAACATTGTTTTATAATCCACTTTTGGTCTTTGTGCTGCTGGAGACACTTAGGAGAGAAGGCTCACACACTGGACTTCAGGACAGGGTGAAGGAAACTTGTTTCCATCCCCAAAAGCTCAAACAAAAGATGTGAATGAATTATCATTATCATTTGGATTTTTGACACTGTAAGTTAAAATTCTAGCGAAAGATTTTTTCTTAATGCAAGGTAATCCTAGAGTATTGGTACTCCCATACTTTAAAACTAGGGGTTTTTATTCTCCTTTCATGAGCTATAACAACCATATATTTCCTTCAGTAAAGGACATGCAGAATGTTGAATAGGTACATGGACACATAAGATTTTTTTCATGATCATTTCCTCCATTATAAATCATAATAAAATGGATAAAGAGAATCCTTATATTAATATTGCCCTGTTTGATACGGGAAAAGTTGGAATTTGTATGTTTTATCTATTTCATGAATGCTATCCTTATAAATTAAAACTGCCTGTAGGCAGTTTTAGCCTCTGCATTTGACAGAAAACCAGATTTGTTTGTATTGTAGCCGTGAATTGATGCATTTTGCTTGATTTTTCTTAACTATTTCCTCCTCTGTTCATCTCTCAGGAGCTTACTAAGTGAAAGTTTCCCGGGGTCTACTGCATCCCAAAATTTAAAGAATAATTATATCTGCTGGATCATTGTAATCATGCATGTTTAGATCAGCCTCTGAATGAATTGATTCCCTTTTGACCTTCTGGAATCTCAGTCTTGAGGTTTTACCTACATATATTCAAGCTTTTTCAGTTTGGGGAAACAGCCATTTTTTACACTGTGTAGACATACAACCACTGCATATGGAGGAGAAATCATCAGTACAGCATCTAAAATCAGCAAGGACCAGCAGACTTCTTTAAAATTCAGAGTACAAATCTAATATTGATTCATTTTCTAGAAGACCAGTGTCTCTCTGTTGGCTACAGAGGGAACATAGAAAGACCAGCTTTCTATTTTTGGCATATAGTTTATATACCTAAAATAAGGTGATGTGATTACCTTCTGAAACCTGAATTCATCTACCATAAATTTGCCATCTGGAGGTTTTAAATGATTAAGTACCAATCCATGATTCACACTGCCTATCCTCAGCTCTCAGTCAACATCAGCATCTGCTATCCAGATTTAGGCAAGTGGAAGTTCATATCATAGATATTTAAGGTTCCTACTTTGTTCATCTGCTGAGCCTCTCCACTTCTGCCCAGATTAGACACCCTGCCTTTATTAAAGTCCCATTCCAATTAATCCCCTGAAGGGGAGCTGTCAAAATCCTAAAACCCCCTAAATGTGTGTAGTGGTTTGAAAGCAAAACAAATGAGAGGCTCTAAGTCAGAGATACAATTTAATAGGAAAAAAGGAAAGAAAGTAAAATAAAATAGATGTAATAATACAAAAGACCACTGACAGGGTCAGAATACAACCTGAGCAGAGTGATGAAAGCAATCCAGATGAGGTGATCTTCCTGAAGAAGTCATCCTGTAGAAAGGTCTGGTAGCTCGGGTCCTCTGGGAATCTAGTGGGTAAGGCCCCTTCTGGTGTTCAGAGTCTCAGCTTATATCCAGGCTGGAATGCTTGGTTCCTCCCTCTGGGCGGAGCATCTCGCAATGGGATGGTGAGTCATATGATAAAGCCTGGTGGGCCCATTAACAGGAGATAGTCCAGGAGGGAGTTATCTGTGAGCTGTGTAGCAAAGGTGCTGATGGGCCCATTAACAGAAGAAAAGCCAGAGTGGAGGAGGCAGGGAGCACTGCCTCACCTGGTTTCAACAGTTCATGAAGATGGTGATAGAATACACTTCAACACAGGACAATGGGAAATAGTTCTTAATTCCTGCTGACTCTCAGACCTACATAAATACCCAGTCAGGGAGGGTCTCAGACAGAAACACTCACGGTACTGCACTCAAACCCTGACCTCCTCCTACCATCTTGACATTGGAGTTAATAGGCTGTGAAATCAGAGAGGCAGAAGAGGTGGTAAGACAACAGGGGGTTGTTTTGGTTTTTATTTTTTTTTTCCTTAGGACCTTTTAAAACTTCACTGGACAACTGTCTTTGTAGTAGATTGGATGACCTTTGTATTTTGATTAACGCGTTCTTTTTTTTTAACATGATGAGACACTGGTATAAGTTGCCCAGAGAAGCTGTGGATTGCCCATGGCAGAAGGATTGAAACTAGATTATTTTTAAGGTCCCTTCTAACCCAAAATGTTCTATGATTTCCTAATCTTTTTATAGGCCTTGAGAGTACTGCATTTTGACACCAGTAGTGTCAAATTCCGGTATTCATTTAACTTTGGTAATGAGAGTATGGTGAATAGTGAATGACTTGCCTTTTTTAACGTGTTTTTTCAAAATGTCTAAAACAAGGGTGATTTGGGGTGAGAAGTGGGTGTTTGTTTGCAATAGTCTTTGCTAAAGGAGGAGGAGAGAGGAGCACCAGCAGTCACAAAAAACTTTTTACTGGCCTCCAGACGCCGTCTGCACAGGTCACACAAAAAGCTAAATGCCTCATTCAGGATGAAAACATTTTGATTCACAGTACTGAAGTGGCTAAACAGGAGAATTGGCTGTTTGGCCTGGGGAAGTGGCAGCAAAACAAAAAACAGTCAGCTGCCCTTCAGGAGATAATTTATTACCCTTTGGCCATCTGACTTAGGAGAAGGGAATCTAGGCCTGCATTCATGTAAGCTTCCTCTGATTATTTCTGGACTGGTCAATTCCTATAAAATTTAATCTGACAAGTCTTAGGAATGCATGACTATTATGTCACAAAGTCTCATAGCAGTATGCATGACACCAGTTTGAGGGATCCAATTAAATAATAAAATTCAGGTACATGGTAAAGTAGAACACACTCCATCACACTTCTGTGCAACTTCATTGTTATTGAAATGTAAACATATCTCATCTACAGAATGAAAAAAGAAAAAATACTTTAAAAGTATGTCACAAATAAAGATCCTAGAAAATAACTTTGCTCTTGTGCCTTATCCTTAAGGTGTACTTATGGTAAGGGATTTCAGGTTATGAGGTGACTGTGTTTTGAAATTGTTACATAATGTTTACCCCACAGACAATAAGAGTCTAACTCTGTTACATGGCAAAAAAAGCCCAAGATGCACAGTTCAACATGATACATTTACACTGTACACTATCCCAACAGAAAAGACAGTTCCTAAAACCAAATAAAATTTACTTGATTTTGATATAAGAAGCTATTTTTATTTCGGGAAGAGATGCAACCATATGGTATTCAGTCAACACAATCTAGATGTAATGGGACAGATGTGGAGAATGATGGCATGATTATAACAGCAAAACTCTTCCTGCTGAGGTTTATAATGTAACCTGGATAAACTTTCCATTAAAAAAAAAATTACCTGGTAGCAAAACACTGCATGGATCTTTCTGAATCCTTGAGACACTTTGTCTAGATATTGTCATCTTAAAAAATGGTAATGTTTAGGTTAAATGCTACCTAAAACATTGCCGGCATTCCTATTCTCTTTTATGGGCATCAGCTTGTTTATTGTATTTTTTTCCCATGAGAAAAAAAGTACCACCCTTTCTGCATGGTAGGCACAATCCTCGGGGGGAATGACAGTAGCATCTTTCCTTCAGAACATCAGGTTAAAGCTGTTCATTTACGCAATCTGAGTTAGCATTACTTTCTTTCTTTATAAAAATGTGTTTTTTTTAAAAAAAAATACTATTTTTTTTCCCCTCATCAGGTTTATCTTCTCTTCTGTGACCAGTCAGAAATTATTCTTTCTAAGCAACTTCTTCCAGAAATCTCGTTCCCACCAGTTAAAATCAATCCTAAGGAAAAGATCAGCAGACTGTTGTGCCTGATGTTGTGCTTTCAATGAAAGAAAATGTGTGGAGTACTCCCTATCTGCAAGATATACAACATTTTTTTAACTTAATGTCTGTTTAAGTTTTTCATTAACTGATTTACATTTGATGACCTTCACTTTTTATTTTTGCCTCAATCATCTGTGAGGAAAGAAAAATATTTTAAATTGTCCCATGGGGTTAAGTTATCTTGATGGAATCAAATAAATACCTGGGTTTGTCATCTTGAGGGTTAAATACGCAGAAAGATAAGGGGGTTTTAATCAGAGAAAAGTTATTTTCTTCATTTTCTTTGACCCACATATTGTTGTTTGTGATAGTGTCAAGGTAGTGAGAAAGTGTTTGAACTTTGAGACATTGTATATAAGGTTAGAAAGCTCTAGAGCAGTAGTTTGTGTTTTTAAAAAATTTTGTTTATAAATAAATATAGATGTGTTAAAACAAAGATTCTTTGAATACATGTTTCTTACTATTTGAAGTCCATCAAATTATGAGCCATGAAAACTTAATGAAATGTTTTTTTCTGAGTACTGGAACTAAAACATGGACAAAATAGGAAAGAGGTGCAAAAAATGTTAAGTGATCTAGTGAGCACTAATGCTTCCATGATTCAAGAGAAATTTGCTTTATGGTGGGAACCAAAAGAAGCACTTCCAAAGATAGTTAGACATTTATTAAGACAGAGGACTATGCAATTCATCCAAAATAAAACAGCTAGTAACAAAGGACTGAAGGGAAGCCTCAGAGTTAAATCCCTTTACTTTGCTCTGGCTGCTAGGCAAATTCCTAGAGAATTATGCTGGAAATTTGCAGCCCAGAATCCAGAGTGAAAGCACAGCCAATTAGATAAACAATATAAAAATGCTAGTATGACTAAATTATGTCTTGATCATGCTGTGAAACCAGGAACAGTGTTAATTTCCATTGTAAATAACATACATAGCTCAGCTCTGTTTGGTTGGACAGAGAAACTCAGATTTTAAAAAAAAATTAGATAAAGAATGGGAGCCTGTACTGTTGGCATGGCAAAGTACTTGGCTACAGTAAACCTCAAATTTCATCACAAACTTAGTGTCAACAAGTCATCCAGATGATTAGATCCTAACTTGTACAAGACTGTCCAATAAACAGTGTGTTCTAAACACAATGCAGCTTCTCAAAGTTACACAATGCAGGTTCTTAACTACATGGCAGCCTGTGGGAAAGGCTTTTCAGTGAGTCAGAAATCTGGCAAGAGGCTTTGATTCCATTAGATGAAAACCAGAGGAGACATAGCAAACCTTGCATAAAGCAAAGGAATAGATTTAAATATTGTCTCAAAATAGGACATACAAAGCCTCAAAAAGTTTATTAAAAATAAAATGATCTCTGTCACTCATGATTTTTGTAGACACACAAAAATACATTTTATTGTAGTTTGTTTTGTTCCAACAGGTATCTAACAATCGAACTAAGGTTTAGGAGGTCAACATTTATATTTATCTCAAAGGGTTGTGAAACAATGGCTCTCTTTTGCAGCTGCCAAGTTCTGGTAAGTTAGGTTTTGCAGACCCATTAAGCACTGAAGTGTGTACCCAGCTTCTTCCAGTTTCTGCCAAAGATTAATCAGAGATCCCAGGTGCCTATGGCACAGAAATGAAACCATGTGACAGCCCAGAAGAGATGAGCTCACCAGAGCAGTAAGATTGGGAACAGGCGCTAGGCACTAGGTTTTCATTGGCTATGTCTGGAAGGCCCAGGGGATTGCACCAAGCTGCAAAACTTTTTTTTTTTTTTTTTTTTTTTTTTTTTTTTTTTTGAGGCCACAGGCTCTGGTTGGTTCTTTCTGCATGGAAAAACTCTGAATTCTGCGGACTATTTCAGGCTGAATGTTGCTATGCGCCCCCAAATCATGAGGCAATAGGAATCAACTACTGTTGATAGGACAATGCAGATTTCATGTTACTGAGAACTAGCAATTAATGTCACACTTTCATGTAGATATGGATAATTCTTCCAGTGTTTTTTTGCACACTCAAATAGGAAATATATCTAACTGGAAAAGGAGAAGACATGGTGCTACTGAGATCTGTTCAAGCTGAGCAGGGAGTCCTTTCTTTGTATCCTAGATTGTTCATACCAAGATCAAGTCTTGAAAAAGTGTGGAGAAAATTACATTCCTTTTTTAAGTATTTAGTGCTCTGGAGCTGAGAGAAAGATTCTGTCTTCCAAGACAATCAGTCTGGCAGGTCTCACTGACACTTTATAAAGAATTAGGCTTGAAAAACTAAGTAATGTCTAGACATGACAAATTGTACATGGACATCTTTTGAAGTGTCCTGAGGGTATGGAACAAGAGTTAGGAGTTTTATGCCCCTTGATTTTTTTTTCCTTAATGGGGAAGTAAGATCACATAGTTGAGAGACACAAAACAAATATTCTCCTAACATATAAGTGGAAACTGAAAAAATCCTCCAACAAATATCACCTTGCTTGGAATTCAAAAGTGCATTTCCCAATCTAAATTTAGCCAGATGCATGAAACTACTGCTTTTGCCCAGTACAAAGGTCAGATTGCAGACAGAAAATTTTCAGCACAGGTAATTTCCACTGCAGCATCATGAGACAGTCTTTCTTTAACATTCTCCAGGTATCACACATTAAAAAAAAAAAAAAAAGTAATTTACACAATGTATTTTTAACAAAATACTTCCCTTCTTTTATTTTCTTTTGTTGTTGGTTTTTTTTTTTTTTTTTTTTTTCTTTTTTTTTTTTTTTTTTCAGGGAGAGAGAGGCTGGCAAGGCATTTAATACAGCAATCAGAAGTAGTTAAAGTCTTTTACTATCAACTGAAGCACACAGCTAATACTGCAAATTAAGCCAGAAGCATCATGGGCAGGTTCCTATTGACAGTATGTTTACACGTTGGTTGTGGGCTCAGGACCATGTTTACACTCTCCATTACTGATACAAGCAAAAAGAGTATTGTGGAAAAAAATGGCATAACAGAAGACAGAAGGCCCCTGTGTTAATAAAGTTCTGTGTAATTAGAGATCCATGAAGATGAGGCTACAGAGCTGAAACTCTACCGTCCTTCCCTTCAGTACCTGGTGGTGAGCTCACCTGGGATGCCTCTAATCTGAAGACCAGCTGCATCTTTGTTGTTTTTCCATTTACAGCTTTGTTTCCTCCATCATTAAAACCTTTCATCCCAAAGAGCATTGAACTTCAGAAAAGCATTTTGGTGTCAAAATTCAGCACAATTAACAGGGAAATTTAATACCACACTAATTTTGACAGTAAATTTTACTAGTTAAATGGCCAGAATGCTTTCTCTATTTTCCTTTGCTTTGTTTTTTCATCCGCTATTGTACTTAGAATACTTGGATCACTAATACAAAAAGGGTTGAAACCCACTGAGCCAGAGATTTATTACTAACACAGGCTGTAGGAGAACAAGGCTCTAAGCTAAGTCACTGGACTCTTCAACTTTAAAGGATTCTGAGTGCACTCAGATCATTCCCAGAAAGGTGTGTGGGCCCAGCTGGAAATACGGCACACACACACAGCCTCACCCTTTTAAAACATGCAGCTGGTAATACATTTATTGTGCGAAAGAGGGGAGGGAAAAGCCAGAGAGAAAGAGATGGAGTATTGGGGGATGAAAAGCATGGATATATCTGGCTACTCAGGGAGGCATGGGTCCAAACAGTTACCAGGGATTTCACCAGCAGGAACATTTCTGCTGCAGAAATGGTGTCTTTAGGGTACAAATTCCCCTGGAGAATCTGCCTACCTTTCTGTGTTCTGTGCCCCAGTTCATACAGATATCCCTGAGAGGGGAGCACACGTGCTGTCACAGCACTAACATTCAAAATGTATGAGCAAAGCAAAATCAGTAAAAAAAAGCAAGACTTTTTAAAGACAAACTAATAGAATTGCAAAAACAATGAAATACAAAGGCCTTGAGTCACATGGAACCTTGAAGAACAGTTTCTTGTCTAGAAATTGTCTGCTTATTCCTCAGTAACTTTTCAAATCAACATCAATTGATTTAACATGGAGGATTACCTCCCAGCACAAAACAGTGATTGTCTTAGATTTGGCAGCAAAGAGTCAGTAATGGTTGGTAGACAGCTGAGATGGGAGGCTTATCTAAAACACAGAGACATTTTTTGAGATCCAGAAATGAACTCACAGTCACAGGACAGAACATACTTGTCAAATCTTATATTCCATTTGCTTTGTAGAAAAACATTCATAATTACAAGCGTTGTAGAACTGCATGATAATGTGAAAACTGATAATAACAACAAAACCCCCCAAACAACTATTTTCGTTCTGAATCTCAGAATAAAAAGGGAATAACTTTAAGGAAAATTTATGGCACCTATAATATGCTGTTTTTATCAATTTAGTTCAGACAACTTCCTGAAAATTAATGAATGTCACTGAAGTGATTTTCTTGCTGGCTTGGTGTCTCGGGGATTACCAGCCTGACAGAAAGAGAAAAAACATATAGACACACACTTCTGGGCACAGAAATTATTTTCTTTTTATCATGTTTAAACAAAAAACAGCAATATTTTATACTCCAATAATTTATGAGCAAATATCTTCACTGACACAATAATTTTGCAGCTATCCACACGAGGAATGATTGCATGATGAAATTTTGAGATGTATAAATTAAAATTTTGTCATAAACCCAGAATATTTGGCAAGGCTCTCTCTCTTCACTAGGCTTCATGTTTATATATCAAAAGAACACAAAAAACCCCCCATAAGGATCTAAACTAAGGGCTGCATATCAAAAAAAAAAAAAAAAAAAAAAAAAAAAAAAAAAAAAAAGAAGAAAAAAAAAAAAAGATATGCAAGTATGGCTGCCTGCATTTCAATGTACCTAAATTAAAAATGAGTGATAGAAGAAGAGTAATATCTCATCTCATGCAAGCCTTCAAAGCAAAACTATGAGAAGCAAGAACACAGCATGCATTTGTGTGTTTACAAATTATGTCAATACTGTATGAAGTACTGAATACACCATAAAGTGCTGGATTTTGAACCCTGGGTTTAATCATATAAACCAGTACATGTTTCTTTGTCCGTAACTGTTGCAAAGCAGAACTCACAGGCTGCAGCCGAGACAGATACTGAGCAAATACAGTGAGAAATATCTTGACCAAACCAGATTGCAGCTTAAATATACAAAACAAGTGCTAGAACTTTCCAACAGCAAGATCTTGAGATGGAAATGAAGTATTTTTCCCACAATGAGAGTGAAAAACTCTCACAATTTTTAGTACAACCACTAAATTAATTAACAAGATATAGAAAGATTTCACATTAGTTTCTCTTTTGGACATCAACAGCATCTTGAGGAGGCTTCTAGTTTTAGATTCATTTTGCCTGACTTCACGCTGTAAATACCTATTTCTGAACATGTATTCTCAGCTGCCCATTTTGACAACAAGGAAAACTAAGGTGTTTTAGAGCATGATTCATTTTATCTGTTGTAGACATCTGCTGTAGGCTAAACTGAATTGCCCTGGCAATGACTCAGTCTCTCTGAAATTGCAAAGGGAGTCTGGGAAGACCCACTAAGGTGAAAGGATTTACAGAGGAGGCATGTAAATCTGCATGAAGGAATCTCCTTCCCTGTGTCAAAGGTGTGAAGTGCCATCTCCCACCCTTTGCCCTTCACTCCCTTGAAGTGAGAAGCAGAAACAAAGTGTGAAGTGATAATTTGTTTCTACAGTTCTTATTTGCACAGGTGTCGATGCAATGTTAAAAATGTAAAGCATAATTTAGAGCACAGGTTTCGTTGGGAGGAACTTCCTCTAATTTCTTTTGCTAAGAATCTTAGCAGTCCATAACAGCACAAAAACAAGCTTTGGGGGATGAAATAAAGGCATGATGCAGGCTGCCCTCTTATTTCTACTCTGCAAAGAAACTGGGTTTGCTGTTTATAAAAAGGACTGGATTTAAATATGATCTCCTTGCATGAATCTGAGGAAGATGATTATTCTTAAACGAAAGCCTGATTTTTTTCTTGCAGAGCAAAGGATGAGTTGACCACTACAGATTATTAACTTGAGGCTAATTGTATAGGTTAGATGTTTAGTGGATAAATCAGAGGAAGTACCTTCTCAAAGAGAATAAATAAAAGCAGCAGTGAAAACTATGTACAAGACCACTGATTTTTTCCTAGTTCATCTGGAGAATAAGAGCATGACTAAACAAATATATGAAATAAGAGGGAATTTGAAAATCACAGTGAAGTTGTAAAACTTGTAAAAGTCAATAATGTTATAATGAAAGACATTAAAATTTGGTGAAAATATTTGCAGTAAATTATACTTCTGTGACGGTTGTCAGTGGGTGGTTCTTCAGTTATTAGGTTGGATTAATCTTCTTATGATTCCTGTATATTTCTTTTTTCTTCTCTGAGACTATTTTTGGGTTCACCAAGTAAGTTTCTCTGATGAAAAATAAAAGTCAGAATACAGTTTGCGTGGTAACAGGCTTCACAAATCTTTCTAAGAGCACAGAAGGCATGATAATATTCAAAATATATCACCCTATTTTTTCCACATGAAACATTTACCTATGACTGAAGACAGTCTTCTTAACTACATTAGAGGGTAATTTTACACAGAACTCAACTAATTTTCATATTTCTAGCTTCACCACTGTTGTAGTCCTTGGCTACACCTACCAAAACAGGTAGGAACGAGCTGTCAAAAAAAAAAAAAAAAAAAAAAAAAAAAAAAAAAAAAAAAAAAAAAAAAAAAGTACTATGCCAGATACAAGACAGTGTTGATTTGAGGCCTTGTGCTTTCAGAGCTCCCACAGGGGAACACCACAGCCCATTCTCTTCCTCCTTTGCCCATAGGGGAAAAAAAATTAATAGTAAAAATGGAAAAAATTTTTAAAAAGCAAATATATAAGACCCAGTAGAAAACAAAACAAAAAAGATTTTTAGTCACAAATGTAAAAAAACTAGTTAATCATGTTAATCAATGGGCATGCCAAGATGTGATGAAGCACTGCAGGTTGAACATTGCAAGATGTGTAAAGCTGCATTTCTCTTTGTGAAGCAGAAAGTAGCTGTGTCCAACATCCTAAAGTATGCAGGAGAGAAAATTCCTCCTGAGCTTGGCTGTGTCTAAGAAAGAATCTCACAAAAAGATCTCATAAGAGACAGAATATCTATCATCAAGTGCCCTAAAGTGCCTGTCAAATGCAAGAGTCTCTTCTTGAGAATACAGTGCCACCATTATCCCAGTTCTCCCCACCGAACAGAACGATGTGGAGAAAATGGTGTTGAAAAGTTTACTTCAGGTAAGAGGGGGGTGTGAGGAGGGACAAAAACCCCCAAATACATGACAGATATGACTTTGATCACCATCCTTACCCATTTCTAAGATTGTAACTAATTTCTTACAGATAAGAACAATGTAATGAAAACTCATAATTTCCTCAGAAATATCTTTAACATAATAGCTATTTTTCACTGAGGATATTTGACAAATTTTTTGTTTGTTTGTTTGTTTTTGTTTGTTTTGTTTTGGGGTTTTGGGGGGGTTTTGTTTGTTTTGGTTTGGTTTTTTTGTTTGTTTTGTCAATGTTGCTTAACATATTCCTGAAAAGCAGTTCACTGAGGACAAAATAGAAATCTGAATGGAGTAATACATGGATTGCTTCTCCATCTCTGGAGACTCAGATTCAGACTCCAATGAGATTTCTACAAAAACATCAGGTACAACATTTGACTAGAATGATATTTCAGGTCATGATTATTTAGATCTTTTAGGGTCTATTCAATATGCTCTGTTAAATATTTTCATAATGCCAAAATCTTCCTGTTAATGGATTTTATCAAACTAGTGCAATATACAACGTCAGACCTGAGTAAAGTACAATGACTGTCAGATTTTCATCTCTAAAAGGGAAACTCAAAGCAGTCTTTTTCTTCTTTTCTCTTGTGAGATTTGGAATGACTGAAATCTAAGTCATTAGCATTCAGGTTGTTTATGGCACTACAAAATGATGAAAGTAGTTTGAAATGAATAGTATCTTAAAGTGTGAGACATTTTGTGAAATTATGCATCTGTTTCTTCCTTGGAAAATTTGTATGCCAGCCAAGGCATAGCAAAGCAGCGAGACTGCAATTAAATCAGATAAAATTTTATTATGGTGTCCACTTCAGGGCCTCAGCAGTCCAGGTAAGGAATTTTTAGCATCCTCAGTATGCATAAAACACACTTTGAAAATAAAAAGAGAATATTAAAAAAATCGATTATAATTTTCCCATATTTTTTAAAATAACTTCAATTTGTAAATTGACAGACATTTGAAGATATTTAGAAAAGGTTCTAAATATCTAATCTTGTGATCATGTTAATAATCCATTTCTTATAATACTCACAAGAGAAATATTTATCTGAGAGTCCTTAACAGCTTAATTAAACACAAAAATACTACCTTGTGAAAGACCCTAGTCACATTTTTGATGAATTAAATTTAGATGGCAGTCAAAGAGAACCATTTTTGACCACATGTAAAAGCTCTTAATTTAAAACCCTCCCCCCCCCCAAAAAAAAAAAAAAAAAAAAGAAGTCTGAATTGCCAGGCTGGGAGCAGTCATAGTAGCAGTTTGTCATCTTTTGGGTCTTGGTTCAGAAATTAGTTCCCAGTGAAGGAAAATATGCACATACTTACATTTAATTTCAGAGACATGTTTGCATATACCTAAAATTAAACATGTACTCAGCTAATGAGGTGAAATGCATCTTCAAGGGCTAGAGTCCAAAGTCCTGGTTTGCATATCATACTCAGTTGCCTAGACACACTAGTTTTATTAAATATTACTACTGGATTTTGTTCCTCTTGCTTTCATTACTATATCCACTTTTTTTTACATGCATTTCAAGTAGCTTATTTTGGGTCAGGTATGCATCATGAAAATGTTGGTTTTGTCTCTAATTTTGGTGTGATCTTTATTAAGTTTTTAACTATCTGATCATTGGAAAATGCAAAAATTGATATGTTAAAATACTTGGAAATTGAAGGAGGTTCGAATCCTAAGTTAAGCCATATAGTAAATTTTATAAAGTGTTGGGAAAGGTTTCTCTTTTATTATCAAAAGTCCAAAAAATATAATTTACTGCTGACAAAAAATGTATATACTACAGATGTTTTGAAAGGACTGTGGAAGGTTCATACAGATTTAAAGAGACATTGATCAAGGAAAAGTGAAGTTACTGCTGCATTTTATGTGTTCTTTAGCCAGAGGGAAATTAAAGGGCTGAATTTAGCCATGTTCCCAAAGGACAGGTGACAGCAGAAAAGAAGACCACCAAAACACATGACTCAGTAACATCAATGGAACAATGATGTTAATGATAAACTAGGCTCACATCCTCGTATCCTCACAGAATGGTTTTGGTTAGAAGGGACCTTATATATCATGTATTTCCCATCCCCCTGTCGTGTGCAGGGACACCTTCCACTAGACCAGATTGCTCAAAGCCCTGTCCAACCCGACTTTGAATGCCTTTAGGGTTAGATAAGTGCTACATGTGTGAGGCAGATCCCACACATTGCAATTGATGTGATATTCAACTCAGGAATGACTCACAGTATAAACATCCACCTCCAGTACAGACAGCTCACTTTGCTGAGTTGTTTATTTTGTAAGCATGGGGAGGGGAGGAAGGGATTCACAGGAGTCATGATGAGTGTCGGAACATGGAAAACAGCTGAGAGACACCAGGCTGTGGCTGCAGAGGCATTCCACTTGTTCCTCAGTCACTTGTGGGATTCTGCAAATCAAAGTCTTTTATTTTGTGACTTAGAGCACAAGCAACATGATATAGGAGATGGGTAGGATTGAGGTGACCTCCTCATTGGGTCATTGGCTCCTTGTGTCATTTCTAAGTTCTGTATGGTCTTTCTAAAGAAAAACACTTAAACACAACCAACTTCTCCCCTCTGCATATCCAACCAGCAGGCTACAGCTTCTTCCCATTCTGGTTATGCACTCATTCAAGTTGTGCAGGCAGTAAGTTCTCTGTAGCCTCCTGTCCTGACCGGATACTTAAGTGAGAAATCAGAGCTGTGGGTTCACCTCCTGTTTATCTACAGAAGACAATGCTCTAAGTACTGGAAGAAAAAGTCTACCAGCACTAATTTTACTACATGAATTATTGCTGAAGCGAGTTAAGGTGTAAGACTTTGGTCTTTTCCTGAAACTCAGCCTCATGGATAGCAGTTTTCATAGCTAGACTTAGGAAAATATGTTTTGATTGTTTGGTTTTGTTTTCCCATAGGGAATCAAAGCCATACACTTTGTCCTATACGAGTCTCAGAGAAAACGCATGTAAAGTAATTATACTTCAGCTAAGCACGAGGCAATTCAGCCCCAAGGGAGACAGCAGCCCAAATTCACCCAAAAGGGCTTCAGATGTTTTGTGAAAGTGGAAGATATTTCATTTTTAATGGTGTAGGTGGGTGGATGCTCTGCTTCCAGCCTCGTAAAGAGATCAGTTCTCTGGGCTTGATGGGCAACATCTGCCTTGTGTTTTGATCTGTAAATGAAAGGTAAAGTAAGAAGTAGTCACTAGCAACAACAGGGAGCACAATTCTGATATTTCTGTGTCCATTTCACTAGAACCAGTTAAAAAATTAGGAAAGAATATCAGTGTGTACCAACATCTCCTATTGTATAATCATCCCGAAAAGGTTAAATGCAAGAAGACAAAAATAGAGTTCTGTATCTCTTTGTTTTTAGCAGAGTTAACACATTTGGAGCTTGGGTATTGCAGCATCCTCAAAAATGTCAGAACAGTTTTGTAAAATTTGGAAGGAAGTTGCCTAGAATTTTTTCTATTTTCACCTTCTTTTATTCCTGACTGAAGAAGAGATTCACAGCAAACCATTTTCTGCATTTATTACAACCCTCAGCACAAGACAGATTGGGTTGAGAGTGCAAAAGATGAATTAATGGATCAAAATTTTCCATTTTTTGACAATATTTATTCATTTTAGTGGCTGGATACTCCCATTAATAGCAAGAAATCTGAAGGAAGGAGTGACACAAACAACCTTGAGCAAAACAACCTATAGAAAATCTTACACAGAAGAACTGGATTTTTTGCAACCTCAGGATTAACATCCCCTTTTTCCATAGTCATGACTAGGATTGCAACAGAAAAGTTCACAACACAGATGTGGTATGAGTGACAGAAATGGGAAGCGGTGCAAAAAATCCTCACTTATTCCCATTACATCCTCAAAAGGATAATCTCTCTTCTCTCCTCAGGTACTTTCTACTTCCTGTAAAATATTTCTTCCCTTCCCTTCCCTTCCCTTCCCTTCCCTTCCCTTCCCTTCCCTTCCCTTCCCTTCCCTTCCCTTCCCTTCCCTTCCCTTCCCTTCCCTTCCCTTCCCTTCCCTTCCCTTCCCTTCCCTTCCCTTCCCTTCCCTTCCCTTCCCTTCCCTTCCCTTCCCTTCCCTTCCCTTCCCTTCCCTTCCCTTCCCTTCCCTTCCCTTCCCTTCCCTTCCCTTCCCTTCCCTTCCCTTCCCTTCCCTTCCCTTCCCTTCCCTTCCCTTCCCTTCCCTTCCCTTCCCTTCCCTTCCCTTCCCTTCCCTTCCCTTCCCTTCCCTTCCCTTCCCTTCCCTTCCCTTCCCTTCCCTTCCCTTCCCTTCCCTTCCCTTCCCTTCCCTTCCCTTCCCTTCCCTTCCTCACAAAAGGCAGTTCTGTAATTCCTAGGTCTTCTAAATCATTCTGTTTGCACAGGAGCTACATGAACGTGTCTGACCCCATTTCACTGTGGCACTGAATAGCATGGCAACAAGGTTAGAAGAAATAAATAATAATAATAATAATAAAGACAAACATTTTACAATAGAAACCTTAATTGTGCGGTTAAAAGTTTAAAAAATGTTTGAAAGTCTGTTGCTTTGTCTTTCCCATTTCATATGGTCCTGCTGCTAAAAAAAAATTTCCCTAAGGTTCCTGCTGCATCTCTCCTATAAATGATTCTCTTTGATCAGAATCCAGTGCAAGCAGGGCTTTTTTTTTTCAGTCTTACAGAGGCAATGATTCCATATCACAGCACTGAAACCCTTGACAGCTCAGTGGGGGTGAGAAGAAGAAGCAGGATTATCTAAAAAAGAGAGAAAAAAGAGGAAGCAATTCAAAGTCAGGCCAAAGATGACAGAAGAATCAGGATAGGCAGCTGTACAAAATCGTACTTGATCTCTGCCAGAGATGTGGTATGTAGGGGTGAATGACAACTTCTAATTAAAGTTGTGACTGATTACCATGTAAGAAATGACACAATTTGTCGAAGACCTGGATCCGAAGATGAATCACTTTTATTTGTGGAAAATGCTAATTTAAAGTTATGAATTTTTAGAAGAACATCTGTGGCTTTTTTTTTTTTTATAAATTCACTCCATAATTAAATCTTTCTGTACTTCTACTGAAACTTTTAAATTGTCATTTATCCAAGCACTGTCTGTGCATTACACTATGTAAGGAGGAAGAAATACTGAAAACAAAATTGGGAA
Organism: Chamaea fasciata; assembly: GCF_029207755.1. Taxonomy (NCBI): domain Eukaryota; kingdom Metazoa; phylum Chordata; class Aves; order Passeriformes; family Sylviidae; genus Chamaea; species Chamaea fasciata. The sequence goes on from NW_027094087.1 coordinate 35,871,056, forward strand.
GAGACCTTGACAGTAATTCAGCAGCCCTTATTTGAAATTCCAGGAACAATGCAGTTTTAACACACACTATCTATTGTTGTGTAATAGATTCACAGATCTCTATCAAGCAACTCAGGATATTATTTTTCAGAGATTTTGAATTGTTTACTTGTCACATATGCATGTGAACTGAATTAATATCCCTCTTCAAAGAGACACATGAATATGAGCATTATTCAGACACATGTGCTGACTCACTTGAAAGTACATTTTGAAACTGGATTCACACTGAGATTAGCCAGCTTCTGTGCAGTTTTCTCTTGAGAGTTGTCTCAATTGTTATCCAAATTAATATTTTTTTAATACAGAAGACTAAATTTTTGTCACCTTCTACTGGTTGGTTCACTTTCCTCAGGCAGGGCAAAGCCCCTGGGAATCCACCTGGTGTAGAGTTTTCTTAGCATGAAGTCTTTGCATGGCCAAATACTGCTTTGCCACCTGTTCCGATTTGATCTCACATGGAATTTGTCTCCATGGTTTTTTTATCTTTAAATACATAAAACACAGTGTTTAGCATTTTTAATACGATCACTATCTTAAAACACAGTCACATAGATAAATATTTTCCAAACACCTTTCTTTACTGCCTTGCTCCAAAATTCAAATTACATTTTACACTTAAAGGTAAATCTGAATTCTGAGGCATTAATTATCACATTTTCACACCATTCGGAATTATTATATACCTCTAGGCTGTTGTCAGATGATCTTAGCTTTAAAAACGTGGGAATGGAGAGAAAAGATTTTGCACATTTGCTCATGCCATCGTTTATGCTTATAGTTAGCTTTACAAAGCTGAAAGATAAACTGTGCATTTATTTTCCAACTCTTTATACTTTGTCTTTATGTAAATCGCATTTGGAGAACAGGAAATAAAATGTGAAAGTCAAATTTTATGTCTGTTTAGTTTGTTTGTTTGTTTGTTTGTTTTTCTGAAGATACACCTTTTTTTGAGTTACCAATTAAGTTACATATGTAAAAGCCATCTTTCCCTATGAGATTAACGAAACAGGTAGTTGAGGTAATTAATTAATGGTAAAATTAACATGCAAATATGACTGTACTTCTGTCCAATTCTTTTCCTTCCATTTAGCATGGGAAGCATGGTCTAGCAGCAGTTACGGTTTTCTGTATCAGCATGTCTCAGAGCTATGGCAATAAGATGTTCTGAGAACCATTCCCTCTTCAGCAAAGTCTGTACTGCACTATATTATGATACTGAAGTGAATTACAGAAAAAAAATACGCTTAGAAAACTTCCCACAATAAAATAAAAATCTGGTCAGAAAAGCAATGTGCCTTTCCATGTCACAGAATCACAGAATGGGTAAGGCTGAAAATGACCACAGTGGGTTCACCTGGTCTGATTTCCCTGCTCAAGGGAACTTGTTTTTACTCAAACATTAAAAATCCCAGGTGTTAGTGAAACCTACAGAGGAGAGAGGACAAGAAATACTTTGTATTCTTAACTCACAGCTCTGCTAATTCCATCCGAATCCCAACCGCTAACTTGAGTTATGCTCTTTTAAATCTCAACACTGATGTAGAACCTTCTGTAGACAAGTTATCAACCCCTCCTCACACATTCCCCTCTTTTCAGTAAGTTTTTACAGGTGTCATTGTTTTGTCCTGCATTTTAAATTTTGTCAAGCAGTTCTGGTATGGTGTTGGCGCCCAACAACATTCCAGCATTCTAATTAATGTATGGATTTTGAGCTCTCTGCATTAAAGGCATCCTTTCCCAGTAGCCCCAGCAAAGACTATTCTGGAATCACATAGGAAAAAAACTTGTCTCAGTACATTGGTGTAAGTTTTAGAGATGGACTGCCCTTTAATGAGGACGTGTGGTTTTGTTTTCTGCTTAGCATTAGACTTGTTCTAATACTGTAGATCTTCCAATGAAGATCAAAAGGCATCACTACGGAAAAAGACACTATTTAAAAAGCAGTGAATATGTTTCTGGATAAACACTGAAAATATAATTTTTTTAAGGATAGTATTCTCCAAAAGCTGTAAAGAATTCACTTTTCCAAGCATTAAATTCTTCTTTTAGGCTTTTCCTCTATCATAATTTAAATAAAATATGTAAAGCTGAAATTTTATGTCATCTCTCTATAAAATAAGGGAAGCTCATAAACCAGTCTGGCTGCAGATGATAACAATGTACAACTTTGGTTCAGAGAGCACATACTCTCAAATCCAAGAGTGCCTTTTGAAGTTCAGTCCCTTATACTTGTCACAGCCTTCTGCCCTCTCATGATAGAAGTCTCTCCTCAGTTCCATAAAAATAAGATTTGGTGAGAAACACAATTTTGACAGCTACCTTTCTGATTGCATCACAAGGAGCTGGACATCGTGTGAAGGTAAGCTGAGGAGGGCAGACAAACTCCCTTTTGTAGCATTGTGTCAGGCTGTCTCCAGATCTGAGGTGGAAAGAACTCATCAGCTTCACTTGCTAATGAGCAGTGTCTTTGGTTTCATTATCCAGGGACATTTCAATTTCATAAAACAGTGCCAGAGCACTTAAAATTTCTCAAACATGCTCTTCTGACTGATCTCACAGTTTCTTGCTCCTTCGTTTTCCACTGAGGAGGAGATTCCTGGTGATAGGAAAGACACAGTGCACTGCACAGTGAGACTTACCAGGAATGTGACGTGGTGGAGGCTGATGACACAGCTGCATCAGCTACAAATATCTCGGGGAAAACCCCAAGTCCCTTGCACTGAGAAGATTCCCACCTAGACCCTCTGATCAGCAAGCTGGCTGATTCAAATACTGCTGCAGCAGAAAGAATAACCTCCAGAACAGGGTAGGAATGGTTGGCCAACTGCCACCCACGACAAGTATCAGTGGCTGCTGGGATTTATTTTATTCATTAACATCTTGTTAACAGGTTAGAGGTGAAAAAGGAATAGTTTGATATCTTTCCTTGACCCAGATAACTCTTTACTGCTGAAGAAGTCCTAAAGAGGCCCACTGAGAGATGAGGGCAAGTCGTAGGTTCATATCCCAGACAGTGATGGGAAAATATCCAGATTGTCATGAAGAAATTTCATGGTTCTAAATGACTTTGGAAAAAGGTTTTGTATCCCTTGATTCAGAGCTATTTTACAGTTTGTGTTCTCTGTAATAGCAGAGGTAAGGGAGAATAATTTCCTTTAGTTGAATAGCTCAGGACACTAGCAAAAAACTTCAGTTGTTGTAAACCAAAGAAACTGAAAAATAGAAATTTGCAGCACATTATGAGTACATGCAAGGCAAGAAGAAAGGTTTTAAGTGAGATAACCAGCTGGCCTTCTGTGTTTCATGTTTCCAGCTAGTCTTAAACAAGCACTGCTGTCAGCAGAGGTGCATCACTTCCTGGTAGCTGAGAGTCTCATACAATAACTCCAGTAATGCAGTATTGCTTTTCACCAGCTGATGATTTCAACAACAGATTTTTAGTTCATAAGAAGTTGAAGTTTTCAATATTATTATTATTATTATCATTATTATTATTATTATAATCACCATCATCATTATTATTACCAGACTGGACATGACAATGATTACCTGGGAACTTTACTACAATCTCCATTGCTGTTGTTCTTTTTAGAAGTGGTTTACAATTGTTTGTGAAGCCTCTTTTCACACAGGCCTTCAGGTTTAAAAAGGAAGGATCTCATCTAAATGTAAAGCTAAGGTAATGATATTGTTTTCCTGAGATCAGGAAGTCAAGTCAATGAACTGTTGAAAAGAATTCTGACATGTCCATATAGAAGGCAGGTACAGCCAGAATGTATCTTTTTTTTTCCTAGCCTGGTCTAGCCCCACAGCTTGTAATTATTCCACCATGTACACTATTAAAACCGCATGTTTTATTATTGTTCATTTTTATGTTTTGAGTTTAAGTTTTATAAATTTTATAACAGGTAATTCTTACTTTAATGATCTAACAGCGGTGGTAAATGCTTAAATCAAATTGACTGTATCAGGGAACTGTAACCAGGCAAGAAAGTATCAGTTACAGCAAATATAGGACACAGATGTTTATAGAGAAAAAGGAGAAAGAGACAGATCTTTAAAGAAGGTTAAGTTCATACTATATTTTATGATTCTTTTAGAAAAGTTCAAAACACTTCAGGTAATGATTTACTCTGTAAGTTACTTGTTCTTAACAAAAATGCTTGACAACTGAATGATGAGCAAACAGCTGTTCCAAGGCCACCAAACAGTATTCCCAGATTAGCATTTTGTTAATAACATTGGCTTAAGGAATAGGACAAGAAAAAAAGCCATGAATGCATGCCTTAAGGGAATATGAGATTATATTAATTTTGGTAGAAAGCAAAACTAGAAGTGCTTATAGCAATGAAAACATCCACAGATTTGAAAATTATCCTTTTATTCTGGAATCCTAAACAATGGGCTGTGATTATAACAATCTGGAGTGGTTAATGGGGAAAAAAAAACCTATCTATTTCCCCCTTTAACACAGTTGCCAAATATAAGAAAACTTACCCTGACCAAGCTGATTATAGCTGTTCTGAAGTTGTTATCTGTAGTTACATTGCTGAGCAAAATAATATGAAGTTAGGCAAAGGTCAGCTAGCAGTAAATACAAGCCAAATTAACGTACCTGATACAACCAATAATTTTAAAGAAATCCCAGAAACTGCAATGTCATGGGGGACTCATTTGTATATGAATAAAAAAACTTGCCAGTAGAGGTGGGAGATGCCCTGTTCCTGGAAACATTCAAGTGCAGGTTGGGTAGGGCTATGAGCAACCTGATCTAATTGAAGAAATCCCTGGTCATTGCAGGGGTTTTGGACTTCATAGGGTATGAAGGTCCCTTCTAACTTAAACTATTTTACATCCTTATGTGAAGGACAGACAGAAGTTCAATTTTTTCTGTATTTCTCTTTCATTTCAATTCGTAAGAACCACAGCGTACTACCGTCTCACCTGTAAGTGGTGTTACAAAGCAATGTGCACATGCTCTAAAGGAATGTGCCGAAGTAACCTTTCCTAAAATACACAAATTTAATAAGAGCAATAAGAAACTTCAATTCTATGACTGCCTGCCCATAATCATGCAACAACCTTCTGTCTTTTCAGCCTCAGTCACAATTCCTAAGGGGCTACTAGGGAAAAAGTCCAGAGATCATGGATTTAAGTGTGAACTATACATTGCTGTTGTCCCTCACTGTATCTGACCAAATCTTTAACACCACTGAAGCTCAAAGTTTGATGCTATTCAGCTCATAGAAGAGTTGAAGCAGATCTAGAGTAAAATATGATGTGCTCTCTGGCAAGAATATACTGTGAAACAATCTCAAGGTTAACTCACTGACTAGCATTTCATGAATATAACTTTTTTCCAAAATCATCTGATTAGAAGAAACTGGTTTATCTTGACAAGCAATCCCTTAGTATTTCATAAGTTTATACCAACCATCTACTTTGGAATACAGAAGAATAAGCAGGAAGGAAATCTTCCAGACTCAGCAGTTGCCATCTGGCCCAGAGCACTGAAGCATGACTCCATGTTCTTGAAACAGTGTCTTGCTTGCCTAAAGCTAATAGTTTAGATTCATGCTCTCCATCCTTATCTTCAAAGCCCTCAGTATCCCAGAGGTACCATTCGAGCACCAGGTATTCAGTGATCTTAACATTACACTGATACAAAACTCACACATGCTTATAAACATGACTCAAAACAAGCCTTTGTTCACTGTTTGATTAGGACAGAAAGGTGGTGAATTTAGACAATATATTTAATGCTGTCTTTATAGCAGCCAGTAGTCTGCTGAACACCATAAAGACCATGTAAAAAAATTGACACTATCAGACTGGCTTCACAAGCACTTGAATATGATATGGTCCTTTAGATTTCCTTACAAACATAGTAGCAGAGCATCTTGTTATATATCCAAACTCTCCTCTTGAATATGTTATTTTGTAATTCTTGAAAGAAACAGAGAAAATAAACCCAAGATTAGTATTTGACTGCTGTTAATGGTAGAATACATTTAGAATAATTTTTTTAAAAAAAAACCTGTAGTACAATAATGGATACATCAAAAATTAAAGGAAGCATGGAGCAATTTATAAGACAGCAAAGAGTTTCCATTATGGAAAAAGAAAATAATTACTACATATGTTCTACAGAAAGGATATTGTAAACTATTCTACTGAAGATTAAAGTTCCTGAATTTGTTTTTTTTGCTCACTTGTTTTCATATGAAGTGTCATTGAAAGGAAGCCACACGTTCTGTGCTGCATCATAAAAATTTCCTGCAATGCAACACTTTCTTTTTCAAGCATGGCTTGCACTAGGGTAAACAGAGTACCAGTAAAGAAGATTCTTCATTATTTCTTAATCAAGACTTTAATAGGTCTAACACAGATATCTTTTCTTAGGAAAGGACAGTCTACAACTCAGCACCTAGGGAGTTCTTTTGAAAAACAGATTAAAAATATCTCTGAAAATCAAAGCATCCATGAATAGTAGTAATAAAAAGTATATCACACCTAGGCATCTATAATCACCTCTCAGGGGTGAAAGATCAACTAATAGGCTGGAGTCATTCTACAGTTTCCAGAGGGAAGTACTGGTCTTACAGATTAGGAAAATTTGTCATCTGTCTGGAGCTCATTGGAGGGATATATTCCGTAGGCACATTAAGTGTAAATACCCAGTGGGCAGCATCTTTATCTCTAACTTTCAAGCACTTACATTTCAGTAAGGTATAACAAAGTTAGGCAGCTACTGTAGCATCAACTCAATTTTTCTGTCAGATGGTAGAGAAAGAGTAGTTTGCACTGACAGCAGCTCATTGACCACAAGGTTAGATAAACTGTATGACTCTTTGCTATAGTTTGCATAGGTCCTTATGCCTTAAGTGTATGCATGCCATTTAAAAAACCTGAACTAAAATCTAATGGTAGTTATGGCTATGAAAAAAACAGCAGCAGCTCCAATTTATCATAATTCAGTGTGTCTCTGTAAATCCATCCTTCACTGATAGACTCTCTTTATCTTGTCATTGTGTCTTGGCTTGCAATATATAACTAAAAATGTGTATTCTATTTCCATCTGTTGAAACTGGTTGGGAAGGTGTTTTCTTTATCTCTTGTATAACCCATTCCTCATAACTCCAGGGGGGAGGGTGTGTGTGCCTTCTGTTAACGGGCCAGCTGTTAAACCAGGTGCAGCAATGTTCTTTCTCTCTTCCACGACCCATCCTCCCTCCGGAGGATATCTTCTGTTAATGGGCCATAAAAGCTCACCTCATGACTGATAAAACTACATTATCCCATTGTGAGACGCTCCACCCAGTGGGAGGAGCCAAGCCTTCCTACCTAGAGAAAAACTGAGAGTCAGAAACACCAAGACAGCCAGTTTTCCACTGAATTCCAGAGGAAGACCTAACCCATCACACAGGATCATCCCTAACAGAACCACATCTGTTACTCCAGGAGGATTTATTTGGACTGCTCCCAACACCCTGACCAACAGGGTGTCAGGTCGCATCTCTGACTCTGTCAGGGTTTTCTAGGATTTTTGTTTGCTTGCTTGCTTGTTTTTTGGTTTTTTTTTGTACTACTATATTTGATTTGTAATATTTCTATTAAAAAACTGTTATTCTATTTCCATATCTTTGCCTAAAAGTTCCTAATTGCAAAATTATAGTAATTTGGAGGGAGGGGGTTTACATTCTCCATTCCTAGGGGAGCTCCAGCTTTCTCTGGCAGATACCTGTCTTTCCAAACCAAGACACACTGATGCAGCAGTAACTCAATCCAAGAGAAACTCATAACATCTATAGCACAATCTTATGCATTAGGATAAAAGATACACAAAAACATAGAGGAAGGACTTAAGCCAAGAGTTATCAGACTCTTTGTATCATTTGTGGAATGCTGTACAATTTAAGCAACAAACTTAATTGCTTGGCTGTGCAAGTTAAGCAACAAACTTGTAATTGAAAACGTTTTAAATTATATGCATATTTAACTAACATGCGATTTTCACAAACTTCAATTGGAGAACATTGTTCTGAGCTAGTATGCTCCCTCAAATGAGAAGTGAGTGACAGTAAATTCATGCATACATCTAGATGATTATTTCTAAAACATGAATTAGTGTCACACTAATTGACAACCTTCTCTAAAATTAAACCAACAGCAGTCCTTCTCCAGCTGTACTTCTGCTACCCTGAACAGATTTGTGTTTCAGAGATGGGCAGATCTGCTGGCTCCAGGACCTGCATGTTGAACATCTCACCTCATCAAGTGCCACAAAGCCATAAATGCTACATAACCACAGAGGTGAATTATGGCATGGTCTGGGAGTACTTCACAAACTGGGAATGACTCAACTGTCCTTGTCCTATGATTTTAATGCCAGGATCCATCTGCAGGGATCCTGGCATTCAAATTATAGGCCAAGGACACTGTAGACAAGCCTGACAGAGCCAGCCAACCATGCCAATCCAAATAACCTCTGATTGTTCCCTTCTCACATCCAGGCAGCCCCTGCACCTACTGCCTTGCCAGTACATGTTGCACAGTGTAAGAGCCCTAGTTGTGGGTTTCTGTGTTGTTTAAAAGCCTCAACTTCATCACTGTTTTCATTTCTTTTTTCCCCCTTTCTTTCCTTTATACCTAAAGATCAATAGACTATTCAGTCATACTGCCTTGTAACTTGATAGTGATCTGCCCCAAGGTGAGATGGTTCAACCATTTCTTTAGTCTGAGGGTCTCTATTAGCACCAGGATGTGACAATGATTAGGAGATCAAAGCCCAATATGGTAGAAGAGAATCTCTCTTTTAATGTCAGAAGTAAAAAGTATGGAATTATAATGCGTATTTCTTGTCATCCTCATGCTGTCTCCCTGTAAATAATTATAGATCCTGTTCACTTATTCATATATTTAAAAAAATTCACTGGTTTATTTATTTTCTTTGAATTTATTTGCATGTATTGTGCCCTCTCATCAACTTAAATGCTAATAGAGATTCTTTGTGTCATTTGCAACAATAATCATATTTTCATCCTTTCATCTTTATTGGTGAGCCTGCTTTGTCTACTAGATTATACATATAATTCTCCTCTAGATTCACTGGTAAGAAACTATGGTATGATGAAAATAATGTTTATGAAAATGTAATTTACACTCTTTGTGAGCAGGAAAGTCAGTCATACTAAGTAATATGCATTTTAGGGAACTTATCAGATACCAGGAATGTTATTCATGACTGAGAACTCCCAACTGATGTGCTGTGAAAGATTGTTTTCTACCATTTGCAGAATGCTGATGTCTAGGACTTGGTTCTCATTTCTGCTATATCTAACATCACTAAAATTATGGTGAAGGAAAAAAGGAAGTGATTGTTGATGTGGAGTAATGGGACCTGGTGATGACTGATTTGTTATGTCAAAGATGAAGCTTGACTCTGATCATTTAAAATAGCTTTTCCATGGAAAAAAACCAGGCATTTAAGTACTCCATTTATCTCCTAGATACAATGAAATTGGCAGTACATTTCTGGTATTGAACAGCAATGCTCCCTTTAATCGAAGGAGTCTCCATCTCCAGGTTAGTTAGGTTCTCCAATGAATTCTTCCTGCTAACACTTTTGTGGTAAACTGGTTACACAGGCATCAAAAATTATGAAACTGAGCTGAAAATTCTCCTTTTCATAACAATTGTATATTTCTATGAAATAACAGAGGATTGGAAGGTCCAGTTCTGTCTGACCTTGAAATGTTAATAGTAAGAGCTGTGAAGCTTGTTGCCTTGTTTCATCATTCTTTGGCCTGGGGGATTATATCTCTTTTACCATGCATCTTATAAAAAACCTAGATGAGGTTATGTGTGTGGTGGGTGTCATGGTTGGAAATTTCAGTTGAAGTTAAAAATACAGATTTCATCTAGTTAATACCTTGCTAAATCTGTAATTATAAAAACAGTACTCCCAAATAGGAAAGAAACAATTATTATTTCCTAGATTATTTTCTATGTAGGGAAAAGTTTGAAAAGATTTTTCTTAAAGAAGTAGTCCAGAAGAATGGTTGCTCTTATTTTCTCCAAAATGAACAATTGAAACAGAAGAATGAAAAAAAAAAAGATGCAGGAAGCTAACAGATCACTAACAGACTCAGAGGAGCAACTACAGTGGTGCAAGAAGAAATCTAAATAGAGGATTCATGTGTTGTTTTGAAACTTATAAAGTACCTGCATCAACCCACATGAAGAAGGATATGCAATACTTGGATGCTTGTTTTCACAATAACCACTATTTAAAATTTTTAGGCTTGCTTTGAGAAGTTCAACCACTAACATTCTTCAAGTAAGATGTGGCCATTGGTCTTATCTTCGGAAACAGCAGCATTTCCCATCTCTGTGACTGGCTTCGCACACACCTAGGGAATCACTATTTCCCCCCTCTCCTAGCCTAACAAGTGCCTTTCACATCTCATACCAAATAAGATCCTAGTTCCATCTCCACACTCATTTTTACCCTCTCAGTTACCTGGTTTATTGTGTTTGCATGGCAAGGTTTTGTTAGTAAAGGGTTTGCTCTGTCTACTGTGAGAAGCTGCTGGAAGTTTCACCCATGTCCAACAGAGCCAAGGCCATCTGGCTCCAAGATGGGCACGCTGTTAAGTCTGGGTGGAGGGAATGTGTTTTAAGGTTTGGCTTTTATTTTCTCATTATCCTGCTCTAATTCTGATTGGTAATAAACTAATTTCCCCATGTCAAATCTGTTTTGCCCATGGCAGTAACTGATGAGTGATCTCTCCCTGTCCTTAACTTGTGAACCTTTCATTACATTTTCTGTCCCCTGTGCAGCTGAGGAGGGGAGAGATAGAGCACCTCTGGTGGACACCTACTCTCCAGTCAGAGTCAGCCCACAACTACTTCTCATATTCCACCACTATCTTGCTATGTATCATTCCAATGGTATGTCAACATATTTCCTCAACCTTAAAACTGGCCAAAGTATAGGTAACTAGAAAAGGGAGGTAGCAGGAAGGTATGGGATGATATACAGCAGACATACACAGATGATATAACTTCTGAGTACTCAGGCGATAGCCACTGTGACTCCCTTCCACCTGCTTCTCAGCAGGATAAGGTTAGTCAGTCTGCCAGAGCCTGTGTTAATGATTCCTAATTCCTACCCCCTGCATCTCATTTAGGAATTTGAACAGCTTGCAGGATATGAAGCATCATATGCCTTGTGTTGAGGATGAGGGTAGTTAATTTCATAAATCAGAGGGAAGTTTTGAAACTTGTCAAGTTCCTAAAATAGAAGTATTCTGAAAACCGAACGGAGAACTTAAACAAAGCAAACAAACGAACAAAAACCACAGCAACAAAGAAAACATCAACCACAAGACATTTAAAACAGAGACATTTGTTTTGTAAGGGACAGCAGTAAGAACACTAAAAGCCTTGATTCAGTCCTTGGGTGTGGCTGGTGTAGTACAAAAGTCTTGAGGTGTTACCATGTAAAATGAGCAGAAAGCAAGTGAAGTTTGTTTTTGCTGTAATTTATGACCAATACCTTGTCCCGGAGGCCTTCATTCAGCCTAAATTTCACATAAGCCTTGGTATATCTTTGTTGGATCTTGTTTTTCAGAGGCAGGCAGCCAATAGGAAATACCAGGCTCAGAGATTTAAGTGGAATTGAGGCTGGGGGAAAGTTGGCTGAAGTATGATTTTTATAGATTTGTTTTTCCTTGATATTAAGATAACTTTACAAATATATTTGTTTGGATGGTGGAGTCGTTTTTCTCAAGTTTTCTCCATGGGAAACCCAAAAATATTTTCATTCATTTTAATTTATTAAAAAAGGCAACACCAGTTACAATAATGACAAAGCCATATTCAAGTGTGTTTTGAAAAGATATCCCTCAAGTAACAGGAAAGAAAGGCTAATTTTTTAAATATAATTTCTAATAACATTTCAATGTGTAATAGAAATTGCAAGGGGATTTTTATGAATTTACTATCAGATTACTGATAAACCCTGATCTTCAACAAAAAATTAATAGCCTTTTGAAATGTACACAACAAGAAGATGCCTTGGCTCTGGGAGTCTAATGAATGCTTGTCCAGTGTATTGTAATTTTGAACACTTTAAAAAATTTCTCTCTCTAATATCACCCTGATTCCACTACCACTGCAATTTATCAGCGAGTACAACTGTGAATATGCAGATGACATCTCAACTGAAAATTTAGTGAAGTAAAAACCAAAAAATGTTGAGAATGCTTTCTGTTTTGCAGTCACTAAATTGTCCAGAATGTGGAAAAAAACCCAAGAAAAAACCCATGATCCAAATTTGTTTCTGTAAACTGATTTTTCTTTTAGTGAGTCCATATAAGGTAACAAAAACTAGAAATACCTCAAACATTTCAGACTCCAATTTTTTTTTTAACAATTGACATTTTTGGGGTTGATCCAAAATGCCTCATTTATTTGGCCATGGATCAGCAATAAAAAATTATTCACCCTGCTGTGTTCTCTGGATGATAGGATAGCAGGGCCAGTTCACCATAAATTCTAATGAGTACAAAAGATACTGGTTAAACATGGTAAAATATGACTAATCTAGCAATATAGCTAAAATGTAAGGATCCAGATGAAATTAGCACTTGATCTTAGAACAGTCTGGGAACACTGAACAATGCCTGAGGACTGAAATTCCAAAAATCACTTAAAAGCTTTCAGGCTGTTCTCTCAGCTAGAAAAGCTTGTTTGAGAAGAGAATGATGTAGAGGGAAAAACAATAAAGATCACATTTCGCTGGAGCCTTACACAGTGTGTTTAACAATAGCTCGGCCTCCAAGGATGTCAATCTTTCATTTCAGAGTATCAAACCAGTACAGTAAAATTGAAAATGTAGAAAATGGTTTATCCAGAACTGGAATTATTTCAGAAGCTAAAAGGGATAATTTCATGTTAGTAATTTTCTGTGTACTGCAATCACCCATATTTAAGCAGTCGGTAAAGTATATATAAACAGTTACGTGGGTACTTAGAATAAAACTCTTTTCTGAGGAACCTGTAGAAGGGTGGATGTCCACAGCAAATCTGGGGAAAGCTTGCTTGGCTGATGTATCACCACAAGCCACTAAGAAAAAAACAGATGCTGAAGCTCCAGAATGGGTACTGACTCTCCTAGGAGAGATTTGATCATGGCTTGGTGGGAAAATGCTCTAATTCCAATGGAAAAACATATAAACCTTTTTTTTTAAAATTTTATTTTTGCATAAAAACTATAACCCTAAACACTGGTGAATGAATCACATAAAAGAGACCACATGTGAGCAACTGGAGGAGTTCAGCATTGTGAGAAAAATGAAAATCTCTGTGTCTCTGCCATGTGAATCTCAGTATGGATCATGGATGACTCTGGAATTTACACCAGACTATTTTTAATCCATGATATGGCCATCTTCCTGCAATTTTCTTGATTCAGAAAAACTTTTTTGGTCATTCACTTTTCCACAGTGGATATCACAATCTCTATAGTATACAGTACAATAAGAGGTAGGTGAACAGGAAGGTAGGGAGCAAAATTGTGCAAAAGCAACACATTTTTGGACAATATTTACTATCCATGAGTGAAGACTTTCTTCTCAGTAGTCATTCCTACCAGTATTTCTTTGCAAATG